>NC_142697.1:46627469-47281914 GCF_029641045.1 Salvia hispanica
TACTGGCTGGTGGGCTTCCTGTTCGACTTGGCTTTCTTCCGCTTCCTCCCCCTTCTGTTCCTCATTCCTGGGTTCCTTTTCTTTCGCCTCTCCTACTGCCTGGTAGGCAACACTCCCCGACCCCTTCTCCACTCCAGATACTCCACTTCCCTTTTCCGTCTGAGATGCGAGGTCCAGACCCTCAGCCATCTCGCCAGTATCCACGTTCCTCCCAACTACCCCATCGAGAATTGCCTGGAATTCTTCGTCGGTCATTATCCCTTGCTTCCTGGCCGTCTCGTTCAGATCTCCCCCCTCTCTACTGTCTTGAGGCACAGTGTTTGTAGCCGGCGTCTCCATCATTTTATCTTCCTCTTCCTCGCCCTTCCTTTCTGCCTTCTCTTTGTCGCCGTCGTCCTCCTCGTTGGGTTCCTGATCGACTTCTTCTTCTTCTACTGGGCCAGGATCTTGGTAAGCGGAAAGAGGGCTAATGTCTAACGGCTCAATATGTTGATGTGGGGTTGCAATCGGAGAGGTTTTTTCTGATGAGGGCTTCGGAGATGTTGGTACGGGGTTAGGGTTATCAGTGGTTGGAATTTCCGGGGTAGGGTTCGGTACCGTCGGTACTCCTCCGATTTGGCCAAATCCTGCCAAAGTTGCCGTCCAGTCCCTATTTGGGTCTTGTTGTCGGAGATATGCGGCCAGTGCGTCTAACTGGACCATCACCGGTATCTGCGTCGGCTGCACTGGTTGGGTTTGTTGGGGGTTTGGTGGCGGCCCTCCTTCTGTCGTTGGGGCTTCCGGCCGTCTTTCACTGGTGGAGTCGGTTTTCTCACGGGTCATCTTCTTCTTTCCCATGGCTGATTAGTGGTTCACGGCGGGTTACGGTGGTTATCGAGCGGTTGTTTTTGGGGAGGAAATTGCAGGTAAGGGTTTGAAATATGAAAGGGAATAGGCGGTTTGGGTATTTATAGAGGGATGGCAGGTTAGGGTTTTGACCGGTTGCAGACGGTTCCAGTCGCGTCACTTTGGATGGAGGCGGTTGAGTGTTATTGCAGCTGATTGGACATGCTCTGCCATATTTCTGCCCACGCGCCTACTGGTCACTGCCTTCGCCTGCAAAATAGTACCACGCGCCAATATTCAAATTCCCCATCATCATTTCCCTCTTTATTTGCTGAAATAGGAAATAAAGTGAAAGAGACCTTTAAATATAAATTGGAGTTTTTCACTAATTTAGCATGCTTGCAGTCAGTACATACTCGCAATTAATATTTGAGGTCCGAAAATCTTTTTGGCATTTTCATATTTTTTTTTCTGCTTCCTTATGCTCAAGTAAATCACTAAATATTTACAATATTTACAACATTACTTAGGGTATTTGGAATTCTACCTGGTCAATAAGTTTGAACTGCATAGAATCGGCCAGGTGGAATCCCAAACCCCTACTCTACTGATCACTAGGCCATACTAAGAGGTAGTGGAATTTCTTCCACTACTCCTATCTCAGCATTCTCCCTATATATTTTAAGTCTATGTCCATTTACAATAAAGGGTTCAGAGTTCGGAAGACTCCCTGAAATTTCAACCGCTCCATTTGAACGAAGTGCGGTGATGATGTATGGTCCTGTCCATTTTGACTTGAGCTTCCCAGGCATTAGCTTCAGTCTCGACTGGAAGAGTAGTACTTTCTGACCAACTTGGAGATCTTTGGTTCTCAGATTCTTGTCGTGCCATATTTTTGTTTTCTCCTTGTACCACATGGCTGAGTCGAATGACTCCAACCTAAGTTCCTCAAGCTCCTGTAGTTGTAGCTTCCTTTCCTCCTCACAGGCTTTAGCATCCATGTTAACCTTCTGCACTGCCCAGTACGCTCGGTGTTCAACTCCCACTGGTAAGTGACACATCTTCCCAAAAACGATGCGGTAAGGTGACATCCCTATAGGTGTCTTGTAGGCCGTTCGATATGCCCACAGAGCATCTTCCAATCTCATACTCCAATCCTTCCTCGAGGGGTTGACTGTCTTCTCCAAGATATTCTTTATCTCCCTGTTAGAGATTTCCGCTTGCCCATTGGCTTGTGGGTGATAAGGACTGGATAGGCGGTGATGAACTCCGTATTTTTTCATCAAGGCTTCAACTGTACGGTTGCAAAAATGTGTCCCTTGATCCGATATGATTGCCCTTGGCATCCCAAACCGGCTGAAAATTTGACTCCTTAGGAACTTAGCAACCTCTTTCGACTCACAAGTGCTTGTGGCTTTTGCTTCGACCCATTTTGACACGTAGTCAACTGCCACTAAGATGTAAGAGTTTCCAAAAGACGAGGGGAAAGGACCCATGAAATCCATACCCCAAACGTCAAACACCTCACAAACTATAACTGGAACTTGTGGCATTTCGTCTCTTGCGGAGATCCCACCGGTCAGTTGGCAACGGTCGCAGTTTCTGCAGAATTCGTATGCATCTCTGTTTAAAGTTGGCCAGTAGAATCCGCTGTCCAGTACCTTTCTTGCGGTTTTCCTTAGTCCAAAATGCCCCCCACATGCCAATGAGTGGCAGTGTATGAGTACGTCCCTTTGCTCCCAGTCAGGAACACACCTCCTTATAACTTGATCAGCTCCCGCCTTCCACAAGTATGGATCGTCCCAGAAATAGTATTTTGCCTCACTTTTGATCTTCATCCTCTGGGCCTTCGTGATGTTTGGTACTTCTGGGAGCTCTCCTGTTACTATGTAGTTGGCTATGTCTGCAAACCAGGGTTCTTGTCCTATCTTCCCCTTTCCTTTCTCAAACTCATCTTGGCCAGTAAGCTTCAGTACCTCTTCCCAGTTAATCTTCTTTGTGGAAAAACTCACTTCACGGTGTTCCTCGGGAAATTTGTCATGAACGTCATCATTACTGGCTTCTAGCACTATCCTACTCAGATGGTCTGCCACCTTGTTTTCAATTCCTTTCTTGTCCTCCACTTCCCAGTCAAATTCCTGTAGTAAGAGTACCCATCTGATCAGTCTGGGTTTTGATTCCTTTTTTGCGACTAAATACTTGATGGCTGCGTGGTCAGTATAGACCGTCACCCTGGACCCTAGCAAATACTGCCGGAATTTCTCAAAGGAATAGACCACTGCTAACATCTCTTTCTCCGTAGTATCATAATTCCGTTGAGCTTGATTCAAGGTTTTCGACGCATAGAAAATTACGTACCGCTTCCCTTCTTTCTTCTGACCCAACACGGCCCCTACTGCATAGTCACTGGCATCGCACATCACCTCGAAAGGGTAATCCCAGTCAGGAGCTTGAATGATCGGTGCAGACACCAACTTTTCCTTCAGGAGATTAAAGGCAGTCTTGCAATTATCATCGAAAATAAACTCCACCTCATTCTGAAGAAGTCTGGTAAGAGGCTGGGTAATCTTGGCAAAATCCTTGATGAATCTCCTATAAAACCCAGCATGTCCCAGGAAGCCTCTTATCCCCTTCTGATCAGTAGGGAAGGGTAGCTTCGATATTACGTCCACCTTGGCTTGATCGACTTGGATACCTCTTTCTGATACTACGTGGCCCAAAACGATGCCTTCTGTAACCATGAAATGGCACTTTTCGAAGTTCAGAACAAGACTTTTAGCTTGGCACCTTTCCAGAACCACGTCTAAATGTTGTAGGCATGAACCGAAGGAATCTCCGTAGACAGTGAAGTCGTCCATGAATATCTCTATGCAATCTTCTATCAAATCTGAGAATATACTCATCATGCAGCGTTGGAACGTACCCGGGGCGTTGCATAAGCCAAAGGGCATGCGTCTGTACGCATAGGTCCCAAACGGGCATGTGAAGGTAGTCTTATCCTGATCTTCGGGGTTCACATAAATTTGGAAATAGCCACTGTATCCATCCAAAAAACAGAAGTACTTCTTTCCAGCCAGTCGCTCGAGCATCTGATCGATGAAAGGCAGCGGAAAGTGATCCTTCCTTGTGGCAGTATTGAGCTTGCGGTAGTCTATGCACATCCGCCATCCAGTGACCAGTCTGGTGGGCACCAATTCATTCTTTTCGTTCTGAACCACCTGGATCCCCGATTTCTTGGGAACCATATGGATCGGACTGACCCACTCACTATCGGGCACCGAATATATGATTCCCAACGAGAGTAACTTCAAGATTTCCCTTAGTATCTCCTCTCGCATATTGGGGTTCACCTTCCTCTGTGAGTCTCTGTGTGCCTTTGCCCCGTCTTCCAACCTGATATGATGCATGCATACATCTGGGCTTATTCCCACCAAGTCAGTAAGGCTCCATCCAATCGCCTTCTTATTTTTACTCAGCACAGTCAGTAGCCTCGCCTCCTGTTCTTCAGTTAACCCACTGTTGATGATTACGGGAAACGAATCTTCCTCCCCAAGGTAGGCATACTTCAGGTTTGCTGGTAGCCTTTTCAACTCGACTTGCGGTGGTAGTGTCTCTGTTGGTAGGGGGTTCTTCTTTGGATCCTCATTTTGCTCTTGCTCCACATCTGATGTTTCTTCCATACTGACTGGTAGGGAAACCTTCGTTGCTCCCGCCATTTCTGATTTTTGGCAAAATTCCTTAATTGCTCCTTCAATTTCTTCGTCAGTTAACCCTTGGCTACTGATCAGATTACACCATGCGGCTGCTTCTACATCTACCTGTTCATACACATCCAAAGTTTGGAGTTTCTCCTGCAATAACTCGGTCTCAAGAAAATCTTGGACTAGAGGGTCAATTATATCAACAAAGCATATGTTTTCAGAGTCTATTGGCTTTTTCATGGCCTCATTAATGTTGAAAACAAATTTTTCACCATTAAAATCAATGCAAATTGTCCCCTCAGCCATATCCACAATCGTTTTGGCTGTTCTCAAAAATGGCCTGCCTAACAACATTCCACTGGACTCCCTAGCTTCAGGTTCACTCATCTTGATCACATAAAAATCAGCAGGATATGCAAATTCATGCACCTTTACCAACACGTTTTCTAACACCCCTTCAGGACTTATACATGATCTATCGGCCAGTTGGATTAACACCCTAGTGTTTGATAACTTTACCCCCTTCAACTGATTATAAATGGATAGGGGCATAACATTAATGGATGCTCCCAAATCACACATGGCATGCTTAATCTTGACATCTCCAATTGTTATGGGTAAAGTGAACATACCTGGGTCAGCTCGTTTGGGCGGCAGTCCTTCTTGCACAATAGCTGATGCGATCCCTTCCACTACAATTTTTCCAGCTTCCTGGGCCTTCCCGGCTATGAAGTCCTTGATGAACTTCCCCAGTGGGGGTAGTCTCACGGCTTGGAGGAATGGTATGGTCACATCCAGTTTCCCAAAGATTGATAAGAAATCCACTGGACTTTCCTTCTTTCTTCTAGTTACCAACCGATAAGGAAATAGGTTCTCCCCCTTGGCTTCTGCAGTGGTTCCTTTTGAATTCTTCTCGGTTTCCTGCTGGGTTCGAGGCTCTGATGTGGGTACCACTTCTTCTGGACATTTGTTATCAGGCCTTCTCTCCTCCTTCCTTTCCCCTTCGATAGGCTCTTGGTCCAAGAAAAATGGTTCCTTCATTTGAGGTAGAGGCCTTTTTAGCTCTTCCGCGGAGATGGTATCGCCCAGTATCTTCACCTCACTGGATCTTCCCATTGGTTTCTCGATTTGAGGACCATCATAAGCTGTTCCAGACCGCAATGTAATTTTACTCACGTTTGCCTTCTCAGGCACATGAACCGTGGATGGGAGTTTCCCTGAGTTCCCTTTCATTTCACCCATCGAGCTTGCGAGCTGGGCTAACTGCCTGTTCATCATGTCCATATTAGCCTTTTGCTCCTTCTGGGCATTTTGCATTCCCTGCACAACTTCATTATGGGATTGCAACTCATTTTTGATACTCTGCTGCGAGGCGAGCATCTCTCCCATCATGTCTTCTGTAGACCTCCTTGACCTGTTGGGGTAATGGAACTGATTCGACCCTTGGTATTGGTTATATTGGGGGTTCTGGTTCTGCTAGTAATTCTGGTTCGGTGGGTATTGGTTGTACTGGGCAGGAGGGTTGTATTGGTCTGGGTGATTTTGGCTGTGGGGTTGGTGTTGGCTGTTGGCTTGATTATACTGGCTCGGGTTTTGGTTTTGGAGTTGATTTTGACGGTGGGGTGGTACATACACGGGGTTGGGATTTGGTCCTTGAGAGTTTTGGTTCGGAGGTTGCTGGTTCCTCCCTGCCCAGTTAAACTGGGGATCTGGATTGGTTTGGCCCCTGTTGAAGTTTTGGTTCTGGTTGGGGTTGGTTTGATTTTGTCCCTGGCCTTGGTTGAAATTATGGTTCTGGTTACCGTCCCCCCATCGAAAATTAGGGTGGTCCCTCCATGGTGCATCTCTTGGCTTCCCTGGATTCCATCCGCCATTTTGGTTCCAATATCCTGCGGCGTTAGCTTGCTCCATATTGGGCACGTCGGCTGGCTGATTGTAGGGTAGCTCGGGAGCTTGGCCGCCTCCAGTTGGGGAAGGTGGTGGTGTGTTCTGCTTGATTGCGTTCAGCAACTCCTTCTTCATTTCCTCTAATTTCAGATCCATCTTCTCTTCCTGATCAGCAGCCGAAGCACTCGCTACTCTCTCCCTGCCGTACTCATCCCTCGAGTGGTCGTACGTCTTCTTTGCGTTCAGCAGTTTACGCAGGACCCTCTTTGCCTCACTGACTCTCAGCGTCGTGAAGTCTCCTCCTGATGACGAGTTAGCTAGATCCTTGGTTTCCTTGTTCATTCCTTCATAGAATGTATGATGTATCTCGATCTCCTTCATGCGGTGATTCGGGCAAGACTCTAAAAGGCTCATGTACTTGTCCCAGTACTCGCTTAAGGTTTCATCATACTCTTGTTTAATGCATGATATCTTCCTCTTCAGTGCACTAGTCTTCGACGAAGGGAAGTATTCAGCAAGGAATGCTGACTTGAAATCTGCCCATGTGTTGATGGAGTCGGCTGGTAGGCGCATGAACCAAGTGTTGGCTTCCCCCTTCAGAACAAATGGTAGGGCCTTCAGTCGGTAGTCATCCTCAGTGGCTCCTGCCGGCCTCCTCTGCGCCTTACAAATCTTGCAGAATTCATTAAGGAACTCGTAAGATCCTTCATAACCCTTTCCATGGTACGTAGGCAGAATTGCGATGACATGGGGTTTGACGTCACACGCGGTTTGGCCCGGAGTGACTACTATGGCTTGAGGAGGGTCTCCGTTGGCATGCGCGTTCAACGTTGCGAGCTCTGGATCATCTTCAATCAGATCTGCCATTTTCTCGTCCTCCTCGTCGAACTGAATCAATGGTAGTGGTATTCCTCCCTCTATGATGTCTTGCTCTTCGTCACTACTCGTGCCTAAATCGGACAGGGCCGTAGACAAGCCAGAACGAGTGGTCACGAGTATAGATCCTCGAGGAAGTATCCTTGGTCTCCACTGGTCAGGATTCGAGCCTCTTCTCATAAACTGGAACAAAAAGAAAGAAAAATTTATAAACAGTATGTACACCAAAATATCACACACAATAACAGATATGAGCGCTATCCATCCCCGGCAACGGCGCCATTTTGGTAGGTTACAGATGTGATGGGTCGGCGCGTGTGAAAAGATGAGTATGTCCAACTGGTCAGAATGGAAATCCTAACTTAGCTGGGTCGTTGTCACGACAACCTAAACCTGCCTTCCAAATAAATTCCTCAACCCACTCCTACTGGCTAGTATAGTGGATGTAAGGGTCGTATCCCACAAGGATGGACGCGTTTGGATAACTGTGGTGACATTTCTGGGTGGTTTGGTTAGCTACCACGCTTGGGTTGAGATTCTACCTAGGCTGGAATATAAAGGTGGTATCCTACTGACTGGGTGGTGAGAAAGTAACAATGCCGTGGTGGTGTACGTGAAAATAAAGGACTAAGGATATCAGAGGCATGTGGAAAGTAGACAATTACTAATTAAGGAAATATGGGACAGCAGGTATATCTGTTGGCTGGGGGGACATTTCTGACAGATCTGGAAGGTACAATGCATAAAGTAAAGGACAAAAGCAAAAAGCAGCTAAAAGTAAGTGGTCCTAACAAATTTGATGTTGATGTTTTCTTCTTCACCAAGTATCAACAAGGAAATCAGAGATTTGCAGTTGCCATAACCAAACTTCAGAATTCGAACCTAAACTTAAGATCGATTAACTAAAAATGCCAAAGACTTCGATTAACTGTAGAACTGCAATTTTACTCCTACTGATCGGCATGCAAGGTGGCGACAGACAAGGAAATGAACAAGATCATACGAGAAAACTTAAATTGCGACATAATAACAAATGCAAATTAACAACTACAGATAAGAAAATACTCAAAGATTAAAAGCGATAACTAAATCTAACTTCCCTATGCAAAACGAAACAAACTCAAACCAAAGAGACATGCGAAATAGGAATTTCATAACTTAGGCGAATTAGATCGTGGCAAAGTACTTCAAAAGGCAACAAAGTTTAAATTGCAACAGATCCAAGACGAAAGCAAGTAAATATTTAAACTAAGAAAGCGATTAAAGATTGTTTTGCCACTCTGGGCGGTGAAACTGCTATACTACGACGGCGAACTGGCTGGAACGGTGGAACGATTGCTTCTCCGGCGGACTCTCAGACTCAGGTGATCATAGCTGTGGCGAGGAACGAGAACGATGGATAATGCTGAAAGAACTGATCTAGAGAGAATTTTAACTAAGTGTGGTGGTTGGATTCCCCAGTTCTCCTCTTCTCTCTCTTCAAGTGGCTCCTTTTATAGGGAGGCTTGCCCTTGATTAGGGTAGCCTTTCTTTCGCGAAATTACAATTCTGCCCCCTTGTTAATTGATCATCCCAGCTATCCTCTCTCTCCATCTCGAGCCCTTCTTCGGCATGCATTCTGATCAGTATTGCACCCTTCTTGCGCTCTTTTCACCTGTAACCTTCTACTGTCTCCTGCTGACTTGGAACCTCTAATCCTGCACACTTAAGCAACTGTTTTGCAGATAATACATGTAATTCTCGACATACTGACCAGTAACCAAGGCTCAGAATACGACTTATCAACTTCCTTCTCTGAAGTGCTTCGCGGAATAACTACACGACATTGGCTAGACATGTCTAGAGGATTATGTTGCCCGACCACATGATAAAACCTCTCCTTTTCAGCTTCTCTCAAGCAAAGGTCTCTCAACAAATCATGGATTTTCAAGTACTTCATGCTTCCAGTTCTCCCGCACTCGTGAACAAGAATTAGATTTCTCGCAACCAGTTCATCTAAGTACTCTTTAGCTATTGTTTCCAAACTTTTTCCATTTACTGGTTTTACATATCCTTCAGAAACCCATAGCTTGATGAGTTTCGAGACTCTAATTTTACTATCTTCCTCAAACATTCCCATGTGTATAAAGCATGGCTTAAGATAAATTGGCAAATGGTTGTAGCTCAACTTCAGTATTTTCAAGCAATGCATACCATCTTCCGAATTCACTAGTGAATTTATATTTCCCCTAATAGATTCCCAGCATTCTGTGGTTCGTTCCATTTTTTCCAAAAGACCTCCCACCACAACAATTGATAATGGAAGTGCTCTGCAATTCTCCACAATCTTCTTTCCAATTTTCTCCAATTCTAAAGGACAACTTTCCCCCTCAAACACAATTTTGTTGAACATGTTCCAACTACTTTCTTCATTCATAAATTCCATTTCAAGGCTATAATTGTTATTCAATTGGGAACCCAAATTTGATAGCCTAGTTGTCACCATTATCCGACTACCATTACCATTGTCAGGAAAATAGAGTTGTATCTTCTCCCATGCCTCAATACTCCACATATCATCCACCACAATTAGATACCTTCTATATAATAAACATTTGTGGAGTGATACTCCTATTTCATCTTCTCTCATTTCACTCGATCTTTGGTTATTAGCTTGAGAGAGAATTTCACTAAGAAGTTCTTTTAAGCTAAATTGTTGAGAAATGGTAACCCAAGCACATATATCAAAATGGTCACCTATAGATGGATGTGCATAAACATTTGTGGCAAGAGTAGTCTTACCAACTCCTCCCATTCCTACTATTGGGATGACTTGGCGAACGGATTGTCCGTAAACAAGCTTCTCCAAGAGTTGAATCATGACATCATCAAAGCCCAACATGGTTGTGTTGTTCTGCCTAGAGAAAGAAGATGTTGAGGAACCACCAGAGACTTGTCTATGATCTTTAAGTGCAACGTCCTCAACCACTTCTTTCTTGATTAAATCCATGTCTTCTATCACCCTCTGCAAACTCTCATGAATGTCTGCAGATGTTGAGGAATTAGAAGAGGCTGAGACTTGTATCTCTAGTTGATCTTTGATTGCAATGATCTCCATGACGTCTTTCTTGATCAAATCCAAATCCAAATCCATATCTTTTCTTAAATACGCCCGAGTCTCTGCATATGTTGAGGAATTAGTAGATAGCGAGACTTGTCTCTACAACTGAGCTCTGAATGCAAAAATATCCATCACTTCATTCCTAAGCAAATGCGCGTCTTCTTTGAAATTCACCACCTCAGTCTGGCACTAGCGTGCATGTATTGAGGATTCAGCATATGCCTGCAGCTGATCTTCGAATGCAAAAATCTCCATCACTTCATTCTTGATGAAATCCATGTGTTTTATCACCTTCACCACAGTCTCATACAAGTCTGCAGAATCTGAGACTTGTCTCTGCAGATGATATTTGAGTGTGAAGATCAAATCTATGTGTTTTCTCACCCTTTCTTCTACCAATCGAATGTCTTGCATCAAATCCAGCAGAGTATTATACAATTTCATGTCTTCCTTGACTGCAACGACCGAATCCATGTGTTTTGTCACCCTTTCTTCTACCAATGGAATGTTCTGCATACGTTCTTTGACTGCAACGACTGAATCCATGTCGTCTATCACGTTCCTCAAAGCCTCGTGCAAGACTAAAACATCAGGACGAAGCTGTTTCACAATGTGAGATTCGATAACATCTTCAGCTGCATAAACTGCATCAGCAATGCGCATCTCCAACGGATCTGCCTCATCCCCCTCAGCATAAGGAGACTTGTAACCTTCAAGAAATTCCTGCAAAAACATAACAGTTTCAGTGAGAGACTCAACTTGTTTTTTGTCCATCGAAATCGGAGGGGAAGGATGATGCTCGATCTGATGGATGATATGCATAACAGAAACTAGAGCAGCATAAGCGGCCATCTCGATTGGACAAAATCTTTTTTTTTTTAGGATGGAAAAATTGCTGACAGAGTAAGAAGAAAGAACAGGTGAAAAATGAAAGGGGAGACGAGAATCACAAGAGATTGAATGAAGGTATTGCTTTGATGAATTATTGCCGGCAGATATTATTATTTAACGATGTTTGGTTGTTGCAATGCTTAAACAATTAGCATTACAGTCTGTCACCTTGAAAGGTGCATTTAACGAAGGAATGTCTCGTGTCCTTTCCTTAAATTATTTTGGTCTTATAAACTACTCCCTCCGTTCCTCCGTTCCAGAAAGTTCGTCACATTTTGCTTTACCGTCCTATAAAATTTGTCACATTTCACTTTGTAGTACCATTTTTGGTAGTGCAACCCATAATTGATTCTCACTCATATTTAGGTAGGAATATAAAACTAATATATAAAAATAGGACCCATATCCACTAACTTTTTCAACTTACTTTTCATTACATTTCTTAAAACTCGTGCCCGATCAAAGTGTGATAAAATTTATGGAATGGAAGAAGTACTTTTGTAACATCCACAAGAGCATCCGCATAAATGAACTATCTTATCCTTATTTATATATGGATTCAATCTCTTGTTTTTTTTATGGAGGGTTGTGAGTGTAATGCGTTAGTGAAGTTTGTGGTCCGCTTACTAAAAGTAGAAAAAGGGTAAATGTGTCTTTAAATGACGGACACTCAAAATGACAAAATGTGTCAGGTTTTGTCGGAAGAAGTTAAAACTCCATCCGCTCAATAATGTATATTTCAAAATGCTCTTTATTTGCATCTGTTGATTATCACAATCATTCGTGCTGATCATTCATACTGTTATAATGCAACTGAAGCAAAAGCTTAGTACAGTAATATTTGGGTCATACTAAATATTCCCCCCGTCCCTTAAAATTTGACACCATTTTACCGGGCAAAAGTTTTAAGAAATGTAATAGAAAGTGGATTGAAAAAGTTAGTGGCATGTAGGTCCTATTTTTATATATTAGTTTTAAAATAAAATGTGAGCATGAATGAGTTAGTGGAATGTAGGGTCCACTACCGAATATAGTAAAAGTGAAAGGTGGAAAATTGTTAGGGACGGATGAAAAAGGAAATAGGTGACAAATTTTTAGGGACGGGGTGAGTATTAAAGTAAACAGTGTATGAGATTGGATCATATTTGGGTCAAGCCATATTAAATTTGTCCAATAACCTTTCTAGTCACCTTTCTAAGTAGCGAAGAAATTTGGCTTGATAGATTTGCATAGTTCATATAGTTCTTGAGGATGTTAAAATTTGTAACATCCACAAGAGCATTGACCATTGACCATTGACCATTTGTAACACCCAAACCCAAACACTGGGAAAGCTCAAATATCTCTCTCCATTGACCATTGACTATTCAATGTTTCATGTGTGCGAAAGAAAAATAAATAAAAAATCTTAGTGACTTAATGATTTTTGCTCATAGATTTTCAACATTAACAAAAACATGTGTAAACTTACAATAGTAAAACTTCCATATCTCAACATGAGCTTTTGAAGAAGAGGCGATGTACTTACCTTCTGAGACTCCAAAGAAAGTATGGAAAGGTCAGCTTTCGTGAAATATCATCGCTAAGACATTCCAGCTTTCTCATGTAAACAAGTTGTGGTTATCTACGAGAATTGCTCAGGGACACTTCAACTTGTTTACAAGAATTTACTTAAATACTCCAACATTTCAAACAAGGCTACTGAAGAGTGTAATAGAGATGTGTGGTGCGGTGTGTGATATCACTCAATCTAACAGGTACAGAGGATTCGACTAAACTTCAGAGGCTAGAAGATAATGAAACTATCAGACAAGGGTCGTTGGATGCACTCTATTTCTTCAAAACCTGAACCCACTATACTACAACTTAGCACAGGGAAGTAAATATCGATCCCACGAGTACGAATGTGTTACGAAACTGAGGATGTTTTGGGAAAAAGAGGTTGGCTGCTGCCACACAATTTTTGTGGGTCGAGAACTTAAAACTACTGGGTATGAGAGATAAGAAAAACTTTACTCTACGTACTGGGTCTAAAAACTAAGAACATATGGAATATGCATGACTTAGATAAATGAGATATTTTAAAGTTATAAGACAACTGGAGTTAACTTAACTAGACGAGCTTTTCTAATTTGGACACACAAGTATAAAGCGAAAAGTGGGGACAAGTTTCCTTAAACTACCAGGGTCTGTAAAAGCATGCATAAAAGTAAAAAGACAATGCAGATAGTATTGACAGGGTCTGCGGGACATGCAGAAAAAGCAAAGTACATGCGCAGAAAGTACTGACAAAAGCAGATCCGGTTCTAACTACCAACAACTTCATCTTTTTCGGGAATCAAACGAGAATAGCATATAAAACAGAGTATTAAACACCATGAAAAAAGATCAAACTTCATATCTAAACTTAAAACAAGAAACTAAAGCCTAAACTAACAGATCTACGCTACTGGACCTAAAGGATGCGGAAACAGAAAGTAAATAGTCATAATCATGCACAACGTAAACAGCAGACACCAGATACACGAAACTCCAACTCAAATCCACCAAGATTCAACAAATCCAAACATCTCCTCCATACACAAATCTACAACCTCCAACAACAAACCAACAGATTTCAGCTCCAAGCATCCAACAATAAACAAGAACGAAAGTAAAAAAGCAAGAAATAAACATCAACTCAGCGAGATCCAACAAAAACCAAAATAAACTTCCATAATAAAAAGAAATAGGTTCAAATCCATTAGATCAAAGCAAGAACTAGAGTTATGAAACTTAAAAACCAAGTACTTGAAACCGAAAGCAAACTAAACAAAGCAAAGTAAATATTGTTTCTTCACCTTCACAAGGCGGTGTTACACAGCAGCAAAACAACGATGTGAACCACGGTGGCCAGAATCACTCCATCTCCAACGATGTTTCTTCACCTTCACTAAGGAATGGAACGAGAGCTTGAACTAAAAGTGTGTAGAAGTGGCCCCCTTGTTCTTCAAGGTTAAGCTCTTTATATATGTGAGGCTTTGCTCCCTATGATATCCCTCTGGTAGTTAGACGCTTTTTCCCTTAAATAAGACCCTTTAAAATAATATACTCTTGCTCCATTCTACTCCTGTCGCCAACTTTTGATTCTCCCAGTTCCGAACGACGACTTCTGATTTTTACTTCAACTCCATCTCTTTTGCATCTGCCAGGTTAGGTAACATCAACTCCTAGGTTCGGCAGATTTACTACGCACCTGAACTCATAAACACAGATTAGCGCCCCAAATGCACAGAATTTTAACCCACAACCAATGCATGAAACGAGCCTTATCAAACTGCTCACACTTAAACCATACTTGTCCTCAAGTATAAAGACAAGAAAAAGGAATAAGGCAAGTTTCAATGCATGGTTTCCCCTTAACCGACTCTACTAAAAGGAAAAAGACTCAAACTACTAGACCTAGACGCTAAAGGACTTAGACAAAGAAAACATACAAAGACACATAATAAAACACATTAAGACATAAATGCATAAACTAGTTCATTTTCTAGCAGCCATCCCCACAAGATTAAGGTCAAACCAAGAACCTACAGTCTCTGAATCTTCCCCTTCCCTTCTTCTATCTAATCGGCTTGTCAGTTTGTCAAGATAGCCTCTAAGTTTACTAATTGTTGGATTCGCTCGATCACTCATTCCTCACCAGGGATGTTAGGATCGTTCACTCTTATATTGCCATACCACTGATACTTCAGGTCAGAGAGTTCTGATGTCTTTACTCTTATTATAATTTTTCTCCTTTCCTCCTGGACTTTGTCCAGGTTATACCTCTCTGGACTTCGTCCAGCTTATACCTCTAGTTTTTTTTTTTTTAATACTCTCTAGACTTTGTCCAGCTTATTCCTCCTTTTTATACCCTGGACTTCGTCCAGCTTATACCTCCAGTACCCTTTCCCTAGACCCGAGAGGTTATTTCAATCACCAAAACTTTTCTCCTTCTAAGTTCTCTCCCTAAGCATCAAGTGGCAGCCCTCTCATTTTGTGTTAGTATGAAGTGTTTAAGGCTTATAACTCACTTTTATGGAGGGCTTCACAACTAGATCAGTCGAGGCATATTCTATCGTCCTTACTTCATCCAAACCGATTTTGATTTATTAAGGAAAAGGGCATCAAAGTTGACATGCATTCCCTCTTCAATTACTCTCACTAAGGGGCTTTAGCTTTCTATTCATCAATTATGCATAAACACAGAATTACCTACTAAACAACTTACTACTAACTCCTAGACCTAGCAAACAGACACACATACTTGACACTAATTTGCACTAATTCCCTCCCAACTCCCACTTCACCATGCTTGTCCCCAAGTATTTTCGGTGAAGTGGAAATTAGGGCTAAGTTAGTGCGACACTCAACAGACTCACAAAACACATATTTTAAAACAAAATTCTCACACTTAGATCGAGAATCGGGCTAAGTGGGAGAAGATACCTAACACATATACACATGAAGATAACACAAATATTCACAGACAAATATATACGGGCATGCTTTGTAAAAAAAAAACTAAAACATAAAAAGACATTAAAAAAAACAGAAACTTAAAATTACTTGGTTAGGGGGGGGTTAATTCTGGCTCTGGTCCCCCGTGGGACCAGACTTCTTGGACACCGTCTTCACTTTCTTCTGGCTTGATTTGGGTTCATCATCCTTCTTGGCCTTCTGTTCCTCTGGCCTAGGGGTATCCTTCTTCGCTGTTACACTGGTGGTGGTCTCATTGTCCTTTCTCTTCCTGGCTTATGGTATTTCCTCGACGCTGGATGCTGGCTGCTCAGAGATGACTCCTGGGGTTAGTTGTGACGGTGGTTTCTCGGTAGCAGGGTTTAAACTCGTCGCCTCCGTCGACTCTCCCTTGACCTTCTCCTTGGGTTTATTTTTTTCGCGGGCTGAGCGCGTCATCGGATTTCTCTACATCTTCGTACGGCGGCGGTGGTGGTTTTCGGAACTGCAGAGAGAAAAGAAAATTGTGAATTGGGAGTTGTGAGGAAATTATTTTAGGAGAGGGAAGTTAATTAGTTTTTTAGGTAAGTTATTTTAGGAAAAGGAAAATAAAAGAAAAAGAAAAGAAATAAAAGAAAAATTAAAAGAAAATAAAATAAAATGTCATGATTGGCTGCAGGCGAATGGTCGCGTCTCTGACGCAAGCAACCGTACGCCTCGCCAGCTTTTTGAAATTCAAATTTTAAACTTCCCCCTGATTTTTCTCTGCTTCCCTTAGACCGATTAACTTAAACACTTAGTAAAAAAACGAAATTTGCTGAGCATCTGGGTCAAAGTGATAAGCTTTTCAAATTTGTGCATTTTCTCAGACGCTAAGAATTTCAAAAATCTTTTTGGGTTATAGAAGTATATATTTTTGTACTTTTGTAAAAAAAACTTATTCAAGTTATTTACATCTAAATGTTTAAATATTCTTGGGAACTAGTTGGTCCAGTCAGTTGATCGAAAAAATTTTACCCTATCTACTTGACCTAGTAATTCCCGAAGAATATTTAAACATGGCTTACTAGGCAATAGTGGAAAGTGCGTGGAGTGAAATTTCTACCACTTCACAAAACTCCGAACTATCCCTAAACACCTTCACTCTATAATATTAATAAGGGAAGGAACAGAGTTAGCATTGACAACCTGAATTTCCATTGTTCAATGCGCTTGAATGCCAACGATTGTGTATGGGCCTATCCACTTGGACTTCAACTTTCCAGGCATGAGCTTGAGCTTTGACTGAAAAAGGAGTACTTTCTGCCCAACCTGCAGCTCCTTGACCCGAAGGTTTTTATCGTGCTAGAGTTTGGCCCTCTCCTTATACCACATGGCTGAATCATATGACTCCAGCCTCAATTCCTCTAGCTCCTGCAGTTGCATCTTTCTCTCTTCCTCACACAGGCATGAGCCTTCATATTCATTTCCTTTACTGCCCAATACGCTTTGTGTTCTATCTCAACGGGCAGGTAGCACATTTTTCCAAATACCAATCTGTAGGGTGACATTCCAATTGGTGTCTTGTAAGCGGTTCTATAGGCCCAGAGGGCATCACCAAGACGCTTACTCCAATCTTTCCTAGAGGTATTCACCGTCTTCTCCAGGATGCTCTTGATCTCTCGATTTGAGATTTCAGCCTGCCCATTTGACTGGGGTGATACGGAGTAGATAACCCATGGTGGACTCCATATTTTCTCATCAGTGCTTCAATCGTCCTATTACAGAAGTGAGTCCCCTGGTCTGAGATGATCGCACGGGGCACTCCATATCGGTTGAATATATTGGCCTTTAGAAACTTTGAAACTTCCTTCGCGTCGCTTGAACTTGTAGTCTTGGCCTCTATCCATTTGTACACGTAATCCACAACAACCAATATATATGTATTTCCTATGAAGATGGGAATGGATCCATGAAGTCCATGCCCCAAACATCAAAGATCTCACAGATCTGTGGCATCTCATCTAAATTATTATATATTGACAATCAAAGGATCTCAAGACTAACGCTCTATTTCAACTTTAAAGTTACGATTTGCTAAGGTCATCAGAAAATGGTCCTTAACCTCGTGCCTGTAGAGGATAACGGAAACTTTAAAAGATAATTCTTCTTCTCCTTGTAATTCCTCTTGTTCCTCGACCATTCTCCTCGCACTTATCACTAATTCTTCACTGCAACAATACATTGTCACGGATTTCAGTGTCGGAATTTCACCAAGGTCTGCAGGGAACTCCTTCAAAGATACCTCGGAAAGACTAAGGTGCTCGAGGCGTGGAAAGTGAGAGCTCTCCGTCATCCACCATTCCAAGCCTCTACACCCGCCAAGTTCCAAATATTTGAGACTGGGGAACTGGCCTTCCATTGTTTCCCATTTGCCTGTTGTGAACTCACCACTGCACAACTTGAGCTTTTGAAGAAGGGGTAATGCACTTGCCTTTTCCAATATGTCTTCAATTCTATTTGCAAACATTGAAAGAGTCAGACTCTTAAGAGAGTGTGGAAAGGTAAGCTTTTGCAACAAAGCACTCCTAACTTCACCATCGCATCTAAGAGATTCAAGCTTTTGCAGACGTTCGATGTTGTAGAGACAATAGTCATCACCAGAATCAATTCCTCCAGGTATGATAAAAAATAGTCC
Source organism: Salvia hispanica (assembly GCF_029641045.1). Lineage (NCBI taxonomy): Eukaryota > Viridiplantae > Streptophyta > Magnoliopsida > Lamiales > Lamiaceae > Salvia > Salvia hispanica. The sequence goes on from NC_142697.1 coordinate 46,645,906, forward strand.
CAATTTTTTGATATTGGGAATTCTATGAACCATCATCTCATCACACTTGAAATTGATTACTCCTTTGAGGGTTTGTAGATTCTCCATGATCACAATGTTGTCACTCGGAGGATCTGGGAGATGGCATCCTCCATCGGGGCGCCAGCCATGAACATAGACATCGACATGCCTAAGTTGAGACATGTTCCAAATTTCAACCGGTGCATTCATGTTTACATTCATGATTGATGGAGCATAAAGAATTAATGTCTGAAGACTCCAGAGGAGATTGATTGACGAAGGAAGTTGAGAACCTTCTTCATGACAAACAGCAAGAAACTTCAAATTAACCAACTCGAACAATTCTCTCAGGTAATACACATGTCCATTTGGATGGGAAAATTTGTCGTATGCTCGCAATGTCCTCAACAATCTTAAATCGGGCAACAATTGAACTCTTTCATAACCACTTATATAGGAACGGACATGTGGTGTAGATCTCATGGCATCAAGGATTTCCTTCTTTGAAGTGCTTCTCGGAATAACTACACGACGTTTGATAGACGTGCCTAGAGGATTATGTTGCCCGACCACATGATAAAACCCCTCCTTTCCAGCTTCTCTCAAGCAAAGGTCCCTCAACAAGTCATGGATTTTCAAGTACTTCATGCTTCCAGTTCTCCCAAACTCGTGAACAAGAATTAGATTTCTCGCAACCAATTCATCTAAGTACTCTTTAACTATTATTTCCAAACTTTTTCCATTTACTGGTTTTACGAATCCTTCAGAAACCAATAGCTTGATGAGTGTTGAGACTCGAATTTTACTATCCTCCTCAAACATTCCCATGTGTACAAAGCACGACTTAAGATAAACTGGCAAATGGTTATAGCTCAACTTCAGTATTTTCAAGCAATGCTTATCATTATCCAAATTCACTAGTGAATTTATGCTTCCCCTAATAGATTCCCAACATTCCGTGGATCGTTCCAATTTTTCAAGAAGGCCTCCCATCACAACAATTGATAATGGAAGTCCTCTACAACTCTCCACAATCTTCTGTCCAATTTTCTCCAATTCTAACGGGCAACTTTTTCCCCCAAACACAATTTTGTTGAACATACTCCAACTACTTTCTTCATTCATAAATTCCATTTCAAGGCTATAATTGTTATTCAACTGGGAACCCAAATTTGATAGTCTAGTTGTCACCATTATCCGACTACCATTACCATTGTCAGGAAAATAGAATTGCATCTTTTCCCATGCCTCAATACTCCACATATCATCCAACACTATTAGATACTTTCTATATGATAAATATTTGTAGAGTGATAGTCCTATTTCATCTTCTCTCATTTCACTCGACCTTTGTTTATTAGCTTGAAAAAGAATTTCACCAAGAAGTTCTTTTAAGCTAAATTGTTGAGAAATGGCAACCCAAGCACATATATAAAAATGGTCACGTACACATGGATGTGCATAAACATGTTCGGCAAGAGTAGTCTTACCAATTCCTCCCATTCCTACGATTGGGATGACTTGGCGACCTGGTTGTCCGTAAATGAGCTTCTCCATGAGTTGCATCTTGACATCATCAAAGCCCACCATGGTTGTGCTGTTCGGCCTACAGAAAGAAGATGTTGAGGAACCACCAGAGACTTGCGTATGATCTTTGAGTGCAACGACCTCCATCACTTCTTTCTTGATTAAATCCATGCCTTTTATCACCCTTTGCAAACTCTCATGAAAGTCTGCAGATGATGAGGAATCAGAAAAGGCTGAGACTTGTATCTCTAGCTGATCTTTGATTGTGATGATCTCCATCATGTCTTTCTTGATCAAATCCAAATCCAAATCCATGTTTTTTCTGAAATAAGCTTTAGTCTTAGCATATGTTGAGGAATTAGCAGATAGTGAGACTTGTCTCTGCAACTGATCTTTGAATGCAAAAATCTCCATCACTTCATTCTTAAGCAAATCCGCGCCTTCTATGAAATCCACCACGGCAGTCTTGTGACAAAATGCATACATATTTTTATAATCAGCATATGCCAAGACTAGTCTCTGCAGCTGATCTTTGAATGCAAAAATCTCCATCACTTCATGCTTGATGAAATCCATGTGTTGTACCACCTTTACCACAGTCTTATACAAATCTGCAGAATCTGAGACTTGTCTCTGCAGATGATATTTGAGTGTGAAGATCAAATCCACGTGTTTTTTCACCCTTTTTCCTACCAATTGAATGGGTTTTGCAGATAAGACTCTTGTCAGCAGCATACCTTCAACGACCGGATCCATATCTACTATCACGTTCCTCAAAGCCTCGTACAAGACTAAGACACCAGGACGAAGTTGTTCCACAATGTGAGATTCGATGACATCTTCAGCCGCATAAACTGCATCAGCGATGCGCATCTCCAACGGATCTGCTTCATCTTTGTCAGCATAAGGAGACTTGTAACCTTCAAGAAATTCCTGCAAGAACGTAACAATCTCAGTGAGAGATTCAACTTGTTTCTTGTCCATGGCAATCGGAGGCGAAGGATGATGCTCGATCTGATCCAAAATCTGCATAACAGAAACCAGAGCTGCATAAGCCGCCATTGATATGAATTTTTTTTTTTTTTTTTTTGAGATAAGATTGTAATTTTTTCAGGATGCTGAAAATGAAGATAAGAATACGAAGAAAGAGTGGTGGAAATGCAAGGGGAGACTGACTTCAATATTTTTCAACTTTTAATATTTTAGGTGGATATTAAATGCCCGGCCCCATCGGCCATGACTTATGTCATTGATATCAATGCTACTGATGGACTCCATTGATTAACTGTCAAAACTAATTTATTTACGTTTAACTGTGTCTTTTCATATATCTAGCTCAGTTATTTAATACTTTTGTATGCGTTGTATTATTGTACAGTATTTAATTTGGAAGCTAGTGCTGAAAGCTACTTAATTAATTAAAATTCAAAAAAAAAAAAAAAACAGGAACAGGAACATACCTGTTATAAATAACTAGTATTGCACACATAATTAATTTAATTTACATTTATTCAAGTTTATAAAAATAAAGCAATATTTGTACGACACAAAACATAAATAACTAATTTACTACTATTAATTATGTAGGCAACGACATTGTAATATACATTAAAATAAAACTACATATAAATACATCATATACTTATAAATAATAAAAATAAAAATCATTTGTTAGGCCATACCAAACGATTTTGCCAATACATTATATTCTCCAACATTTTTGTATTTCCACAACTATTTTTGAGTGAAGATTCTTCACACCAGTTGATACCCCCAAGTCTTCCGAAGCAAGAACTTGGAGTATCGATGGATGTTGAGGATTTGTAAAATTGCGAGAGAACTTAAGCGAAAGAAGAAGAATTCAATTATTCCAATTCTTTCTTATTGCATAATGAATGAAGTAGGACTATTTATAGGACTAAGCCGTCCTACTCAAAAGGAAAGAAAATATCTCAAAAGGAATTAAATAATGTAAGCTAATAAACTAAACTTGGAAACAATAATTAAAGAAAATTTCCATATCTCTTGGGCGGTCCACAATTCCTTTTCTGTCTTCCTTCGATCGCCGCGGGCTGGTGAAGCTGAGGCAGAGCCTCCGCTTCTTGGGCTGATGGTTGTTCTTCGCACTGCTTTGACTCCGTATCAACTCCCCCCCTGTTAGCAACAGCCTTGTCCTCAAGGTGGACGTCGGGAAAATGTTGTTGAACATGATCCCTCGGCTCCCACGTCCCTTCATCGTTTTCATCATTTGTCCAACGTAGTTTCCATTGTTCTTGCGGAGTGTTGTTGACCAGAACGGTGCGACTTTCGGTCGCTGTAACAGGTACCACCACTGGTCGATTGCCCAATGTGTCTCGTGGCAACTTCGTACTCGGAGGTGGGGAGGTTCCTGCGACAAACGGCCTAAGGAGGCTCACATGGAACACATTGTGAATCCGAGCGTCAGGCGGCAGGTCGAGCATATACGCGACTTTTCCTATCTTCTTGGCAACGCGGAACGGACCATAGTATCTTTGAGCCAATTTCGCCGACGTTGGACGTGCTATTGAGTGCTGACGATATGGTTGAAGTTTGAGTAACACCATATCGCCTTCCTGAAACTCCACGTCGCGTCGATGTTTGTTTGCCTGAGTGCTCATTCGTCGCTGCATCTTTAGAAGATTTTCCTTTAGTTCCTGTAAGACAGATGCTCTTTCCTCTAACGTAGCTATTACGTCCGGATGCTTGGCTTGGACCGAAAGGGTGGGAAACAACGAAGGTGGTTCCCGACCGTATAAAGCCTGAAAAGGGGAAACTCGGAGCCCCTCATGTACACTGCAATTAATGGCTAATTCAGCCCAAGGGAGGAGCGTCGCCCACCGATTAGGCCGGTCAAATGTAAAGGAGCGCAGGTATTGCTCCAATGTTCGGTTCATCACTTCAGTTTGCCCGTCCGTCTGCGGGTGATAGGCTGTTGTATGTTGAAGAGTAGTACCACTTAGGTGCATCAAGTCGATCCAGAATTGGCTCATAAAGATTGGATCCCGATCTGTGAGTAGGAACTTTGGGAACCCATGGTGTTTGGCCACAATTTCCGTGAATAACTTGGCTGCACGCATAGCATCAAATCCGGTGGGTAGCGGTCCAAAGTGGGCATATTTCGATAAACGGTCAACCACGACCATAATGACGGTGAACCCTTGGGACTGCAGCAAACCCGTAATAAAGTCTAACGTTGCGGCATCCCATACTTGGCTCGGTAAGGGCAGCGGTTGGATTAAGCCGCCCGGTTTCTGGGTTGAGTACTTTGTTACTTGACATGCGAGACAGGCACCCACAAAGGCGCGTACGTCTCGTCGCATATTTGGCCAGTAAAAAACTGCCGCAAGCTTATGAAATGTACGATCAATGCCTTGATGTCCTGCCACTGGGGAACCGTGAAATTCCTCCAATAATCTAGCACGGAGCGGAGAAATCGGGCTGATGTATATTCTCCGTTTATAATATAGGAGGCCATCCTGTACTGATATATGGCACGAAGCTGTTCCCGTTTTGACTGCGGAGTGCAGAAGACGGAGGTGATCATCTTCCCTATTTTCCGTCTGAATATCAGCCAAGATGTTCGGAATTGGCTGAGCCACGACGGTGAACAGAGTCGCCAATGTTGCTCCTGACTCTGCCTCCCTCCGTGACAATGCATCTGCAGCTTTATTTGACGCTCCCGTTTTATATTCGATGCAAAATTTGTAACCCATCAATTTCCGAATGTAGAATTGTTGGTCCGGGGTTTGAATGACTTGGAGCAAGAGTTCCTTGAGGCTGCGTTGATCAGTTTTTATCACAAATTCACGGCCAAGCAAATATTGCCTCCACTTTTGAACTGCCTCCACGATTGCATAGAGTTCCTTGTGGTATGTTGATGCGATGCGACGCCGAGGACCGAGTTTCTTACTAAAGAAGGCTATTGGGTGCCCCTCTTGTAACAAGACTGCTCCAATACCTAAGTCAGAGGCATCTGTTTCCACAATGAATACTTTGTTGATGTTTGGAAGACGAAGGACCGGTGCAGAAGTCATTGCTCTCTTCAAATTCTCGAAGCTGGCGGAAGCGGACTCGCCCCAGATGAAACTGTCTTTCTTGAGCAGGTCAGTGAGTGGGGCTGCGATCATTGCATATTGACTTACAAACCGACGGTAATACCCCGTGAGGCCTAGAAATCCTCGCAATTGTTTAACAGTTGTGGGAACTGGCCAATCGGTCATGGCTTGGATTTTAGTGGCGTCTGCTTGTAAATTCCCAGCGCCGATGATGTGGCCAAGGTAATCTATTGTCGATTTGCAGAACGAACATTTTCCCGATTTCACGAAGAACGAATGCGAGGAAAGTATAGTGAGTACTTCATTCAAGTGTTGAACATGCTCGACGATAGTGGTACTATAGACTAATATATCATCAAAGAACACAATTACGAATTTTCGGAGGAATGGTCGAAAAATTGCATTCATTGCAGCTTGAAAGGTGGATGGAGCATTCGTCAATCCAAATGGCATCACCAAGAACTCGCAGTGTCCTGAGTGTGTGCGGAATGCAGTTTTAAAAATGTCTTCCTCGTGCATCCGTATTTGGTGGTATCCCGACCGGAGATCCAGCTTTGAAAAGCACCGCGCTGCACCTAGTTCGTCGAACAGCTCGTCAGCCGTCGGAATTGGAAAATGGTCAGGCTCTGTGGCTGCATTTAATGCCCTATAGTCAATGCAGAAGCGGAAAGTGCCATCTTTTTTGCGAACGAGCAAAACCGGGGATGAGAAAGGGCTGACACTTGGACGAATTATTCCTTGGTTCAACATTTCCTGAATCTGTTTTTCGATTTCCGTTTTCTGGAAATATGGATATCGATACGGGCGTACATTGATAGGCTTTGTTGACTGTTGAAGCCTGATCCTATGATCCCATGGGCGAGACGGGGGCAGAGCCTCCGGCAGTCGAAATACCTGTGTGTGCGCGTGCAGCACTTCTTGAATAGAAGGGGGAAGATCCATTGGGAGTTCGGCGATCATGTTATTGTCAGGGATCGGGTCCTTGTACTGCACGAGCTCGAATAATTCAACGTCGTTATCTTCTGCTATTAGCGCCGTCAAAGCGTTGAACGAAATTGGTCGCGGACGTGCATCCGCGGCTGTGAGTCGGACCAACTGATCCCTCCAATAAAATTTGACAGTAAGATTTGCATAATCATGAGTCACGTCACCCAAGGTTTGCAGCCACTGAACGCCGAGGACAATATCTGGGCCGTGGATGGCTAAAACATATAGATCGATCTCGAAGTTATGGCCTTGGAGTACTATTGGTGTCTTCGGGCAGAAGGCCGTGCAGGTGAGGGAATCACCGTTTCCGACGTAAACACGGAACGGATTGACCGTTGTTAAAGGTAAGCTTAGCTTCTCCACAATAGATGGGTGAATAAAGTTATGAGTACTCCCTCCGTCAAGTAAGACCTGGAACGGAGTGTCACGGATAAGCCCCACTATCCGAAGCGAGCGCGGGTTCTGCATGCCGGACAAAGAGTGTATGCTAGATACGTCCGCGGTGATGACCGTAGGTTCCATTGTAGTAGCCTCGATCAAGTCTGGTGGTGGCGGTAGCATTGGAATCTCCGGGCAGGCTGTACCGTCGTCGTCACCCATAAAGGCGAGGAATGTGCTGCTGCACTTGTGGCCTGGGATCCATTTTTCCTCACAGAAATAACACAGACCCCGTCGCTGGCGATCCGCTTTCTCAGCTGGTGATACGCGAACAACTGGTATTGTATGCGGCGATGGAAAAGCAGTCGCCCGGTGGACTGGTGCTGCGGCTGGAATGACCGGCTTACTACCTGACATTGGGTAGTTGTTTTGCCATTGTCTTCTAGATTGGTGTGAAACCGACGGAGCAGCTGCTTGGTGACACGCCTCCAGTTCCCGAGCTAGAGCGAAGACTGCCGAGAGAGTAGTTGGGCGGCGAATATTCAACTCGCGCTGAACCGGTTGCTTGAGCCCTGCGATGAATAACGAGATCAAAGTCGACTCCGCCGTTCCGGAAATCTTCTCTAAGTTGCCTTCAAAAGCAGCTTGATAGTCTTGCACAGAGGTTGTTTGCTTGAGGTTTGAAAGGACACCCACATAATCCACATAGTAATCCGGGTCGAAACGATGGCGGATCGCTTGAAGGAAGTCCTCCCATGATGAGTCGCAATTGTTCGCACGGTAATAGCGAAACCAAGCTGAAGCCGGAGGGTCCATGAGCATTCTAACCAAAAAAAGGCGTTCTGTAGCTGGTGTCTCATTGTAATCGAAATATGTCTCGACATGGTCGATCCAATCCTCCGTATTCTCACCGTTGAAGCGTGGAGGATCGAGGCGAATTCTTGGGCCGGCGTCTGGTGGCTTGTCCTGACGGTTCCGGTTGCGGAAATTGTTGTTGCTGTTGTTATGATTGTTGTTGTTGTCGTTGTTCCCGGCAGTCCCGGTGAAGTCGCGGACAGCCGCACGGAGGTTCACCTGATCAGCTCGTGTGTCGGCGAGGACCTTGTTAGTTGTACCCAGCTCCGATGTCAAGTGCGTGATGGCTTCAAAGAGCTCGTCCAGGCGGCTGGCGATGCCGTCCCCTGAGGACGTTGATGGTTCCGTGATCACAGGCATGACGGTGGTGTTTAGAGTACAATGATAGAGAGTTCGGGATGAAAGCACCAATTGATACCCCCAAGTCTTCCGAGGCAAGAACTTGGAGTATCGATGGATGTTGAGGATTTGTAAAATTGCGAGAGAACTTAAGCGAAAGAAGAAGAATTCAATTATTCCAATTCTTTCTTATTGCATAATGAATGAAGTAGGACTATTTATAGGACTAAGCCGTCCTACTCAAAAGGAAAGAAAATATCTCAAAAGGAATTAAATAATGTAAGCTAATAAACTAAACTTGGAAACAATAATTAAAGAAAATTTCCATATCTCTTGGGCGGTCCACAATTCCTTTTCTGTCTTCCTTCGATCGCCGCGGGCTGGTGAAGCTGAGGCAGAGCCTCCGCTTCTTGGGCTGATGGTTGTTCTTCGCACTGCTTTGACTCCGTATCACCAGTGCCCCTAAAATTTATAAAAAAAAGTATGGCGACGTTCTACTCGTTTGAAAGATAAAGTTCAACCTTGGATAGACGCGATTCACCGTTAATTTTTAACGGTACCATTAATTATAGACTAAAACATATTGTTTGGTATCAAAAGATAACATGTTTAATACATATAACCTTTTTTTTAGCAATTGTTTGGAATTAATTTTAGACTTTAATCTTTGAAACAATTTTATCTTCTACTGTACTACATTTTTATCAATAAAGTGGAAGACTTGTACAATTTAGAACATGGTAAGTAATAAAATACAAAGTCCAATACTACAAGATAATAAGAGATAAAACACAAGCAAAACAAATTATGGGCCCCCAGTTACATCCATTCCAAACCAAGCCCATTAGCTCAAGATTGAAATCCAAAACCAAGCCCAAATAAGAGAAGAAACCTCTAATTTTGCAGGACAATGGAATGGATATGCAAATATGCAATGGCAACTTAAATCACTAGTTAGATATTAAAAAATTAAAATACTCTGTGCATAATCAATAATTATGTTTTAGTTTCTCTCATAGTACTTATAGATTTTACATTAGAACACAAGCCATCAAAACCAAATTTATTGGTAATGGGTGAAGGGATTAATAAGATCCAAAACCCCAATAGCTAACTAAGGATTATAAACTAAAATTTAAATCTCATTAATAGAAGAAATAAACCTTAGTAGCTGAATAGTGTTTTTGTAAGGAGTAAAGACAGTTCCACAAAAACTAACAAGAACAAAGGCAGAAGAAATTGAAACTAAAAAAAAATAGTCCTCTAAAGAGGCTCAAACATGTTCAGACAAACGAGTCCGGTCTACAAACGTTTCATTAACACGTCGACATACCCATCGCTTCTATGTACTACTTCGGGAGCAGTAACTTGAAAGTTTGGATTTGCTAAGCTTTGGAGTTCTTCGTTATTCCCAAACCAGAGGCTAACTGCAACTTTGAATTGTAATTCCTCTTGTTCCTCAGCCATTGTCTTCGCACTCTTCACAGCTGACTCGCTGCACTGCTCCAAGGTCACGGATTTCAGTGTCGGTATTTCACCAAGCTCTGCAGGGATCTCATTCAAATCGAACATACATAAAAGATGAAGGTGCTCGAGACATGGGAAGTGATTCGAGCTTTCCATCGTCCACCATTCCAAATGACGACAATAAGCCAGTGACAAAAATTTGAGACAGGGGAACTGGCCTTCAACTGTTTCCCATTTGCCTGTTGTGAAACTTCCATTTTTCAACTTGAGCTTCTGAAGAAGGGGCAGTGTGCTTACCTTTTTCAATATGTCTTCATTTCTACCATATTTTATTTCAAGAGTGAGACTCTTAAGAGAGTTTGGAAAGGTGAGATTTTGCAAAAAATCACACCTACAAAAACAATAGCAGCTAAAGGATTCCAGCTTCTGCAGACGTTCGATGTTGTGGACACAACTGTCATCATCATGATAATCGGTTCCATCATCTTCGCGATAAAATAGTCCCAATCTCTTGATATTGGGAATCCTACGAACCATCATCTCATCACACTTGAAGTTACTTACTCCTTTGAGGGTTTGTAGATTCTCCATGATTATAATGCTATCACTCGGACGATCTTGGAGATGCAATGCTCCATTCCGGACATGAACATGCCTAAGTTGAGGCATGTTCCAAATTTCAACTGGTGCAGTAATGTCTCTTGTAGAAAGAGAAACAACCAATGTTTGTAGACTCCAGAGGAATTGGATCGAAGAAGGAAGTTGAGAGTGCCCATCAGAATGAACAACAAGAAGCCTCATATTAACAAACTCAAACAATTTTCCTAGGGAATACTCATGTCCTTCATTGAAAAATTTGTCGTGTGCTTTCAATGTCCTCAACAATCTCAAATTGGGCAACAACTGAAATCTTTCACGATCACTTATACAGGTACGGATATATTGTCTGGATTTCATGTAATCAACGACTTCCTTCTCTGAAGTGCTTCTCGGAATAACTACACGTCGTCGGCTACACGTGCCTTGAGGACTATGTTGCCCGACCACATCATAAAACCTCTCCTTTTGAGCTTCTCTCAAACAAAGGTCTCTCAATAAATCATGGATTTTGCAGTATTTCTTATTCCCAGTTGACCCGAACTTGTGAACTAGAATTAGATTTCTATCAATTAGTTCATCCAAGTACTCTTTTGCAACTGTTTCCAAACTCTTGCCGCATATTGGTTTTAGAAACCCTTCCGAAACCCATAGCTCAATGACTCTCGATACTCGAATTTCACTATCCTCCTCAAATATTCCTAGATATAGAAAGCATGGCTTAAGATAAACTGGCAAATGGTTATAACTCAACTTCAATATCTTCAAGCAGTGCTTATCATTGTCCAAATTCACTAATGAATTTATACTTCCCCTAATAGCTTTCCAACATTCTTTTGTTTGTTCCAGTTTTCCCAAAAGACCTCCCATCATATCAATGGATAATGGAAGTCCTCTGCACCTCTCCACAATCTTCTTTCCAATTTTCTCTAATTCCAAAGGACAAGTTTTCCCCCTAAATGCAATTTTGCAAAACATATTCCAGCTACTTTGTTCATCCAAAAACTTCATTTCAATGCAACAATTGTTATCCAATTGAGATCCCAACTTCGATTGCCTAGTTGTCACCATTATCCGACTACCATTACCATTGTTAGGAAAATAGCATTGTAGCTTATCCCATGCCTCAATAATCCACATATCATCTAACACAATTAGATACCTTCTATATGATAAATATTTGTGCAGCGATAGTCCTATTTCATCTTCACTCATCTTACTCAACCCTTCCATCTCTTCTTTATTACCCTGTTTATTGGCTTGAGATAGAATTTCACCAAGAAGTTCTTTTGTGTTACAATTTTGAGAAATTGTAACCCAAGCACATTTATCAAAACGGTGACTAATAGATGGATGTGCGTAAACATTTATGGCAAGAGTGGTCTTACCAATTCCTCCCATCCCAACAATTGGGATGACTTGGCGACTCTGTTCTCCATAAACGAGCTTCTCCATGAGTTGAAGCATCACATCATCAAATCCCACCATGGTTGTGTTGTTTACCCTTGAGAGAGAAGATGCCGAAGAATTGTTACTCGGCATCTTGGAAGATGTTGGCAGCTGATTTTTTACCGCAACGGTCTCTTTCTTGATCAAATTCATTTCTTCTATCACCTTCACCAGACTCTCATACAACTCTGCAGATGTCGATGTTGAGGAGCCAGCAGGACTAATTTGATCGACAATATGAGATTCAATAGCATCTTCAGCCGCGTAAACTGCATCAGCGATGCGCATCTCCAACGGATCTGATTCATCGTTGTCAGCAAAAGGAGACTTATTGTAACCTTCAAGAAATTCCTGCAAGAACACAACAATTTCAGTGAGAGATTCAACTTGTCTTTTGTCTACAGAAATCGGAGGGGAAGGATGATGCTCGATCTGATGGATGATCTGCATAATAGAAACTAGAGCAGCATAAGCGGCCATTGTTACAATCTTTTTTATGATCAGAATTTGCAGAAAGAAAATGAAGGAAAAATGAGTGAAGATGGAAAGGAGACTGAGTAATGGCATTACTGTGATGAATTATTGCCATTAGCTATTGTTTAACAATGTTTGGTTGTTGAAATGGTTAAACAATTAGCAATGTTTGGTTGTCGAAATGCTTAAACAATTACTACCTCCGTCCACCAAATTTTGACAAGGTTTACCATTTAGGTCCGTCCCTAAAAATTTGACACACTTCACTTTTACCATTTTTGGTAGTGGACATCATATTCCACTAACTCATTCCTACTCACATTTTATTATAAAACTAATACTTTAAAAGTATGACTCACATCCCACCAACTTTTTCAACTCACTTTTCATTACATTTCTTAAAACTCGTGCCAGGTTAAAGTGTGTCAAAATTTGAGGGACGGAGGTAGTAGCATTCTAGGTCCTGTTTCCCAACGTCCACAATGGCATGTCATTAATTAATATATTTATTTTTTCTCATTTCATATATTCTAATTAAGTTGACATTTAAATAATTTTAAGTTACAAAATTGCATTAAATTAGGAAACAATTACATTGAAACAAAAAATTGTATGATTAAAATCCAAAAATTTACATAAATTATTGATTGAAGGGACCAAAGCGTGCCTAAATTTGTTCAATTAATTAAATCAAATTGGAGTCAGTCATGTTGTTGTTTAACGTGTGCGGGCTCACGATGGTCAAACTGCACCTTCAGATACATAGGGCCTCAACATTAGATACTGTCATTTTTTATAAGTCTTTTTCTAATTAGTTTCTAAGAAAATTCACTTCCTTATCATCTTGTTACATTTTGTATTTTCTAACCAACAAAAATCTACTACAAGTGTTTTACATGTAGAATCCAAAAATTGTACTATAACCCTTTTTTGGGATGCAAAAAATGGTGAAAAAGTAAGAAGGAAGAACAGGTGAAAAACAAAAGGGGAGACAAGAGCCTTAGTAAAGGTATTGCTTTGATGAATTATTGCTAGCGGATATTATTTAATAATGTTTGGTTGGTGAAATGCTTAAACAATAATTAGCATTAAACAATTGGAAGGTGCAATGTAAGTGGCATCCAATATAAAAAGTTACCTTACAAAAGTTTTTTAGTCACGGAACAACTTTTCACTTTTTATGAACTTATTATGATGTATTTCCTACCCCATCCATGAAATAAAATTAATTATGATTTTGGAATATTCAATTTAAAATATCATTTACAGTACTTTTTTATTTTAAATAAATAAATGAGTCGCATAATCTACTAAAATTTTATCATGTGGAAATTATATTGCACTAATTTTTTTAATATAAATTTTTTATATTTTTTAAAATTGGTGTAAGTTAAAGTAAGACTATAAATAGGGGTAAGCCGTAAGAGGGAGTCTATCCGAATTTCAAAATTTGGCGCTCTTTTGCTTAGATTCCACTTTCTCGATAATTGTTGGTTAATTAATTAGGTATTGCAACTTTGTTTGATTCTTAATTATTTTGATATAGTTATACTTTTAAATACTGTTTTTATAAAATAAGAATTACTCCCTCCGTCCCACATTTAGTTATGACATGGATTTTAAAAAATTAGTGGAGTGTGTAATTAATGAAGTGAGATGGAGGAGTGAGATGGTGGAGTGTGTAATAAATGAGGTGAGATAATGGGGTGTGTAGTAAATGAAGTGAGTTGGTTGAAGGTGGGTCCCTTTTTGACTTGTTGGTTTTTTATTTTTGTTTTAGTTTATTTTTGTGTTAATAATGGTATTTTGGTGTAATTTTAGTGAATAATGGGGTAAAATTTTATGTCTAAATATGAAAAATTCTAAATGTGTCTATAAATGTGGGACAAACTTTTATGACAAAATGTGACTATAAAACTGGGATGGAGAGAGTATTTTCTATTCATTCATTTAGGAGTATTAGTAAAGCCCAGGTTTATTGGGTCAAGAGGAGGTCTTCAAGCCAGCCCAGATATTTGGGAAGCCCGGTCCAATAAACACGCAGATTTTATTTTAAGATGGCCTTTACACATGGCGTATGTATTCTCTCCTTTTCTAAGTTAATTGATTCGTATTGCTTTCTAAAACGTACGAAGTGAAATGATTCATTTCATCTTTTGGCAAAAATTAACTTTGTTTCTCTCTCTTAATTTATTTACTCTTATTTTATTTAATTTCCTAGTACTTTATTTTTTAATTCAAATCACTAAACATTTTTTATTAATTAGAAGAGAAAGAGATAAAGCAGTTGAAATAATATGAGTGGATAGCGCGTCGGCCCATATAATTAGTAGTGTAATGTGCGATGAATTTTTTAAAATAAAATAGACGTAGACTAATTTTATGAGACCGATTAAAATGATAACAATGGACTATTTTGGGGGGATAGTAGTATAATTTTTAGTGCGGGAATTTTGACAACCTTCACAATAAGAGGTTTTTATTTGAACGATAAGATTATGAAAAGGCTAGAATTTAATGAGTCTAACTAAATCCATCAATGTAAACAGTGCATTATTAAAATGGATTATTTTCAGGTCAAGCTATATTAAATTTGCAACATTTTAAATAGATTTACATAGTTCATTCAAGGCCCAATTACGGTTCGATCTCTCGATGGCCCAATAGCATTGCTAGAATATTTGGGCCGGACTAGAGGAGGTTCGGGTCGGGTTTCGTACTCCTCCAACAAATCAATATTTTTATTATTTTTGTTTTTATGATTTGTTTTTTATTTGTAAATTGAAAAAAAAGGGTTATGATATTAACTAGTTAAATAGTTTAATTACAATTAATTAAATGCTAATTAACTAGTTTACAGAAAATTGGACTTCTTTATCATCTTGTTACATTTCTCACTAATAATGACCAAAGCCATTTTTACGCTTTGCCCTTTTTATATTTTTTTTAATCCAAAAAATGTATTAAAAATGAGTATTTTACATGTAGGATCACTTTAATTTTATTGTCACGTCACTTGTAAATTATTAGTGACAAGAAGTGAGATTGAACAACTTTGCATCAATATATATATATATATATATATATAGGGGTGTATTCAGATTAAAACCATAATTTATATTAAAACATCAAACCATGTAAAATAATGTACATTATACACACTAATAATGTACATTTTATTCATGTATAATGTACTGTCAGCATAATGTACAGAATTCATATAATGTAAATGTACATTATTAGTGTGTACATTATTTAAAACAGTACATTACACATGAATAAAATGTACATTATTAGTGTATATAGTGTACATTATTTACATGGTTTGATGTTTTAATATACATTATGGTTTTAATCTGAATACACCCCTATATATATATATATATATATATATATATATATATATATATATATATAGGATTGTGATCAATTGAGATTATTTAGGCTAATTGAGAAATGAGATGCAATATCAGTCACTCATTTTTATTAAATGGGTGGTCCAGATTTTGCCACACAATAAATATTTTTAGATTAATTAATTATAAAAGGACAAAACGGTAATTTCATGTTTTAATGAGGAAGGGGAATTGCAATACCAAAATCAGTTGAAACCACGATTGATGAAGAATATCTCGGAGAGGCGGAGGCGGATCTTCTGATCTAGGCGGCGGCGGGCAGATTCTGTGAACCTCCAGCGGCGGAAATGGCGGCATTGTTTCCCCTCCTAGCCGGCAGAGTCCCCGGCTGCCCGCTCCCCGCCGCTTCGCTTCTTTCACTCTTCTCTCCGTCGAGAATGCCACGTCGGAGCCCTCCGCCACCTCGCAACTCACTGCCTCCGTCGGATCTCCGCCTCAGCTGATCCTCTCTCACCGCCACATTTAATTCCTCAGTCTCACCACCTGCGTCGTACTCTCTATTTCTCTCTCTACCTGAATTTGATATAATTGGGGAAAATCTACTCAGCTTATGATTTATTCATTTCATTTTGATTGGAGATCGCTCGCTGCGTTTTTCGGCTAAACTAATTGAACTGAGTGATGCATATCTCCACATTTTGATAAATTAGGGTTCTTAGCTTCCGTTGTTTGATGTGTATCAACCGCTAAGTGTTCTTTGATAGATTCTTCATCTTATTCCGAGTCTACGTCGATGAATGGTGGAGGTTGTCTGGTTTGATTTTCGTTAACATGAATTTTTTGTGTTATGTTGGTGATTTATGCTCTGTTGACATGATTTGAAAATCTGTTGACATGATTTATGTTACTTGGTAAATATTCTATGTTGTTGTTATGCTCTTTGTAGACATTCTGTTTGATTAACATTATTTTGTTGTGTTATGTTGGTGATTTATGCTCTGTTGACATGATTTATGTGTACTTGTTAAATATTCTGTTGACATCGTATGTTTGAATTGGTGTATTCTAATTAAACTGGACATTTTGATCCTAGTAATTTGAAGCATGTTCTGATATTTTGCCTTACATAACTTATAACAATTGTCTAAGAATTTTACAAGAGTGGAGCCACCTCTTTAGATATAACTATAGGTGTAATTTTATGTTTTAATTGAAGCTACTTGAGAAATCAGCTCATTAATTCTTGACCGAGGAAGTAAAGGTTAGTCTAAGTGGATCAATGTTTTGTTGGATTTTCTTGAATGTAAAAGTCCATATGATATAACCATGATGAGAGTCCTTAATTTGACATAAAAAAAAATTGGTTAGTTATTGGCTAAGCAAATGATCACAAGGCCTGATAAGGTTAAGAATCATGGCTGAGTTCGGAATCCATGGATACTTTAGGTGCAGACTGTTTAACCCTTTTTTCTTAATTAGTTCTGAGTTTTTAAGGGAGAAGTATGGGTTATGAACTCTTTGTTGACATTCTGTTTCATTAATATTATTTTGTTGTGTTATGTTGTTGATTTATGCTCTGTTGACATGACTTGAAAAATCTGTTGACATGATTTATGTTTCTTGGTAAATATTCTGTGTTGTTGCTATGCTTTTTGTTGTCATTCTGTTTCATTACCTTTATTTTGTTGTGTTATGTTGTTGATTTATGCTCTGTTGACATGACTTGAAAACTCTGTTGACATGATTTATGTTCCTTGGTAAATATTCTGTGTTGTAGGGTCTGTTATTCCAATTTGCAAGCCTATTCAATTATTACACCTTTTAATTACACCTCTTAATTACACTCTTTTCTTAATTACACTCTCTTCTTTTCTTTCTGGAGGATACTACTTCATTATTGAAGCCTATTCACAGTCGTAAATTTGATGGTCCTTAACTCACAGGAAGTGGAACTAAAAAAAAAAGCAATTATGGTGTAGACTTGGCAGGGATAACATGTTATGTTAATTCACAACTGCCCATGCTCCAGATGTGGTTAGTACAAAAGGAGGTGCAAGTAACAAGAAAAACAGGATTAAGTCAAGCATAGAGAAAGCAATTGAAAAAGAAAATAAACCTCATAGGCGTTGTGGAAAGTGTCATAAAGTTACTGATCATAATGCTAGAAGTTGTGACAGAAAGTAGACATGATTGTTTTTTTTTAATAGTCAGAGTTGTTTTTTAGTTGTTGACATAGACTATAAATTATTGACATTTTTATATCTTATTTTACTCTCTATTGACATCTATTTATGATTCTGTTTTTTTTTTTTTTTTATTTTAAGATTTGTTTTCTGAGTTGTAAACCTTTATACAAGGTGTTGACATTTGGTTATGAGTTGTTGACATTTCAATATAAGTTGGACCTGCCTTGCTTTCATGCTCCTTCATGTTTTAAAGGTGCACATGTCAACAACTTAAAAATTATGTCAATTATATATACTGGCGATGTCAACAAGTAATATAATTATGTCAACTATGGTGCACATCGTGACAACGGCACATACCAGTCATGTCAACTACGCCTAATATCGTGTCAACTACACGCACAAGTCATGTCAATTATGTTACAAGCCATGTCAACTACACCTACAAGCATGTCAACTATATTACATAGTATTTTAACTACACATAGAATCATGTTAACAAAAATTATAAGTCATGTCAACTACGTATAGACCCATGTCAACTACGTTACATACTATGTCAATTACGCACAGAATCATTTCAACAGCAATTATAAATCATGTCAACTATGCACAGAACTATGTCAACAATAATTATATCAACTATGGTGCATATCTTGTCAACTGTACATGAAAGTCATGTCAATTACACGTTAAAGTCTTGTCAGATATATTACATACTATGTTAACCACACATAGAACCACGTCACCAAAAATTATAACTCATGTCAACAACAATTATAATTCATGTCAACTACGCACAGAACTATGTCAACAATAAGTATAAGCCATGTCAACAACAATTATATGTCATGTGAATAACAATTATATCAACTATGTTTCATATAGTGTCAACAGTACATAAAAGTCATGTCAATTACACGTTAAAGCCGTGTTAACTATATTATTTACGATTTTAAGTACGTATAGAACCATATCAACAACAATTATGAGTCATGTCAATAACAATTATAAGCCATGTCAACAATAATAATAAGTAATGTGAATCATAATAAAATTAACAGAAAATATACATTCATTCAAAAGTAAGAAACCACAATAGTAGCTGTTTTGAAATCCATCCCAAAACAAGAAAGTTAACAACATTAGCATAAAGTTGCTAATTTCACAAGTCAGAATGCATAATAATCATTTTAAATCCAATCCAAAAAATAAGTTAACATCAAACATTAAAATCAGTTTTTGTTCACTTCCTCTTTCTACAACTAAACAATTTCATGTATTTGTTGTTTAGCTTAAGCAGTTTGTCCATGTTTGCTTCCATCCAATCATGAGCCAATTGTAACATTGGCGATCTCTGGTTATTGTAAATTGATGCAATCATCGTGCATCAATATCTTCCCCTGAGTACTTGGATAATCTTCAGACTACGCGCAGAGAAGCCGATATCCCAATCACTGCCATTTTTCCAAACATAGTTCCTCATGTGCCTCATCAAATAGACACCGCAGTCCTTTATGTTTGTGGTTGTCGCCCATTCTAAATTCAGAAAGTTGAATGAAGACTTGTTTATATTTTCTGAAAGATCTAGCAATTTCTTCTCTATGAAGTATGCTTCGAACATATCTTTCTGCAAAATATATAAATAACTAAATTAAACTACACATACAAAGCATTTCAACACAATGTAGAGAATATGTCTATAACATAGATAAAAGCATACCATTAAGTCAATATCAATGTCATAATTCTTCAACGGATCTGTATCTTTAGCTGGCTTCATATTATCTATGATGTCAATTGTTTTTCTTCATCTAATATACTACAAGGTAGTAATGATTATCTGCACAAACTGGGAAGAAGACCTGTATGACATGAAAGATAAAATTATATTCATAGAATACTTGTTCATATTCTAACATAGATATTATTGTTAGATCTTATTACCAAATCAATTTTTCTCCAGTTGAAATCTGGTCTTCTTTCAACCTCATTATCTATCTGAGAAATAAAATTTTTCTTTGCTGACGAAGCATCCCAATTTTCCTGCCGATTTGTTACATTGAAGTTTTGCATTTAACATTTTTGGTTAGGGAGACATCTGACTGAAATAGTTTACATATAATTTAAGATTACTTACACATGGAGATGTACTCATGAAAAAGCGTGAAAGTGATGTTGTTGACCTTTCATTTTCTCTGTTGTTCAGGTGTGAAGCCCACGCGTTAATTACACCCACATTAATTTCAACATGGGGCTTCAGTGATAAAAACATTTCCTTGGTCGCCCAAGTAAAATCGTCTTCATAAACGCATGCATTTCTGAAATGAAGTTATTCAAATGACATATGAACAATATTCATAAATTATGTTTACTGCATAGAAAACTAAAAATACCTTTTAAATCAATGAAATAATTAAATAATGCATACTCATTTGTTCCTTCTGTTTCTAGTAGGTAGTAGTAGACAGTTCTTTCATAAGATTCCAGGTATGTTTTTGTATCTACAGCTCTTATGTCAACTGGAGAGCATAAGAATGGGTTGGAATGCGTTTTATCATCATACCTTTTCTCACTAGCTTCTGTCAGTGGAATCTCAGAGAATGGAACAACAGTCTTCTGTCAGTGCAAATAAAATTCATGTTAGTTTCAATTAAAAATCATGTCAACTATATATACTAGCTATGTCAACAACTAGTATAATTATGTAAATTACTGTACGTACTATGTCTGCTACACATAGAACCATGTTAACAGCAAATAAATTTCATGCCAACAAGTCAACTACATATACAAATCATGTCAACAACGATTATAAGACATGTCAACTACACATACAAATCATGTCAACAACGATTATAAGACATGTCAACTACACGTACAAATCATGTCAATAACAATTATAACCAAATGTCAACCACACTTTCAAGCCATTTCAACAACAATTCAGTCATTTTATAAAAACAAGTATTAATCTGCTAATGCTAATCTGCTAGGAATGTAATCAATCTTGAAATGTAGGACACTCTTGAAACCCAACTCCTTCACAGAATTAATCTGTTCCTCATTCAGTCTGCTTATTGCATCAACAAAATACATCGGCTTCCTTTTCACTATAAGCCTTTGAGATAGATTTTCAGCAATAACAATCTGTTTTCCATTATCTACACTTTTCTTTTGCTTTTTCTTAACAATAATTAACTCTTTCTGAGATATTGAGGTACTCCTTTTTCGCTTGGATGTTCTTCTGTTTTCTGGTTTAAAATCAAACATAATAAAAATCTATATCAATTATACAAAGTATTATGACAATAACAAGTGTACTCTGTTGACATCAAACGTGTGTATATTACTAAAGTTATTTCATTAGATATACCAAGCACAATTAACAGAATTTCAGGCATTAACTATGCTCTGTCATTAACAGGTATTTTTCATATATAGTTAGAACAAATATTATTACTATTATGTCAATAGTTAAAGTTTATAATGTTGACATAACCTCTCGATTATCTTATAAAGTTTATGGCAAGCATACTCTGTTTACAAAAATAAGACTATGTCAATAGTATATTATTATAGCTATGTCAATAGATATAGCAAGCACAACTAACAGAAGTTCATTTATGAAGTATACTCTGTCAATTAAAACGTATATCCTATATATAGCAACCACAATTATCTTATTATCATTATTATTATGTCAATAGTTAAGGTTTATAATGTTGACATACCCTGTCGATTATCTTATAAAGTTTATGGCAAGCATACTCTGATTACATAAGTATGACTATGTCAACAACTATTTAAACAAGCTTACAATATGTCAATAGCTATTGACATACTACTACAACTATACATATGTTTTCTACAGTCATCCTAACAGTCATTCAAACAAGCATACACTATGTCAATAGTTGTTGACATACTACTACCGCCATAAAATTGTATGTTTTCTACAGCCATCCTAACAGTCATTCAAACAAACATACATTATGTTAATATAATTATGTCAACGCCTATTCAAACAAGCATACACTACTGTTAACAGTATAATATTATAGCTATGTCAATAGCTAGTATATAAAATGTCAATAATCTTCAAAATTTAAACAAATCCTTAACTGGAAGGTAATGCTTGATCTCTTCCGTTTTTTCCAGCAACATTGTTCGTTTCCATCTCTTCCGATTCTACCATCGCTAATCAACAAAAAAATTCAGCAGGAATCGAATTCATAAAAAATGAAATTTAATACACCAAAATCGAAGTAATATACTTAAAATTTGAATCAATTTCTTAACCTGAAGAAGTCGCTTCAACCGTCGCCGATTTCAAATGCCGATTCTCTTCGACCGCTGCTTCAGTCAATTCAACTTCAATCGATGTTTCAACCGATTCTTTTCGATTTTTCTCTTCAATCGTCATTCTATAAAACTCTGTATGAATGTTTACGGTTTGAATTGTGAAGATTACCGAGTTTTTGCAGATTTTGAAGGGGTTCGAATTGCACGAAGGTTCGAAGATTTCAGCAGAGTTTTAGAGAGCTTTTTGAAATTGGATTGAAACACGTTTTTATGTTTTCAGCTTTTTTATTAATAAAATTACAATTATACCCCCTTGTTGACATTATTTGGTATTTGTTGACATTTTCTTAATCTTATGGATTAGTGGCTCATATTGCATCTCATTTCTCAATTTAGCTAAATAATCTCAACCTAACAAGACCCTATATATATATATATATATGGAGAAATTTTGGTAATATTTTTTAAGTGGAATTATTACGTTTACGTTACATGGAGTATACATCTAACGTGGGCAATTTCGTAATATTTTTTAAGTGGAATTTTGATGTGTTACATAAAGTAATAATTATATCGTGACTAATTGAAGTGATGCAGATTGAAGTACTAATTAAGTTTGATTTAGCTTAAAGTGAATTCAAATCAGAGAAAATTGATTTTGGAGTTCACTAATCTTCAAACAGATCAACTTTAAATATTAGTAAGAATTGATGGATTTAATTCAGATTTGTTCATTATTGTACAAAACTAATCTGTAAATTGTCTACATTTGAATAAAAAACAAATTGGAAAAACAATTAGTTATTGTTGTTGTCGGTAAGTATATTAATATATTTATTTGACTAAGCATGCAATAAAAAGAAGAATTATCGTTCCAACTAATCTCACGTATTAGCTACATCTTGATTCTTAACAGTGGATTACTATTCGGATTAGTGTTGCATTAATCTGTATATAAATAAAATGATATATAGGTCAATCACAGTGGAATTTATTTATGTTTTCTTTTCAACCTAATTATAGTTTACATTTAATTATATTCGCGTGATAGCCTATATTTCTATTTTTATTGTATAATACACTATACACATATATTTTAAAGATTACGCTCAAAATTATTAAATTTCAATTGCATGATATAGCTAAAGTCTAAACTAAATTGAGCAAATAAAATAGCAAGTATATATACTATTGTCTTTTTCATAGTTAAATTGATTTTTGTAGACATAGACTTAATAAAAGTGAATTTAAACCTAACTGTATGAAGTCACCCACCAAACATTTAGGTAATTCAACTCAATTTTTGGTTACTTTGCTACGTCTCCATGATAAAGTTAAATTTTAATTCAAAGAAGATTCCTAATTAGTTTTCAAATATATATGGATTTTGAAGGCCTTGAAGCAATATCAACACAGCCCAAACACTGGGAAAGCTCAAATATATCTCTCCATTCACTATTCAATGCTTCATGTGTGCAAAAGAAAAATAAATAAAAAATCTTAGTGACTTAATGATTTTGCTAATAGATTTTCAATAGTATTGTTTGTTCCATATATTTCTCAGCAATTAACACCAACATGGAAAACAAAACAATGATACCAACAAGGAAATCAAAAACAAAACCAAAAACATTTGAAAATTACAGTAGTAAAACATCCATATCTCAACATGAGCTTTTGAAGAAGAGGCAATGTACTTACCTTTTCCAACATGTCTTCCATTCTTCCATTTCTGATTTCAAGAGTTATACTCCTAAGAGAGTAAGCTTTCGTGAAAAATCATTGCTAAGAGATTCCAGCTGTTTTCTCAGAGATACTCCAACTTGTTTACTAGAATTTACTTAAATACTCCAACATTTCGTCCAAGGCTACACGAGACAAAATTCATATTTAAGTAAAATATGAATTCAAAAATTAATACTAGTATATAATGCAAAAACAAATGGACATCTAAATTATTATTGACAATCAAAGGATCTCACTAATAACGCTCTATTTCAACTTTAAAGTTGCGATTTGCTAAGCTCATCAGAAAATTGACCTCATCGTCGATCCTGTTGAGGATAACGGAAACTTTAAAAGATACTTCTTCTTCTCCTTGTAATTCCTCTTGTTCCTCGACCATTCTCTTCGCACTTATCACTGACTCTTTACTGCAATGATACATTGTCACGGTTTTCAGTGTCGGAATTTCACCAAGTTTTGCAGGGAACTCCTTCAAAGATAGCTCGTAAAGATTAAGGTGCTCGAGGCATGGGAAGTGAGAGCTCTCCGTCATCCACCATTCCAAGCCACTGCACAAGCTAAGTTGCAAAAATTTGAGACTGGGGAACTGACCTTCCAGTGTTTCCCATTTACCTGTTGTGAAATATCCACCGTCCAACTTGAGCTTTTGAAGAAGGGGTAATGCACTTACCTTTTCCAATATGTCTTCAATTCTATTTATATACGTCCAAAGAGTCAGACTCTTAAGAGAGTGTGGAAAGGTAAGCTTTTGCAACAAAGCACTCCTACCACGGGCTTTGCAGCTGAGAGATTCAAGCTTTTGCAGACGTTCGATGTTGTGGAGACAATACTCATCACCATACTCAATATCCTCATAATCACCAGAATATGTTCCCTCAGGTATGATGAAAAATAGTTCCAATTTTTTTATATTGGGAATTCTACGAACCATCATCTCATCACACTTAAAATTTCTTACTCCTTTGAGGGTTTGTAGGTTCTCCATGATCACAATCTTGTCATGAGGAGGATCTGGGAGATGCAATCCTCCAAGATCTGGAAAATGTAAATCGACATACCTAAGTTCAGACATGTTCCAAATTTCAACGGGTGCATTCATTAAATTCAAGGTTGATGAAGAATGAAGAATTAATGTCTGAAGATTCCATAGGAGATTGATTGAAGAAAGAAGTTGGGAAGCTGCTTCATGACAAACAACAAGAAACCTCAAATTCAAATCAACCAACTTGAACAATTCTCTCTTGGAATACTGTGGATGGGAAAATATGTCATATGCTCGCAATGTCCTCAACCATTGTAAATTTGGCAACATCTGACCACTTTCGTAATCACTTATAACATATGGTGTATGTATCCTGACTTTAAAGAATCCCTTCTTTAAAGTGCTTCTCAGAATAACTACAGGGCGTTGGATAGTCGTGCCTAGAGGATTAAGTTGCCCGACCACATGATAAAACCTCTCCTTTTTAGCTTCTCTCAAGCAAAGGTCTCTCAACAAATCATGGATTTTCAAGTACTTCATGCTTCCAGTTTCCCCAAACCCGTGAACAAGAGTTAGATTTCTCGCAACCAGTTCATCTAAGTACTCTTTAGCTATTGTTTCCAAACTTTTGCCATCTACTGGTTTGACAAATCCTTCAGAAATCCATAGCTTGATGAGTATTGAGACTCTAATTTCACTATCCTCCTCAAACATTCCCATATATAAAAAGCACGGCTTAAGATAAACTGGCAAATGGTTGTAGCTCAACTTCAGTATTTTCAAGCAATGCATACCATCCTCTGAATTCACTACTGAATTTATGCTTCCCTTAATAGATTCCCAACATTCTGTTGTTCGTTCCAATTTTTCCAAAAGACCTCCCATCACAACAATTGATAATGGAAGTCCTTTGCAACTCTCCACAATCTTCTTTCCAATTTTCTCCAATTCTAAAGGACAACTTTTCCCCCCAAACACAATTTTGCAAAACATATTCCAACTACCTACCTCATCCATAAATTTCATTTCAAGACCATAATTGTTATCCAATTGAGATCCCAAATTTGATAGCCTAGTTGTTACCATTATCCGACTACCATTACCATTGTGAGGAAAGTAGAGTTGTATCTTGTCCCATGCTTCAATGTTCCACATATCATCCAATACGACTAGATACCTTCTATATGATAAACATTTGTGGAGTGCTACTCCTATATCATCTTCACTCATTTTACCCAACCTTTCCTTCTCTACTTTATCAACTTGAGATAGAATTTCATAAAGAAGTTCTTTTGTGTCATATTGTTGAGAAATTGTAACCCAGGCACATTTATCAAAATGACAACTATCAACTGTTTTTTTATAAACATTTGTGGCAAGAGTAGTCTTACCAATTCCTCCCATTCCTACGATTGGGATGACTTGGCGACTCTGTTCTCCATAAACGAGCTTCTCCATGAGTTGAAGCATGACATCATCAAACCCCACCATGGCTGTGCTGTTCGTCCTAGAGAAAGAAGATGTTGAGGAACCACCAGAGACTTGTCTATGATATTTGAGTGCAACGACCTCCATCACTTCTTTCTTGATTAAGTCCATGTCTTCTATCACCTTTTGCAAACTCTCATAAAAGTCTGAAGAGGTTGAGACTTGTATCTCTAGCTGATCTTTGATTGCAATGATCTTTGATTGCAATGAATCTGAAGAGGTTGAGACTTGTATCTCTGGCTTGTCTTTTCTGAAATATGCACGAATCTTTGCATATGTTGAGGAATTAGTAGATGGCGAGACTTGTCTCTGCAACTGATCTTTGAATGCAAAAATCTCCATCACTTCATTCTTAAGCAAATTCACTTCTTCTATGAAATTCACCACCTCAGTCTTGGGATAAAATTCATACATTTTGGAATCAGCACATGCCAAGACTTGTCTTAGCAGTTGATCTTTGAATGCAAAAATCTCCATCACTTCATTCTTGATGAAATCCATGTGTTGTATCACTTTCACCACAATCTTATACAAGTCTGAAGAATCTGAGACTTGTCTCTGCAGATGATATTTGAGTGTGGAGATCAAATCCATGTGTTTTGTCACCCTTTCTTCTACCAATTGAATGTCTTGCATCAAATCCCGCAGACTATCATACAAATCTGCAGATATCGAGATATCTGAGACTTGTCTCAGCAGCATACCTTCTTTGACTGCAACAACCGAATCCATGTCTTCTATCACGTTCCTCAAAGCCTCGTACAAGACTAAGACATCAGGACGAAGCTGTTCCACAATGTGAGGTTCGATTGCATCTTCAGCCGCATAAACTGCATCAGCGATGCGCATCTCCAATGGATCTGCTTGATCCCCCTCAGCATAAGGAGACTTGTAACCTTCGAGAAATTCCTGTAAAAACATAACAATTTCAGTCAGAGATTCTACTTGTTTTTTGTCCATAGCAATTGGGGGCGAAGGATGATGCTCGATCTGATGAATGGTCTGCATAATAGAAACCAGAGCTGCATAAGCCGCCATCGAAATAATTTTTTTTTTTCCAATTTTTTTCAGGTAGTAGGAAATGAAGATAAGAATACGAAGAAAGAGTGGTGGAAATGAAAGGGGAGACTGACTTCAATATATTTCAACTTTTAATGCTTTAGGTGGATATTAAATGCTCCATGTGCCATGACTCATCTCATTGATATCAATGCTACTGATGGACTCCATTGAAATATCAACAAGTCCACACTCATCTTTGTTTGGCCCTTTTTAAGCGTGATGCTGCCAATTGAATGTGCATGTTTTTAATATGACACCTACCCTTCATATTAAAAAAAAAATACTCTGCATTTTCTTTTTTCCAATGCTTCATTTAAATTGACTCATTTTATTTTTTAGCAAAAGATAATATTTTTATTCTATTTTTTACTTTATTTTCTTTTTATTTTTTTATTTTATTTTTACTTTATTCTTTCTTTAGTATCTTACTCAAGAGTATAATTTTCTTAAATATCGTATTTTAAAAAAATACTCGGTACATATCCTTTAATAGGACATAAAAAGTACTCCTTACGTCCCACTAAAGATGACCAACTTTCATTTTTAAGTTGTACCAACCAAAATGACTAATTACTAAAAATAGAAACATTTTTATATCTAGTACTCTTTTTCTTACTTTATTTTCTCCAATTATCACATAAATTTAACTTGCATAAAATCGCATATCGTCCAGGTAATGATTTATTTTACGTGTAGGAAAGCCTCAAACAGTGTGCTTTGGGTAAGGAGTTCCTATTTGATCGGAGGGTTCGGCCCCGCGATAAACAACAAGGTGAGCGTTGCATCACCAACATGAGAGACTTTTTGCATGTAAGACTCGAATATAGTCTGGTATGACCTAATCCTTACAAAAATTAAATATTTTTATTAAATTTTAATTAGTTTAAAAGAACATTTCACTTCTTTATCATCTTGTTACATTTTGTATTTTCTAACCAACAAAAATGTCCTACAAGTACTTTACATGTAAAACCCTACCATCACTTATTATATTTGTGCGTTTATAATAGGAGATGGAGTAGGAAATGACATACGTGATCTCAAGGTGGTGGTTTATAGTCACAAAATCTTCATTTCATAAACCAAGAGAGATAATGCCGCATGGTAGATTAGTAACTAAAAGAAAGATAAATAAAAGTGGTGTTTGGTATAAAGAGCAACTTATATACTCCCTCCGTCCCACAAAAGATGTCACACTTGTGGGACGGTA
Source organism: Salvia hispanica (assembly GCF_029641045.1). NCBI lineage: Eukaryota > Viridiplantae > Streptophyta > Magnoliopsida > Lamiales > Lamiaceae > Salvia > Salvia hispanica. The sequence goes on from NC_142697.1 coordinate 46,674,390, forward strand.
CGGGATTTTAGGAGATTTTATTTTGTGTGTTAAATGGATAGAGAAAATATAATTTTTATATTCATGTGAGAGAGAACTTTTTTCAAAAAGGAAAATGTGACATCTTTTGTGGAACGGAAGGAGTACTATTCTTCCATAAAAATAGTCATATTTCTAAAAATAAAAAGTTTATCTTTTATATTTTATCCACTTTTTCTCATTTCTCTTAGACTTTACCTACTTCTCTCCACATCTCTTTTATTTTATCTACTTTTTCTCATTTTTTTTACTTTATCAATTTTTTGTTAAAAGAGAGTATTAAATATTTAAAGACAAAACTAACCCTCCAACAGTATCTTAACTAATTTATTTACCTTTAACTGTGTCTTTTAATATATCTAGCTCAGTTATTTAATATTTTTGTGTGCGTTGTATTATTGTACAGTATTTAATTTGGAAGCTAGTGCTGAAAGCTACTTAATTAATTAAAATTCAAATAAAGAAAACAGGAACGTACCTGTTATAAATAACTAGTATTGCACACATAATTAATTTAATTTACATTTATTCAAGTTTATAAAAATAAAGCAATATTTGTACGACACAAAACATAAATAACTAATTTACTACTATTAATTATGTAGGCAACGACAATATACATTAAAATAAAACTACATATATAAACATCATATAATTATAAATAATAAAAATAAAAATCATTTGTTTGGCCATTCCAAACGTTTTTGCCAATACATTATATTCTCCAACATTTTTGTTTTCCACAACTATTTTTGAGTGAAGATTCTTCACACCAGTGCCCCTTAAATTTATAAAAAAAAGTATGGTGACGTTCGACTCGTTTGAAAGATAATAGTTCAACCTTGGATTTTAAGACGCAGTTGATCGTTAATTTTTTATGGAATCGTGAATTTTAGACCAAAACATATTGTTTGGTATCAAAAGATAACATGTTTAATGTATATAACCATTTTTTTTAGCAAATGTTAGGAATTAATTTTAGACTTTAGTCTTTGAAACAATTTATCTTCTTTTTTGGATAAAATGAAAGACTTGAACAATTTAGAACATGGTGAGCAATAAAATACAAAGCCCAATACTACATTAATATTATCAGAGATAAAACACAAGCAAAACAAATGATGGGCCCTGAATTACATCCATTCCAAATCAAGCCCATTAGCTCAAGATTGAAATCCAAAACCAAGCCCAAATAAGAGAAGAAAGCTCTAATTTTGCAGGACAATGGAATGGATATGCAAATATGCAATGGCAACTTAATTCACTAGTCAGATATTAAAAAATTTAAATACTTTGTGCATAATCAATAGTTATGTTTTAGTTTTTCTCTCATACTTAATAGATATTACATTAGAACGTTCACATTTCATCAAAACCAAGTTTATTGGTAATGGGTGAAGGGAGTAATAAGAACCAACTACCCCAATAGCTACAACTTTAAAGGATAGTTGATCTTCTCCTTGTAATTTCTCTTGTTCCTCTACCATTCTCTTCGCATTCTTCCCAACCGATTCACTGCACTGGAACAAGATCACCAAGTTGTGCGGGGATCTCCTTCAAATCATTCAGGAAAACAAGATGAAGGCGCTCGAGACAGGGGAAGTGAGAGCTTTCCATTGTCCACCATTCCAAATTGCCATCAACTTTTTCCCATTTGCCAGTTGTAAAACTTGCATATCTCAACATGAGCTTTTAAAGAAGAGGCAATGTACTTACCTTTTCCAATGAGGCTTCCATTCTTCCATTTCTGATTTCAAGAGTTAGACTGATCTAAAGAGAGTATGGAAAGGTATAATATACACCTCAAATAGAAAAACATACAAGATCATTGACATAGCATATATGCTTCTGTAAAAGAATAGTAATTCGAAAATATGAATTCAAAATTTAATATATAATGCAAAAAAACATGGACATCTAAATTATTATTGAGAATCAAAGGATCTCACTAGTAACGATCTATTTCAACTTTAAAGTTGCGATTTGCTAAGGTCATCAGAAAACCGTCCTTATCGTAGTTCCAGCTGAGGATAACGGAAACTTTAAAAGATAATTCTTCTTCTCCTTGTGATTCCTCTTGTTCCTCGACCATTCTCTTCGCACTTATCACTGATTCTTCACTGCAACGACGCATTCTCACGGATTTCAGTGTCGGAATTTCACCAAGTTCTGCAGGGAACTCCTTCAAAGATTCCGCGCCAAGACTAAGGTGCTCGAGGCATGGGAAGTGAGAGCTCTCCGTCATCCACCATTCCAAGCCACTACACGAGTCAAGTTCCAAATATTTGAGACTCGGGAACTGCCCTTCCACTGTTTCCCATTTGTCTGTTGTGAAATCTCCACCCCACAACTTGAGCTTTTGAAGAAGGGGCAATGCACTTGCCTTTTCCAATATGTCTTCCATTCTATTTAAGTACGCCGAAAGAGTCAGACTCTTAAGAGAGTGTGGAAAGGTAAGCTTTTGCAACAAAGCACTCCTCCTAAGATGGCCTTTGCAGCTGAGAGATTCAAGCTTTTGCAGACGTTCGATGTTCTGGAGACAATAGTCATCACCATCCCCAATATCCTCATAATCAATTGCCAATTTCTTGATATTAGGAATTCTACGAACCATCATCTCATCACACTTGAAATTTCTTACTCCTTTGAGAGTTTGTAGATTCTCCATGATCACAATCTTGTCACTCGGAGGATCTGGGAGACGGTATCCTCCACCAATCTGCCAGCCATTAACATGGATATCGACATGCCTAAGTTGAGACATGTTCCAAATTTCAACCGGTGCATTCATGTTGAAATTCATGTATGGTGGAGGATGAATAATTAATGTCTGAAGGCTCCAGAGGAGATTGATTGAAGAAGGAAGTTGGGGACCTTGTCTATGACAAACAGCAAGAAACCTCAAATTAACCGACTTGAACAATTCTCTCAGGGAATACTCATGTTGTTTTGAATGAGAAAATTTGTCGTGCACTCGCAATGTCGTCAACAATCTTAAATTGGGCAACAATTGTACTCTTTTATAAACACTTATACACGAACGCACATGTGGTGTAGATCTCATGGCATCAAGGAATTCCTTCTCCGAAGTGCTTCTCGGAATAACTACACGACGTTGGCTAGACGTACCTAGAGGATTATGATGCCCGACCACATGATAAAACCTCTCCTTTTCAGCTTCTCTCAAGCAAAGGTCCCTCAACAAATCATGGATTTTCAAGTACTTCATGTTTCCAGTTCCCCCAAACTCGTGAACAAGAATTAGATTTCTCGCAACTAGTTCATCCACGTGCTCTTTAACTATTATTTCCAAACTTTTGTCCTTGACTGGTTTTACAAATCCTTCAGAAACCCATAGCTTGATGAGTCTCGAGACTCTAATTTTACTATCCTCCTCAAACATTCCCAGATATAGAAAGCAAGGCTTAAGATAAACGGGCAAATGGTTGTAGCTCAACTTCAGTATTTTTAGGCAATGCATGTCATTCTCCAAATTCACTAATGAACTCATGCTTCTCTCAATAGATTTCCAACATTTTTTTGTTTGTTCCATTTTTTCCAAAAGACCTCCCATCACAACAATTGATAATGGAAGTCCTTTACAACTCTCCACAATCTTCTTTCCAATTTTTTCCAATCCCAAAGGACAAGTTTTTCCCCCAAATACAATTTCGCAAAACATATTCCAGCTACTTTTCTCATCCATAAACTTCATTTCAAGGCCACAATTGTTATCCAATTGAGATCCCAAATTTGATAGCCTAGTTGTCACCATTACCCGACTACCATTGCTATTATCAGGAAAATAGCGATGTAGCTTCTCCCATGCCTCAATACTCCACATATCATCCAACACAATTAGATACCTTCTATATGATAAAAATTTGTGGAGTGATAGTCCTATTTCATCTTCTCTCATTTCACCCGACCTTTGTTTATTAGCTTGAAAAAGAATTTCACCAAAAAGTTCTTTTAAGCTAAATTGTTGAGAAATGGTAACCCAAGCACATATATCAAAACGGTCACCTATGGATGGATGCATATAAACATTTGTGGCAAGAGTAGTCTTACCAATACCTCCCATTCCTACGATTGGGATGACTTGGCGACTGGATTGTCCGTAAATGAGCTTCTCCATGAGTTGAATCATGACATCATCAAAGCCCACCATGGTTGTGCTGTTTGGCCTAGAGAAAGAAGATGTTGAGGAACCACCGGAGACTTGTGTATGATCTTTGAGTGCAACGATCTCTTTCACGTCTTTCTTGATTAAATCCATGTCTTCAATCACCTTTTGCAAACTCTCGTGACAGTCTGCAGATGTTGAGGAATCAGAAGAGGCTGAGACTTGTATCTCTAGCTGATCTTTGATTGCAATGATCTCCATCATGTCTTTGTTGATCAAATCCAAATCCATGTCTGCATATGTGGAGGAATAAGCAGATGGCAAGACTTGTCTCTGCAACTGATCTTTGAATGCAAAAATCTCCATCACATCATTCTTAAGCAAATTCACGTCTTCTATGAAATTCATCACCTCAGTCTTGGGATAAAATTCATACATTTTGGAATCAGCACATGCCAAGACTTGTCTCTGCAGTTGATCTTTGAATGCAAAAATCTCCATCACTTCATTCTTGATGAAATCCATGTGTTGTATAACCTTCACCACAGTATTATACAAGTCTGATGAATCTGAGACTTGTCTCTGCAGATGATATTTGAGTGCTAAGATCAATTCCATGTGTTTTATCACCCTTTCTTCTACCAATTCAATGTCTTGCATCAAATCCTCCAAAATCTCATCTGGGTGTGTGTCTGCGGAAGATATCGAGATATCTGAGACTTGTCTCAGCAGCATACCTTCTTTGACTTCAACGATCAAATCCATGTCTTCTATCACGTCCCTCAAAGCCTCGTACATGACTAAGACGTCAGGACGAAGCTGTTCCACAATGTGAGATTCGATGACATCTTCAGCCACATAAACTGCATCAGCGATGCGCATCTCCAAAGGATCTGCTTCATCTTTGTCAGCATAAGGAGACTTGTAACCTTCAAGAAATTCCTGCAAGAACGTAACAATCTCAGTGAGAGATTCAACTTGTTTTTTGTCCATGGAAATCGGAGGCGAAGGATGATGCTCGATCTGATGGATGGTCTGCATAAGAGAAACTAGAGCTGCATAAGCCGCCATCTCCGATTGATATAATCTTTTTTCTGAGGATGCAAAAAAATGTAGAAAGAGTAACAAGGAAGAACAGGTGAAAATGCAAGGGGAGACAAACAAGAGACTTGAGTGAAGTCTTTACTTTGATGAATTATTGCCAGCAGATATTATTTAACAATGTATGGTTGTTGAACTGCTTAAATATTTAATTAGCATTACAATATGCCAACTTGGGTCTTGGAAAGTGCAATGCAAGGGAATCCAAGAAAGAGTCTCACATGTCCTTTTCTTAGAAAATTTTGATCCTATAAATTTTGTAACATCTGTTTGACTGTTTCTTATTAGTAAAATTCAGTAATTTTGATAGTATTATACCTCATTGGACTCAACAAACATCAAAACAGCCTCTTGATGAAGGGCAGCAGATTACTTACTCGAGTTAAAAAAAGGATATTAAAGAATCAACAAATTCAAATCAAATTGTACAAAAAATGATACTGAAGAATCAACATTAAACTCAAATCAACACAAAAATGAAAAAAAAAAACATGCACAAATGATAAATAATAGCACTCTCAAGAACAGGGCATGATGTGTGGGAGGAGATAGTTTCAATTATTATGATTATGGACCATTTCTATCAACTTTAATACTCCTTAATTAGTATTGGCAGTGGACAAACAAGTTTAAAACAAAATTGATAAAATAATAGAGAGAGAAAAGATGGTATGGTGTTGTTATTAGAAATTAGGAATCACTTTGTTTTAAGGAAATTAATTTTGTTTGGGTTTTCTAACTTCGGCCTTTTGAATTTTTGGGCTTCAGGATTTGGGATTTTGTTTTGGGTTTTGAAACTCCTCAGTCAAATTTTCATTGTTACTAAACCCAATGTATCGAATAAGTGAAACAGTAAAAAAATTTTGCAGGCATACTGTTATATTATAGTTGTCCAGGAGTACTTATTATACTCTCTCCGTCCCAGAGAAGATGTCAAACTTGGGAAATGACACAAGATTTTAGGAGATGTTATTTTGTATGTTAAGTGGTGAGAGAAAATATAATTTTATATTTGATGTGAGAAGGAACTTTTTCTAAAAGAGGAAATGTGACATCTTTTATGGGATAAACTAAAAAGGAAAGTGTGACATCTTTTGTGGGACATAGTACAATTTATACTAAATTATAGCCGAAAGATAAGGTGATTTGTCTTACTTTGATGATTAACTTGTTTATGAGCAATTTTATAATTAATTTATTCCTTTGTCATCATCAAGTTATAAATGAGACTTATAGGAAAAATATTGAAAGCTAAATTTATTTTTCTTAAAAAAAAAGACCATACCTGTTATAAATAAGTAAACATGAATGCTTTTGTTTCCAATATGGTATGATATCATTCATGTGTGAAGATATAATCAACAATTTATTTTCCTTTATCCTGTTTAGGTTTATATGAAGTTACGGAGTAGTATTATTTATGTAAAAACCAAAAATTGTAACTTTAGGTTATCTGCAATAGAATTAAATCTTATGTGTTTATTATTTACTTTGATAATAGTATTATTTTATGAAAAAATCATGTGCTACAAACAATGAATAAATATACCATAATGAGCTTAATTATTCGAAGGACGGCGGAGAACAATTTTTATATCCATGTGCTGAATGGCTGTTTGCACAGTTTTTTTGGTTAAATTAAGAAAAATATACTAATATTTTTCTTTTTTTTACAGTAATTTGACTTTCTTCATTTTTGCATGATTAATTCATTAAGAGATTCGTTGTCTGAACAACTCATCTCTACTAATATTATTAATTCTTGATCCATATATACAATACATGAAAAACTTTGTGTTAAAATAACAACCCCTCTTAAAATGACACCGTGACATCACTTATACTGCAATATTATAAACTCTACACAGCAATATTACAAACACTACACAACAATCTATAAATTGTTGTATAGTGTGTCGGATATTGCTGGATAAAGACCAGCAAATACCGTCTTTTTCAGAATTTTTGCCACGTGGCAGCATATTATTCGTCCACTTGTACAAATGATTAGCTAGGAATGGTGGTATGGTGTTATTTTAAGGGGTGGTGGCACCCTAACATACCCCTACATGCACATACTTCATTTGATATCTTTGTTAATAAATTCAATGTTCCAATGAGATAGATAGAGACGTTATATAAAATCTTATACACTCCTATTTATATATGTATATGTTCTTTAAAAACAAAAATATTAAAGACATGCATGTTGAACTCACAAGTGATATAAAAATTAAATTTAAAAATCTCAAAATAGCATAATATAAGAAGCTTTTTTATTTGTTTTTCTTTTGTAAGTTCTTGATTATACATGAATTCGTCAATTACTTTTCCGGTTTTACAATTGATCATGCACTTACTTTCCTTTCCTCATTGTAACACATGACACATTCTTACAATTTCTCAAAAACATCGAAAAAAATAAACAAAATGAGTAATAATTTCAAGTAGTACAAAACATAACTCACTCATTTACATCAACATACATCTTCTATTCCAATGTTGGTTACTTGATGGATAACTATTCAAAGAAGGGCCATGACCGGAATAGCGAAAGAAGTTTCTAGAAGCATGCGTTGCTGAAATGACTCAATTGTCCCGCTCTCTTCGATCATATCCTTCACTAAATCTTTATAATTATTCTTCAATTTTTTGAGCATGCTCAAGTACTTGAGCTTTAGCCACTTGAGCTTCGCCTTCTTGCATAGCCTGAGCAGGAAGAAGCCACGTCGGGGCTTCTTCCCACCGAGGCGGATGGTGGGGAGACGTGGCCGAGACCGGAATCTCCACCGGAAGGAAGTGGCGGACGGGCGGAGCTGGCTGATGAGTTCAGTTTTGGAAGCCATTTTAATTTTGGTGAAGTGAAATTTGAAGAGAGAGAATGGTTGACTAAATAGAAGTGGGATTGAATAACTTTGCATCTATATGTATATATATAAGGAGAAATTTTGGTGGTTTGGCATTATTACGTTACATGGAGTATGTCTTTTTTAATGTGTTAAATAAAATAATAATTATATCGTGACTAATTATTGAAGTGATGGAGACATGAGCCAGTACTATGATTGAAGTACTAATTAAGTTTAATTTAGCCTAAAGTGAATCCAACTCAAAGAAAATTGATTTTGGAGTTCACTAATCTTCAAACAGATCAACTTTAAATATTACTAAGAATTAATGGATTTAATTCAGATTTGTGCATAATTGGATTGAATTGGGAAATTTCAAGTTTCAACCGTATATAAACTAATCTGTAAATTCTCTACATTTGAATAAAAGACAAAATTGGTAAGTAAACAATTAGTTATTGTTGTTGTCGGTAAGTTTATTAATTTATTTATTTGACTAAGCATGCAATAGAAAAAGAATTATGAGGTGGTCATTCCAACTAATCTCACGTATTAGCTACATCTTGATTCTTAACAATGGATTAATATTTGAATTAGTTTAATTTGCATTAATCTGTATATAAAAAATGATAAATAGGTCAATCACAGTGGAATTTATTTATGTTTTCTCTTCAACCTAATTATGGTTTACATTTACTTATATTCGTGAGATAGCCTATAACTGTATATTTTTATTGTATATACACATGTTTTAAAGATTATGCTACTCATAATTATTAAATTTCAATTGCATGATATAGCTACACTAAAATAGAGCAAATATAATAGCAAGTATATATACTATTGTCTTTTTCATTGTTAAATTGATTTTTGTATTGAAGACTATAATAATCTAAAACATCGTTTCCGTATAATTTAATGAGTGATAAACATAGACTTAATTAAAGTGAATTTAAGCCTAACTGTATGAGGTCACCCACCAAACTTTTAGGTAATTCAACTCAATTTTGGTTACTTTGCTACGTCTCAATGATAAAGTTAAATTTTATTTAAAAGAAGATTCCTTATTAGTTTTCAAATATATATGGTTTTTGATAAAGACAATCCATATCTATTGGGCTGAGATATTAAATCCATAAGAAGACCTTGAAGCAATATCAACACAGCCCAAACACTGGGAAAGCTCAAATATATCTCTCCATTTACTATTCAATGCTTCATGTGTGCAAGAGAAAAAGAAAAATAAATAAAAAATCTTAGTGACTTAATGAATTTTGCTAATAGATTTTCAATAGTATTGTTTTGTTCCATATCTTTCTCAGCAATTAACACCAACACGGAAAACAAAACAATGATAGAAAACAAAAACAAAACCAAAAACATGTGTAAACTTGTAAAACTTCTATATCTCAACATGAGCTTTTGAAGAAGAGGCAATGTACCATTTCTGATTTCAAGAGTTAGACTCCTAAGAGAGTATAAAGGTAAGCTTTCGTGAAAAATCTTTGCTAAGTGGTTCCAGCTTTCTCATTTAAACAATCTACAAGAATTGTTGAGAGATACTCCAACTTGTTTACAAGAATTTACTTAAATACTCCAACATTTCATCCAAGGCTACACGACACAAAATTCATATTTAAGTTAAAATTAGTACTAGTATATAATGCAAAATCAAATGGACATCAAAATTATTATTGACAATCAAAAGATCTCACTAGTAAATATCTATTTCAACTTTAAAGTTGCGATTTGCTAAGCTCATCAGAAAACTGTCCTTACCGTAGCGCTGGCTGAGGATAACGGAAACTTTAAAAGATATTTCTTCTTCTCCTTGTAATTCCTCTTGTTCCTCGACCATTCTCCTCGCACTTATCACTGATTCTTTACTGCAACGCCACATTGTCACGGATTTCAGTGTCGGAATTTCACCAAGTTCTGCAGGGAACTCCTTCAAATATACCTTGTGAAGTCTAAGGTGCTCGAGACATGGGAAGTGAGAGCTCTCAGTCATCCACCATTCCAAGCCACTACACGTGACAAGTTCCAAATATTTGAGACTGGGGAACTGGCCTTCCACTGTTTCCCATCTGCCTGTTGTGAATTCTCCATTATGCAACTTGAGCTTTTGAAGAAGGGGTAATGCACTTGCCTTTTCCAATATGTCTTCAATTCTATTATTACTAGACATTTCAAGAGTCAGTTTCTTAAGAGTGTTTGGAAAGGTAAGCTTTTGCAACAAAGTACTCCTACCTTCGCCTTTCCAGTTGAGAGATTCAAGCTTTTGTAGACGTTCGATGTTGTGGAGACAATAGTCCTCATTATCACCAGGTATGGGGAAAAATAGTCCCAATTTCTTAATATTGGGAATTCTACAAACTATCATCTCATCACACTTGAAATTTATTACTCCTTTGAGGATTTGTAGATTTTCCATGATCACAATCTTGTTACTCGAAGGAGGATCTGGGAGATGCAATCCTCCAACATCGCTCCAGCCTGAGTTGAAATCAACATGCCTAAGTTGAGGCATGTTCCAAATTTCAACCGGTGCATTCATGTTTAAATTCATAAATGGAGGATTAATAATTAATGTCTGAAGGCTCCAGAGGAGATTGATTGAAGAAGGAAATTGGGAACACTTACTGGGCCGAACAGCAAGATACCTCAAATTAACCAACTTGAACAATTCTCTCAGGGAATACTCACTTTCTTTTGAATAAGAAAATCTGTCGTATGCTCGCAATGTCCTCAACAATCTTAAATTGGGCAACAATTGAACTCTTTCATAATCACTTATATAGGATCGCACATGTGGTGTAGATCTCATGGCATCAAGGACTTCCTTTTCTGAAGTGCTTCTCGGAATAACTACACGACGTTGGCAAGACGTGCTAAGAGGATTATGTTGCCTGACCACATGATAAAACCTCCCCTTTTCAGCTTCTCTCAAGCAAAGGTCCCTCAACAAGTCATGGATTTTCAAGAACTTCATGCTTCCAGTTCTTCCGGACTCGTGAACAAGAATTAGATTTCTCGCAACCATTTCATCTAAGTACTCTCTAACTATTGTTTCCAAACTTTTGCCATTTACTGGTTTTACAAATCCTTCAGAAACCCATAGCTTGATGAGTGTCGAGACTCGAATTTTACTATCCTCCTCAAACATTCCCATATATACAAAGCACGGCTTAAGATAAACTGGCAAATGGTTGTAGCTCAACTTCAGTATTTTCAAGCAATGTTTATCATTTTCCAAATTCACTAATGTATTTATGCTTCCCCTAATAGATTCCCAACATTCTGTGGTTCGTTCCATTTTTTCCAAAAGACCTCCCATCACAACAATTGATAATGGGAGTCCTCTGCAACTCTCCACAATCTTCTTTCCAATTTTCTCCAATTCTAAAGGACAACCTTTTCCCCCAAACACAATATTGCTGAACATACTCCAACTACTTTCTTCATTCATAAATTCCATTTCAAGGCTATAATTGTTACTCAATTGGGAACCCAAATTTGATAGCCTAGTTGTCACCATTATTCGACTACCATTACCATTGTCAGGAAAATAGAGTTGTATCTTCTTCCATGCCTAAATACTCCACATATCATCCAACACTATTAGATACATTCTATATGATAAAAATTGGTAGAGTGATAGTTCTATTTCATCTTCTCTCATTTCACTCAACCCTTGTTTACCGGCTTGAGATAAAATTTCACAAAAAAGTTCTTTTGTGTTATATTGTTGAGAAATGGTAACCCAAGCACATATATCAAAACGGTCACCTATATATGGATGTGCATAAACATTTGTGGCAAGAGTAGTCTTACCAATTCCTCCCATCCCAACGATTGGGATGACTTGACGACCGGGTTGCCCATAAATGAGCTTCTCCATGAGTTGAATCATGACATCATCAAAGCCCACCATGGCTGTGTTGTTCGGCCTAGAGAAAGAAGATGTTGAGGAACCACCAGAGACTTGTGTATGATCTTTGAGTGCAACGTTCTCCATCACTTCTTTCTTGATTAAATCCATGTCTTCTATCACCTTTTGCAAACTCTCGTGAAAGTCTGCATATGCTGAGGAATCAGCGGAGGCTGAGACTTCTATCTCTAGCTGATCTTTGATTGCAATTATCTCCACCATGTCTTTCTTGATCAAATCCAAATCCAAATCCAAATCCATGTCTTTTCTGAAAGACACTGGAGTCTCTGCATATGTTGAGGAATTAGCAGATAGAGAGACTTGTCTCTGCAACTGATCTTTGAATGCAAAAATCTCCGTCACTTCATTCTTAAGCAAATCCACGTCTTCTATGAAATCCACCACGTCAGTCCCGTACTTAACATATTCCAAGACTTTTCTCTGCAGCCGATCTTTGAATGCAAAAATCTCCATGACTTCAATCTTGATGAAATCCATGTGTTGTATCACCTTTACCACAGTCTTATACAAGTCTGAAGAATCTGAGACTTGTCTCTGCAAATGATATTTGAGTGTGAAGATCAAATCCATGTATTTTTTCACCCTTTCTTCTACCAATTCAATGTCTTGCATCAAATCCCCCAAAATCTCATCCGGGTGTGCGTCTACCAATTCAACGATCGAATCCATGTCTTCTATCACGTCCCTCAAAGCCTCGTACAAGACTAAGACACCGGGACGAAGCTGTTCCACAATGTGAGATTCGATGATATCTTCAGCCGCATAAACCGCATCAGCAATGCGCTTCTCCAACGGATCTGCTTCATCTCCCTCAGCATAAGGAGACTTGTAACCTTCGAGAAATTCCTGCAAAAACATAACAACTCCAGTAAGAGATTCAACTTGCTTTTTGTCCATAGAAATCGGAGGCGAAGGATGATGCTCGATCTGATCCAAAATCTGCATAAGAGAAACCAGAGCTGCATAAGCCGCCATTGATATGAACTTTTTTTTTTTTTTTTGAGATAAGATAAGAGTAATTTTTTTTTTCTGTTTGCTGAAAATGAAGATAGAATACGAAGGATGAGTGGTGGGAATAAATGGGGGAATTGGAGTCAAGCATTATTGATTATGCAGACTAAATATCTAAGGCCTGGCCCGATTGCATGTTTAATATAAGAAGAAAAATCACATTCTCCTATCGTTTGTTTCCTCGTGTTGATTCCGTCCAATAATGTTATCAAATTATACAAGTCAATGTAATAACAACATTTCAATGTCCACTAATATACGAAAAAATATGTAATTTGTACCATTTTTATTTAATGTTTTTCCCAAAATGAAATTTGTACCATTATACGCCTACTAAAACTACTGCAGTTCTATGTTCACATTTAGCTAAAAAAGCACTTAGAAAATGTAGTCGGCTTTAATACTGGAGTAGTATATATAATATTCAATTTTAATCTTTCATATTTCTCACTTGTCAATCAAAATGAAATGTGAATAAATCATCGATATTTGAAACAATTTTATCATTCTCCAATTTTTCAATAAAATGAAAGGCTTGAACAATTTTTAAAATGGTGAGCAATATAATAAAAAGTCCAATACAAGATAATCACGGAGAAAGAACAAGCTAAACAAATCATGGGCTTCAATTACATCCATTCCAAACAAAGCCCATTATCTTATGATTGAAATTCAAAATCAAGCCCAAACTTATACCAATTTATATATTCTTTCCTGCTCCTTCCGTCTCTTAAATTTTGTCACACTTTGACCGGACATGAATTTTAAAACATATAGTGGAAAGTGAATTAAAATTTGAAATCTCATAAAATTCGTCGAATTTCGTATTAACACAAAAAACGTAAAAAGTTAGTATTAGTTCCAAGTCCAAAACATAAAAGCACAATAGATCCAATTCATCAATATACATCTTCTATTTCATCACCATGATTTTACACGTACCAACTAATACAACCGTACATTAAGACGCAAAAAAATACTTGCAACTACAAATTCAAACTCCAACCTTCTCCTACTCACCAGTGTTGATTACTTGATGGATAACTATTCAACGAAAGGCCCATGACCGGAATAGCAAAAGAAGCTTCTAGGAGCATGCGTTGCTGAAATGACTCAATTGTCCCGCTCCCTTCGATTATATCCTCACTAAATCTTTATAATAACTCTTCAAATTTTTTGAGCATGCTCAAATACTTGAGCTTCAACCACCTGTAGGGATGAGAAAAAAACCGAAAACCAAATATCCAAATCGAATCAAATTGAAATTTTGAACACATTTTTTTGGAGGAGTGAAATTTGAAGAGAGAGAGAATGGTTGACTAATGTCTAATTAGAATTGAACAACTTTTGCATCTATATATATTAGGTATTAAGGAGAAATTTTGGTGGTGTGACATTATTACGTTACATGTATACATCTAACGTGGCAAATTTCGTAAATACTTGTTAAATTGAATTTTTTAGTTTTTTGTGTCACATTGTTATTAGTCTGAAAATGTCAGATATCGATATTTGAAACATTTTTATCTTCTACATTTTCTCGGTAAAATGACAGACTTAACAATTTAGAACATGGTGAGTAATAAAATACAAAGCCCAATATAATCAGAGATAAAACACAAGCAAAACAAATGATGGGCCCAAAACCAAGCCCATTAGCTCATTAGCTCATTAGTTACATCCATTCCAAACCAAGCCCATTAGCTCAAGATTGAAACCCAAAACTAAGCCCAAATATGAGAAGAAACTAAAAAACATGTGTAAACTTACAATAGTAAAACTTCCATATATATCTCAACATGAGCTTTTGAAGAAGAGGCAATGAGGCTTCCATTCTTCCATTTCTGATTTCAAGAGTTAGACTCCTAAGGGAGTACGGAAAGGTAATCGGCTTTCGCGAAAAATCATTTCTACAGCAATGGAAGCTACGAGATTCCAGCTTTCTCATGTAAACAATCTACAAGAATTGCTGAGAGATACTCCAACTTGTTTACAAGAATTTACTTAAATACTCCAACATGTCATCCATGGCTACACGAGACAAAATTCATATTTACGAATTCAAAAATGAATAGTAGTATATAATGCAAAAACAAATGGACATCTAAATTATTATTGACGATCAAAGGATCTCACCATCGTAACGCCCTATTTCAACTGTAAAGTTGCGATTTGCTAAGGTCATCAGAAAACCGTCCTCATCGTAGTGCTGGCTGAGGAAGAATTAATGTCTGAAGGCTCCAGAGGAGATTGATTGAAGAAGGAAGTTTGGAACCTACTTCATGACTAAAAGCAAGAAACCTCATATTAACAAACTCGAACAATTCTCTCACGGAATACATCGGTTCTTTTGGATGAGAAAATCTGCTGTATGCTCGCAAAGTCCTTAACAATCTATAATTGGGCAACAATAGAACTCTTTCATAATCTCTTAAATTGGACAACCATTGAACTCTTTCATAATCACTTATATAGGATCGCACATGTTGTGTAGATCTCATGGCATCAAGGACTTCCTTCTTTGAAGTGCTTCTTGGAATAACTACACGGCGTTGGATAGACGTGCCTAGAGGATTATGTTGCCCGATCACATGAATAAACCTCTCCTTTTCAGCTTCTCTCAAGCAAAGGTCCCTCAACAAATCATGGATTTTCAAGTACTTCATGCTTCCAGTTCTTCCGAACTCGTGAACAAGAATTAGATTTCTCGCAACCAGTTCATCTAAGTACTCTTTAACTATTGTTTCCAAACTTTTTCCATCTACTGGTTTTACAAATCCTTCAGAAACACATAGCTTGATGAAGGTTGAGACTCGAATTTTACTATCCTCCTCAAACATTCCCATATATACAAAGCACGGCTTAAGATAAATTGGCAAATGGTTGTAGCTCAACTTCAGTATTTTCAAACAATGCTTATCATTTTCTAAATTCACTGATGAATTTACGCTTCCCGTAATAGATTCCCAACATTCCGTGGTTCGTTCCAATTTTTCAAGAAGGCCTCCCATCACAACAATTGATAATGGAAGTCCTCTACAACTCTCCACAATCTTCTTTCCAATTTTCTCCAATTCTAAAGGACAACTTTTCTCCCCAAACACAATTTTGCTGAACATGTTCCAACTAGTTTCTTCATTCATAAATTCCAATTCAAGGCTATAATTGTTATTCAATCGAGAACCCAAATTTGATAGCCTAGTTGTCACCACTATCCGACTACCATTCCATTGCTAGGAAAATAGCGTTATATCTTCTCCCATGCCTCAATACTCCACATATCATCCAATACTATTAGATACCTTCTATGTGATAAACATTGGTGGAGTGATAGTTCTATTTCTTCTTCTCTCATTTCACTCAACCTTTGTTTACTGGCTTGAGATAGAATTTCACGAAAAAGTTCTTTTGTGTTATATTTTTGAGAAATTGTAACCCAAGCACATATATCAAAATGGTGAGTAATAGATAGATGTGCATAAACATGTTTGGCAAGAGTGGTCTTACCAATTCCTCCCATTCCAACAATTGGGATGACTTGGCGACTCTGTTCTCCATAAACGAGCTTCTCCATGAGTTGAATCATGACATCATCAAAGCCCACCATGGTTGTACTGTTCGGCCTAGAGAAAGCCAATGTTGAGGAACCACCAGAGACTTGTGTATGATCTTTTAGTGCAACGATCTCCATCACCTCTTGCTTGATCATGTCCATGTCTTCTATCACCTTCTGCAAACTCTCATAAAAGTATGCAGATGTTGAGGAATCATAAGAGGCTGAGACTTGTATCTCTAGCTGATCTTTGATTGCAATGATCTCCATCCATCATGTCTTTCTTGATCAAATCCAAATCCATGTCTTTTCTGAAATACACAAGAGTCTCTGCATATATTGAGGAAGTAGCAGATGGTGAAAGTACTTGTCTCTGCAACTGATCTTTGAATGCAAAAATCTCCATCACTTCATTCTTAAGCAAATCCACGTCTTCTATGAAATTCACCACCTCAGTCTTGAACAAGTTTGCATATATTTTGTAATCAGCATATGCCAAGACTTGTCTCTGCAGCTTATCTTTGAATTCAAAAATCTCCATCACTTCATTCTTGATGAAATCCATGTGTTTTACCACACTCTTATACAAGTCTGAGGAATCTGAGACTTGTCTCTGCAGATGATATTTGAGTGTGAAGATCAAATCAGTGTGTTTTGTCACCCTTTCTTCTACCAATTGAATGTCTTGCATTATATCCTCCATAGTATTATCCAAGTCTGCTGCAGATAACGAGATATCTAAGAATTGTCTCAGCAGCATACCTTCATTGACTGCAACGACCGAATCCATGTCTTCTAGCACATTCCTCAAAGCCTCGTACAAGGCTAAGACACCGGGACGAAGCTGCTCCACAATGTGAGATTCGATGACATCTTCAGCCGCATAAACCGCATCAGCAATGCGCATCTCCAGTAGATCTGCCTCGTCCCCCTCAGCATAAGGAGATTTGTAACCTTCGAGAAATTCCTGCAAGAACATAACAATTTCAGTCAGAGATTCAAATTGCTTTTTGTCCATAGAAATCGGAGGGGAAGGATGGTGCTCGATCTGATCCAAAATCTGCTTAATAGAAAGCAGAGCTGCATAAGCCGCCATTGAAATAATGTTTTTTTTTTCCTATTTTTTGCAGGTAGCCGGAAATGAAGATAAGAATACGAAGAAAGAGTTGTGGAAATGCAAGGGGAAACTGACATCAATATATTTCAACTCTTAGGTGGATATTAAATGGCCCATGTGCCATGACTTGTGTCATTGATATCAATGCTACTGATGGACTCCATTGTTATATCAACAAGTCCACACTTTCTTTATCAATTCTCATCTTTGTTTGGCCATTTTTATATAAGCGTGATGTTGCCAATTGAATGTGCATGTGAAGTACATCAATAATACACCTAACCTTCATATTAAAAAATACTCGTGATTAAAAAAGATAAGTATTTTTTTCCACTTAAATTGATTCATTTTAGCTTTTAGCAAAAGATAAGTATTTTTTTCCATTTTTTTCTTTATTTTCTTTTTATTTTTCTATTTTATTTTTACTTTATTCTTTCTTTAGTATCTTACTCATGAGTATAATTTTCTTAAATTTCGTGTTAAAAAAAATAGTCGGTACATATCTTTTAATAGGACATAAAAAGTACTCCTTACGTCCTACTAAAAATGACCAACTTTCCTTATAAGTTATCTCAATCAAGATGATTCATTACCAAAAATAAAAACACTTTTATTTCCACTTTATGGTACTCTTTTTTTTACTTTATTTTCTCAAATTAATACACAGATTTTGTTGGGTATCAGCGGTACTTCAGGATCGACACACAAATAAAATTTTATTAAGCTCCCGACAACGGTATATGAAACACCAATACACAACACAACAGTGGTGTACACAACACCAACACAACACTACGACTCTTGGAGGATACACCTCACAAGACACCCGAGGACACACCTCTAGCTCTACGAGGACACACCTCGCACACTAATTCTCATACACACTCACACACTCACGCACACTTAGCTAGTGCACTCACTCACTCTCTTGGGTACATATTACTACTAAACACCTAATGCCTATTTATAGGCAATCTATGTCGGTTAAGAACCGACTTCACCAAACTAGATAATTCTAGTCTTCTAACTATTCTAATTTAATATTCCTAATTCTTATTTCTTAATACTATGTCGGCTAGATCAACTAGATTATTCTAGTTAAATGTTGAAAGAAACCAACAATCCATGGATAAAAAGAGAAATGTAAGTGAACAGAATAGTGTTCCACATGATGAAGGAAATGAATTGCTTGAATATTTCACACTTAAAATGGTGTGATACAATACCAAGAAAATCAACTTATATAGAGGTCTAAGAAGAGTCTAGACTAAGAAAACAATGGATAAACTAGAATGCTAAAAGACCAAGATACCAAAAGGTGTAACTGAAACTTGAATGTCGACAATGAATCACCCAGCTCTTGATCTTCCAGCTCTTGACTTGATGTGGTCACTTGTTTGACCAACTTTTCATTTCCAATTTCTTCAAGTTTTTCTTCCTTCGCACAGCTTGGGATAGGCAAACTTTCAAATGTCATCTACTAAATTCTAGGATCTTCTCCAAAGTCGGTGGAGTTCTTATGTTCAATAAATTTAACTTGCATAAAATCGCATGTCGTCCGGGTAATGATTTATTTTACGTGCAGGAAAGCCTCCTGCAGTGTGCTCCAGGTAAGGAGTTCCTATGAGATCGGAGGGTTCAGCCTCGCGATAAACAACAAGGTGAGCGTTGCATCACCAACATGAGAGACTTTTTGCATGTAAGACTCGAATATAGTCTGGTATGACCTAATCCTTACAAAAATTAAATATTTTTATTAAATTTTAATTAGTTTAAAAGAACATTTCACTTCTTTATCATCTTGTTACATTTTGTATTTTCTAACCAACAAAAATGTCCTACAAGTACTTTACATGTAAAACTCCACCATCACTTATTATATTTGTGCGTTTATAGTAGGAGATGGAGTAGGAAATAACATACGTTATCTCAAGGTGGTGGTTTATAGTCACAAAAACTTCATTTCATAAACCAAGATAGATAATGCCGCATGGTAGATTAAAGTGGTGTTTGGTATAAAGAGCAACTTATATGTTCCCTCCGTCCCACAAAAGATGTCACACTTGTGAGACGGCACGAGATTTTAGGAGATTTTATTTTGTGTGTTAAATGGATAGAGAAAATATAATTTTTATATTCATGTGAGAGAACTTTTTCCAGAAAGGAAAATGTGACATCTTTTGTGAGACAAACTAAAAAGGAAAGTGTGACATCTTTTGTGGGACGGAGGGAGTACTACTCTTCTATAAAAATAGTCACATTTCTAAAAATAGAAAGTTTATCTCTTATATTTATCCACCTTTTCTCATTTCTCTTAGACTTTACCTACTTTCTCTCCACATCTCTTTTATTTTATCTACTTTTTCTCATTTTTTCTTACTTTATCAATTTTTCATTTAAACATGTTGTCATCCATAAATGAGATGTTTTTGACAGAAGAAGAGAGTATTAAATATTTAAAGACAAAACTAACCCTACAACAGTATCATAACTAATTTATTTACCTTTAACTGTGTCTTTTCATATATCTAGCTCAGTTATTAAATGTTTTTGTATGCGTTGTATTATTGTACAGTATTTAATTTGGAAGCTAGTGCTGAAAGCTACTTAATTAATTAAATTCAAAAAAAGAAACAGGAACATGCCTGTTATAAATAACTGGTATTGAACACATAATTAATTTAATTTACATTTATTCAAGTTTATAAAATAAAGCAATATTTGTACGACACAAAACATAAATAATCAATTTACTACTATTAATTATGTAGGCAACGACATTGTAAGAGTATCTCCAATGCAAATAGGTCAGCCATAGGCCAGCCACTCTCTCACTGCCACGTCAGCAGCACTAAAAATCCCCCGCCACATCAGATTTAGGCTAGCCACAGGCCAGCCGCAATAAAAATAATTCAAGAAATACTACATTTACAGAATTAAAATTACGATTAAATTACGGAATTAAATTTACGATACAGATACGGGAAACTTAATTCATTTCATTAAAAAAAAGTACATAGATTAAAAAAAATACATGATTTTTTGTTTAAAAAAGGGCTTCTACACATGAGCCTCGCCACCATCTACTCCTCGTCGCCGTCGCCGCCGTCCTCATCGCCGTCGTCCTCGCCGCCGCCGTCCGCGTCGTCGCCACCCGGGGGTATCCGAGCCCACGTCGGAACCCCCCATCTGTGCCCTCGCTGCATCCAAATCAACGGGCATGCTCTCGAGTATCGAGTGAAGAAACATCTTCTCCGTGGGGTCAGTGGCGGCCCTCCAATCTTGGAAGACCTTGTACATCTGCTCCCGCGTTTTTTGCCGTGAGAAGAAGGTGAACTCGGGTGGGGGGTGCCGAGACAACCTCCTAGGCGATAGGAGGGATCCTCTCCTCGCTGCCCGTTGCGCCCGCTTTTGTCCAACCAGGCGAGGGCGACGGGCAAAGGATGTAGGGGACGGAAACTCCTCAGCATCCGGGGGGAGGTCGTGGGATCCGCCGCTGCTGCCGCTGTAGTCGCGGAATAGTTCAGCCTCTGCTTCTTCGGCTACCCAGCGTCGAACCCTGTCCGAAACTTCTCGGACTCTTTCAGGAACTCAAAGCAGTCCCAAAAGTGGAAATCCTTGTACTTTCCCGGCACGGGGAACTGACTCTCCGCTATCCTCCGGGCGTCCTCCTCATTCTGCCCACTAGTCAGCTGGCGGAGGGCGTTGGCGTACAACCCCGAGAAACGGCCGACCGCGGCCCTGATGCGCTTCCACCCCTTCCGGACCTCCTCCCCGCTGAAATCCTTCCCATGCGGGCAGTGCCTCCTGTAGGCATCTCTAATCTTCGCCCACATGTTGACGACCCGCTAGTTGTTCGCAACTAGCGGATCGTCGCACACCTCCAACCACCCCCTGGCCACCCCGGCGTACTCATCCTCCTCCACTTCCTCTGGGCGGTGGTGTCGTCAACAGCGGGCTGCAACGACTTGTCGACCGCCATGGCCTTCTCCTTCGTCTTCTTCTTCTTCGCCGCAGCCCGCCCCGCTGGAACGGGAGTGTCTGGATCCCCGAGATCGATCCCCATGTCATGCAATGACAAAAGGTCATCGCCAGTTCACTGCGTCTCCACCTGGGTCGACGTGTGAGACGAAGCCGTCAAAAAATCCAGAGAGGGACGATAGACCGTGTCCCCCCCTCCCCGGTGACCCCTGCATCCCGGGATGCATACCCATCATCTGTTGCATCATCTGCTGCTGCATCTGGGGCATTCCTCCCCACCCCTGCCCGTGGCCTGTCCGCCGCCCGGCATACCCCACGACATCCCCCCTCCCCGGTTCCCACTCCCCAGCGCTCCGGCCATCATCCCCATCATCTTATTCTAAGGGATGTTAAACCCTGGGCCCATCTGCCCGCCCATCTGGCCCCATCTAGATCCCACAGGTACCGTGGGAGTCTAAGATCCACTCGTCGCTGGCCTGGACTCATTGTTGTTATCCATCGCTCGATGATGGTCTTATACAGAAATTTAAAGAGAGAGAAAACTTGTTAAAACAAGCGGTGCAAATGAAAATGAAACTAAAATCGCGTTTATATAGGTTTTAAAAAAAATAATCAAAATTTGGCGCTGGCCGATCGGCACTCCACAATGCCGGCCAGTGCATCAGCCAGCGCGTCGCGATCGGCCAGCCCACGCTGAAATTTTGGCCGATTTCCCGCTGGCTGCCTCTAATGGTTCGGCTAGCCGATCGGCTAGCGCCGCAAATCGGTTAGGCGGTCGCTAGCCGACCATTGGAGATGCTCTAATATACATTAAAATAAAACTACATGTAAATACATCATATAATTATAAATAATAAAAATAAAAATCATTTGTTTAGTCATGCCAAACGTTTTTGCCAATACATTATATTCTCCACATTTTTGCATTTCCACAACTATTTTTGAGTGAAGATTCTTCACACCAGTGCCCCTTAAATTTATAAAATAAAAGTATGGTGACGTTCGACTCGTTTGAAAGATAATAGTTCAACCTTGGATTTTAAGACGCGGTTGATCGTTAATTTTTTATGGAATCGTAAATTATAGACCAAAACATATTGTTTGGTATCAAAATATAACATGTTTAATGTATATAACCATTTTTTTTAAGCAAATGTTAGGACTTAATTTTAGACTTTTTAGTCTTTGAAACAATTTTATCTTCTACATTTTCTCGATAAAGTGGAAGACGAGAACAATTTAGAACATGGTGAGCAATAAAATACAAAGCCCAATACTACAAGATAATCAGAGATAAAACACATGCAAAACAAATCATGGGCCCTCAGTTACATCCATTCCAAACCAAGCCCATTAGCTCAAGATTGAAATCCAAAACCAAGCCCAAACAAGAGAAGAAACCTCAAATTTTGCAGGACAATGGAATGGATATGCAGGGATGCAATGGCAACTTAAATCACTAGTTAGATATTAAAAAATTAAAATACTTTGTGCATAATCAATAGTTATGTTTTAGTTTATCTCTCATACTTTATAAATTTTACATTAGAACACATGCCATCAAAACCAAGTTTATTGGTAATGGGTGAAGGGAGTAATTAGAACCAACAACCCCAATAGCTAACCAAGGATTATAAACTAAAATTTAAATCTCAATAATAGAAGAAATAAACCTTAGTAGCTGAATAGTGTTTTTATAAGGAGTAAAGACAGTTCCACAAAAAAACCAACAATAACAAAGCCAGAAGTTGTTCTTCTCCTTTAAAGGATAGTTGTTCTTCTACTTGTAATGTCTCTTGGTCCTCTACCATTCTCTTCGCATTCTTCACAACCGATTCATCAACAAGATTCACTGCATTCTTCACAACCGATTCGCATTCTTCGCATCCTTCAAATCATTCAGGAAAACAAGATGAAGGCGCTCGAGATAGGGGAAGTGAGAGTTTTCCATTGTCCACCATTCCAAATGCTGACAGTTTAGATCCAAAACTTTTTACCAGTTGTAAAACTTCCATATATCAACATGAGCTTTTGAAGAAGAGGCAATGTACTTACCTTTTTTCTAATATGTCTTCCATTCTTCCATTTGATATCAAGAGTTAGATTGATCTTAAGAGAGTATGGATAGGTATAATATACACCTCAAAAAGAAAAACATACAAGATCATTGACATAGCATATATGCTTCTGTAAAAGAATAGTAATTCGAAAATATGAATTCAAAAATTAATATATAATGCAAAAACAAATGGACATCTAAATTATTATTGACAATCAAAGGATCTCACTAGTAAGGCCCTCTTTCAACTTTAAAGTTGCGATTTGCTAAGGTCATCAGAAAACCGTTCTCAGCGTAGTACTTTCTGAGGATAACGGAAACTTTAAAAGATAATTCTTCTTCTCCTTGTAATTCCTCTTGTTCCGCAACCATTCTCCTTGCACTTATCACTGACTCTTCACTGCAATGATCCATTGTCACAGATTTCAGTGTCGGAATTTCACCAAGTTCTGCAGGGAACTCCTTCAAAGATTCCGCGCCAAGACTAAGGTGCTCGAGGCATGGGAAGTGAGAGCTCTCCGTCATCCACCATTCCAAGCCACTACACGAGTCAAGTTCCAAATATTTGAGACTCGGGAACTGCCCTTCCACTGTTTCCCATTTGTCTGTTGTGAAATCTCCACCCCACAACTTGAGCTTTTGAAGAAGGGGCAATGCACTTGCCTTTTCCAATATGTCTTCCATTCTATTTAAGTACGCCGAAAGAGTCAGACTCTTAAGAGAGTGTGGAAAGGTAAGCTTTTGCAACAAAGCACTCCTCCTAAGATGGCCTTTGCAGCTGAGAGATTCAAGCTTTTGCAGACGTTCGATGTTCTGGAGACAATAGTCATCACCATCCCCAATATCCTCATAATCAATTGCCAATTTCTTGATATTAGGAATTCTACGAACCATCATCTCATCACACTTGAAATTTCTTACTCCTTTGAGAGTTTGTAGATTCTCCATGATCACAATCTTGTCACTCGGAGGATCTGGGAGACGGTATCCTCCACCAATCTGCCAGCCATTAACATGGATATCGACATGCCTAAGTTGAGACATGTTCCAAATTTCAACCGGTGCATTCATGTTGAAATTCATGTATGGTGGAGGATGAATAATTAATGTCTGAAGGCTCCAGAGGAGATTGATTGAAGAAGGAAGTTGGGGACCTTGTCTATGACAAACAGCAAGAAACCTCAAATTAACCGACTTGAACAATTCTCTCAGGGAATACTCATGTTGTTTTGAATGAGAAAATTTGTCGTGCACTCGCAATGTCGTCAACAATCTTAAACTGGGCAACAATTGTACTCTTTTATAAACACTTATACACGAACGCACATGTGGTGTAGATCTCATGGCATCAAGGAATTCCTTCTCCGGAGTGCTTCTCGGAATAACTACACGACGTTGGCTAGACGTACCTAGAGGATTATGATGCCCGACCACATGATAAAACCTCTCCTTTTCAGCTTCTCTCAAGCAAAGGTCCCTCAACAAATCATGGATTTTCAAGTACTTCATGTTTCCAGTTCCCCCAAACTCGTGAACAAGAATTAGATTTCTCGCAACCAGTTCATCCACGTGCTCTTTAACTATTATTTCCAAACTTTTGTCCTTGACTGGTTTTACAAATCCTTCAGAAACCCATAGCTTAATGAGTCTCGAGACTCTAATTTTACTATCCTCCTCAAACATTCCCAGATATAGAAAGCAAGGCTTAAGATAAACGGGCAAATGGTTGTAGCTCAACTTCAGTATTTTTAGGCAATGCATGTCATTCTCCAAATTCACTAATGAACTCATGCTTCTCTCAATAGATTTCCAACATTTTTTTGTTTGTTCCATTTTTTCTAAAAGACCTCCCATCACAACAATTGATAATGGAAGTCCTTTACAACTCTCCACAATCTTCTTTCCAATTTTTTCCAATCCCAAAGGACAAGTTTTTCCACCAAATACAATTTCGCAAAACATATTCCAGCTACTTTTCTCATCCATAAACTTCATTTCAAGGCCACAATTGTTATCCAATTGAGATCCCAAATTTGATAGCCTAGTTGTCACCATTACCCGACTACCATTGCTATTATCAGGAAAATAGCGATGTAGCTTCTCCCATGCCTCAATACTCCACATATCATCCAACACAATTAGATACCTTCTATACGATAAAAATTTGTGGAGTGATAGTCCTATTTCATCTTCTCTCATTTCACCCGACCTTTGTTTATTAGCTTGAAAAAGAATTTCACCAAAAAGTTCTTTTAAGCTAAATTGTTGAGAAATTGTAACCCAAGCACATATATCAAAATGGTCATCTATAGATGGATGCGTATAAACATTTGTGGCAAGAGTAGTCTTACCAATACCTCCCATTCCTACGATTGGGATGACTTGGCGACTGGATTGTCCGTAAATGAGCTTCTCCATGAGTTGAATCATGACATCATCAAAGCCCACCATGGTTGTGCTGTTTGGCCTAGAGAAAGAAGATGTTGAGGAACCACCGGAGACTTGTGTATGATCTTTGAGTGCAACGATCTCTTTCACGTCTTTCTTGATAAAATCCATGTCTTCAATCACCTTTTGCAAACTCTCGTGACAGTCTGCAGATGTTGAGGAATCAGAAGAGGCTGAGACTTGTATCTCTAGCTGATCTTTGATTGCAATGATCTCCATCATGTCTTTGTTGATCAAATCCAAATCCATGTCTGCATATGTGGAGGAATAAGCAGATGGCAAGACTTGTCTCTGCAACTGATCTTTGAATGCAAAAATCTCCATCACATCATTCTTAAGCAAATTCACGTCTTCTATGAAATTCATCACCTCAGTCTTGGGATAAAATTCATACATTTTGGAATCAGCACATGCCAAGACTTGTCTCTGCAGTTGATCTTTGAATGCAAAAATCTCCATCACTTCATTCTTGATGAAATCCATGTGTTGTATAACCTTCACCACAGTATTATACAAGTCTGATGAATCTGAGACTTGTCTCTGCAGATGATATTTGAGTGCTAAGATCAATTCCATGTGTTTTATCACCCTTTCTTCTACCAATTCAATGTCTTGCATCAAATCCTCCAAAATCTCATCTGGGTGTGTGTCTGCGGAAGATATCGAGATATCTGAGACTTGTCTCAGCAGCATACCTTCTTTGACTTCAACGATCAAATCCATGTCTTCTATCACGTCCCTCAAAGCCTCGTACAAGACTAAGACGTCAGGACGAAGCTGCTCCACAATGTGAGATTCGATGACATCTTCAGCTGCATAAACCGCATCAGCAATGCGCATCTCCAACGGATCAGCTTCATCCCCCTCAGCATAAGGAGACTTGTAACCTTCGAGAAATTCCTGCAAAAACATAACAATTTCAGTGAGAGATTCAACTTGTTTCTTGTCCATAGAAATCGGAGGCGAAGGATGATGCTCGATCTGATGGATGATCTGCATAACGGAAACTAGAGCAGCATAAGCGGCCATTGATACAATCTTTTTTATGATCAGAAATTGCAGAAAGAATATGAAGGAAAAATGGGTGTAGATGAAAAGGAGACAGAGTAATGGCATTACTGTGATGAATTATTGCCATTAGCTATTGTTTAACAATGTTTGGTTGTCGAAATGGTTAAACAATTAGCAATGTTTGGTTGTCGAAATGCTTAAACAATTAGCATTGCAGGCTGGCTCTTCTCTTATAAAATTTCTAGGTCCTGTTTGTTTCCAACGTCCACAAAGCATGCTATTACATGTGATTCCCATATCATATTCATAGATTTAAGTTGACATGTAAATAATTTTTAAGTTACAAAATTGCGTTAAATTAGGAAAAAATTATATTGAAACAAAAAGTTGTATGATTAAAATCCAAAATTTACATAATTAATTAGACGAATACAAATACAATTAAAATCTCAATTATTTCTTGAGTATTCTCAAAAGTTAAACTGCACCTTGAGATAGGGCCTCGAAGCGGTTGGGATGTCACAATTCCATTATATTCTTGATAAATTAGTTTCAATTTCGTCCTTTAATACATATCCATAGACACGGTAATACTGGGGAAGTTTGAAGTGTCTGTTAGTTGCAAGGCTGTAGTTGGAAGGATTTGTAATTTAATCTCAAAATTTGACTCAGCAGTGGTGCGCCATGTGCATCGCAAGGGGAATTTTGCGGCGGACTTCTTATCGCACCATGCTTATAGCTTTGCTCATGGGGTGCATGTTTTGGATCAACTACCATCAGGTCTTAATATTTGGCTTCTTCATGATAGGTTAGGCATTTCTTATTGTCGTTAATTTCCTTTCTTCTCACGCTTAGCCTGCTTTCTTTACCAAAAAAAAAAATATTAGTCTACTTTTGTCACTTTAGTCTATTCCTCAAAATTAATATGCTGTCATTTTTAACAAGTCTTTTTCCAATGAAATCGACCTCATTCTTTACTAACAATACTTAAATTATATCCAATTAGGAAGTGTTATATTACTAATTCATAACTTAATTGCTAACTACAACTAAATAATAGTCATTAGATATTCAAATTAAGGGCTTAGATTATTAATCCCTAAATGTCAATACGATCAAAAAAAACGTCAATAAGGCTTTATGATTAATTCCAAAAAATATCAATAGGGTTATTAATGCCAATTAACTACATGTTTAGTTATAACTAACTTTTAAAAGTAATCCCAAAACTTTAAATTCATATAACATATATTAAATTAAAGATAATTTCATAAGGATTCCAACGATATCCTACATGCATATGTTCCGACGTCATAATTTGAAAAAAATTTCAAAAATATTTAATTTTTTCGCACAACCAGAAATGTCAACATACTATATAAAATATGTCAATGTAATACATGTAGAATGTCAATATAAGCAATGGGTTAACATTAATAAAGCATTGTGTTGACATTCTCAAAGCATTGTGTTGATATTTTCGAAACACTATATTGACATATTCATCCAAAATCATAATCTGAAGTTTTTTTATATTTTTTATTTTATTAATAAAAATGAAAATTACACGTGGTAAATTATAGACCACACGTTTTCTAAAATCCTATGGCTTTAGTTGTAGTTAGCAATTAAATGATGAGTTAGCAATCGATAACTCTCCATGTCCAATTATATCAATTTCATATTAAAATTTATCATTTCTTTCTTTTTTAAAGATGAAAGGAGGTATTTAAGTACTCCCTCCGTCCCCATTAGTAGTCACAGTTTGACCGGGCACGGATTTTAAGAAATGTAAAGAAAAGTTGGTTGAAAAAGTTAGTGGAATGTGGGACCCACTTTTTTATATTGGTTTTATAATAGAATGTGAGTGAATTGAGTTAGTGGAATGTGAGACCTACTACCATTTATGGTAAAAATGAAGTGTGACTCTTAATTGGGGACGGACTGAAATGGAAAAGTGTGACTCTTAACGGGGGACGGAGGGAGTAACTTACAAGCCATATCCTATATATAATGGAAAAACACATGGATACTCTGAGCAACATGGAATATATGGAGCAACCCTGACATCTAAATGGTTATTGACAATTCAAGGATCTCAGAACTCAATTTTAAAGTTGAGACTTGCTAAGCTCATCACCTCATCGTTCTCATCGTACACGTCGCCGAGGATAACTTTAACTTTAAAAGATAGTTGATCTTCTCCTTGCAATTCCTCTTGTTCCTCCACCATTTTCTTCGCGCTTGTCACTGCTGATTCTTCCCTGCACTCATACAACCTCACGGATTTCAGTGTCGGAATTTCACCTAGTTGTGCAGGGATCTCCTTCAAAGATATCTTGTAAAAGTTGAGGTGCTCGAGGCATGGGAAGTGGGAGCTCTCCATCATCCACCATTGCAAGCCATAACACAGGCCAAGTGACAAATATTTGAGCTTGGGGAACTGGCCTTCAACCGTTTCCCATTTTCCTGTTGTGGACACTCCACATCTCAAATCGAGCTTTTGAAGAAGGGGTAACGCGCTTATCTTTTCCAGCATGTCTTCCAGTCTATAATGATAGAAATCCACAGTTAGACTCTTAAGAGAGCGTGGAAAGGTAAGCTTTTTCAACAAGCCACTCCTACCATGGCCTTTACAGCTGAGAGATTCAAGCTTTTGCAGGCGTTCGATGTTGTGGACACAATAGTCATCATCACGAGACTCAATTCCCTCATCTTCTTTATAAATGATTCCCAATTTCTTGATATTGGGAATTCTACGAAGCATCATCTCATCACACTTGAAATTACTTACTCCTTTGAGGGTTTGTAGATTCTCCATGATCACAATGTTGTCACGAGGAGGAGAATCTGGGAGATGCAATACTCCATAGGCACTTGTGCTCCAGCCATAAACATAGAAATGAACATGCCTAAGTTGAGGAATGTTCCAAATTTCAACCGGTGCATTGATGTTTTTTGGAGATTTAACAATTAATGTCTGTAGACTCCAGGGGAGATTGATTGAAGAAGGAAGTTGGGGACCTTCTTTTTGAGAAACGGCAAGAAACCTCAAATTAACCAACTTGAACAATTCTCTCAGGGAATACTCATGTTCGTTTGTATGAGAAAATTTGTTGCATGCTAGCAATGTCCTCAACAATCTTAAATTGGGCAACAATTGATCTCTTTCATAATCACTTACATAGGAACGGATATGTGGTGTAGATGTCCTCAACAATCGGAAATTGGGATTGGGCAAAAATGGATTTCTTTCATAATCACTTATATAGGAACGGATATGTGGTGTAGATCTTATGGCATCAAGGACTTCCTTCTTTGAAGTGTTTCTCGGAATAACTAGACAGCGTTGGCTAGACGTGCCTAACGGATTATGTTGGCCTACCACATGATAAAACCTCTCTTTTTCAGCTTCTCTCAAGCAAAAGTCTCTCAACAAATCATGCATTTTCAAGTACTGCATGCTTCCGGTAAGCCCCAACTTGTGAACAAGAATTAGATTTCTCTCAACTAGTTCATCTAAGTACTCTTTTGCTACTGTTTCCAAACTTTTGTTGCTTATTGGTTTTACAAATCCTTCAGAAATCCATAGTTTGATCACTGTTGATACTCGGATTTTACAATCTTCCTCAAATACTCCCAAATATAAATAGCACGGCTTAAGATACACGGGCAAATAGTTGTAGCTCAACTTAAGTATTTTCAAGCAATGTTTATCATTCTCTAAATTCACTAATGAATTTATGCTTCCCCTAATATATTCCCAACATTCTTTTGTTGGTTCCATTTTTTCCAAAAGACCTCCCATCACAACAATGGATAATGGAAGTCCTCTGCACCTCTCCATAATCTCCTTTCCAATTTTCTCCAATTCCAAAGGACAAGTTTTCCCCCTAAATACAATTTTGCAGAACATATTCCAACTACTTATCTCATCCATAAATTTCATTTCAAGGCCATAATTGTTATCCAATTGAGATCCCAAATTTGATAGCCTAGTTGTCACCACTATCCGACTACCATTACCATTGTCAGGAAAATAGAGTTGTATCTTGTCCCATGCCTCAATGCTCCACATATCATCCAATACGACTAGATACCTTCTATATGATAAGCATTTGTGGAGTGCTACTCCTATTTCATCTTCACTCATTTTACCCAACCTTTCCTTCCCTACTTTATCAACTTGAGATAGAATTTCACAAAGAAGTTCTTTTGTGTCATATTGTTGAGAAATTGTAACCCAAGCACATTTATCAAAATGGTGAGCAATAAGTGGTTTTTCATAAACATTTCTGGCAAGAAAGGTCTTACCAATTCCACCCATTCCTACAATTGGGATGGCTTGGCGACCGCGTCGTCCATCAGTGAGCTTATCCATGAGTTGAAGCATGACATCATCGAAGCCCACCATGGTTGTGCTATTCGGCTCAAAGGGAGAAGATGACTTTGTAGATGAAGATAAAGATGCTGAGACTTGCGTCTTCCGCTGCTCTTTGGCTGCAACCATCTCAATCACTTGTTTCTTGATCAAATACATATCCTCTATCACCTTCATCAAACTATCATACAACTCTGCAGATGTTGATGAACCAGCAGATGCTGCCTCAGCAGGAACAAGTTGATCCACAATGTGAGATTCAATGGCATCTTCAGCCGCGTAAACCGCATCAGCGATGCGCATCTCCAACGGATCTGTTTCATCGCCGTCAGCATAAGGAGACTTATA
Organism: Salvia hispanica; assembly: GCF_029641045.1. Taxonomy (NCBI): domain Eukaryota; kingdom Viridiplantae; phylum Streptophyta; class Magnoliopsida; order Lamiales; family Lamiaceae; genus Salvia; species Salvia hispanica. The sequence continues at coordinate 46,706,345 of NC_142697.1, forward strand.
GCCTTCAAGAAACTCCTGCAAGAACACAGCAATATCAGTGAGAGATTCAACTTGTTTCTTGTCCATAGAAATCGGAGGCGAAGGATGATGCTTGATCTGATCCAAAATCTGCATAAGAGAAACCAGAGCTGCATAAGCCGCCATTGATATGAATTTCTTTTCTTTTTTTTTTTGAGATGAGATAATTTTTTTCAGGTTGCTGAAAATGAAGAGAGAATATGATGGATGAGTGGTGGAAATGAAAGGGGGAGATGGAAATATTAAAGGCCGGGCCCAAATACATTTTGTCTCATTGGCCCAATAGACTTGGGCCATCCATAACTGATGGAATTTTTGGGGCTGGACCGCCCTGGCCTCCGGGTGTGGTGAGGCCGGGATGTCTAGGATCGGGTTTTGTACCCTTCCGGACATCGGGCAAGACCCCCAAATCAATAGTAGTATTTGTGTTTTGTAAATTGAAAATAGGGGTAGTAATATTAACTAGGTTTTAATATTTAAATTACAATTAATTTAATGTTACTCCCTCAGTCCTACTTTAGCAGTCTCATTGACTTTTCTACTCTCTTTTTATAAAAATGATAAAAAATAGTTAAAAATGAGAAATGCTAAATTGAGAGAGAGAATAATATATATAGAGAAAAGTCTTATCTACATTATTGTCTCTCTTACTTTACTATTTCTCCACTTTAACTATTTTTTATCATTTTTACAAAAAGATGGCAGAAAAGTCAATGGGACTGCTAAAGCGGGACGGAGGGAGTAGTAATTAATTAGTTTAAAAGAAATTTCACTTCTTTATCATCTTGTTACATTTTGTAATTGCTAACCCAACAAAATGTCCTACAAGTATTTTACATGTAAAATAGCTGTAGTTAATTTATACTCCCTCCGTCCCACATAATTTTATCCACTTCGACCCGGCACGGATTTTAAGAAATTTAATGGAAAGTGAGTTGAAAAAGTTGGTGGGATGTGGGTCCTACTTTTAAAGTATTAGTTTTATAATAAAATGTGAGTAGGAATGAGTTAGTGGAATATGAGGTCCATTACTAAAAATGGTAAAAGTAAAGTGTGTAAAATTATATGGGACGGCCCAAAATAGAATACTGGGTAAAATTATGTGGGACGGAGGGAGCAGTTACAAAATTTCATTTCATAAACCAAGATAGATAATGCCGTATGGTAAATTAGTAGACAAGTAACTACTAAAAGAAAGATAAATTAAAAGAGGTGTTTGGTATAAATATCAACTTATATTAACTATTTAAAGACAAAACTAACCCTACAACAACATCATTACTATGAATTTATTCACCTTAAATTGTCTCATTTCATATAACTAGCTCAATTATTTAATATTTTTGCATGCGTTGTATCTTATTGTACAGTATTATATTTATTGGAAGCTAGTGCTGAAAGCTACATAATTAATTAAATTTAACAAAAAACAGGACCATACCAGTTATAAATAATTAAACATTAATGCTTTTGTCTCCATGGTACGATATCATTCATGTGTGATTATGTGAAGAGAAATTAATTTATTTTCCTTTATTCCTTTTAGGTTATTTTGAAGGTATTCTTTATGTAATAATAAAAAAAAATTGTAACTTTAGGTTGTGCGCAGTTCAATTAAATGTTCTGGCTTCTACTCTCTCTGTCCCAAATAATTCGACTCGGTATTCTATTTCGGACCCTCTCACATAATTTGTCCCACTTCACTTTTATCATTTTTGGTAGTGGACCACATATTCCACTAACTCATTTCTACTCACATTTTATTATAAAACTAATACTTTAAAATAGAACTCACATCCCATCAACTTTTTCAACTCACTTTCAGTTAGATTTTTTAAAATCCGTATCGGGTCAAAGTGTCCCGAATTATCTGGGACGGAGGGAGTATGTTTAATTATTGTCTTGATAATAGTAATCTTGTGTTTATGAAAATCATGTGCTACAAATAATGAACTTATCTATACTATGATGAGCTTATATGATGGACGTACGTACAGTGGATTATAATTTTGATATCATGTGCAAAATAGTTGTTTGCACATTTTCTGTTTGAATTATGAAAAATATTAGTACTAATTTTTTCCTTTTTTTTATTGTAACTTGACTTTCTTGATTTGTGCATCATGATGAGATTCGTTGTCTGAACAACTATCTCTACAAATATTATTAATTCTCGATCCATGTAAAATACATGCATATACCTTCATTTTATATATATCTTCTCTTACCCCATTAATAAGAAAACAAGTAGCTAGTACTACATTTAAATTCATAGTAAATTTCAATATTCCAAAGAGAGAGAGAGGCGTTATATTGACTACTGTAGTTAAGTTATACACCACATTATACAATATATATAAACCAAAATACCTAATAAATTATGAAGACTCAAAGGGGGTGAATTCATTTGTATAAAACTTTATACTAATTTATTATACATATATAATGTTCTTTGAAAACAAAAATATGGAAGATATGCATGATGAACTCATAAGTGATATAAATTTAAATGTAAAAATCTCATAATAGCATAATATAAGAGGATTTTTTATTTGTTTCTTTTGTAAGTAGTCTTTATCCATACATGTAATTCTTCAATCACTTTTACACAAAAGAAAGTGATTGATCATGAACTCCTTTCCTCCCCTATTTGTTACTACATTCTTACAATTTCTCAAAAACATAAAAAAAATAAAAAATAAAAAAAAAAAAAAAAAAGTTATAATTACAAATCCAAAGCATAAAATCACAAGAGATTCTCAATTTCATCAATATACATCTATTTCAACACCATGATTTTACACATACCAACTAATACAACAACACCGAGACGCGAAAAATGCAATTTGTTACATAAAAAATCAAACCTTGTCATTCTTCCATTCACCAGTGTTGATTGCTTGATGGATAACTATTCAACGAAAGGCCCATGACCGGAATAGCGAAAGAAGTTTCTAGAAGCATGCGTTGCTGAAATGACTCAATCGTCGCGCTCCCTTCGATCATATCCTTCACTAAATCATTATAATATCTCTTCAATTTTTTAAGCATGCTCAAGTACTTGAGCTTTAGCCACTTGAGCTTCGCCCTCTTGCATAGCCTGAGCAGGAAGAAGCCGCGCCGCGGCTTCTTCCCACCCAGGCAGACGGTGGGGAGCCGCGGCCGAGACCGGAGGCTCCACCGGAAGGAGGAGGCGGAGTGGCGGCGTTGGCTGAGGCTTTTTTGTTTGATGAGTTCAGTTTTGGAAGACATTTTTTTGGTGGAGTGAAATTTGAAGAGAGAGAAGAATGGTTGACTAAATAGAAGTGGGATTGAACAACTTTTGCATCTATTATAAGGTGTGACATTACTACGTTACATGTATACATCTAACGTGGCTAATTTCGTAAATGTATGTTGATTGAATTTTTTAGTTTTTTTGTGTCATATTGTTATTAGTTCGTAAATTATCATCATTTAAATAATACAATTGGCAATTACTGTTGTCGGTAAGTAAATTAATGTATTTATTTGACTAAGCATGCAATAAAAATAATAAATATGAGGTGGTCGTTCCAACTAATCTCACGTATGACGTATATTAGCTTCATCTTTATTCATAACATTGGTTTAATATTTTAATATATATCTTTATATATAACGTTATTTTCAAGAATACAATCCGCAAAAACATGAAATTTTAATTGCTGAATGAAAGCAAATATAAAGTAATTAATTGTATTTTTCATAGTTAATTTGATTTTATACACTACAATACTAAAATATCCTAACCTCATTTCCGTATAAGGTAGTGAATAGTGATAGAGCATGTAGACTTATTTAAAGTGATTTAATTTAAACCTAACAGTGATGCCATCCACCAAACTATTAGGTTCAATTCAATTATTGGCTTACTTTGCTATATCTCCATCCTAAAATCCAGTTTTAATTAGAAAAAAGATTCCACATATTTTTAAATATACATGGCTTTTGATAAAGACCGGGTTTTGGAAATCAATTTCATGGATTCACTATTATCTAAATACCAAGTTGAACTGAATCCCTCTTATAAAAGATAACAGTTTGTATTTGTTGTGCCACTTTAGATAATTTCGCTTAACCACCAAATATTTGTATTAGGCTATTAGCTCATAAATATTCACTATTGGTCATATGTCAAAAGCCCAACTGAATGGTAGGCCTGGCCTGAAATGACTTGAAACATTGGCTTTATCGAAACAAATGTCTCGAATTATTGGGCCTTAACCACTCGGCCCAAGCAACGATTTGTATTACTCCCTCCGTCCCACGTAATTTTACACAGTTTGACTTGGCATGCGTTTTAAGAAATGTAATAGAAAGTGAGTTGAAAAAGTTGGTGGGATGTGAGTCATACTTTTAAAGTATTGGTTTTACAATAAAATGTGAGTATGAATAAGTTAGTGGAATATGAGGTCCACTACCAAAAATGGTAAAAGTGAAATGGGTAAAATTATGTGGGACGGACTAAAATGGAATACTGGGTAAAATTATGTTGGACGGAGGGAGTATGTTAATCTAAATTTAATTTAAATATATACTCCTTCAGTCCCGGATAATTCGGGTTACTTTGATCGGGCACGAAAGAATTGTAATGAAAAGTGGGTTGAAAGTGAATTGCTAAGTTGGATTAATAATTCAAAGAAATTAATATAGAAAATTTAATCCTATTTATGTTAAATGGTAGAGAAGCATATTTAATTGTTGTAGAGTATGCTGCAATATTGTCAACCTATAACTAAATATAGTCCAAAAGCACAATCCATGAGTTTCTACATAAAATCGACAAAGTAGCAATTTAAGATTGCAAAGCTCCAACATAGAAGTGGATAAAAACAGGAAAGCCAAGGCTTGCAATAAACCCAATTTCACAAAGCTCTTGCTCAATAAACCTCAAATTAATTCTCCACCATGAAAATAAGCTTAAAGTCATGTGCTTCCATTTGTTTACAATCCTTATTCTACACACAACAATGGAGAGCACAAACAAGCAAAGCCCCAAAAACCTTCACTCTCCCTTCCCCCTCTCCGGCAACATCACCTTCACATCGCCGCCACCGCGCCGCCGCTCTCCTTCCACAGCACCGCGATCTGGCTCCTCACCCGGTGCCCACCCCCATCGCTCCACTCCAGCCACCCGAACGACGACTTCGCCCCACCCACAACCGCGAATCCGGCAGCATCCACCGCGCCCGCCCTGGCCTCGAACGTCACCTCATACGACAACTTCTCCCCCTTCTCACCGAACACCAGCTTGCTCGGAGACACACTCACCTCCACCCCGGGCGGCGCCGCCACCCCCACCTCGTACACGGCCCCGGCCCCCCCGACGTTCGTCACCGTCCTTTTATACGTGATCACGCCGTCACCGCCGGTGAACACAACGGAAAACGAAGGGTAGTTCAAGTTTCCGGGATTCTTGAATCCCAACGCATCACAATCCACCGAGGAAGCATCCTTCGAAAACACGGAGATCTTCTTCGAATCGAATCCGATTGTGCAGAGAAATCCCAAATAATCCGACGTCTCCAAGTCATAGACCAAGCCCGGGTCCAGGGACCGGTTCGGGTCGACATGGCCCGACCCGTGGATGTAGGCGTTGGACTCGCCTCCGGCGAGGTCGCTGAGATCCTTCCCGGTGTTGTCCACGACGTAGGCGGTGGTCATCATCGCCGACTTGATCGCCGCCGGCGTCCACGCCGGGTGCGCCTTCCTCAGCAGCGCCGCGAGGCCGCTGACGTGGGGGCACGACATCGAGGTCCCCGAGATGATGTTGAATTCGACCCTCCTCGTGTCGATGTCGATGTCGGTGGGGCCGATCGCGCCCGTCCACCCCGCGAGGATGTTGACGCCGGGCCCGATCACGTCCGGCTTCAGAATCTCCGCGGTCCGGTAGCTCGGGCCTCGGCTTGAAAAGGCCGCGATCCGAGGCGCGGAAGGGGAATTGCTGATGACGGTTCCTTTGAATACGATTGTGGCCGTTGGATTTGGATCTGAGGTGACATAGGCTCGGATTTGGTCTCCCGCGGCGGCTCCGACCATTGTAGCCGGGATGAAGTGAGCGTCGGCGAGAAGCTCCTCGCCGTTTTCGTCTAGATTTGCCATGATCATGCCGGCTCCGCCGGCGACGTGGACGGCTTCGCCTTTCTCGACCCTCGCATTGCCGCCGCGATCGCAGATCACGATCTTCCCGGCGACTTTCGACGGATCGAGTTTTCCGGTGTAGCAGTACTGGCTTCCGCAGTCCTTGGAGTAGACCAACGGAAGCAGATCTGCGCCGAGCGATTCGCCGGAGTAGAGAGAGACGCCTCCGTAGACTCTTCCGTCGCCGAGAACGACGTCAGCGGGGAATTCGCGGTCGAGCGTGGAAGCTCCGACGGTCAAAATCCACGGCGCGATGTTGACCGAAGTGTAAGCGCCAGGTCCTGAGTTTCCGGCGGAGCACGACACGACGATTCCTTCCTCCGTCGCTGCGTAGGCTCCGATCGCGATCGAATCGTGGTCGTACGGCGGCGCGTAGCCATTAGCGCCGACGGAAAGCGAGATCACGTCGACTCCGTCCTCGATCGCCTGCTCAAACGCAGCTAAAATATCGGAATCGTAGCATCCGAACGTCCAGCAGATCTTATACACCGCGATCCTCGCCTTAATCGCCATTCCTCTAGCTTCACCCTTCGCATATCCGAGCAAACTCGCGTTCCTCACCACCGCTCCGGCAGCGGTCGACGCTGTGTGCGTGCCGTGGCCTTCCGTATCCCTAGGAGACTTCAATTCATCCGATTCCCCCTCCGATTCGCCGTTCGCAGATTCGTGACCTAGATAATACGCTCTCGCACCGATAATCTTCTTATTGCACAAATTCGCCGGGAAATCGGGGAAATCTCCACATTTCCCCTTCCACCGCGCCGGAACGGGGCCGAGGCCTTCATCGGAGAAGCTCTCCCGCTCCGGCCAGATACCGGTGTCCAAAACACCGACAATCACATCATCGCCGTAGTACGAATTCGGCCAGATACCGAACGAATCAGCTAAACCTAGAAATTTAGGGGTTTGCGTAGTGTGAACCTGACGGATCGCGTCTGGCACGACGGAGACGACGCCGGGGACGCGGAGGAGCGCCGCGGCCTGATCGGCGGAGAGGCGCGCGGAGAAGCCGCGCACGGCGCGGCTGTAGGCGTAGAGGATCCTCGCGGGGCGGTGGTGCGGCGGAAGGGAGCGGAGGATGCTGGAGTACCAGTGGCGGTGGGTGGGGAAGGTGAGGGGCTTGTGAGAGTGGGAGACGTGGACGATGAAGGTCTGCTCGCCGTCGTCGGAGGAGGAGGCGGCGGAGGAGAGGAGGAGAGAGAGAGCGATGAGGTAGAGAGAGAGTAAGGGCGTGTTTGGATGAGGCTTCATTTTGTGAGTGGAAGTGAGAATCTCTGTGACCAGATAAATGGAGGGCTATAAAATGGGAGTGAGGAGGGATTGGTGGGTTCGGATAGGGCCACGTTTGGGGATAATCTTTTGGAGATATTTGATGAGATATTATTTGAATCATACTAGTAGCAATATTTTATTATATATGTGCCCTCTAATAATTGGTGGCTTATGATTTCACTATTTTTCATTTTTCAGTCATTTTCAAAAATAATGAACCTAATAATAAGACACTTTCGCAGGTATGGGTTTACTTTATTTTTATATTACTCCATCCGTTCCACAAAGATTGTCTCACTTTGACCGGACACGGGTTTTAAGAAATATAATGAAAAGTGAGTTGAAAAAGTTAGTGGAATGTGGATCCTACTTTTATATACTTCATTCGTCCCGCTTAAGATGACACGTTTTCCTTTTTTGGTAACTTTCTCTCTCCAATTAATATACTCAACCACTTTTTCTCACTCCTATTAAAATATTCATCTTTCTTTATCTCTCTACTTTGATACTTACACCCACCTTCTCTCTCTCCAATTCACCACTTTAACCAATAACTTCTAAAATCTCGTCTCGGCTCAGCAATGTGTCATTTTAGCCGGGACGGAGGGAGTATTAGTTTTATAATAAAATGTGATTAGGAATGAGTTAGTGGAATATGGGGTCCACTACCAAAAATTGTAAAAAGTGAAATGGGACAAACTTTGTGGGACGGACCGAAATAGAAAAATGGAACAATCTTTGTGGGACGGATGGAGTATTACTTTCAATCTGTATGTTTAACAATAATAATAACAATAATAATAATAATAATAATAATAATAATAATAATAATAATAATAATAATAATAATAATAATAATAACTCAGCCATAATTTGTGTCACAGTTGCCATTGCCAATTAATTTTGCCATAGCCAAAAGGGGTTAGGTGGGGTTTGTGGTGGGTGGATAAGGGTGGATGAGGGGGTAGTTGTGGACTTGTGGGTAAAAATTTAATTGCAACTTTGTTTATTTAAATAAATAAGGTAATTATTTATTACTAATATAACTGAGTTCACATGATTTAATAGAAGTGCTTTCATTTCTATTGTATCCATAAGTTCAAATACAAATAAGAATTTATTGATGTTATGAATGTGGCTAAATCATGCGTGGGCAATATTAGGATGAAATCAGCAACAAATATTAAAATTAAACCAACAAAGATCAAACGAATATATGAAATGAACCTAGCCTGAATTGCGTCTATGTAGGAAGAAGATATGTGATTTTGAGTGATTGATTGTGTGTGTGAAATGAATCTAGTCTAAATAGCGTCTACTGTTGGAAGAAGATATTACAACCCTATCATTTTCTTTCAAAGTCAAAAACAAAAGTCGTTTGCTCGATAAAAGTGAATAACGGCGTTGTCAGATGGACGAAGAACGGAAATGAATCCAAACAGGAACTGCCACACTAGGGTTTGGATGCTCCAAAGACCGAATTTAATGGAATTTTCTGGCTCGTGACACGTCACTTGAATTCTCAGTTGTTTTCTTTAAAGTTTAGATATTTCATTTTAATCAAGGGCGTTTTATCTAAGTCAATTATTGCATATGACATAACTCCAAGACTTGAAAATCTCTCCCTCTTCCTATCTTTGTCACACACAATGGGACAAGGATTCATTTGCCCTAAAATCATCAACTGAGATAAAACTCTACATAAGCAACAATTCATTATAACAAAGTAAAAGACAAAATATATTACAGAGGGGCTCTTTGCACATTGTCTTACCAACAATACCAGATTGTAAAAACTACGAAGCACTCCAATTTAGAAACACACCAGAACCGGGACGTGATCATGAACGTCTAGTTTATACCGTTACAATCACCTTGGCCGGTAGGAAAAATTCAAGAACAATGAAGTCAAGAAGGTAGAGACAAACGGCCGGAATCAAATTCGTGCAATCAAGATGCCAAATGCAGAGTTAGACAACAAGGTTTACAGATATAAGACAAGCATTAACCTCAAGATATTACTCCAAATAAAGTCGACAAAATACTCGAAACTAAATTCATTGCCAGAACAAGAATATAATTTGTAAACACAAGCAGTCAAGAAGTAGTTAATCAAGGAAAACAACGATGTGGGCGAGTTCATACTAGATATAGAATTTTGAAACGGTGTTTCATAAGCCAGGCAAAACGCCCGCTTCATCATCGTAGCATTTACAAGTCAACAAGATAAACCCAGACAAGCTACAATGTACCAGTGTTAATATATTCTCCTCAATCGTATACAAATACAATAGTACATTCACAATATACCTGTCGTAGATTAATGTCATTTGAGTGCAGCCAATCAAAGGAAACCCATAGCAGATCCGACCCTGACAGAGAGGAATAACATATAAAGTGCGATGAGGCCCGTTCCAAGCATCTTGTTAGGACGCATATCATTATGGGGTAAGATGACGAGTGCCCATATAAGTCCAATCAAGATAAACCCCAAAGTGTAGTACAAGCTAGGATCTTGTGGGATAGCGAACGAGCCGGGTTTCTCAGACCAGGCTCCCAGCAGCATCGAGATGCCCAATCCAATAAGCGTATTGAACATGGGACCCGCATAGCATCCAGACATAGCGATCTGCACGCCTTCCCCACCATTCATGGACAATGCAAGATTCGAAACCAGATCGCCCATCGAGTTGCCCCAAGCTAATACAGTCACTCCAAGAATGGAAGGATTGACACCAAGAATCATACCCAATCCAACAAGCAGAGCAACGAGCTCGTTTGCTATCATATAGAACCAAACTATGCTCATTAAAAACCCTCCTAAAACCCATGGAAGTAACAATCTCCGTGGTGGATGTTCTTTCCTTGTGTGCTTGTATGCGAAAACACAGAGCACACAACCAACTGAAACACCCAAGATATACGAAACTATTCTACTTTGAGAACTCAGTTTGTCCTGCGTATTCCATAGGCAAGCGAGGAGAATTGGTGCAAACAGAGCACATCCGACAGCATATACCCTTGACCAGTTTTCCTCCTTCACTAAGGGGATAGTGAGTCGCCTTGGAATTGTCAAAGGCAACTCCAGAAGTGCACATATCTTTGAAAACGAGAGTAATCGTTGCTCTGCATCTCTGTCTTCTTCATTCCATCCCCACACATTCTTGTCATCAGGAATCTTAACTTGATTTGAATATATTGCCACGTTTGAGGCCCACATCCACTGTGGCAAGGAAGAATGAGCCTGGCCCCCATCGCCATTGGTTTCAAGTTCAAGCAACGAGCCAAATGCAGACTCATCGTCTTGACCTCCCGAAAACACACTGCCCTTGACAGGGAGCAGAGGCGTAACAACATCCAATTTCAGCCTCTGCACTTGCTCCCTCAAAATCTCATTAGCAGCAACAGCAAAGGCATACACTACGTAAATCGCTACAAAAGCAATGGCGGCACCAACAGTCACTTCACCAACAATCAAGATCAACAGAAGGGCCATAAGTGTAAATATGAAAAACACAATATCCCTTATAAAGCACTTTTTATCAATCTGAACATCCTGATCAGCTACAGAAAGGGAAACAGCCCCAACAACAATGCAAGTAACGAACACCGCCCCTCCCAGCACACTATGAAGCCCCACGTCTCCAGCTCCCGTCCCTACGAAGGCTGCAATACTCGCAAACACATCAGGAGCGCCGTTTCCAAGCGGAAGCAGGGCAACCCCAGCAACAGTCGGAGAAAGCTTCAATAGACTCGAAAGCATCTCCAACGAACAACAGAAATAATCAGCTGCAGTGTTGCCCAACAGATAGAACAATGCAGCAAGCCAAACAGCTAACAACAAGAAAGTCCAAGGACTACCACTGCAATCACAGTAGTAGAAGTTCAGGTAGTCGAGAAACCCATTCAATTTGCACTGAGGCCGCGCCTTCAAGAACTCGCAACTATTATCGTACCCCTTGTGATCGAGCAGCCCCAAACAAAGCTCAGATCCATCACTATCTACATAAGTAGGATCAGTCCCATTTACAATCAAATTGGAATCTACACCCAATTCAACCATTCTCCTCCTAAACCCAGAAAAATCCCCTCTTGAGCTCAGTTTCGTCAATGCATACCCATGATCGTAAAACATAATGATCAAAGCTAAGGTACATAACCCATTGAAAAACCCTCGAAATCGAGAGCTTTTTCTGCCGTAAAATAAATGCATATGCCTCATCTCCCCCTCTAATTACACATGTAACTGCAATTACAGAGCTAAGAATAATTCCCCTAAACCCTAATCCCCAAAATTGAACCCGAAAAGGAAAAAAACCGTGTCTTGATTTGACTAACCTGCAAATAACGAAATGAATCGGATGGCAATCGGGTTCGAGAAATTGGGAACTAGGGTTCAGAAATTGAATTAGGATAGCTCAATCAGATGGCAATCGGGTTATTGGATTTCACTGTATGACCAAAAATTTGTTCTTTCCGAGAAGCTTCTCTCGGAAAACTGAATTTTCAATTGCCGGAATATAAATACGGATTTTTCAATCATTTGTAATTTGATGTTTTATAATTACATTTTGCCCCCTGGGTAATGCTTAATAACTAAAATGTCTCATTTTCTACCACCGGATTATCGTGCAGCTGTGGTAATCTTGAGGTCACGGGAAAAGAAAAAAATATCTAATGATAGTGGAAGAGAAGCAAGTCGAAGTTTAAATTATTGGAGAGAAATACATATTTGCTTAGGATTCACATTTCATATCGAGTGAAAAGAGTTACTCCCAAAAGAGGGATACTCTATTTTTACATAGTACGTGTAAGGAATTATTGTATTCATCTAATGAGCGCAACGGAAACAGATCTAGATTCAAATAGATGTTGCACGTTCGGTGGTAAACACAACAATTAGATACACTTACTTGTTGTGTAGTTTGTTTCCACTTATTGAATTATGCTGGTTGAATCCTCTACTATCGAGGTCCACGTGCAATTCAATCCGATACAGGAACTATTCCGATACAATTGTTATGTAGAAGAGCTTTACGTGTTTTCTATCTTATGACTCTCTTGTTCTGTGTTATGCGATTTCTCATTCTTCACAGTGAAGAATAAATAACCATTAAGTAAGTGAAGAGTCAAATCTCATTCTTCACAATGAAGAATTAAATAACTACTCCGTATTAAGTAAATGAAGAATTAGACAATTGAAAAATCACTAAAGCTCCAAAATTATTGGACTTATTAATTAATACTATAATTATAGCCCAACTATAATCACTTAATCTATATTAATCCAATTCTAGCTTATTTCCTTTCAATACATTCTATATTTCAATTTGTACCTAACTCCTATGTATCTATGGCTCATAAGTCATAAGTCATAAGTCATGCCCGCACGGACTAGCTCAGTTGCCTCCAGAGGTGGAGATCTGTAACAATGAGCGGGTGTTCGAATCCCACTACCACCGTGAGGATACTGCCACCTCTCGGGTACAAGCGTGAGGCCTCTGTGGAGGTGGATCTCCGGTGGAACAGCGGGTTGAACTCTCTCCTCTAGTGGGCCGCTGAGTACCATGATTTAACTCCCCACACTGATGTCGGGCCGGGGATGGGGCCCGCCTGGGTTGGCTATACAACCTTTTGTAACAATAACAATGGCTCATAAGTCATGGGTGATTGGCCAAGATCTAAATTTGTTGTAAAATACTATGTTACAATTATTCAATTTGTCGACACGCACTAATAAATTAAATACTCCTTCGGATAATAGAGTAGTCCGATGATTGAATTAGGACGTGGGTTGTTAAATCTATCCATCAATTTTTGACACGCAATAATTTATACTCCACTCCATTCAGATAAGTTAAAATAGTACCACACGACAAAGTTTGCACCAGTGGATAGAATTTGCCAAGGTGGCTCCTATACATTATTTCCAACTAAAGAGTTCATTTCTTTTTCTTAATAAATCTACTTTGATAATTAAAAGTAACACAAAATTATCAAAAATTAAGTTAACTTATTGAAAATTTTTGAGAATGTACAAGCATAGATGATGGAATTTAGTAGTACTATGACTGATAAGGTTTTAATACCCCTCACAATAATGTCAGATCGGATGTATGAGACCCTTAGGATTGAGATTTCAATCTTTTTATATAATACTCCCTCCATCAGAAATAGCAGTCCCATTTTTTCATTTTAGATTGTCCGAAAATAAGAGTCTCGGTTCATTTTTACCATAAATGGTAATAAGGTCTCATCTTCCACTATCTCATTTCACTCACATTTCATTTAAAATTAATATATACAAGTGAGATCCCTATTCCACTAACTTTTTTCCACCCACTTTTATTAACATTTCTTAAAACCCGTGTCACCCACGAATGAGACTTCTAATGGCGGACGGAGGGAGTAGTACTCTCTCCGTCCCTGAAAATTTGTCATCTATTTCCATCTCCGTTCGTCCCTAAAAATTTGTCACCTTTCACTTTTACCATTTTTTGATAGTGGACCCCCTACATTCCACTAACTCATTGACACTCACATTTTATTATAAAACTAATATATAAAAGTAGGACCTGCATTGCACTAACTTTTTCAACCCACTTTCTATTACATTTCTTAAAACTCGTGCCGGATCAAAATGTGACGAATTTTGGAGGACGGAGGAAGTAGTCGATAAGGTTTTCTCACAAACTAAAGCTAATGACTCGAGTTCTAGTTATCTTCAAAATTTTAAAATAAATAATTACTCTATTATTGATTTTTAAAATATAAAAAAGTAAGTGATAAAATGATCATCGTCGTTAAATAGGGACATAAAGATTGGATTTTTGCATTCACAAATTTGCTGCCATCACTCACACACGTAGAGTTCTCAGCATACACGTTTCTTCTTAATCTTCTTCTTAATCTGCTTCTTCTTCCTTCGATCGTTGCAATTTAACTGCACAAAACTCTATCTGAATGTAAGCCTTGTTCAATTTTTTTTCTATCGCAATGTGTGAATTAAGGTACTACTTCTCATGCTTAATGTACAACCACCTATGATTTTTTTGCGATTTTGGAATTTGCAGAGATGAGCTTCGCGAAGAGGGAGTACGAGTTCCTGAAGGAAATCGGGCTCGGGCCGAGGAATTCGGGCTGCTATGTCAATGGGGCTTGGCAAGGGCACGGGCCCGTTGTTTCTTCTGTGAATCCTGCTGATAATCAGGTTTTTGATTTTGAACTAATTTCGATCCATTTTTAGCTAATTTGAGAAGTTGTAGAAAAGTTGGAGTTACTGTTTTAGTGATTGGATGATCAGATCATGTTGTTGAATTTGAAATTGATCGATTGGATTTGAATTGGGGGGAAACCGGGAAAGTGCACGATTACATGAACTCAGACGATCTTAATTTGTGCATCATTGATTGGGAACGATGAAGCTTCAGATTATGATTCATTTATAAACTCAATCAATTGTTCATGTAATTGAGATTTATGCTCCTTTTTGCTGAGTTTTTCCATCAAAAAAGCTAGGTAAGGATGTTGTAAGATACATTTCGTTATGTGATTACTAAATCGGGTGTGAATCGTTTCCTGGTTTAGCCGATTGCTGAAGTTTCTGAAGCATCCACTGGAGACTACGAGGATGGAATGGAAGCATGTGCTGATGCTACAAAGATATGGATGCAGGTTCTGTTTCGATTTCTTCACGAATTTACTCATCGTGATGCAAAAGATTTTTCGATGCGTTTAGAAATGAGTTAGGACTATTATATATGACGTCTCGTCTTGTTTCAGATTCCAGCACCGAAGAGAGGTGAAATCGTGAGGCAAATTGGTGATGCGTTGAGAACCAAACTCCATCATCTCGGCCGACTTGTATCCCTTGAAATGGGGAAAATTCTTGCTGAAGGAATAGGGGAAGTTCAGGTTTGTTTGAAAAATTGGGAAGTGAAACACTCTTGTGTAATACATTTCTACGTTATATTCTTATTGTGTATAGTCTTCTTCTATAGTCATGTTCATTTGTGTGGATTAAATCCGATGGATCTTGCTTTCTATGAACTTCGATAAATTTTAAGATGGTGTTCAGCTTATTCTCTTTTGTTGGGGAAAATCATTGCAGGAAATAATTGACATGTGTGACTTTGCTGTGGGATTAAGCCGTCAGCTGAATGGATCTGTTATACCTTCCGAACGTAAGCTTGACATATTTTGCTTTCGAGTACTGAATGAATCATGTATACAAGCTTAGAGGCTTATGTGATTCAAAAGTAACTAATGTCGTTATTGTCTTCAATTTTGGTTGCAGGACCTAATCACATGATGTTGGAGGTAAGCAAGAGCTATCATTTTCTTCTCAGCTCATGATTTCCGGTTACTGTAAACATTGTTGTATCTGACATTCGTGCATCCTACTATGGAGCAGATGTGGAATCCCTTAGGGATAGTTGGTGTTATTACAGCCTTCAACTTCCCTTGCGCTGTTCTTGGTGAGTATATCGAATGAGGCTAGTGAGTTTTGGTATTATATAGTTGGCGTTATTACAGCCTTCAACTTTTCCAAATCATATTAGGAAAAATCAATAGTTTCAGTTTATGTTTAAGTTCTAATGTTATCTTTTATTGTGTGATTGTAGGATGGAACGCGTGCATAGCTCTAGTTTGTGGAAATTCTGTTGTGTGGTGAGTCCTTTGCTCTGCTATAACCGATGTTACAATCTGTTTATGTTAGTCCCAACCATAAATATCAGTAAATTCCATTATCATTTGGCATATTTTTAATCTAATATGTCAATGTTAGCTATTATAGAATCATTCTGTTTTATCGGAAATAGTTCTATTTTGGATACCATGATTTAAAGCCAGAGCAAAAATTGGTTAATGTATCTGTATACAATAGGTTTAGTTTCTTCAATCTATCTTTCCTCTTTATGATACATATCACGATTAAGCAGTGTTTTTGCCAAAACTGAATTCAGAAGGTTGCATTTATGAATTTCACGAATCATATTAAAATTTTCAGGAAAGGTGCTCCAACCACACCTCTCATTACCATAGCTATGACGAAGATAATCGCTGGAGTATTCGAGAAAAACAATTTACCTGGAGCAATTTTCACAGCATTCTGCGGAGGTGCTGAAATCGGTCAAGCTATAGCAAAAGATCCGCGTGTTCCCCTAGTTTCATTCACTGGGAGTTCAAAGGTACTATTTTATGTACTCACCACTTACCCGAATGAGTCTAATTGTCTAAGACTAAGAACATTTCATTTTTCCGAAGTATTAAAAGTTTGATTTGTGTTTGACTCCAGGTGGGTCTAATGGTCCAACAAACAGTGAATCAAAGATATGGCAAGTGCCTGCTCGAACTAAGTGGAAATAATGCCATCATTGTCATGGATGATGCTGACATTGAACTCGCTGTTCGCTCTATTCTGTTTGCTGCTGTTGGTACTGCTGGTCAGCGATGCACAACTTGCCGTAGATTGGTATGAAATTGATAAGTACCTTCCACTCACCTTAGTGGACGAGATAGTCGATGTTTGGTGCATAACTTCTTTTCCTCATCCTGAAATTGCAGCTTCTTCACGAAAGCGTTTATCAGAAAGTACTTGACCGGTTATGTGATGTCTACAAGCAAGTCAAAGTCGGAAATCCGTTAGAGAAAGGTACCTTACTTGGACCGTTGCACACTCCTGTTTCGAGGGAAAATTTTGTGAAGGGAATCGAGAAAATCAAATCTCAGGTATGTGCCTGGATCTTTCTCAATTATTGCCATATTCATCTAAGAGGCAAATCTTAGTTGTTTTTGACACGTTTCAGGGAGGAAAGATTCTCGTTGGTGGCAGCATTATAGAGTCTGAAGGAAACTTCGTGCAGCCCACAATAGTCGAAATATCCTCTAGTGCTGACATTGTTAAGGAAGAGTTGTTCGCTCCCGTTCTCCATGTGATGAAGTTTCAGGTATGGCTAGTTTTCAGCTGTCCGAAGATCTCCAGTTTGTGTCGTTACAATGGTTTCAAGCGTCTATTTTTTTTTGCAGACGTTAAAGGAAGCGATTGAAATAAACAATTCCGTGCCTCAAGGTCTAAGTAGTTCCATCTTCACTCGGAGACCTGAAATCATATTCAAATGGATCGGGTGAGTGATGCGACGCTCTCTTCTTTGCTGTTTTTAAGATAGAAGAATGTTTTCGTGTTACTGACTTAAAACCTATATCTTGATACAGCCCCCAAGGAAGTGACTGTGGCATCGTAAATGTAAACATCCCGACAAACGGTGCTGAAATCGGAGGTGCATTTGGTGGCGAGAAGGCAACTGGGGGCGGCCGTGAAGCTGGAAGCGATTCTTGGAAACAATACATGAGGCGCTCAACTTGGTAAAAAACCCAATTATGTTTTCAAGTTTCCATCTTTGTATCTCATATCGTGTCAAAATCCTATCGAGAATCACGGTCAGAGCTAACGAAGCTCGTTCGATCCAATTTCCTTTCTGACTATGAACTTGTTTCCATTTGTATATGCAGCACCATCAACTACGGAAGCGAGCTGCCTCTGGCTCAAGGGATCAACTTCGGTTAGTGAACACGAACACGGGAAAGCTCGACTCGACTCGGGTGGGTATGCTTCTAATGGCAAGAATCTATATTATCAGAATTTCTTGCTGGAGAAGATTCTAATTAAGGAGATATGGCTCTATCTCTATGTCCAGAATGTTTCAAACTATTTATGAAATAAATGCTGTTGTATACTTATTACTATTAAAAGGGTTTGAAAAAATAACTCCTACATTCTCTTTGTATCATCTATTCTTCTTACTATTGGATAGTGTAATGCCCCAAAAATTCAAGAATTTAAATAATTAAAATCTTTGTTGTATGCTAGTAGTACTAAGTTTGGAAATAAAGAAGATAAAAGGAAAAAAATTACCAAATTTTGTTTATGAAATTGTTAATAATTTTCTACATGCAATTTTTTTTGAATTTTCATAAAGCAAAAATTGGTAGATACCTAATTTTTTTCTTGACTGGCAACCATCTATAAGTCAATAGAAGATTTTATATGTACAATAAATAAACCAAATTGGATGAAACACTATTTAGCAACTAGTCAAACTCCATTGAAAGATAGGTCTAGTGTCACATTTTGTGAAATCATACTTTCTAATTCCACTTACATTGGGTATATGGATTATACAATTATTAATTAACTAGACTGTCATTATCTCTAAATTGGGGTTTATGTCTTTGATAAAGTGATACTTAACAAAATAAAAAGTAATCCAACTCATCCTTTTCACTTCAAAAAGTTGTTCACCAAATATATTTGAAATTGAAAAAATTATTACTATGCCATAGAAATGTGACATCTATGATTGATATTAGTTGTTTTAATTGACTTCTTTTTGCAGAAATCGGCTGCATTATTTTTTGTCATCTTGCTCGTGTGTGACTTGAGATGATGATTACTTCATTTGTCAAACAATAGAAACAAATAAAGAATTTTTGTTTTTTATTATTTATAATTGTACACTTATTAGGGAGAATCATGGAGATTATACTAATCGCACGTATTAGTCGGTATCGTAACATATAGAATAATATCATTTTGATTAATGTACATTTTAATGTTTTTAATATTTACTAGTAGTATAATTTAGTTTGAATTTTCTTTAAAAAATTAATATCAAATATACATGATCAGCACAACAAATATTCCACGCCTAGGCCCAATCAACTTGTGGTTTTAATAAATTGACACATTTGACCTTTTTGGTGATGGAAGGAAGACAATAAAAAATGGAAAAACTTTCAATTTTTACTACTCCTATAATGTATTAATGCAGTCCCCGAACATAAATCAATTTGATTGAAATTAATTCAACTCTATGTTTGATTTGGGGTCACAATTAAATTTCTCATGAACAATCCAAATATAAGTTCTTCACCTATATAACTCTTGTGCACCACAATTCAATTAAAGATTTTTGAGTAGTTACTCTTCAAAATAGTTTGTTATTGCTTGAGTAAATGACGGATC
Source organism: Salvia hispanica (assembly GCF_029641045.1). Taxonomy (NCBI): domain Eukaryota; kingdom Viridiplantae; phylum Streptophyta; class Magnoliopsida; order Lamiales; family Lamiaceae; genus Salvia; species Salvia hispanica. The sequence continues at coordinate 46,725,822 of NC_142697.1, forward strand.
TAGATAGAGTTCAGGGGTCGACTGATTCACGCTAATCCATAATTATTGGAAAACTCCATTAATTCCGACCTCTGATGCAGCAGCTCCATCCCAATCCTTTGTGATTGGATTTCACTTGCATTCTTCATCCGACATTCATTAATGTGACGATTATAGCTTGTACTCCCTCCGTCCCACATTTGTAGTAACATTTAGTTATGACACGGGTTTTAAGGAATTGAGTAGAGTATGTAATTAATGAAATGAGATGGTGGAGTGAGATGATGAAATGTGTAATAACTGAAGTGAGTTGGTTGAAGGTGGATCCCTCTTTGATTTTTTGGTTTTTTATTTTTGTTTTGATTTATTTTAATATAGATAATGACATTTGGGTGTAATTTTAGTGAATAATGGGGTAAAATTTTATGTGCAAATATGGTAAATTCTAAATGTTACTCCAAATGTGGGACGAACTTTTATGGCAAAATGTTACTACAAATCTGGGACGAAGAGAGTAATTGGTACTTGGTCTAAAATAGAAAAATAAGTTGCCATCAAAAGGGAAAGGGGCTCGAGGAAAAGACGCACTTATTGAAATTGGCCATTTTCAAATAGGTTAAATATGATCGGCGTTTGGTGTGGATGAAATTAAAAATATACTTCAATAATTGATTGAAAATGGGAGTTGGGCCCAATTTATATCTTATTATATATAGCAATTCTAGCTGCCAGTCAAGATTATCTCATCATCCACACACCAAATTTGGTTAGTATTTTTTCTTACACTTTATCTTTTTACTAAGTTGACGTCCGGCTAGATAAATTAAATAAGATTGAGTCTAATAATAAATATTTTGTTCACCATATAAAGTCTTGATAGTTAATTTCAGAATAAGATTACATATGATTAATTTTGAACCAAGAATCTTGGTCTTTCCCGTGACATAATTAATCTCGGGTCAATTTAATTTTAGACAATCATCCGCGAAAACTCCTGAACTATTGAATTACTCTATCCGTTCGTCATTAGAAGTCTCATTTATAGGTGACACGGATTTTAAGAAATGTTAAGAAAAATGAGTAAAAAAAATTAGTGGAATAAAAGTCCCACTTGTATATATTAGTTTTAAATGAAATGTGGGTAGAATGAGTTAGTGGAAGGTGGAATCCTATCACCATTTATTGTAAAAGTGAACCGGGACTCCTATTCGCGGACAGAGCGAGTATTAGAATTGCATGAAGTTTTTCTAAGCCAATTATTGACCACATCTAAATTGTACTAGCAAGTAATTATATTTTGGACATTTAGCAAAGTGACAGATTGGCTATATATAGTTTGGGGGCAGCTAAAATTGAGATGATAAAACAGAGACATCTCTTACAAGTCCACAGAGGCTTTGACAAAGACTTCACAACCCATGATTCTAAAGAACCCTAAATTGTTGAAGCAATTTGTCAAAAGATACTCACCAATAAGCCAAGATGCCCTAATCTTATAGTTTATGGCTGCAAAGAGCACCCACTTTTAAGTAAAGCACAAACACATCATTAAAGAGATAGGCATTTTTCTAGCTTCGTGTCATATGCTTATCCGGTTCCATTCTTTTTAGGATGTGTCTGATTTATTGTGATTGAATTAGTCCGAACTATAAAAAATAGTAAAATGTGAAATGAGTTAGATTTTATGGGACAAACAGAAATGAAAAAATGCCACAATCTTTGTGGGACGGAGGGAGTATTATGAGAAAAAAAAAAAAAGAAGCTAAGACTTATAACTCAGGATTAATTCTATGTTACATGGCTAAACTATCCAACATTCTAACCAAACAACGTACTATGAAACTAAACTTAAAAAGTCAAAAGATCTAATTTTATAGTAATGTATTTGATAATAAATTTTTAATTAATTGTAATTGTAAGAGAATATCATTAATTAGTAAATTTTAATCAAATGGAAGAAAAGAAAATTTAAGAGCAATAAGATAATTAAAGTTAATTACTGCATATTTGGTGAATTAGTTAATGAGGTCAAAATGTAAAAAATAAGACGACTATGAAAATATAACACCAACCATAAGATGATTTAATTAGTAGCATATCAAACTATTGTAAAGTTAAAGATTTATACCATTATTCTAAAACATAGTACTAAAACTAACACGTAAATTAAGCATTTCAACTAAACAACTTAGTACTATTTTTTCTCTTCATTTCTCTTTTTCATCTGAACTATACCAACTTTACCATATTACCCTTAGAAACCTCATTCGCAACCCTCATCCAACCCGCGATACACCGAGGCATCCACCAGGGCTAAACTCGGCATACAACTCTCCGACCGAGTAAACACGCCAACGCCCTCTAGCTCGAGCTTATTAATACTCGGGCTGCACGGCGCCGACTTCGGGCTCTCCAGCCCCTTCCTCATGAGCCTCCCCATGGCCCGAATCAGGTGGGCCGTCGGGTCCTCCGGGGGCCCGCCGGCCCGAAACTTGCTGCAGAAGCTGATGTGCCGGGCCACGGCCTCGTCCGGGCTTATCAGCTTCCGACACCTCACGATCTCGTCCTTCACCGCCTCCGCGCAGAGCCCGCAAATCCACTTCCCGCCATATCTGAAAAAGCCCGAATAACGGTTATTTTTAACAGAATTAGACTCCATTTTTTTTCAAGATTGAATTTTTTTCCGAATAACGGTTTTTTTTAACAGAATTAGACTCCATTTTTTTCAAGATTGAATTTTTTTCCGAATAACGGTTTTTTTTTTAACAGAATTAGACTCCATTTTTTTCAAGATTGAATTTTTTTTTTAATTATTACCTTTCGCGAATAGTCTCGATGTAAGGAAGAGTGCATTCCTCCGTAAGCCCGCAGCAGGCGCACGTAGCGAATTCCACCTCGGCCTGGCCCGAAATAGTGCTCAAGGGCCCGTTTACAGCCATCACCATTGAATCGTTGATTATACTCGTAGACATCCCTAAAAAAAAGGCAAATTCACAAGCAAAATCAAAACTTTTAAACTGGGTAATTCATGAAATTAGGAATTAAGAGAGGGAGAGAGCAAATTTACAATTTTTACCTAGAAATTGGGGAGAAATTGAAATAAAAATTCGATCTTTATTCTTGTTTTTCTATCGTTCCTTCTCCCACTCTACTTCTTCTAACTCTTCTGGGATGAAGAATGTGTACATGAAAGGCATTCGAGAAAAGGCCCAATTCGATCGAAGAGAGAGAATGGGAAAGATTTCACCTTTTCTTCTCTTAATTTGGCTGGTTCAAGACAGAATCTTTCAATCAATGAATGGGTTTTAGAGATAAATCAAATATTCTTGCTTGGGCTTTATTGAAGTGAAGAGGCAATTTAGAGAGAGGATTGCTTAATGAAAGAGAGATTGGAGAAAAAAAGAATTTTTTTTGTGCATTTTATAGAGAAAAGGGGATCAATGATTGGTGTGGTGTGGTGGGGGGTGGAGGGTGGGGGTGGGGGTACACGTCATCATTGACTGTGTTTTATTTAAAATACATATTTAAATTAATCTTTACAAATTAAACATCAACTAGGGTGCGTTAAAATAACAACACCTAGTAATACTATACTACCATTCCTAACCAATCATTTGTACACATAGACGGATAATCAGCTGCCATGTGTCAATCATAAAAAATGTTCAAAGGTAAATTTTCTCGGCCAATAATATTCAATACACTATACAACAATTTTTTTCTCGACCAAAAATATCAATACACTAGACTGCAATCTATAGATTGTTGTCTTGCGTTTATATAATTGATGTGTAGCTGAAATCACGTATCCAGCAATATTGCGTTTATAATATTGTTGGATACGTGATTTCACAGTGTCACTTTAAAAGATGTTATCATTTTAATACAAACCTATATGGATATTATATGGAACTGATTTATTTTTTTTACCGAAAATTATGGAACTAAAATTGTACTTAAACCTTTGTCAAAAATACGTGTTATAAATTTTTTTTTTCTAAAGATAATTGGAGCTAAATTTGATTGCATTGATAACGAATGGGTTTATTATGGAATTAATGATTATGACTTATGGGTATTGTATCTTGTTGAATATTTGGTTTGATCACGAGTTATTTAGTTGAATCTTTACTTAATTAGCTTATTTAAATTAACAACTAAAATAAGAGGATTATTGAGGGACGAAAGTTTCTTGAAATAACTTTGATTGTGTATTTTATATCACAATTATTTTAGTTGAATGTTTACTTTATGGAACTAAAAATAAAATTTCGAAAATACGGAACTAAATTTGGAAACCTTTATAAAAAATACGTTTCACGAAAAATACTCTCCAAAAATAATTTTTCAAAAATATGTACTGTAGTTATTATGGAATTAATGATCGTATCTTCTTGAAAGTTTGATTTGATCACAAGTAATTTAGTCGAATCTTTTTACTTTAATATCGTATTTAAATTAACAAGGAAAATAAGTGGGAAGAATGTTTCTTGAAATAACTCTTTCTATGTACATATTTAATATTTTTATTGAGTGGTCAATTAAGTGAAGAATAAGTTAAGGGAGACTCCATCAATTAAATTAAATAAAATTGATAGGCTAAGGGTTGAAGTAAAAGACAACAGGAACTGGTGCCGTCCTTTTCAATTAATTGATGTATTAATTTTAATGAACATATAAGAAAATTGATATTGAAAGAAAATATAAATTTATTCGTTTATCCTTTGAAAAAATAGTGTATATTAAATAATATGTCGGCATATTTTTGTAGTTCAAGCCTTCTCTTTTCAAAAAGAAACTATATATGTAAAGTCTATTTTGTTTTTCAATCTTAGAAAATATATCCCACTTAAAATAAAGCGTTCAACGATAAATACATATTTATAGTTAATTATCATTTGTTTTATTTTTCAAATTACGATTTACCAATTCAATATAAAAATGTACTATGAAATTTAAAATTTAAATTGATAGCCTCGCATTTAAGCATTAGATCATGCATTTATTATCCTTACACTAATAGGAATTTATTTACGTGGGTTAATCAAATTTCATGTAAATCCAATATTTTAGCTTAATTTATGCATAATCTAGAAGCTTTCATAGAATTTAAACTAGTTGAATTTCAAGTATATTTATTTTATCTTACACATGTTATAGATTACTACTATGAGTTATTTTCCCACTTAAAGCTAAAAAAACGAACTCAACTCATATAAAAAATTTATATAATTTGTATTGTAATGACAAGTACATTGAAAATGATGAATCACGCATATTAATTAATGATTATATAGAATAAGCCAATAGGCTAAGAATGCGTGTATATAAAATAAATTGCATGATCTGAAAAGGGAAATATGTCACAGTCCAACTACGATAAATATAATTAGTCGTAATCGTATGAAAATGAAATAAAATGATAATGACAATTTTTCAATTTTTCATGCACTTTTGTGGGGGTACTCCATCGATCTACTAAAAATTAGCCCTATTAACATGGCATAAGTTTAATAAAAATAGTTAAAATAATATTATTAGAGAATGAGTTAAAACTCATATTAATGTTAGTGATTATTTCAAAATATATTATAAGTGAACAAATTTATTAAATACTTATCATGGGTAGTGATAAAATGCAAACTTATACGTCGTACAAACTCAAAACTCCTCAACACAACTTCAACACAGTTTCAATACAATATCAACACAGTGTAAAATTTCAAGATTTTAATCTTAACACAATATCAACACAATATCAACACAACATCAATCATTGACTATACTATTGAAATTCTGTTGACATTTTCATGTTGATGTTTTTTGTAATCTGTTGACTTTTTCAATAGTCCAAATCATAGTTTTGAGTTTGTACAATATTTAGAGTTTTCATTTGATCACATTCATACTCATCATTAATATAGTTACTATAAATTAAAAGGGTCTATTTTATTATAGGAACTAAAATGACAGTCAATATATAATAAAGTTGTGTAGTTATATTGTGATTAGCCATAGAAGATTTTTATTTAATTTTAATAAAAATAATAAATTAATTATATAATTTAATGCTCAATTTTCTTATATTTTTATCAATTTCTGTTTATATTATAAATGATGATTTGAATCAAATTAAGGTGTAGTATTCACTATAAAAATTAGGCTTTTTAGGTGAATTGAATGTTTTACTACTAAACTTCTAGCAAATAAATTGTTTTATTTGGACTCAAATTATGACAAGTCACATTATAGCTAAATAATATTTTACTAGTTTTTATGTATTCCATTTCTAAATGTTTCACAAAGCAACCAAGTTTCTTTCACATGGCTGTCCCCATTTTCATATTCTCTTGCACGTTTTATTTTGATTGGTTTGTTTTATTCTGCATATAAATACAAATACACTTCTATTTTCCAAGATAATATTATTGGATTTTATCAAATGTTTATCCCCTTTCGATTTTATTGGAATTTTTATAATATACTCTAGAATTTGTTTTTTTAATCGAACTTTCACATCATTCATCAAAAGCACATTATTTATCTTTTTTTAATATTTTGTTTCAATAATAGCAAGAGCTAATACGTATATATTTCCTCAATACTTAATTATTCTTTAAAAATATCTCTACCAAAAGGTTAGATGATGCCCCAACCGAAACCGAAATATTATTGAAATTTGTAGTATATGTTAGGGAAAATTGTATTTTTCCCAATATGTTTACAACTACTTGAATTATTCATTTATTCCAACACCACTCATCCCTCTAAATTTTCCCTAAAGAACAAGCATTAAACTCTTCATCAATCACCACACATAGGTAGTACACATAAATGCAATTAATTTTGAAAAATCTGTCACGCAAGGAAAATAATAATTTTTATACATTGATACTTTTGTGACAAATGTTTGGTTCATAGTCCCCCTAGCTAACTGATTAACTCCACCATTATATAATAATTATTTAAAAAAGCAAAAAAAATAATGTCTGCCCTAATAAAGAGTGGACAAATATACCTAAAAAGGGTGCTTGGGTTGTATTATCACACCCCAAATAAAAAGTCTATTTCTTGTCGTCTGAAATCCAAATTAATATAAACACCTAGACCTACAAAACACCTACATTGTATGAAATCTAAGGTACAAAAATGCAGCTCATTACCTGTTTAATTTGTGCCACATTTATTGGTATGTGACATTATTGATATATTGCGTGTCACATTGCCATTTCCCATTGTACTTGGATTGCCATCATAATTCATATGGATGGAAAGAATATTATGGAACAAGGACATTTTGATATAGTTTTATTATCTTTTATGTGGTTTATATGAGTACAATATTAAATAAGGGGTGTGATGTGGAAATAAACATCCCAAACTATGTTGTTGCATGTTTGTCTCCTTCACGTGATCAGTACGGACAATGACGGATCGAGGTAGGATCGGTGGCCGACTGGTCACTACCGATTCCACAAGGCAACATCACCCCAATCAACGGTGAATCCACATGAGAACAAGAGGTGTATTCGTGCCTAAAATTCATAATAATGTATTGAGATCACCTTATAACAAATCCATCTTTTCTCAGGCTTAAGGGCTTCAATTCAATTCTCAAGTTATAATTATTTATCGCATCATAGACTGAAAAATGGATACGCCGCTGGCTCCAATATTTTGGGATTGGGGTTCACTTTCGTTTTTTACCTTCATCCAATGTCCACAACAATTGCCATGCCGCTTTTGCCTTCTGACCTTCTTCATTGTTCCGACCTCACGAGTTCTATTTCTTATAATGTCGTTAAGGCGAGTTTATAAAATTTACATTATTAAATTTAAGACTAATTTAGTTATTAAATGTTGTACAATTTTAAATTTCATCATGTACAAAAGTAATTTTTATAAAAAATAAAAAAGATATTGTATATATTTTTTCTGATTAAACAATCGATTTAACATATACTCCATAAGATCAACATGCCTAAAGTCGTTACCTGTTTTCTTTGAAAAAAGCAAACTTCTTCCAATAATTTATAATTATAATTTAATTTCTTCATAAAGACGATCAAATGCGTTCATATGAGTCGATAAATGTAATCTCAACCTACGATTAAAATATTTAATATGTATCAAACGAAATCAAATGCTAGTTTGCACATGATTTGAACTTGTGAAATCAACTATAGTCGATATATGATTGAGACTTGTGTCTATAGAATATTAGATAATACAGTTGCAAAATAAATAAAATACTGCCCCACATGTTCAACAGGTTGAGTGTTAGACTAATCACTATATTTATGATTGAGAATAAAATAAGCAAATACATTTAAACTATTTGATCTCTATAATCTCAATCATCATACAAATTATTTATGCTTTCAATCATTCTATAAGCATCTTAGGAAGTCGATCACACATCATAATATTTGGTTTTCTTCTGATTCAAACAATTACGATTATCTAATAAAAATTATATCTATAGGTAATTTAGTATTTCTATGTTAATACTCCCCCCGTCCCGCTTAAAATGAAACATTTAGGAATCAGCACGGGATTTTATGTAATGTCGTTTTGTGAGTTAATGAAGAAATAGTAAAATAAGAAAGATGAAAAAGTAGAGATAGAGTTGTTTCCATTTTAGGAAACGTTTCATTTTTAATAGGACAGAGGAAGTATTATTTAACTAGGTAAATTTGACAATATGAATTTGTTCCATGCCAAAACTTTAATCCTATGGCTAATTCATTTCTCTGTCATTGTTATCTCTTTTAAGTTTAATTTTAGTAAAAATATAATTTTGGAAATTTGTTAAATTTGAGTAAGTTAAGTTAGGAAATTTGAGTAAGTTAGGAAACAATATCAATCAAGCCCAAAACACAAAAGTTTAAACTCACAAACAATATCATTAACAATTTAAATAAACCACACCAAAACAACACACAAATTCTCATTCCTAGTGAAATGCATCTTCAAGAAACTCTAACTTTTGAAATGTGTGCAATCTCACTCCAAAGCTCCCCACTCTCCTTGTTGTAGAGCCGATGGAGCACGGGGCAGCCGTCGATTCGCAGCTTCCTCAGCATCGAGCCACGGAGGAGCGGTGGCAGCGCCTTCACCTTGCCACAATGCGAGATCTTCAAGCACCGGAGACGAGGCATCGCAGCGCCCCCCACGCTCACATCCCACTCCTCCCACCTCTCCATCCTCGAAATCTTCAGCTTCTTCAAGGCCGGGAAGGCCACCGTGGCGCCCCCATCCGCCCGCGCCCCCAACGAGTCGAAATCAAGGCACTTCATAGAGTTCAGCCCCTCCAAATGAAGCGTCACGAGCAACGGGAGCGAGGCCAGAGGAGGCAGAGCCGCGCAGTTTTGGCAGTCTTGGAGGATGATCCTCTGCAGCTTAGCGAGATTCATGATCCATCGAGGCAGGCTCGTGCCCCCGTACGACGTGATCTGCAACGACTCGAGATTCTCGGGCGCCTCAAGCGCCTCGATCACCTCGTATTGGCTGTCACCACTCTTGACCAAAGGGCTGAAGTCCATCTCAAGGTCAGAGAGGTGCGATTTGTTCCTCAGCTCGGCCTTCTTCGCCTCAGCTGCGCCTGCTGCAAACCCGAGCCCCTCGATCTTCAGACAACCGCGCAGATTGTTCAGGCTCTTCAACTCCACAAGCCCACAAGCAGCATTGCTTCTGTCATTCATGATGATGAATTTGTTCAATGTTTGAAGTGAGGCCAACTCTGCTATTCCCTTTGGCAGCATCTTGAGGCTACTAGTCCTGTCGATCTCGAGGTGTCGGAGATTTGTCAGTTTCTCGATTTTCGAGGGCAATCTACGGAGATGATGGCAACCAGAGAGCTTCAAGGTCAGCAGATTATAGAGATCACACAATGTCTCAGGAAGCTCCCAAAATGGATTATGTGACAAGTTGAGGTGTTTCAGCTTGATCAAAAGGCCTATCTCTTTAGGCAGCTCCCCTAGCCGGTTCCGGCTGAAATCCAGCGCCCGGAGGGAGAGGAGACGGCGTATGAAGTCCGGATCAACGCGGTCGAGCTGAGATATGATAGGCGGTGTGTCGTAGAAAGACTGAACCCACAATGTGAAGAGCTTCTCCACATTAGTAACATTCGGGAACTGACTGCCTTCTGCCCGGACCACGGTTAGGTGTCGAGCCCGCTTGTGCGAGGACTCCATCCTCCGTTGGAAATCCGCGTTGAACTCGACGACAGAGCACTCGTTCTTCGCGATATAGTGCGCGAAATCATGGACCATATCATGCATTCTAACACTCACAATCCTATCCCTATCCCTCACCACATCTTGGAAAAAGGACCTCATTGCAAGGGTATGCAAGTAGCCCTGCCCTACTCTCTCGGCCTCCGCCTCGACTGGGAGTTTCCCAGTCGAGGCGGCCATGTAGCCGTGCGCCATCCAGAGCTGCACGAGGTTGCTAGCCTCGATGGCGTGGTCCTTCGGGAAAAACGCACAGAATGTGAAGCATCGCTTCACATTCGAAGGAAGGTCATAGTAGCTCAACATCAAGGGCGGGAAAAGCCCCTCCGCCTCCGCCTCCTCCAACTCCCAAAACTCGCTCCTGAGCACGTCCTCCCACTCTTTCAACGTGGCTTTAAACCTCATCAAACCGGCTATCGCCTTGATTGCAAGAGGCAACCCCTTGCACTTCTCCGCTATCTTCCTCCCGACCTCCTCAAACCTCTCGCGTTTCCTCTCAAGGAACGCGATCTTCTCAAACAAGGCCCACGAATCCGCCACAGAGAGCCCCCCTAGCCGGATCAGGTCGCTACTCCCCATGATCCTCGCCACGCTCTCCTTCCTCGTGGTCACGAGGATCGTGCTCCCGGCCTTCCCCGTCTTCAAAGACATCCAAAGCTGCTCCCACTTCCTAAAGTCCTCTGTCCACACATCATCCAAGACCAGCAAGAACCTCTCCCCCTCCACATAGTTCCTAATTTTAGTAACCAACGTCTCAAGCTCAAACAAGTAAGGGGCACTCCCCTCGATAAATTCCAAAATCGCCCTCGCGATCCGCACCTCGTCGAAAGGGTCGGACGCGCACACCCACACCGCTCTGTCGAAGTGGCTGACCACCTCGTCAGAGTTAAATGCCAGCTGGGCGAGGGTCGTCTTCCCGACCCCACCCAGCCCCACCAAGGACACCACATTTAGGCCTTTCGCTCGATTCTCGCGCCCCAGCAATCGACCAATCAAATTCTCCTTATCCACATCCCTCCCTTCCACCTCGGCATCGTCGATAAACGACGCCGTTTTGGGCCTCTCCAAAGTCTCATTACTCAAAACCTCACTGAAATTGTACCTAACTTTCTCAGCTGCAATATCGGAGAGCCTCTCGTTGATTTTCTTTATCTTCATCGCGATTTCACGGCGAAATGCAACTCTATCGAAACCGAAGCAAGGCATGGTGAAGAGAGATGTCACCTAACAAAGAAGCCAAATCTCAATTTGATAAGACTTTCCCTCTAAAGTTCAAATTTTGATTCTGTTTTCTGATTATTTGCTTCAATTCAGTCTCGAATTTGAAAAATCAATTGGATTGAAGACATAAAATATCCCCAATTCGAAATTAGGGATTTCCAATTTAGGGCTCAATTCATTCACAGTTAGGGACGTCAATGTAGCCCGCAACCCGTGGGCCGGCCCGAATAGCCCGCCAAATCTACCGGATTAGGACTGAAAATTTCTAGCCCGATTAGCCCGCACCCGATTAACCCGCAACCTGTTAGGATCAGACTCGAAAACCCGATAAAATTTCTATCGTTTTATTTGTTTGACTCTAATTCGACACTTCATTGGTTATTTTATAATATAGATTACTAGAAAAATAACTTTCAATTCTATATATTAAATATATAAATTATATATTAAATTTTTATTAACGTAATAATAGATATATAAATTAGAAATTTCAAATTCACTAAAAAATATATTTAAATTTCTAAACATCTTTAAAATTTGTTGACGTTTATGTTTTATTTTGCATAAATCATGTTTATATTTGCATTTAAGTATATATCTCAAATTTATCATAATTAAATATTTTTACATTTTATAAATATAACTAATTCTCACTATTATTTATTGGATTGAACTCATGTTAATTTTATCGGTCGGGGCTAGTCCGAAACCCGAGCTTTTAGGGTCAGGGTTGAACTTTTATAACCCGAAAAAATCACAGCCCGATTAGCCCGCACCCGATTGACCCGAAATTCGGTGGGCTGGCCTGATTGACATCCCTATTCACAGTCGAGAGAGAAAGAGGGATTTTACCTTTCTAGAGCGACGGCAGCCGTCGCTTTCGACTTTCTGCATCGCGGCGATCCATTCGGAGAGAACGTCTTCGGTGTCGTAGGAAACGTCTCTGAGCTTTTCGAGCCAGACTTTGACGGACTCTTCTCTCACCTGACGCTTCTCTGCGTCGGCGATCACTGCTCTGATCGACTCGAATTCGCTCCTGAGCTTCTTGAATTGGTGGCCGACGCCGCAGACGAGGCTGAGCTCTTCGCGAATCTGCTTCTCGAGGATCGTGGCGACCTGCGTGAGGATGACTGTGATGACTGCATCGGACATGGTTGGGAGAGAGAGGGACTGGATTTGGGGTAAAGATTGAATTTTTAAGAGGTGTTTGAGGCTTTTATGTGTTATTCTTGGTGATGTTGAATGTTAGTAACATGAAATTTGAGAGGAAGAAGGTTAGAAATTGTGTGGGAAATTCGATTTTTGAAGAAAATGAGCAAACGAAGGGAGTGATGGAGCAGAGGCGACTCTGTCTTCGTGATTGCAGCGTTATTCAAAAGTCCAATAGTCAATACTCTAATGTACTTGAGAGTTATTCCCTCAGTCGCCGATTAAGAGTCTCATTTCTAAATGACGCGGATTTTAAGAAATGTTAAAAAAAGTGGGTGGAAGAAAGTTAGTGGAATATGGGTCCCACTTGTATATATTAATTTTAAATGATATGTGAGCGGAATGAGTTAGTGGAACGTGGGGTCTCTTTATCATTTATGGTAATCATGAACCGAGACTCTTATTCGTGGACGGACAAAAATGGAAAAACGGGACTACTTAATACTCCCTCCGTCCCAGATAATTTGGGACACTTTGACCCGACACGGATTTTAACAAATCTAATGGAAAGTGAGTTGAAAAAGTTGGTGGAATGTGGGTCCTACTTTTAAAGTATTAGTTTTATAATAAAATGTAAGTAGGAATGAATTAGTGAAATATGAGGTCCACTACCAAAAATAATAAAAGTGAAATGAGACAAATTATGTGGGACGGCCTGAAATGGAATATTGGATCGAATTATCTGGGACGGAGGGAGTAGGCAAGAGAGAGTAATGTCTGAGAAATTTCATACCAAATTCCATTTCTTTGTTGTCACCGAAAAAGGCGGAAATAAACGACTTTAAAAATCAATTTGGGTCTTTAAATAATTTTATTTAGCTGACTTCTACTAGCAATAACAAGCTTGAAGCCTTGTAATAATCTAAAATGTTTGGTTAAATTGGAATGAAAGGTTCTAGTTTTCGGACCATAACCCTTGTCTTTCGGGTTGAACTTATACTGTCTTATGGTTCGATTTTGGTTCCATGATTTTCGAACTTTAAAAACTAGTTTCGGCATAAAATTAGAAAAACCAGTATAGTAAAAAATAGGGAAAAAATAATTTGTGAAAGATAAGGGCATACGTAGCCTATTTTAGAAAAAAAAATTGAGTCTTGGAAAAAAAAACAGAGATGCATGATTAAATTGGAATCAAATCTAACAATTCTGATTTTTGAACGTAACCACTATCTCTCTTGGATTAAACCTATGCTAGCTCTATGATCCGATTTAGATTCTAGAATTTTGAAACTATTATGCTTGATTATGAATTAAAAACAAAAAAAAAATATTGAAAATGTGTAAAAAGTTGGGACCAAGACCAACGACATCCCTAGCCTAATCTATGGATCATAACTATAGCATTCAATCATACCAAAAAAAAAATGCCACTTTCACTACATTTGAAATTGGTCATTTGTTTCCTTTTTCCAATTTAGGGTAAAACAATGGAGATATTTGAACTCTAAACCTTTTCATTTTATAGAAAAGGTCTCCATATTATACACATGACGACAGCCAAAAAGGAAAAAAATTGTGGAATTTAAATATCTCCAACACAATATTTTACACATGAATCAAGAATCAAGAATCAAGAATCACTATTTGCAAACAATCTTTGTTGAACTAAGGCCTCAAGTTCCTCAGGCCGATGCTTCATGTTACCTTCAACTAGTAGCCTTGTCTCAGGTTTATTACCAAATTCTTCAATAAATTTTCTATAACGTGGTACCAAAATTTCCGACATACGATGACGAACTTCATTTCTTAGCTGAAGATCCGGAATCTTCCAAAGAGAATGCAATTCATCAACTCTCTTGTACACCTCGTTGAAGCTGTTCAGCCGCCGTTTCACCGCGGCCTTCGATGGCCGCGATCGGAAGCAGCAACGGCTCGTATAGATCCCGTCGCGGCGCAAGCACGTTAGGAACTTTTCGCACGTGGTCGTCTCGTAGCTCACCCGGGCGGACGCTAGGTCGTCGCTCATCTTGGTGATCAGACGTCCCCCGACCATCTCCTGCAGGTCGGGGGACGCCTCGATCGCCTTCAGGACGCTACGGAGGTTGTTCATCGTGAACAGATGCCCTAGACAGGGGTCTTCGTAGCTCCTCGACTTCTTGTCGAGGTTCCTGAGCAGTACTATGACGGTCAGGACCAGGTACTGCTCCAGGAAACCGTTGTTACTGGCGTACTGCCGCAGTTCCTCGTCTGGAACTGCGGTGTCGCCGAAATTCAGTGACGGGGCGGATCTGATCAGCCCCGTCAGCAGGTCTTTATTTTTCACCACTACCTCGATCTGCCCCACCACGAAGTTCGTGGTGGGGTGGACCCCGCCCCGGTCGTCCGAGGCGGCGGCGTCGTGGAGGATGTCGTGCTGAAGTTCGTACAGCATCCTGACGGCGTCGTCTCGGATGAGGGAGTGTGCCTGGGAGCACACGTCCCGGACCCCCTTCCCCGGCGCAGAGGCGAACAGCGCCTCTGCGCCGGGGAGCACCCAGAGGAACGCGTCGTAAACGGCGAGAACCGCCCCCATCGTGTGGTGCGGCTGGTTCCTCTGGCTGAGATCCTCGGCGAATCGGAACAGGAGGACCGCGGAGTCCTTCACTGTTCCGATGAAGCAGTCGTCGGCGGCGGCGGCGTCGACGTCTCCGAAGATCTGATCGCAGAGCTTCTTCTCCCTCTCGAAGAGGATTTTGACGCAGATTTTGGAGATCTGAATCCATAGCTCCATCTTCACCTTGAGCTCGTCTTGGATAAATCTCCTCTGATTGTGAAAATCGCCTCTCAGCTCATCGAAACGCAGTCGTTTCAGCTGAGATTGCAATTGGGGCTTTCGCACGCTCTTGTAAACCCTAACGCAGTCTTCGATTTTCCCGCGAAAATTCAATCTGGCGGCGACGTTTTTGAGAAAATCGGCGGCGTCGGGGCTGACGGCGTCGCCGGCGCCGGCGCCGGCGAGGTAGTCCTCGAAGCGGAAGGCGTTGGCGGTGCTGTCGGAGACGGAGGAGCTCCACTCGGTGGTGGAGGCGGGGAGGGCGGCGGCGGCGCGGCGGAGGACGGCGTCGAATTCGGATCGGAGGCGGTCGGCGGCGGTGGCGAGGAGCCGGTCGTTGGAGCCGCGCGCATTGGCGTCGTGGAGCTTGTCGATCGCCTGGAAGTACTGGCGGATCTCGCCGAGGCCGGAGTCGAAGATCAGCTCGTGGCGCGGCCGCGACCGCCACTGGTTGACAGTGTCGACGGCGGATTGCTGGCTGAGGGTTGCGCCCATGATGTTTGATAAAAGTGTTTTCAGCATTAAGCTGAAAAAATTGGGATTTTGGATTTGATGAATTTGATTTGATGAAAATGTTTGATGATTGAGTTTTTTTTTGGTTAGTGAGAAGTGGTCATGTTTGATGGCTGTGGAAAATTCAAACTCATGAGCTTATAAGTATGTGGGATTAAGTTATTTACTACTTTCGTCCCCTAAATTTTGACACACTTTGACCTGATACGGGTTTTAAAAGATGTTTATGGAAAGTGAGTTGAAAAGGTTGGTGGGACGTGGGTTCTAACTTTTAAAATATCAATGCCAAAAATAATACTAAAAGTGAAGTGTGTCAAATTTTAAGGGACGGAACAAAATGGTAAACTGTGTCAAAATTTGGGGGACGGAGGTAGTAATTAGCATGAGCTTAAATTAAGTGAGTTATTGAAGGACGCGTTTGGGGGAAAATGAAATAAAATTGAATTAGTATATATTGAAATTTGAAGGATACACGAAATCAACACGTAAATATGGGAGATGGATTCATTGATGGTTGACCTAGAAGACTTTGGGGGATGAAGAGAGAGAAGTGTATTTATTGGGGAATTTAATTTGTTTAGGTCCCATTCACCAATAATTTGATAATAGAGACTTTTGTTTTTTTTTTTTTTGATTGGTGAAAAGATTGAGGAAAAGAAAGCATCCATCTAATCTTGGCCTAATCATTAAGGCAAATTTAACGGATTCGAATAGGAGTATTAAACAATGGCAAGATATTTCACTAAAGAAAATACCCCCTCCGTTCCATGTAATTGAGACGTTTTTTTCCCGTACAGAGATTAAGAAAAATTGTGTTAGCTGAGTTAAGTAAAGGGAGAATAAAATGAAAAATGAAAAAGGTAGAAAGATAAAAAGAAAAAAAAAATGTAAGAGAGTAAAGTAAATGTAAAAAAATGTGTTGACTTTTACTAAAAAGAGAATGACTCTTTTACTATGGAACGGGGGGAGTACTACCTTTATCAATGCTATATAGCTTCTCCCACTTGAATAGCTATGTACTTATTCAACTTAAAATGTTAGGTTTATTTGAAGTGAAATGTAATTAATGGTTACAACATTTAAGAAATACTATAAATCAATGAAAATACAGTGCTAAATTTTTCTTAGGTAATGTAGTTGGATGATGAAAAAGAAAACCATGGTAGCTTGCTTCATTTCCTTTTCAATTGCTACATTTGGGCTGTAACTTGTTGATATTGATGATTTAATTTTTATGAGTGGAGAGATTGAAGGCTCTCTATTGGGCTGACATTGAAACACTATTATTGGGCTGACACTGAAACACTATTATTGGGCTTACTCTCTATGGGCTCAGGTCAATTTCATGCCCAAGGCCACACATTATACAAATTATTTTCTTCTCCTTCATTTCATCTTTTAAATAAACTTCCATTAATGTATCAAGATTCAACTATTAAGACATTTATTCTCCAACTATTAAGTTCAAGATTCAAATTACTATGGGCATGAATTTATCGAATTTCCCAATAATACAGCCAACAATCTTACATACCAAACATGATAACTAGCTCTCAAAAGCCCTCATTGGACACGGCCACGGTTCCTTGTCCAAGTCGGGCCTCATTGAAATAGCAATGTTACATGCCAAATAAAAGAACACATCTCAAAAGATCAGTCTATCAGGATAGAGAGCTCGTCTGATCTATAAACATCTATGACGTGTAACAAGTTTCGTTGCACTGAGATTCATAACATCTTCATGCCTATCAAGGAAAATGAACTGTTGCCGCATGTTGTCTAGTACAACTTCGTTGAATACTAATAAGGCCAAGTTGATACAAGAGTACATTTTTGTGCTCAAAGATTATTTAGTATCCAAGATCCAATGAGATTTTCACTATTAGCCACTTTATGGAGGATAGTAGACCACATCAACTTAATCAGCACCCTTTGTTTAAGGTGTTGAAACAGCAAAATATTCCAAATTTGGTAAGTTTTCGAGTTTCAATTGCACCACTTATGGCAATGGGGAGTTGGATTTCTCAAATTCTAGACCATTTGCTAGTTCTACTCATTCTCACATGGCTATGGCTTTTTTTTTCTTTAAACGAATAATAAAATAATGGGGGTGATTTTTTCTTTCTTGAATGGTGTGACTTCTTGAGGTTTCTTTAACTTTTCCTTTTTCTTTAACTAGTGTCTATTTACATGCATCTCGAGGGATATCTGCAAATTCTATATAGAAGCTCAAGGAAGTCTGAAATTGAGAGGGTGACGGTTTGCATGACGTTTAAGCAGTAGTGTTATAGTACTCCCTCTGTTCCACGGTAGTAGAGACGTTTTTTTTTCCGGCACGCAATTTAGGAAATATTATGTCACGTAAGTTAGATAAAAGAAGAATAACGTAAGAAATGGAAAAAGTAGAGAGAATAAAGTAAGAGAAAATAAAGTATTGAAAGAGAAGAAATGTGTTAACTTTAGCTAGAAAATTAAATGACTCTAATATTATGGAACGTACTAACGTGACAAAATATGACTCTACTACTGCGTAACAGGGGATAATACTTAAGAATTAATAAATATATTGTAAATGCATACCATTAATAAGGTAAATAAAATATATTAATAAGTTGTGAGATATCATTTAATAAAGAATGAATAATTATAAAATAAATTAAAAATTATTTTATTGAGATATATATATATAGATACTTGGTGGATACTTTCTCCCACCATCATGAAGTAACATGCCAAACCTAGTAAGGTTTTGATTGGCGGGGACCAAACTTGAAACGTGTTCGAAACAAGTGAATTTTTTCCATTAACTCAATGTAATGAAAAGTGTATTGTAGTTGTCATGCTAAAGAAAATAAAACTTTATAAACAAAAGTATTTTGTGATCTTTTATTGGGATTTAAATAGGATTTATAGGTCACTTAATTATAATTTATACATATATAGATAAGCAATGTTCACGTTTAATTTATCAACATTTTAAGAAAACAATTTAAAATAAAAGAAAGTTCTAATAAAATTATCTAATACTCATATTATTAGTTTTGTTATATTATTATTATTAAAATTCAAAAGGGTTGAAATAATTCAATGATCTTGTAGAGTGGAACCACACACAAGAGCAAGACAGGGATACTCATTTACATTAAAATTGCTAATTTTGCTAATTTTGATGACACATGTCATATCTGGAAATCTAATTTTTGAAGTCAAACCCGACCTCTTGGCACACGTGTTGACATTTAAAGGGAGATTTGGGACACTTGTCGATCTACTATTCGCTCTCAACTTATACTATGAGAACTAATAACTTTAATTTAATAACTAACTAAAAGGAGATGAAATATGAATGCATTATTCCCTTCCATCCAATTATACATTTGAATTAATTAAAGGGACAGTTGACTATTTTCATAGGGAAATTGGTCCCTAATATTATGAACTTTGCTCCGATTTTGATTTTTCCCATGAACTTTTAAATTAGTACCTTAAATCATGAACTTTCAAATTGGTTTGGTATATCTCCGATAATCCAAGATTTTTTTAGGAAATTCCCTAAAATGTGTTCCTAGCGTTTGTGAAAGAGAGAAACAAGGTTTTGTGTTTTAATTTTTGTAGCGTAGCGTCATAGATGTGTGTTTCTAATTAAATTCTTTGTGTTTTTATTAAATTTATTTTGTTTTCTTTATTTTTAGAGTTTTGTTTTGTCAAATAAAAGTAGTATTGTGTTTAATATTCCAAATAGATATGCCAACATGACATTCCACTTATAAGAATGCTGCTAAATAGGATTGAAAATGCTATACAAATTAGCCAGATTTTACACTTGATCCGCCGTGGGAAATACTAAACCAATCTGAAAATTCATGATTTATGGTACTAATTTGAAAGTTTATGGAAAAAACCAAAATCTAAGCAAAGTTCATGATATTAGGGACATTTTTCTATTTTTATACTACTAAAAGCTAGTTATTTCATGAATATTCAATCTAGCAAATTTTACCTTTTGTGGACGTGGAAAATAGTAGCACACGCCTAGTAATCCAAAATAGAAACAACGGTGTTTAATCGTAATCTCATTTAGTAAAATGAATCATATTTCAAGTGACAAAACTTTTTTTTTCTTTATAATTAATAAATTGAGAGTTTGAATCATCCACTTGTTAAATCGATTCACTATTATTGTTATCCTCATGTTAGACAAAAAATATGACTTAAAAGTTAGAAAATTTAGGAGGATTTTATTAGAGACATATCAGATTCTCATGAAGCCATTGATCTTGACCAGCTTGTCAAATAATTAAATGCATAAATATTACCCTATCACGAATTATGATGCATTTTTGTCACGTTTCATTTGATGTACGTATTTAAGTTTAAAATTGCATTGGAATTATGCACACGTATATTTATTAAAAATAAAAAAAATGTAAATCGCAAAGAAATGAAATTAGGAAATTTCTTCACATCGGTATGTGATAACTAATTAAGTAACTAAGTATATTAATTGCATATATTTATTTTGTCAAAAACACAACTTGTTCATAGTTCATACCGTGGCGCCATATGTCTAGGTTCTTTGAATCGAACGAATCGATTAACATTCAACTTTATATTCATATTTTTATAATTATAATTTTATTTTATCAATTTACATATTTTCGAAGGGTATTTAATTTAATAATAGTATTTTTAAGGAGATGTGACTTTTTAATTTCCAAGAATTCTTCGAGAGTGAAAAATTAGAAAAATGAGTGTATACAATTTATGATGGATTTCAAGTTGAATTAGAGTAATAACTAATCAATTAATACTAATCCAATCTATGTGGGAAACTATGTGTATTAGTATATTATATTTGCGTGTGTTTGCGTGTATTTTCCATTTTTGAACTTTGTATAGTTCTTGCAGCTTCTAGGTCTACTCCTACTAAATATTTTATCCCCTTAAACCAATTCTTTTAATTTTTAGTTTTTCTTTAACTTACAAGTTAATTAAATCCAAACACTAATTTATTAATAATGCTTCTTCACACATAGGGCTAATATATTCTTTCGTATTTATTTTTTCTTGGATTAGTGGTGATTAAGGCCTTAATCCGCAAGATTAGGACTTTAGCCCCGTGTAAAATAGGTGGCCTTATGATATATTATGCCTCTCATTTTTCGAGATCATTACACACTAATCTTCACTCTACCTCAAGATTAGCATTAAACTCTTGGATTAACATATAACTATATAAGTATAAGAATTGACCTTGTTTTTGCATTGGGCATGCATTTAGGCATTGAGATTTTAAATTTGATACTAGGTTAGGTTGAGTTAATCTCTTGCCAAAAAGAATTCAAGATTAAATATATACATATATTTTGGAATTTGCACCAATAGAAAAGCAGCTTCATCCCACTAATCTAATCTATAATTGTTAGTGCTAAAGTTCAAATTTCATTGGCTTCTAGGATCTGCTTCTTCAAGACTTTCTTTTTCTTCACCAAAATCTCTACACCCTTAAGAGTAATTCTTGCACAATGAAGGTGAGAGATTGGTCAATTTAAGTATATCTTTTATTCAATATTTTTCATTTCATATGTTACAAAATGTGTTGTTTTTGTGCAGTTCTTCAACTGGATGCAGAGCAAGTTCAATGGAGATAAGAGACCTAATTCTGCTCCTGTTACAAGTAAGTGTATTTTTTTCTCTTTCAAGATCCAATTTTTATCAAAAGTGTGACATATCATATTGCAAAAGTAGATAATTCACTCTTTCAAGATCCAATTTTTATTTAAATGTGAAACATATTCACTCTTTCAAGATCCAATTTTTATTCAAGCGTGAGACATATCATATTACAGAAGTAGATTTCCACTCTTTTGCAAAAATCAAATTTTAATATGAGACTTATCATATTGCAAAAGTAGATAATTCACTCTTTCAAGATCCAATTTTTATTTAAATGTGACACATATTCACTCTTTCAAGATCCAATTTTTATTCAAGTGTGAGACATATCATATTACAGAAGTAGATTTCCACTCTTTTGCAAATTTTTTTTTTTTTAATATGAGACTTATCATATTGCAAAAGTAGATAATTCACTCTTTCAAGATCCAATTTTTATTCAAATGTGAGGCATACCATATTGGAAAAGTAGACCAATTCACTCTTTGAAGATCCATTTTTTATTCATGTGTGACATGTCATATTGCAAAACTAGATAATCCACTCTTTCAAGATCCAATTTTTATTCAAATGTGAGACATATCATATTACTATCAAAATAAGAAACACAACATTACATAAAGACAGCAGGTTGGGCTAATCAACTAATGTCTGAAAATGAGTTCTTGACAAATAAACCAAACCTAACACCAATCATCTTTGCAGATCATAACAAGAAAGAGCCACCGAAGGAAGAGTTCAGCGACTGGCCCCACGGCCTACTCACCATCGGGACTTTTGGAAACACAGCCCGAACAGACAGCAAGCAAGAAATCCAAGCAGCAGAGGAGCAATGCTCATCTCCTGATCTCTCAGAATTCACAGTTGAGGAAGTAGGGAAGCTGCAAAAGGAGCTAAAGAAGCTCCTAACGCGAAAGCCAGCTGCTGAGGAGCAGCCGGCTGATCTCCCATTGGACAGATTCCTCAACTGCCCTTCTAGTTTGGAAGTGGACAGGACTAATTCAAACAGGTTCAGCACGTACTCAGGCGACAAAGATGAGGAGGAGATTGATCGGACGATCAGGATCATCCTAGGCAGATGCAAAGATGTGTGTGAGAAGAAGAAGAATAATAAGGCAATCGGGAAGAAGTCCTTAGCCTTCCTTGTCAAGAAAGTCTTTGCTTGCAGAAGTGGCTTTGCCCCGGCTCCTAGCATTCGAGACACTCTTCAAGAATCAAGAATGGAGAAGGTATGTGCCTTAGAAACATGTGTTTCATATGATTAAGATTTTTGGGTCAAAGTTAAGTTGCCATTTTTGGACATACATTGAAGTTGTTTTTTTTGGGATTTAGCTTATGAGGGTAATGCTGACCAAGAAAATGAACTCTCAAAAACCTTCAAGAATGGCATCAAAGAGATGCATAGAAGACTACAGGGCTAAATCCGAGGCAGACGATGATCAAGAATCGCGCTATGAGGGTGGAGAGGGATCATCTAAATGGGACAAGACTGATTCTGATTGTGAGTTCTGTTTTTGAATTTTGATCATATCTTTGTGTAGGAAAAATGAATTATATGTATATATGTATGGAGACTAATAGTTATAGTGTTTTTATGTGCAGTTATTGTGCTAGAGATTTAGAAAACGCACAAGTTCATCAAGAATTGAAGAGAGAAGGGACTCTGAGGAGATAAACTTGGATCATGGGAGATTTATGAGCAAATATTTTCAATAAAAAATATTTATTTTACAAGTTGACATGTATGTGTTC
This sequence comes from Salvia hispanica, assembly GCF_029641045.1. Taxonomy (NCBI): domain Eukaryota; kingdom Viridiplantae; phylum Streptophyta; class Magnoliopsida; order Lamiales; family Lamiaceae; genus Salvia; species Salvia hispanica. Next base: position 46,749,159 of record NC_142697.1, read on the forward strand.
TTCTTGTTGATGGGAAGGAAACTTTCCTTCTCTTTTTTCATGTGAGCATTCATCGATATGGATGAATTCATCACATGTTGTGTAATATTCTCACCAGTTTTTCTATAGTAGTATACTATAGTTTAGATTTGACTCTCACTTTTGTATACCATACTTCGTTTCATAACTAATACTCCCTCCATTTCATTATAGTTGAGGCGAACTTTTTCAGCACGGAGTTTTAGAAAGTAATGTTGGGTGTATTAAATAAATAGATAAAAAAAGTAAGAGAGAAGAAAAGGTAGAGAGAATAAAGTATAAAGTGAACAAAGTAGAGAAAATAAAGTAAGAGACAGAAAGAGAAAAAAGTTACCATACAAGGAAATGACTCAACTATAAAGAAACATCCCGAAATGGTAAAATGACTCAACTATAGTGAAATGGAGGGAATACTACTTCTACTATATCACCTGTATGTGTGCACGTGAATTCTCTGCTTCTTCTGTAACACGTAGAATGTGCCCGATGAAACATAATACGAGAATGAAAAACGAGACAAGTAGAAGAGACAACATACTTCAATGGTAGCACAATGTATACATTTTTCTAAACATATCAAGTTCTTCTTAAATTCCAAATTCCAATTGCGTTCTATTTTGTTTTACATATTGAGATGACTTCTTCTCTTAAATTGCAAAAAGAGCCCTTAAGGTTTAGTGCATTTACACAACTCACTACACCTTATGACTATCTTCAATATTTATCCCTAAAGATGACTAGATTTTTATTATCCAAATAACACCATAGAAAATTCAAGCACAAGGAAAAATAATAAAATAAGAAGTACTCCCTCCGTCCCCTTGGAGATAACCCACTTTCCTTTTTAGTTTGTCCCAACTAAGATGACCCGTTACTTAAAATGGAAACACATTTATCTCTACTTTATTCCTCTCTCTTACTTTACTCTCTCCTCTCAACACACAAAATAAATTTGCATAAAATCCCATGGCATCCAAGAAAGAGGTCATCTTCCCTGGGACGGAGGGAGTACTGTAAATAAATAAAAAGGACCAAATATTTCTAAAGCTTGACATTAATGGGGTGAAAATACAATTATACAAAACATAAGTCTCTATTTACAATATAATAAAAAACGAAGAAGAATAATCCTTCACAAAATCGATAATGGCTTTTCCCCAAAATAGTCAGATTGGGCTTTCCCCACTTTCAAATCTTCCCCCAATCTTGTCAAATTTGTTGAATTAGGGTTCAGCCCAGCTGTCAAATTTCGGATTTTCACTCAATTGGGGGTGGTGACAAGAGTAATTCGAGTGGCCAATGCGATTTATTTCGTCGGAATTCTTGGGTTTTTTCGGTGATTTCTTCTGTTAATACCGAAAAAGACTCGAGCTTTCATCAATGTCGTGGGCTGGCACTGAAGATGTCTATCTCTCGACTTCCCTAGCTAGCTATCTTGACAGTGAGTTTCTTCTTTTGCTTTTGTTTTTTCAGAAAAAAATAATTTAATTGGGAATTTGATGGTTAATTGTGTTTTAATTCGAGTGAAATTGTGTGACTTGTTGAAATCTGAATTTGGATTTATTTTTGTATTGGTTGAGCTGTTGAATTTGCTGTTTTGTGATGGAATTGTTGAGTTGTAAATAGTGTGTGAAGTGTTGGAAGATATATGAGATTGATTTGCATCAATGTGGTTTATCTCTGATTTAAAGGTTGTGGATTGTGTATGTAAATATAGTGGCATTATTTTCCACAGTTTAAGAGGTGATTTGGTTGGGAATAATTGTTACGAATAAATGCTGTGAACGAACGGTTTCTTGGGTAATTTGGCTCGTGTGAACGTAGTTACTAGCGTTTAGCGGAATTGGTTGGTGCACGAGAACTTGAAATAACGAAAGATAGTAGTGCTAGTTCTTTAGAATGTATAGAGAAGGCAGTTTGATATCGTTCTCTAACAATTTAGACCGGTTAAGGACAAGGCACACTCCGAGTCTGCGTTTCTGTCCCTAAAATTCCATGTTTTTCTAAGACACTGAAATGAGATTGAAAAGGCGAGTCTGTGATTTTGCTCTGTCTTAGGTTCGAAAATTGTGAGTCTGACGGATTTTTTATAGCTAAAAACAACTAACAAGCGTCGAGTTGTGCCTTTCTAATCTTTTCACTTATATGCCATATTACACATTTATTTCATTTTCGTAACAGTCCTTGTGATATAGTCTGATGATTCATGATTTGTTATCTAGTTCTAGTTTGAATACGGAAATCCTTTAGCTATATTATCTGCCTAATGTAAAATACATTGTATTTGTATAAACTATAATGTCACGCTTGTTCTTACCTTTTGACTTGAAAATTTTCATTCCACAGAGAAGCTTCTTGTATTACTTCGAGATGGCCGGAAGCTATTAGGGATCCTTCGCTCCTTTGACCAGTTTGGTACGGCTGTGAATTCACCATAGAATCTGCCCGCAACGCCTCTAACAAATCTTGATATCTTATTTGTAGCTAATGCTGTCCTAGAGGGCGCGTGTGAGCGTGTTATTGTAGGCGAGCTTTATTGCGATATACCCCTGGGTCTGTACATAATCCGTGGAGAAAATGTCGTCTTGATTGGTGAGCTGGTACGTGCATTTAAACTCTGCAGAAATCGCTTTCTCCATTTCCCACTTCTCGTTGTAATTTGCCTACACGATCATGGTTGGTTAGGAAATGAACAAGGATGAGCTTCCATCTCACATGACCCGCGTTTCATCAGCTGAGATAAAGAGGGTAAAGCTTCAGTCTTGATATCTACTGACGTCTCGTTTAGTTAACATCCCTCTTTGTGCAGGCGCAGAAGGCAGAAAGGGAGGCTTCGGAGCTCAAGGGTATGATGATAAAGAGGATGGACTTTCTTGATATGGATTGATTTTTTCGGCAATCCAGTTCATTCGTTGTGCTCCAATGCCGGGCTCTGCAAATATTGTCGCGGATGCTGGCCTTTTGGAAGTGGAGATTCGTGCCTCTGCCCTCGTGGTACTTGGGCGAACCTCGCGCGATAAAAAAAGCCCGAATTCTTCTGTAGCATGATAAAAAAAAAAGCCCAAAATCTGCGGATAATGTATAGACAAAGCTGATGAAATTGCATTGGAAGTTTATTGTTCATTTCATCTGTTGATAATTATCTTTTAATTTGTGTTTTATTAGAATTTTACATTTAATTTAATTCGATACAATGTAGTATCTTTCAATCAAAAGTAAATTTACTTTCCAATATGATAAAGAACTATCGGGTAGCTCAAACAAGTGAAAAAAATAAAACCAATAAATCACTGTACATTTGTAACTAAAAATGAAATTCTAGGAAATTATAATTAACTGCTAAAATCCTAAAACATATTACAAATGATAATAAAAGACAAAGAATCATGGTTGTTAAATGTAAAAAAATTAAAACACTAACACCAAAGGAAACACGGATATATTTTAGTATTAATTATTTTATTACTACGGACGGAAATTTACGAAGAGAGGATTTTGGCGAGTTAATAATTAACTTAATTTATTTAGAATAATAGAAACCCAAAGTTTAAGTCATTATTTTCGTTGACTTCTTTTAAGGATATTGATAAAGTCAATTATAAAATTATAAAGGAAACACGCGGATAAAAATTAAAATGTACATAATTGTACGTACATAACCGAACTTTTTTTTTTAACATTTTACATTGAAAATTGTTTTATAAACATTAATTAATTTAAAATAATTCTCATACTACTCATTTTGCAACACTTCAATTTTTTTTTAACTTTTACTTAAATATTTGTATATTTAAGCAAAAAAATACTTCTTCGTAAATATTGTATAACTAATTCAAATCAAGCTGAAATCATGTTACAATTCGACATAAAATTTCTATATCACTTCTTATTTAATAGTACTATACAGTTTTATTGATAAATTGGGCCTTTACCACAAAATACGCGCACATATATAAACACAAGAAAGAGAGGAAAATTTAAATCAAAGACCGACATATCAGTAAACTTAGGACTCGTTTGATAAAAAAGATGGGATATGAGAAGATATGTAAAACAAGATAAGAAATACGGGCTTCGTGTCAAGATATGCAAAGATATGATTTTTTCCCGTTGTTGTTTGATAGAAAAGAAATTATTTAAATTTGTATTGTATATTAAATAACATGACTTAACTTGACAAATTGGTGGGATACATAAACAAGGTTAATGTTATAATTTTGGTAAGATTAGATAGGGTCTGGTCTTATATTGGGCTTTGAGTTAAACTTAACTATGATATCAAACAATTAGAAATATCCATATATAATTTTCTATCTTGGTATTACTAACTTATCAAACATGCCCTTAGTAGCAAGTAAATTCATTTATCTCAGAGATAAAGAATAATAGACGATCAAAGTTTAAGTCATTGTTTAATTATTCATTTAATAACCAAAACAATTAAATATCATTGCTATAAATACTTTCAATTTTGGACTATTTTAAAAATTAAATTATAAAATAATATACTACATCCTATAATTAAATAAACAAGGAAGATTGTTATCCAAAATATCAGGGGATTTAGGGCGAAACACATGAAAAGAACAAAGATACCATAAATAGTTAAGATAAGATATACTTAGATTCCAAATTTTGAATAAATAAGGAAATAAAGTTTAAAAATTAACTGTATTCATATTATATCTTATCGAAATAACATAAAATACTACTAGAATCTAAAAAAAAAAATAATTATGCAAAAAAATCAAGGGCGGATAAAACCTATATAAACTGAGGAAGCCGACTCCACATTGAGATAGATTGTATAAACATTGAGAGAGAAAAAAAAAGCAATCATGTTTCCGATTGATGAGTTCGTACCGACCGCGGAGATGCTGAACGCAAAGACGTTTCCGAGAGGAATTCAGTTCAAGCCGAGCGGGGAGCAGCTGATCGAAGACTTCCTGCTGCCGTGGGCCAAGGGAGAGAAGCTCGAATGGGAAGGCATCGTCGAGAAGCAGATGTACGGCGAGAACTTCCCGTGCGAGCCGTGGAAGGTCTTCAGCGACATCGAGTCGGCTTATCACTCGAGGATGGAGGAAAAGGACGCGATCAAGTACACAGTCTACGCATTCACAAAGCTGATTAGGCCTTCGAATTCGAAGAGGGTTTCTAGAAGGGCCGGGGAGGGCACGTGGGACGGCCAGACGGGCCCCAGGAAGATCCAAAACTCCGAAACCGGATGCATCGTCGGCCAGTCGAAGATGCTCACGTACGTGCACAGAGGCGAGGCGGACGTCGGGCATTGGACGTTGCACGAGTATTGCCTCAGCAGTGAGTCTGTTAAGAAGAGCGGAAGGTCAAACGCGGCCGATTTCGTCGTGTGTAAGGTCACCAAAACGGTCAAGAAGAAGCCAATCGAAGCTCACGTTCCGGTTCCAGTTCCAATTCAAATTCCGGCCTCCCCGACTGTATCAATGAAGAGGGGGGCGGAGGTCGATCTTCTTCGAAATGGAGAGGATTCGGATATGAAGAGACTGAAATTCGACGGCGGAGAATTTTCAGGTGCTAGGCCTGACTGGATGAAGGAGTATGGAGATATGTTCCCTTCTGAATTTCACCAACTAATGGAGGCAGAGACGGTAATTTTATATATATTGTTTTATAATTTTCTTTTACGAGTTTTCAATTTTATCCAAATTTTACATAAATCGCTATATAAATTTTTTTTCTGCGTCCGCCCCTGCAGGCAAATGAAGCTCCATTTGCAAACCCCGGTGTTTTTTCGACTTTGGAGCCGTACTATAGTGGTTATGAAGCTCTTCCAGTTCCAGTTCCAGTTCCGGCCTCCGAGACCATGTCGATGAAGAGGGCGGCAGAGGTTGATCTTCTAAATGAAGAAGATTCAGATCTTCTTATTGACTTGAAGCAATTAGAAGATATGTTGGGCTTCTAAATTTAGCAATGAATTTTCACCATTTTGATTTGAATTTGTAATAACATTACTGTAGTAGTATATTTTTATGCGGTGTACATGTTTTGGAAAGAATAATTAAATTGTTAGTAATCAAATATCGATAGTTATTTTTTTGGACCGATTAATTAACAACTTAGTTATTCCCAATTTTTAAGTTCATATAAATTTTTTTTATTTTAAATTTAAAGAAATAGTCTTCTCTCCAATTAGGTATATATATATAGTTACTTCATTCCCAATTAGGAGTAACTTTATTAAAAGTTTATGTTTAATTTATTGTACTATTTAGTAAAGCCATGTCCATTGGGCCGAGATACTGAATCCCATAGAAGGACTTCAAGCCCAACAAAGTAAAGCCCAAACATTTGAAAAGCCCGATCCAACAGGTTTTATATCAAAACTGCAATTAGACTAGCACACTCAACTAGTTTACATGGATAAGCACATATTGATGATCATTGAATGCTTTCACAATGTTCCAGTTGAATTGTGATTTTTGTTCAACGTGCTTTGTTTTGTTTTGTTTTGTTTCGATGGCTAGATGCATCGGTACATGTCACGTGTATATGTATTATGCAGGCCGAGTTTTCTATATGAATGACCTATATAATCTCAAACGTCCATCCTGATGAGTGATTATATATATACCCAGACCCTGGTGGGCTGAAGCTCATTGCTTCGCCCACCAAGGTATAGTTAATAGGGCGTGAAGAAAAATGGGAGGGACAACATTAGATGTTATACGGTATAACACTTGGTGAAGATAAATGTGCGGAATTTTTATGTGAAATTGTCCATTGAGATAGGTCAAGATTTTACATTTAATTTAATTTACTGTATTGTGTAAGTTTACTTTTCAATATAAGCAAGAACTATCGGATAGCTTAAACAAGTAAAAAAACAAATTCTATAAATCAATTTACAATTTGTAACTAACAATTAACATTTAAATTTTAGGAAATTATATCCAAGTATGAAATAACATTAATTAAACCTATTATAAATGATACTCCCCCCTACCCTAATACTTGTATACTTTGGTTCTGGCGTGAGTGTATAGAAATGTAAAGAAAAATGGACTGAAAATGTTAGTGGAAAGACATCGGCAGATGTAGATCTTCTAGATGACGTTTATTGACGTCCATGATTAAATGAGATATTTATTGACGGATGAATGAAAAATAAAAAATGAGATATTTTATGGATCACATATTTTACTCCGAGCTTCACTTTTGTTTATTTTATGTTAATTAATGAGATTGATAGCATAATAAAATATACAATTAGCTAATGACCTTTCTCAAGTTGAGCAATATACCATTTATCTAATTAGCAAACCATCGAACAGATTAATAATTAAACGTCGTGATCATTATTAAATTAAATTATTTATTTAAATTAATAATCTTATCCAAATAGCAAAAAATACTACTAGAATCCAAAAAAAAAAGGAAATTTATGATCTGTAAAATCATGGGTTACGCGCGAAATCTATAATTTAAAACTAACACATAAAACCTATATAAACGTGTTACCGATTGGAAGAGAGAGAAAAGATTGAGAGAGAAAAAAGTAAAAAATACTACTAGAATCTAAAAGAAAGGAAATTAATTATCAAAAAATATAGGGATTACGCGCGAAACTAACACAGATTCTATAATTTAAATAAATTAAAACTAACACATAAACCCTCTACGGCTATACAATGTGTAACACTATATATTAAGCTTTGATTAATAAATTAATAAAATAACAGCTTTGATTAATTTATAAATTATTAAGCAAAATATATTAAGCGGATAAATCACTCATACAATTTCTTGAAAAAATTACCATAAATACAACTCTAAGTACAACTCGAAACACATGAAATTGTACATATATGGTAACTAAAATCTATATATTATCCCGATTCCGAAGATGAAGCTAACATCTCTAACCCTTGAAAACAAGAAATATTACAATATAAATTAAATATGTTACATTGAATATAACACTTGCAAACAAGAGCATACGTACAAAGCAAACACGAGAGAGAAAGAAAGAAAAGCAATCATGTTCATGTTTCCGATTGGAATGGAGTTCAATCCGACCGGTGAGCAGCTGATCGAAGCCTACCTGCTGCCGTGGGCCAAGGGAGAGAAGCTCGAATGGGAAGGCATCGTCGAGAAGCAGATGTACGGCGAGAACACCCCGTGCGAGCCGTGGAAGGTCTTCAGCGACATCGAGTCGGCTTTTCACTCGAAGACCGAGGAGAAGGGCGCGATCAGGTACACCATCCACGCCTTCACAAAGCTTATTAGGCCTTCGAATTCGAAGAGGGTTTCCAGAAGGGCCGGGAAGGGCACGTGGGACGGCCAGACGGGCCCCAAGAAGATCCAAAACTCCGACACCGGATGCATCATTGGGCAATCAAAGATGCTAACGTTCAATCACTCAGGCAAGGCGGACGTCGGGGTCGGTCATTGGATACTGCATGAGTATTCTCTTAGTGAGGAATCGGTTAAGAAGAGCGGCCGAGCAAACGCAGCCGATCTCGTCGTGTGTAAGATCACTAAAGTTGTCAAGAAGAAGGACAAATCCGATCACAACACAAATCAGGTATTTTAGGTTTATTTTTTAGTAATTTCTTGGAACTTATCACGTATCATAACCTAATTTTCTTGGAACTTTTTACGTATCATAATCTAATTTTTTTGTGAAGTTACCGGCGGCGATTGGTTACCGTGACTTTAATGATGCTATGGCTGTGCAATCAGAGTCGAATGGCGAGAGTTGCAATCTTGTGAGATTCGCGCCGAAAACAAATGAGGTACTTATTTTTTTTTTTTAATTATTTTTTTTAGGGTTTATATATTTGTGCAAATTGTTACTCAATTTTTTTTTTCCTGCGTTTTGCTTAGGGAATTTTTAACGGTGACTATCAAGTCCAATGTGCGCAACCAGAATCGTACGACGATGGTTCAAATTATGAAAGATTTGCACCGGACACATATCAGGTACTTATTTTAATTATATTAGAGTGTGGAAATTTATACAAATCAGGTATTTAGGTTTATTTTTTTTAGTAATTTCTTGGAACTTTTTACGTATTATAACCTAATTTTCTTGGAACTTTTTACATATCATAATCTGTTTTTTTTGTGAAGTCACCGGCGGCGATTGGTTACGGTGACTGTAATGATGCTATGGCTATGCAACCGGAGTCAAATTGCGAGAGTTGCAATTTTGTGAGATTCGCGCCGGAAACAAATGAGGTACTTATTTTTTGAATAATTGATTTTAGGGTTTACAAATTTGTGCAAATTGTTACTCAACTTTTTTTTCCTGCGTTTTCCTCTGGGAATTTTTAACGGCGATTATCAAGTCCAATGTGCACAACCAGAATCTGGGAATTTTTAACGGCGATTATCAAGTCCAATGTGCACAACCAGAATCGTACGACGATGGTTTAAATTATGAAAGATTTGTGCCGGACACGAATGAGGTACTTTTTTTTTTTATAATTATGTTAGAGTTAACAAATTTATGCAAATTGTTACGTAGTATACTAATAATTTTTTTAATGTGTTCAGCCTACAATTCCAGTTCCGGCCTCCCCGACTGTATCAATGAAGAGGGGGGCGGAGGTCGATCTTCTACGAAATGGAGAGGATTCGGATATGAAGAGACTGAAATTCGACGGCGGAGAATTTTCAGGTGCTAGGCCTGACTGGATGAAGGAGTATGGAGATATGTTCCCTTCTGAATTTCACCAACTAATGGAGGCAGAGACGGTAATTTTATATATATATTTTTTTATAATTTTCCTTTACGAGTTTTCAATTTTATCCAAATATTACATAAATTGCTTTCTAAATTTTTTTTCTGCGTCCGCCCCTGCAGTTGTTGCCACCGGCAAATGAAGCTCCATTTGCAAACCCCGGCGTTGTTCCGACTCTGGAGCCGTTCTACGGCGGTTACGAAGCTATTCCAGTTCCAGTTCCAGTTCCGGCCTCTGAGACTGTGTCGATGAAGAGGGCGGCCGAGGTTGATCTTCTAAAAGAAGAAGATTCAGATCTTCTTATTGACTTGAAGCAATTAGAAGATATGTTGGGCTTCTAAATTTAGCAATGAATTTTCACCATTTTTATTTGAATTTGTAATAACATTACTGTACTAGTATATTTTTATGCGGTGTACATATTTTGGAAAGAATAATTAAATTGTTAGTAATCAAATATCGATAGTTATTTTTTTGGACCGATTAATTAACAACTTCGTTATTCCCAATTTTTAAGTTCATATAAATTTTTTTATTTTAAATTTAAACAAATAGTCTTCTCTCCAATTAGGTATATATATAGTTACTTCATTCCCAATTAGGAGTAACTTTTTTTAAAAGTATGTTTAATTTTATAGCTATTTAGAGCATCCGCAGCGGTAAACACTTTCGTGCTCGTCCGTCCGTGCCGCTGAGCACCGCCTCGTCCGTCCGCTGATGGAGCGTGTCTGTCCGTGCCAGCGGTACGGCGCTGCTCTTAGCTAAGAGCACGTCCGTGCCGCTGATCAGCACACGTGGCGTCGCCTTATTTGCCAACGGCATAGCCGTTGGCTTATTTAATTTTTTTTTAAATGCGAAATTAATTAAAAAAAATGTTTTTAAATAAAAAAAAATATTTTTCCACTTCCCAAAAAAATATATCCGTTTTCTCCCCACTTTTAATTTATTTTTCAATTTTTTCCCCCAAAATTCACATTTTCATCTATGAATACTCCCATTTTCTCCCCACGTGTGTAATTTTTAATTTGTAGGATTTTAATTATGTATTTTTTTATTTTCTAGGATTTTAATTATGTATTTTTATTTTTTAGTATTTTAATTATGTAATTTTTATTTTTTAGGATTTTAATTATGTAATTTTTATTTTTTAATGTATTTTTATAATGTAGAAATGTTTTTAATAATTGGAGTATTTAAATTGAATAATAGAATGGTGGGACCCTTGAGCTTGTCCTTATCTAAGAGCACGGATGTGGGTGTTGTGCTCTTAGGTAAGGACAAGGAGTAAAAGTGGGTCCGGGCCCACTTCCGTGCTCTTAGCTAAGAGCACGGATGGGGATGCTCTTAGTAAAGCCATGTCCATTGGGCCGAGATACTGAATCCTAAAGAAGGACTTCAAGCCCAACAAAGTAAAGCCCAAACATTTGAAAAAGCCCGATCCAACAGGTTTTATTTCAAAAAGGCAATTAGACTAGAACACTCAACGTGATATGCGCATATTGATGATCGTTGAATACCTTCACAATGTTCCAGTTGAATTGTGATTTTTGATCAACGTGCTTTGTTTTGTTTTGTTTCGATGTCTAGATGCATCAGTACATGTCGCGTGTATATGTATTGAGTAGGTCGAGTTTTCTATATGAATGACCTATATAATCGCCTCATGTCCATCCTGATGAGTGATTATATATATACCCGGACCCTTGTGGGCCAAAACTCGTTGCTTCGCCTGCCAAGGTATAGTTAATAGGGCGTGAAGAAAAATGGGAGGGACAACATTAAATGTTATACGGTATAACACTTGGTGAAGATAAATGTGGGGAACTTTTATGTGAATGTCCATTGAGATAGGTCAAGATTTTACATTTAATTTAATTTACAGTATTGTCTTTCAATCAAAAGTAAGTTTACTTTTCAATATGAACAAGAACTATCGAATAGCTTAAACAAGTGAAAAAACAAATTCTATAAATCACTTTACATTTTGTAACTAACAATGAACAGTTAAATTTTAGGAAATTATATCCAAGTATGAAATAACATTAATTAAACCTATTATAAATGATACTCCCCCCTACCCTAATACTTGTATACTTTGGTTCTGGCGTGAGTTTTTAGAAATGTAAAAAAAAATGGGCTGAAAATGTTAGTGGAAAGACAACGGCAGATGTAGATCTTCCAGATGACGTTTATTGACGTCCATGATTAAATGAGACATTTATTGACGGATGAATGAAAAATAAGAAATGAGATATTTAATGGGATCACATATTTTACTCCGAGCTTCACTTTTGTTTATTTTATGTTAATTAATGAGATTGATAGCATAATAAAATATACAATTAGAAATCTATAATTGAAAATTAACACATAAAACCTATATAAATGTGTTACCGATTGGATGAGAGAGAAAATATTCAGAGAGAAAAAGCTAAAAACACTACTAGAATCTAAAAAAAAAGGAAATTAATTAATTATCCAAAAAATCTAGGGATTACGCGCGAAACTAACACAGATTCTATAATTTAAATAAATTAAAACTAACACATAAACCCTCTACGGCTATATAATGTGTAACACTATATATTAAGCTTTGATTAATAAATTAATAAAATAACAGCTTTGATTAATTTATAAATTATTAAGCAAAATATATTAAGCGGATAAATCACTCATACAATTTCTTGAAAAAATTACCATAAATACAACTCTAAGTACAACTCGAAACACATGAAATTGTACATATATGGTAACTAAAATCTATATATTATCCCGATTCCGAAGATGAAGCTAACATCTCTAACCCTTGAAAACAAGAAATATTACAATATAAATTAAATATGTTACATTGAATATAACACTTGCAAACAAGAGCATACGTACAAAGCAAACACGAGAGAGAAAGAAAGAAAAGCAATCATGTTCATGTTTCCGATTGGAATGGAGTTCAATCCGACCGGTGAGCAGCTGATCGAAGCCTACCTGCTGCCGTGGGCCAAGGGAGAGAAGCTCGAATGGGAAGGCATCGTCGAGAAGCAGATGTACGGCGAGAACACCCCGTGCGAGCCGTGGAAGGTCTTCAGCGACATCGAGTCGGCTTTTCACTCGAAGACCGAGGAGAAGGGCGCGATCAGGTACACCATCCACGCCTTCACAAAGCTTATTAGGCCTTCGAATTCGAAGAGGGTTTCCAGAAGGGCCGGGAAGGGCACGTGGGACGGCCAGACGGGCCCCAAGAAGATCCAAAACTCCGACACCGGATGCATCATTGGGCAATCAAAGATGCTAACGTTCAATCACTCAGGCAAGGCGGACGTCGGGGTCGGTCATTGGATACTGCATGAGTATTCTCTTAGTGAGGAATCGGTTAAGAAGAGCGGCCGAGCAAACGCAGCCGATCTCGTCGTGTGTAAGATCACTAAAGTTGTCAAGAAGAAGGACAAATCCGATCACAACACAAATCAGGTATTTTAGGTTTATTTTTTAGTAATTTCTTGGAACTTATCACGTATCATAACCTAATTTTCTTGGAACTTTTTACGTATCATAATCTAATTTTTTTGTGAAGTTACCGGCGGCGATTGGTTACCGTGACTTTAATGATGCTATGGCTGTGCAATCAGAGTCGAATGGCGAGAGTTGCAATCTTGTGAGATTCGCGCCGAAAACAAATGAGGTACTTATTTTTTTTTTTTAATTATTTTTTTAGGGTTTATATATTTGTGCAAATTGTTACTCAATTTTTTTTTTCCTGCGTTTTGCTTAGGGAATTTTTAACGGTGACTATCAAGTCCAATGTGCGCAACCAGAATCGTACGACGATGGTTCAAATTATGAAAGATTTGCACCGGACACATATCAGGTACTTATTTTAATTATATTAGAGTGTGGAAATTTATACAAATCAGGTATTTAGGTTTATTTTTTTTAGTAATTTCTTGGAACTTTTTACGTATTATAACCTAATTTTCTTGGAACTTTTTACATATCATAATCTGTTTTTTTTGTGAAGTCACCGGCGGCGATTGGTTACGGTGACTGTAATGATGCTATGGCTATGCAACCGGAGTCAAATTGCGAGAGTTGCAATTTTGTGAGATTCGCGCCGGAAACAAATGAGGTACTTATTTTTTGAATAATTGATTTTAGGGTTTACAAATTTGTGCAAATTGTTACTCAACTTTTTTTTCCTGCGTTTTCCTCTGGGAATTTTTAACGGCGATTATCAAGTCCAATGTGCACAACCAGAATCTGGGAATTTTTAACGGCGATTATCAAGTCCAATGTGCACAACCAGAATCGTACGACGATGGTTTAAATTATGAAAGATTTGTGCCGGACACGAATGAGGTACTTTTTTTTTTTATAATTATGTTAGAGTTAACAAATTTATGCAAATTGTTACGTAGTATACTAATAATTTTTTTAATGTGTTCAGCCTACAATTCCAGTTCCGGCCTCCCCGACTGTATCAATGAAGAGGGGGGCGGAGGTCGATCTTCTACGAAATGGAGAGGATTCGGATATGAAGAGACTGAAATTCGACGGCGGAGAATTTTCAGGTGCGAGGCCTGACTGGATGAAGGAGTATGGAGATATGTTCCCTTCTGAATTTCACCAACTAATGGAGGCAGAGACGGTAAATTTATATATATATTTTTTTATAATTTTCCTTTACGAGTTTTCAATTTTATCCAAATATTACATAAATTGCTTTCTAAATTTTTTTTCTGCGTCCGCCCCTGCAGTTGTTGCCACCGGCAAATGAAGCTCCATTTGCAAACCCCGGCGTTGTTCCGACTCTGGAGCCGTTCTACGGCGGTTACGAAGCTATTCCAGTTCCAGTTCCAGTTCCGGCCTCTGAGACTGTGTCGATGAAGAGGGCGGCCGAGGTTGATCTTCTAAAAGAAGAAGATTCAGATCTTCTTATTGACTTGAAGCAATTAGAAGATATGTTGGGCTTCTAAATTTAGCAATGAATTTTCACCATTTTTATTTGAATTTGTAATAACATTACTGTACTAGTATATTTTTATGCGGTGTACATATTTTGGAAAGAATAATTAAATTGTTAGTAATCAAATATCGATAGTTATTTTTTTGGACCGATTAATTAACAACTTCGTTATTCCCAATTTTTAAGTTCATATAAATTTTTTTATTTTAAATTTAAACAAATAGTCTTCTCTCCAATTAGGTATATATATAGTTACTTCATTCCCAATTAGGAGTAACTTTTTTTAAAAGTATGTTTAATTTTATAGCTATTTAGAGCATCCGCAGCGGTAAACACTTTCGTGCTCGTCCGTCCGTGCCGCTGAGCACCGCCTCGTCCGTCCGCTGATGGAGCGTGTCTGTCCGTGCCAGCGGTACGGCGCTGCTCTTAGCTAAGAGCACGTCCGTGCCGCTGATCAGCACACGTGGCGTCGCCTTATTTGCCAACGGCATAGCCGTTGGCTTATTTAATTTTTTTTTAAATGCGAAATTAATTAAAAAAAATGTTTTTAAATAAAAAAAAATATTTTTCCACTTCCCAAAAAAATATATCCGTTTTCTCCCCACTTTTAATTTATTTTTCAATTTTTTCCCCCAAAATTCACATTTTCATCTATGAATACTCCCATTTTCTCCCCACGTGTGTAATTTTTAATTTGTAGGATTTTAATTATGTATTTTTTTATTTTCTAGGATTTTAATTATGTATTTTTATTTTTTAGTATTTTAATTATGTAATTTTTATTTTTTAGGATTTTAATTATGTAATTTTTATTTTTTAATGTATTTTTATAATGTAGAAATGTTTTTAATAATTGGAGTATTTAAATTGAATAATAGAATGGTGGGACCCTTGAGCTTGTCCTTATCTAAGAGCACGGATGTGGGTGTTGTGCTCTTAGGTAAGGACAAGGAGTAAAAGTGGGTCCGGGCCCACTTCCGTGCTCTTAGCTAAGAGCACGGATGGGGATGCTCTTAGTAAAGCCATGTCCATTGGGCCGAGATACTGAATCCTAAAGAAGGACTTCAAGCCCAACAAAGTAAAGCCCAAACATTTGAAAAAGCCCGATCCAACAGGTTTTATTTCAAAAAGGCAATTAGACTAGAACACTCAACGTGATATGCGCATATTGATGATCGTTGAATACCTTCACAATGTTCCAGTTGAATTGTGATTTTTGATCAACGTGCTTTGTTTTGTTTTGTTTCGATGTCTAGATGCATCAGTACATGTCGCGTGTATATGTATTGAGTAGGTCGAGTTTTCTATATGAATGACCTATATAATCGCCTCATGTCCATCCTGATGAGTGATTATATATATACCCGGACCCTTGTGGGCCAAAACTCGTTGCTTCGCCTGCCAAGGTATAGTTAATAGGGCGTGAAGAAAAATGGGAGGGACAACATTAAATGTTATACGGTATAACACTTGGTGAAGATAAATGTGGGGAACTTTTATGTGAATGTCCATTGAGATAGGTCAAGATTTTACATTTAATTTAATTTACAGTATTGTCTTTCAATCAAAAGTAAGTTTACTTTTCAATATGAACAAGAACTATCGAATAGCTTAAACAAGTGAAAAAACAAATTCTATAAATCACTTTACATTTTGTAACTAACAATGAACAGTTAAATTTTAGGAAATTATATCCAAGTATGAAATAACATTAATTAAACCTATTATAAATGATACTCCCCCCTACCCTAATACTTGTATACTTTGGTTCTGGCGTGAGTTTTTAGAAATGTAAAAAAAAATGGGCTGAAAATGTTAGTGGAAAGACAACGGCAGATGTAGATCTTCCAGATGACGTTTATTGACGTCCATAATTAAATGAGACATTTATTGACGGATGAATGAAAAATAAGAAATGAGATATTTAATGGGATCACATATTTTACTCCGAGCTTCACTTTTGTTTATTTTATGTTAATTAATGAGATTGATAGCATAATAAAATATACAATTAGAAATCTATAATTCAAAATTAACACATAAAACCTATATAAATGTGTTACCGATTGGATGAGAGAGAAAATATTCAGAGAGAAAAAGCTAAAAACACTACTAGAATCTAAAAAAAAAGGAAATTAATTAATTATCCAAAAAATCTAGGGATTACGCGCGAAACTAACACAGATTCTATAATTTAAATAAATTAAAACTAACACATAAACCCTCTACGGCTATATAATGTGTAACACTATATATTAAGCTTTGATTAATAAATTAATAAAATAACAGCTTTGATTAATTTATAAATTATTAAGCAAAATATATTAAGCGGATAAATCACTCATACAATTTCTTGAAAAAATTACCATAAATACAACTCTAAGTACAACTCGAAACACATGAAATTGTACATATATGGTAACTAAAATCTATATATTATCCCGATTCCGAAGATGAAGCTAACATCTCTAACCCTTGAAAACAAGAAATATTACAATATAAATTAAATATGTTACATTGAATATAACACTTGCAAACAAGAGCATACGTACAAAGCAAACACGAGAGAGAAAGAAAGAAAAGCAATCATGTTCATGTTTCCGATTGGAATGGAGTTCAATCCGACCGGTGAGCAGCTGATCGAAGCCTACCTGCTGCCGTGGGCCAAGGGAGAGAAGCTCGAATGGGAAGGCATCGTCGAGAAGCAGATGTACGGCGAGAACACCCCGTGCGAGCCGTGGAAGGTCTTCAGCGACATCGAGTCGGCTTTTCACTCGAAGACCGAGGAGAAGGGCGCGATCAGGTACACCATCCACGCCTTCACAAAGCTTATTAGGCCTTCGAATTCGAAGAGGGTTTCCAGAAGGGCCGGGAAGGGCACGTGGGACGGCCAGACGGGCCCCAAGAAGATCCAAAACTCCGACACCGGATGCATCATTGGGCAATCAAAGATGCTAACGTTCAATCACTCAGGCAAGGCGGACGTCGGGGTCGGTCATTGGATACTGCATGAGTATTCTCTTAGTGAGGAATCGGTTAAGAAGAGCGGCCGAGCAAACGCAGCCGATCTCGTCGTGTGTAAGATCACTAAAGTTGTCAAGAAGAAGGACAAATCCGATCACAACACAAATCAGGTATTTTAGGTTTATTTTTTAGTAATTTCTTGGAACTTATCACGTATCATAACCTAATTTTCTTGGAACTTTTTACGTATCATAATCTAATTTTTTTGTGAAGTTACCGGCGGCGATTGGTTACCGTGACTTTAATGATGCTATGGCTGTGCAATCAGAGTCGAATGGCGAGAGTTGCAATCTTGTGAGATTCGCGCCGAAAACAAATGAGGTACTTATTTTTTTTTTTTAATTATTTTTTTTAGGGTTTATATATTTGTGCAAATTGTTACTCAATTTTTTTTTTCCTGCGTTTTGCTTAGGGAATTTTTAACGGTGACTATCAAGTCCAATGTGCGCAACCAGAATCGTACGACGATGGTTCAAATTATGAAAGATTTGCACCGGACACATATCAGGTACTTATTTTAATTATATTAGAGTGTGGAAATTTATACAAATCAGGTATTTAGGTTTATTTTTTTTAGTAATTTCTTGGAACTTTTTACGTATTATAACCTAATTTTCTTGGAACTTTTTACATATCATAATCTGTTTTTTTTGTGAAGTCACCGGCGGCGATTGGTTACGGTGACTGTAATGATGCTATGGCTATGCAACCGGAGTCAAATTGTGAGAGTTGCAATTTTGTGAGATTCGCGCCGGAAACAAATGAGGTACTTATTTTTTGAATAATTGATTTTAGGGTTTACAAATTTGTGCAAATTGTTACTCAACTTTTTTTTCCTGCGTTTTCCTTAGGGAATTTTTAACGGCGATTATCAAGTCCAATGTGCACAACCAGAATCGTACGACGATGGTTTAAATTATGAAAGATTTGTGCCGGACACGAATGAGGTACTTTTTTTTTTATAATTATGTTAGAGTTAACAAATTTATGCAAATTGTTACGTAGTATACTAATAATTTTTTTAATGTGTTCAGCCTACAATTCCAGTTCCGGCCTCCCCGACTGTATCAATGAAGAGGGGGGCGGAGGTCGATCTTCTACGAAATGGAGAGGATTCGGATATGAAGAGACTGAAATTCGACGGCGGAGAATTTTCAGGTGCTAGGCCTGACTGGATGAAGGAGTATGGAGATATGTTCCCTTCTGAATTTCACCAACTAATGGAGGCAGAGACGGTAATTTTATATATATATTTTTTTATAATTTTCCTTTACGAGTTTTCAATTTTATCCAAATATTACATAAATTGCTTTCTAAATTTTTTTTCTGCGTCCGCCCCTGCAGTTGTTGCCACCGGCAAATGAAGCTCCATTTGCAAACCCCGGCGTTGTTCCGACTCTGGAGCCGTTCTACGGCGGTTACGAAGCTATTCCAGTTCCAGTTCCAGTTCCGGCCTCTGAGACTGTGTCGATGAAGAGGGCGGCCGAGGTTGATCTTCTAAATGAAGAAGATTCAGATCTTCTTATTGACTTGAAGCAATTAGAAGATATGTTGGGCTTCTAAATTTAGCAATGAATTTTCACCATTTTTATTTGAATTTGTAATAACATTACTGTACTAGTATATTTTTATGCGGTGTACATATTTTGGAAAGAATAATTAAATTGTTAGTAATCAAATATCGATAGTTATTTTTTTGGACCGATTAATTAACAACTTCGTTATTCCCAATTTTTAAGTTCATATAAATTTTTTTATTTTAAATTTAAACAAATAGTCTTCTCTCCAATTAGGTATATATATAGTTACTTCATTCCCAATTAGGAGTAACTTTTTTTAAAAGTATGTTTAATTTTATAGCTATTTAGAGCATCCGCAGCGGTAAACACTTTCGTGCTCGTCCGTCCGTGCCGCTGAGCACCGCCTCGTCCGTCCGCTGATGGAGCGTGTCCGTCCGTGCCAGCGGTACGGCGCTGCTCTTAGCTAAGAGTACGTCCGTGCCGCTGATCAGCACACGTGGCGTCGCCTTATTTGCCAACGGCATAGCCGTTGGCTTATTTAATTTTTTTTTAAATGCGAAATTAATTAAAAAAAATGTTTTTAAATAAAAAAAAATATTTTTCCACTTCCCAAAAAAATATATCCGTTTTCTCCCCACTTTTAATTTATTTTTCAATTTTTTCCCCCAAAATTCACATTTTCATCTATGAATACTCCCATTTTCTCCCCACGTGTGTAATTTTTAATTTGTAGGATTTTAATTATGTATTTTTTTATTTTCTAGGATTTTAATTATGTATTTTTATTTTTTAGTATTTTAATTATGTAATTTTTATTTTTTAGGATTTTAATTATGTAATTTTTATTTTTTAATGTATTTTTATAATGTAGAAATGTTTTTAATAATTGGAGTATTTAAATTGAATAATAGAATGGTGGGACCCTTGAGCTTGTCCTTAGCTAAGAGCACGGATGTGGGTGTTGTGCTCTTAGGTAAGGACAAGGAGTAAAAGTAGGTCCGGGCCCACTTCCGTGCTCTTAGCTAAGAGCACGGATGGGGATGCTCTTAGTAAAGCCATGTCCATTGGGCCGAGATACTGAATCCTAAAGAAGGACTTCAAGCCCAACAAAGTAAAGCCCAAACATTTGAAAAAGCCCGATCCAACAGGTTTTATTTCAAAAAGGCAATTAGACTAGAACACTCAACGTGATATGCGCATATTGATGATCGTTGAATACCTTCACAATGTTCCAGTTGAATTGTGATTTTTGATCAACGTGCTTTGTTTTGTTTTGTTTCGATGTCTAGATGCATCAGTACATGTCGCGTGTATATGTATTGAGTAGGTCGAGTTTTCTATATGAATGACCTATATAATCGCACATGTCCATCCTGATGAGTGATTATATATATACCCGGACCCTTGTGGGCCAAAACTCGTTGCTTCGCCTGCCAAGGTATAGTTAATAGGGCGTGAAGAAAAATGGGAGGGACAACATTAAATGTTATACGGTATAACACTTGGTGAAGATAAATGTGGGGAACTTTTATGTGAAATTGTCCATTGGGATAGGTCAAGATTTTACATTTAATTTAATTTACAGTATTGTCTTTCAATCAAAAGTAAGTTTACTTTTCAATATGAACAAGAACTATCGAATAGCTTAAACAAGTGAAAAAACAAATTCTATAAATCACTTTACATTTTGTAACTAACAATGAACAGTTAAATTTTATGAAATTATATCCAAGTATGAAATAACATTAATTAAACCTATTATAAATGATACTCCCCCCTACCCTAATACTTGTATACTTTGGTTCTGGCGTGAGTTTTTAGAAATGTAAAAAAAAATGGGCTGAAAATGTTAGTGGAAAGACAACGGCAGATGTAGATCTTCCAGATGACGTTTATTGACGTCCATGATTAAATGAGACATTTATTGACGGATGAATGAAAAATAAGAAATGAGATATTTAATGGGATCACATATTTTACTCCGAGCTTCACTTTTGTTTATTTTATGTTAATTAATGAGATTGATAGCATAATAAAATATACAATTAGAAATCTATAATTCAAAATTAACACATAAAACCTATATAAATGTGTTACCGATTGGATGAGAGAGAAAATATTCAAAGAGAAAAAGCTAAAAACACTACTAGAATCTAAAAAAAAAGGAAATTAATTAATTATCCAAAAAACCTAGGGATTACGCGCGAAACTAACACAGATTCTATAATTTAAATAAATTAAAACTAACACATAAACCCTCTACGGCTATATAATGTGTAACACTATATATTAAGCTTTGATTAATAAATTAATAAAATAACAGCTTTGATTAATTTATAAATTATTAAGCAAAATATATTAAGCGGATAAATCACTCATACAATTTCTTGAAAAAATTACCATAAAGATATAGCTGTACAACTCTAAGCACCTGATAAGAACAAATATACCATAAATACAACTCTAACACATGAAATTGTACATATATGGTAACTAAATCTATATATTATCCCGATTCCGAAGATAAAGCTTCACATCTCTAACCTTTGAAAACAACATATATTACAATATAAATTAAATATGTTACATTGAATAAAACCTACGCATAAAGCCTTCTATATATGTACTATAACACTTGCAAACAAGAGCATACGAACAAAGCAAACACTAGAGAGAAAGAAAAATCGAGAGAGAAGATGAGTAATAACTTGGAAACCCGGATCAATCAGGGATTCAAGTTAAATCCGACCGGAGAGAAGCTGATCAGTGACTACCTGATTCCGTGGGTGACGGGACAGAATCCGATATGGAACGGCGTCGTTGAGAAGGCGATCTACGGCGACTCCTCCCCGTGGGAGATTTTCAGCGACATCGAGTCGCGTTGGCACTCGAAGATGGAGGAAAAGGGCGCCATTAAGTATACCGTCTTCGCCTTCGCTAAGCTGGCGAGGGCTCGAAATTCCAAGAGGTTTTGTCGAAGAGCCGGGAGAGGCACGTGGGACGGCCAAACGGGCCCCACGATGATCAAAAACTCCGACACCGGATGCATCATTGGGCATTCGAAGATGCTAGTGTACGGGCAATCAGGCGAGGCGGACGTCGGGGTCGGGCATTGGATAATGCATCAGTATTCTCTTAGTGAGGAATCGGTTAAGAAGAGCGGCCGAGCAAACGCCGCCGATCTTGTCGTGTGTAAGATCACTAAAGTTGTCAAGAAGAAGGACAAATCCGATCACAACACAAATCAGGTATTTTAGGTTTATTTTTTAGTAATTTCTTGGAACTTATCATAACCTAATTTTCTTGGAACTTTTTACGTATTATAATCTAATTTTTTTGTGAAGTTACCGGCGGCGATTGGTTACCGTGACTTTAATGATGCTATGGCTGTGCAATCAGAGTCGAATGGCGAGAGTTGCAATCTTGTGAGATTCGCGCCGAAAACAAATGAGGTACTTATTTTTTTTTAATTATTTTTTTAGGGTTTATAAATTTGTGCAAATTGTTACTCAATTTTTTTTTTCCTGCGTTTTGCTTAGGGAATTTTTAACGGTGACTATCAAGTCCAATGTGCGCAACCAGAATCGTACGACGATGGTTCAAATTATGAAAGATTTGCACCGGACACATATCAGGTACTTATTTTAATTATATTAGAGTGTGGAAATTTATACAAATCAGGTATTTAGGCTTATTTTTTTAGTAATTTCTTGGAACTTTTTACGTATTATAACCTAATTTTCTTGGAACTTTTTACATATCATAATCTGTTTTTTTTGTGAAGTCACCGGCGGCGATTGGTTACGGTGACTGTAATGATGCTATGGCTATGCAACCGGAGTCAAATTGCGAGAGTTGCAATTTTGTGAGATTCGCGCCGGAAACAAATGGAGTACTTATTTTTTTAAATTATTTTTTTAGGGCAAATTTTTGCAAATTGTTACTCAATTTTTTTTCCTGCGTTTTGCTTAGGGAATTTTTAACGGTGACTATCAAGTCCAATGTGCGCAACCGATATCGTACGACGATGGTTTAAATTATGAAAGATTTTTGCCGGACACGAATGAGGTACTTTTTTTTTTTTTTTTAAATTATGTTAGAGTTTACAAATTTATGCAAATTATTACGTAGTATACTAATAATTTTTTTAATGTGTTCAGCCTACAATTCCAGTTCCGGCCTCCCCAACTCTATCAATGAAGAGGGTGGCGGAGGTCGATCTTCTTCGAAATGGAGAAGATTCCGATATGAAAAGACATAAATTCGACGGCGGAGAATTTTCAGATGCTAGACCTGACTGGATGGAGTATAGAGATATGTTCCCTTCTGAATTTCACCAACTAATGGAGGCAGAGACGGTAATTTTATATAATTTTCTTTTACGAGTTTTCGATTTTATCCAAATTTTACATAAATTGATTTCTACGTTATATATTTCATAACACAATCAAACCTAATCCATTGCAAAGCAAACACGAGAGAGAAAGAAAGAAAGAAAGAAAGAAAC
This sequence comes from Salvia hispanica, assembly GCF_029641045.1. Lineage (NCBI taxonomy): Eukaryota > Viridiplantae > Streptophyta > Magnoliopsida > Lamiales > Lamiaceae > Salvia > Salvia hispanica. The sequence continues at coordinate 46,772,907 of NC_142697.1, forward strand.
AACGAGAGAGAAGATGGGTGATAACTTGGAAACCCGGATCAATCAGGGATTCGAGTTAAATCCAACCGGAGAGAAGCTGATCAGTGACTACCTGATTCCGTGGGTGACGGGACAGAATCCGATATGGAACGGCGTCGTTGAGAAGGCGATCTACGGCGACAGCTCCCCGTGGGAGACTTTCAGCGACATCGAGTCGTGTTGGCATTCGAAGATGGAGGAAAAGGGCGCCGTCAAGTACACCATCTTCGCCTTCGCTTCGCTGGTGAGGGCTCAAAATTCCAAGAGGTTTTGTCGAAGAGCCGGGAGAGGCACGTGGGACGGCCAAACGGGCCCCAAGAAGATCAAAAACTCCGACACCGGATGCATCATTGGGCATTCGAAGATGCTAGTGTACGGGCAATCAGGCGAGGCGGACGTCGGGGTCGGGCATTGGATAATGCATCAGTATTCTCTTAGTGAGGAATCGGTTAAGAAGAGCGGCCGAGCAAACGCCGCCGATCTTGTCGTGTGTAAGATCACTAAAGTTGTCAAGAAGAAGGACAAATCCGATCACAACACAAATCAGGTATTTAGGCTTATTTTTTTAGTAATTTCTTGGAACTTTTTACGTATTATAACCTAATTTTCTTGGAACTTTTTACATATCATAATCTGTTTTTTTTGTGAAGTCACCGGCGGCGATTGGTTACGGTGACTGTAATGATGCTATGGCTATGCAACCGGAGTGCGAGAGTTGCAATTTTGCGAGATTCGCGCCGGAAACAAATGAGGTACTTATTTTTTTAATTATTTTTTTTAGGGTTTACAAATTTGTGCAAATTGTTACTCAATTTTTTTTTCCTGCGTTTTCCTTAGGCAATTTTTAACGGTGATTATCAAGTCCAATGGGAGCAACCTGAATCGTACGACAATGGTTCAAATTTTGAAAGATTTGCACCGGACACATATCAGGTACTTATTTTAATTATATTAGAGTTTACAAATTTATACAAATCAGGTATTTAGGTTAATTTTTTAGTAATTTCTTGGAACTTTTTACGTATTATAACCTAATTTTCTTGGAACATTTTACATAATCATAATCTAATATTTTTGTGAAGTCACCGGCGGCGATTGGTTACGGTGACTGTAATGATGCTATGGCTATGCAACCGGAGTCAAATTGCGAGAGTTGCAATTTTGTGAGATTCGCGCCGGAAACAAATGAGGTACTTATTTTTTTTAATTATTTTTTTTAGGGTTTACAAATTTGTGCAAATTGTTACTCAACTTTTTTTTCCTGCGTTTTCCTTAGGGAATTTTTAACGGCGATTATCAAGTCCAATGTGCACAACCAGAATCGTACGACGATGGTTTAAATTATGAAAGATTTGTGCCGGACACGAATGAGGTACTTTTTTTTTTTATAATTATGTTGAGTTTACAAATTTATGCAAATTGTTAGGTAGTATACTAATAATTTTTTTAATGTGTTCAGCCTACAATTCCAGTTTCGGCCTCCCCGACTGTATCAATGAAGAGGGGGGCGGAGGTCGATCTTCTTCGAAATGGAGAGGATTCGGATATGAAGAGACTGAAATTCGACGGCGGAGAATTTTCAGGTGCGAGGCCTGACTGGATGAAGGAGTATGGAGATATGTTCCCTTCTGAATTTCACCAACTAATGGAGGCAGAGACGGTAATTTTATATATATATTTTTTATAATTTTCTTTTACAGAGTTTTCGATTTTATCCAAATTTTACATAAATTGCTTTCTAAATTATTTTTTCTGCGTCTGCCCCTGCAGTGGTTGCCACCGGCAAATGAAGCTCCATTTGCAAACCCCGGTGTTTTTTCGACTCTAGAGCCGTACTACGGCGGTTACGAAGCTCTTCCAGTTCCAGTTCCAGTTCCGGCCTCTGAGACTGTGTCGATGAAGAGGGCGGCCGAGGTTGATCTTCTAAATGAAGAAGATTCAGATCTTCTTATTGACTTGAAGCAATTAGAAGATATGTTGGGCTTCTAAATTTAGCAATGAATTTTCACCATTTTGATTTGAATTTGTAATAACATTACCGTAGTAGTATATTTTTATGCGGTGTACATATTTTGGAAAGAATAATTAAATTGTTAGTAATCAAATATCGATAGCTATTTTCTTTGGACCGATTAATTAACAACTTAGTTATTCCATTTAGAGTAAAGGTCAATTTTAGTCTTAAACTTATAGCCAGAATACCAATTTGGTCCAAAACATTCACTTTTTGAAAAATGAGTCCATAAGATACGAAAACGTTGTCGGTTTGGTCCTTTTTGACGATTCCGTCAACTTTTTTGACGGTCAGCCCGTGAATCAACTAAATTTTGCCCATATTAGTAATTAATTAAAACAAAAAAAAATCTAAAATAAAATCTCTCTCATATCTCTTTTCCCTCCCCCTCTCTCGCCGGTGATACCCAATTCATCTCTCTCCCTCGTCAATTCTAAAATCTGAGATTTGTACTTGTAGGTCTAAACAATTAATTCCATCAAATTCCTTCGAACCCCCAACTCTAGTTGTTGATTATTCAATGGCGTTTCAACGATTTTCACGTCCTTCTCCGTGATGCAAAGATTCGATAATCTATTCCACAAATTCAGTTGATTTATTTAGAATATAGATGCCGAGTCATTATTATTTAAATATTTGTTTAATGACCAAAACAATTAAATACTATTAGTTGTTCAAGTCCCATCATCTCAAACATCTTCGCGCTCTTTAATTCTCTTTATCTCTCAAGGATAGAAGGAAATGGACTAAAATGAGTGAAACAAATTACAAACTGAATAATATAGGATTAATATAAAATTAACACACACTTTTTAAGTTCACATAATTTTTTTTTAAAAATTTAAAGAAATAGTCTTCCCTCCGATTAGGTATATATATATAGTTACTTCATCCCCAATTAGGAGTAACTTTTTTTAAAAGTTTATGTTTAATTTATTGTACTATTTAGTAAAGCCATGTCCATTGGGCCGAGATACTGAATCCTAAAGAAGGACTTCAAGCCCAACAAAGTAAAGCCCAAACATTTGAAAAGCCCGATCCAACAGTTTTTATTTCAAAAAGGCAATTAGACTAGCACACTCAACTAGTTTACATGAATATGCACATATTGATGATCATTGAATGACTTCACAATGTTCCAGTTGAATTGTGATTTTTGTTCAACGTGCCATTGTGATTTTTGTTCAACGTGCTTTGTTTTGTTTGTTTCGATGGCTAGATGCATCAGTACACGTCGCGTGTATATGTATTATCTAGGTCGAGTTTTTTATGGATTGACTGCAAATATTGTCGGGGATGCTGGCCTTTTGGCAGTATAACCGGGCAGGAGAGTCGTGCCTCTGGTCTCGTGGTACTTGGGCTAATCTAGCACCATAAAAAAAAGCATGAGTTCTTCTGTAGCGTGATAAAAAAAAGCCCATATTGATCTGCGGATAAAGTATAGACAAAGTTGATGAAATTGCATTGGAAGTTTATTGTTCATTTGTGATGATTATCTTTTAATTTGAGTTTTATTTCTATTATTTTTAAATTAGATAGTAGTACAAGGAAAGCATATTATTTTACGTTTAATTTAATTTACAGTATTTTCTTTCAATCAACAGTAACACTAAAAAAAAATTAGTGATGGAATTCAATATAGCTCAACAACTAGTGACATAATTAGTTATTGTAACATGTATGTCACTAATAGTGGCAGAGTACTCCGTCACTAATGCAAACAGTCGCTTATGATTTCAGTCACAATAATTTTAGTGACGCAAATTCCGTCACTAAAACTTTTTACTGACAAGTTTATTATTGACGGATCTGCTAAAACTTGATCTGTCACTAATCTATTATGTGAAGAAATCTCACTGTTTTAATTGGCGATTTTTTTGTAGTGTAAGTTTACTTGTCAATATGAACAAGAACTATCGGATAGCTTAAACAAGTGAAAAAATAAATTCTATAAATCACTTTACATTTGGTAACTAACAATTAACAGTTAAATATTAGGAAATTATATCCAAGTATGAATAACATTAATGAAACCTATTATAAATAATAACCCCACTGTCCCTAATAATTGTCTACTTTGGTTTTAGCGTGGGTATTAAGAAATGCAAAGGAAAATTGATTGAAAATGTTAGTGGAAAGACAGCGGCTTATGTATTTCTTCCAGATGATGTTTATTGATGTCCATGATTAAATGAGATATTTATTGACGGCTGGATGAAAAAGGAAAAATGAGATATTTAATAGCGAAAGAAAGGAGTATTAGCTACGACGATATTCCGTCGATTAAATCTATATTTCCACATAAAAATATTACTATGAAATACAGTTGATTGTAGAATGTGGGATCACATATTTTACTCCGACTTTCACTTCTTTATTTTATGTTAATTAATGAGATTGATAGCATAATAAAATACACAATTAGCTAATGACCTTTCTCAAGTTGAGCAACATGCTATTTATCTAATTAGCAAACCATCGAACATATTAATAATTAAACGTCGTGATCATTATTAGAATTAATCGTTGAAACATGATTGCTTCTTTTTCTCTCTCAATGTTTACAATCTATCTCAATGTGGGGTCGACTTCATCAGGTTTATATAGGTTATATCCGTTAGTTTCGCGCCCTTGATTTTTTGGATAATTATTATTTTTTTTAGATTAGTATTTTTTGTTATCTGCATAAGATTATAATATGAATATTTCCTTGTTTATTCAAATATAGAATCTATGTACATCGTATCTGATGTATTTATGGAATCCTCTGATTTTTGGATATCAATTTTCATTGTTTAATTAGATTCTAGTATATTCTGTTATTGTTTGGATAAGATTCTAGATATTAATAATTATTTTTTATCCGCGTGTTTGCTTTATTGTTTTATAATTGACTTTGTATCTATTGGGACGTATTAATATGATAACACTCTTTATTATAACACCATATCACCAATTTAGGCCGTTAGATCTGAAGGTCGTATGATTTTCAAGCTGCCACGTGACAACCTATTTTAATTAAATTAGATGGAGTAATTGATCGCACCCTTTTTTAACATTGGAGACATGGGAAAACTAAGGAACGCTTTATTCTCAAACTTTCTCAAGTGTGCAAAATGATACAACTCTCTCATATTTATAGGCATTCCTAACTCATTCTAGAATTCTTTACTTAATTCTTTTATATTCTAATATCTAGACTTTTCTATATAAAAATCTAGAGAATTCTTCTACACAAGGGTGATGATCAAATGCTAACCATTTAGTATACCAAAATAGATACCACTTCATAACCGTTACATATGGAGATATAGTGGTTCAAATAATATCAAGTGTATTATAATATAAATTTAAATAATAATTAAAAAAATTGAAAGGGTATTTATATCAATTCATAAACATAGTAATTAAAACTAACTACTTTCTCTCTTTTCAAATCTTCTCAAAACTTTAAATTTACGTAACTCTCTCGATTTAAATTATTTTTTGCAAAAAATATATCAAACTGGAGATAAATTTATAAGGATTTAACGAAATCTGAATTGCATATGTTCCGAAGGCGTTCGAATGATGAAATTTGATATTTTTTATTTCAATTTTGTTATATGTTGATAAACAAATTTTTAACAGATTTTTATCAATACACTAGGTTGATATAAAAAAAACCAAAAAAATATAATATGTTAACTAAATGACGATCATACCCCTTTGTTGATATTTTGTTACTATTTATTGAAGTTCATGAGATTTAATCACATTCATAATTTGAACCATTGCCAAACGATTCTGGTTGCAGAGCCTGGACTTGATAATCGCCGTTGCCGCCTATATATTCCGATGAAAATCCCTAGGGTGGACGCATGAAAAAAGAATTACATAACAGTTTGCATAAATTTGTAAACTCTATTTATAATTAAAAATAAATACATCATTTGTGTCCTGTGCAAGTCTTTCATAATTTGAACCATCGTCGTACGATTCTGGTTGCGCACATTGGACTTGATAATCACTGCTATTGCCCGATAAAATTGCCTAGGTAGTGGCGGAGCATTCAAGTCTTGCATCCTGTGTAAGCCAGTGTATGATTCTCTTCAAGCTTAGATGGTCTTTTAATATTTTAAATTGTATTATTGCTAGTATTTTTTATGATATAATTTTCTACAACTATTATTGTGCAAAAAAAAAAATTCCATGCAATATATACATCAAAACTCAACTTAATACAAAACATGTCTCTACTTTTCATATCATTTAGTTATTATTATATCATTACTCACTTCGCTCGCATCTTAATAATGTCACAATTTTCGGTTACATCGATATAAAAAATACCCTAGAATTGTTACCGGGAGATTGGACCCCAATGCTAAAATCCTGAGTCCGCCACTGTATATACGGAAAAGGCGGGTGAAAATGTTACTTAACAATTTGCAAAAATTGGTAAACCATAAAAGGAAATAATTAAAGAAATAATGACAGTTGCTTTATTTTTTTTGGACATGTTTAATTTTTAAAACCACCGCATTGCAGGCTGTATAGTAGTTACATCATTACTTTTTTTTTTTAATGTATGCAACAGCCAAAATTAAAAGGATTTGAACAATTAATAGTATTTAATTGTTTTTGGTCATTAAATAAGTATTTAAATAATAATGACTCGGCATCTATATTCTAAATAAATTAACTGAAGAACTGACTTCCTAAAGTGTGCTCGGCTATGTAGATTAATTTAAATAGTATAAGTAAGTTGTTAATTAATCGGTCAGAAAATAACTATCTATATTTGATTACAATAACAATTGATCTAACACGTTTGAATCGCAGTTTCATGCGTGATATATAAAGCTTTCAGTCTGTCAATTCATTAAACAATTTATAAAGAAGTATGGAATAACTTAAATTGACATGAGACACGAGCAATAATTCGATAGTTTAAAATATACAGAGTTACCCAAAATTGTGAAATAATGACCATTGGAAATAGGTTGGGACATTGTAATTACTACACAACATTCCAAGCACTATATTTATACAGAATAATTTTTTTGATAACAAAACAAGAAGAAAAAGTATATGTATATTTAAAGAGGATCGATAATGGTTCCCCATTTCCCCCCTTGGTGACTCAATCGTCAGAATCAGAAAAATCTCTGAACACCTTGTTCCAGTCGAAACTATCATCTAAGAATTCTTCGCCGTCGCATTTCTGTCTTTTCATAACTGAATCTTCTCCATTTCGATTATGATATGTAAAAAGTTCCAAGAAAATTGGGTTATGATACGTAAAAAGTTCCAAGAAATTACTAAAAAATAAACCTAAATACCTGATTTGTGTTGTGAACGGATTTGTCCTTCTTCTTGACAGTTTTAGAAATTTTACACACGACAAGATCGGCGGCGTTTGTTCGGCCGCTCTTCTTAACTGATTCCTAACTAAGAGAATACTCATGCAGTATCCAATGACCGACCCCGACGTCCGCCTCGCCTGATTGCTCGTAGACTAGCATCTTCGATTTCCCAATGATGCATCCGGTGTCGGAGTTTTCGATCATCTTGGGGCCCGTTTGGCCGTCCCACTTGCCTCTCCCGGCTCTTCGACAAAACCTCTTGGAATTTTAATCCCTCACCAGCGAAGCGAAGGCGAAGATGGTGTACTTGACGGCGCCCTTTTCCTCCATCTTCGAATGCCAACACGACTCGATGTCGCTGAAAGTCTCCCACGGGGAGCTGTCGCCGTAGATCGCCTTCTCAACGACGCCGTTCCATATCGGAGTCTGTCCCGTCACCCACGGAAACAGGTAGTCACTGATCAGCTTCTCTCCGGTCGGATTTAACTCGAATCCCTGATTGATGCGGGTCAACGATTTCCGAATCCTTCCCCATGATGCAAAGATTCGATAATCTATTCCACAAATTCAGTTGATTTATTTAGAATATAGATGCCGAGTCATTATTATTTAAATATTTGTTTAATGACCAAAACAATTAAATACTATTAGTTGTTCAAGTCCCATCATCTCAAACATCTTTGCGCTCTTTTCTTCTCCTTCTCTCTCAAGAATAGAATCCCTCAAGAATAGAATGAAATGGACTAAAATGAGTATAACAAATTACGGACTGAATAATATAGGATTAATATAAAATTAACACACACTTTTTAAAGTTCACATATTTTTTTTAAAAAATTTAAAGAAATAGTCTTCCCTCCGATTAGGTATATATATATAGTTACTTCATTCCCAATTAGGAGTAACTTTTTTTAAAAGTTTATGTTTAATTTATTGTACTATTTAGTAAAGCCATGTCCATTGGGCCGGGATACTGAATCCCATAGAAGGACTTCAAGCCCAACAAAATAAAGCCCAAACATTTGAAAAGCCCGATCCTAACAGGTTTTATTTCAAAAAGGCAATTAGACTAGCACACTCAACTAGTTTACATGGATATGCACATATTGATGATCATTGGACGCCTTCACAATTTTCCAGTTGAATTGTGATTTTTGTTCAACATGCTTTGTTTTGTTTTGTTTCGATGGCTAGATGCATCAGTACATGTCGCGTGTATATGTATTATGTAGGTCGAGTTCTCTATGGATTGAATGCAAATATTGTCGGGGATGCTGGCCTTTTGGAAGTATAACCGGGATGGAGAGTCGTGCCTCTGCTCTCGTGGTACTTGGGCTAATCTAGCACCATAAAAAAAAAGCCCGAGTTCTTATGTAGCGTGATAAAAAAAAACCCATATTAATCTGCGGATAAAGTATAGACAAAATTGATGAAATTGCATTGGAAGTTTATTGTTCATTTGTGATGATTATCTTTTAATTTGAGCTTTATTACTTTTATTTTTAAATTAGATAATAGTACAAGGAAAGTATATTATCTTACATTTATTTTAAGTTACAGTATTGTCTTTCAATCAAAAGTAACACTAAAAAAAAAAAAAAAAAACGCAAAATAGTGACAGAATTAATGAAAGAATTCAATAGCTCAACAACAAGTGATAGAATTAGTGACTGAAACGTGTCTGTCACTAATAGTGACAGAGTACTCCGTCACTAATGCGAAACAGCCGCTTATAATTTCTGTCTCAATAACTTTAGTGACGCAAATTTCGTCACTAAAACTTTTTACTGATAAGTTCATTATTGAAGAATCTGCCAAAACTTGATCTGTCACTAATCTATTATGTGAAGAAATTTCACTGTTTTAATTGACCATTTTTTTGTAGTGTAAGTTTACTTTTCAATATGAACAAAAACTATCAGATAGCTTAAACAAGTGAAAAAACAAATTCTATAAATCACTTTACATTTGGTAACTGACAATTAACAGTTAAATATTAGGAAATTATATCCAAGTATGAATAACATTAATGAAACCTATTATAAATAACAATCCCCTTGTTCCCTAATAATTGTCTACTTTGGTTCTGGCGTGGATACTAAGAAATGCAAAGGAAAATTGATTGAAAATGTTAGTGGAAAGACAACGGCAGATGTATATCTTCCAGATGATGTTTATTGATGTCCATGATTAAATGGGATATTTATTGACGGATGAATGAAAAAGGAAAAATGAGATATTTAATAGAGAACGAAAGGTGTATTAGCTACGACGATATGCCGTAGATTAAATCTATATTTCCACATAAAAATATTACTATGAAATACGGTTGATTGTAGAATGTGGGATCACATATTTTACTCCGAGCTTCACTTCTGCTTATTTTATGTTAATTAATGAGATTGATAGCATAATAAAATATGCAATTAGCTAATGACCTTTCTCAAGCTGAGCAATGTGCTATTTATCTAACTAGCAAACAATCAAACAGATTAATAGTGCTATTTTATGAAGTCACACGCAAGGATCGGTTGCCATGACTGTTATGATGCTCCGGCTGCGCTACCAGAGCCGTATATCGACGGTTCGAATCATGTGAGACTTGCACCGGACATAACTGAGGTAATTATATTTTTAATTATTTTCGTCTAGAGTATACAAATGTTTTATGCAAACTATTATGAAACCTTTTTTTTCCTACGTCGGATTTTTATCGGAAAATCTAGGAAACGATAGCAGTTATTTTTAGAATATTAATAAATAAATTTAATTTTTTAATTGAAATATCTAGATATCGTACAAATATTTTATATATTAGGTAGAAGGGACGTGATCAAGTCCATAAGTGAAATTCTGTCAAAAATCAAAGCAAATCTCAACCATTGGATCATGTAATGTAACCGTTAGATTAATGCCATGTGTCACCTAATAATGTAGATCATGTAGTCTAATAATGTAACACGCTGTAGTCTAATAATGTAGATTGTGCACTCTAATAATGTAACCTAGTTAATAATGTAACGCTTTTAGTGTAATAATGTATCTCGAGTATTATGATCACAACCATCTAATCTGAGGATCCAAGAGCTGAGATTTGCTTTGATTTTTGACAGAATGTGCCTTATGGACCATAGTGCGCCCCTTAGGTAGAATTCTAATATTTGGATAAGATTCTAATATGGATAGTAATCTGTATTTCCTTGATTATTCAAAATATAGAATCTATGTACATCTTATCTTAAATATTTATGGTATCCATGTTTTTTCATGTGTTTCGACCTAAATCCCCCTATGTTTTGGATAAAAATCTTCCTTGTTTAGTTAATTATAGGATATAGTATATTATTTTATAATTTAATTTTTAAAATAGTCAAAATTGAAAATATTTATAGAAAAATGTTTTGGAGACATAATGTCTAAGACATAATGAGGTTAAAGTAGTAATTTTATTTTATATTTAATTTTAAATTAAATTTAAATTTTGTATATGTACTTTGTTGCCCCTGCATTTATATATGGAAGTAGTATTAATTAAGATCTTGATAAGGTTAATTTGATTATTTGTAAAATATAGAGTTCTTAACTAAATTTACTATATCAAGAAAAATTAAATTATATTTCAAAATATAAATAACTTTAAATTATTATTTTTTTACATCATTGTTAATGCTGGAATTGACCATAATTAATATTTACTTTTTTTTTTATTAAATATTGAAATTTTACTATATCATGTAGCAACAAATTTGGAGTATGCAATTTTGATTTTAAAATTATTTAAGATGCAATTTTTGATTTTAATACTAATTGAGTACGTAATTTTGATTTTAAATTTTTTTAAATTTTAATATTGATTCTTTACATTTCATTTTTACTATTATTTCTGTAATTACAACTCAACAAAAAAAAAAATCACATGTTCATAACTAATATTCCTATATTTAACATTTTAAAGCTATATATTTAAAATCTTCTCATTTTCTTATATTAAAATTACTAACTAAAAAAGGATATTATTAATGGAGCTTACGATTCTTAATATAATTAGTTGATGTACGATGTATTAAATAATCTAGAATGAGAAGAGTTGATTCATCCAATTATTTTCGTATTAAAAAATACAATAATTTTTTATTTTTGAAACATTATAATGTTAATTTTTTAAGCATAATTTTATAGAGTCGAAGTTTAACTAGTACTTGTCAATTTAAATATAAAAAGAATATTACATGTGATAAAAGTTAAGAAAATCAATATAAAAATACAAAAGGTAATGCAAATAAATGATTCATCATAATAACTACTGCTATTATTTAATCATACAATTCAAATTTGGATAAGAAATTTAATAAAAAAAAATAATAAGATTAACCGGCTATGAAAGTGTAACATAAAAAAAAGAAAATAACTCATAATTAAATTATCAACTGGTTAGATAAAAATTTATTTGGAAAAATAATAATATATGAAGTTATCAAATTATTTTATTATTAAATAATAATATAGTATGCATTATAATAACTAATTTATAATCTAATTTCATGATTTTTAAATAAATAATATAGTATAAATTTAACATAAAAAAATGACGTAAACATATAAAAAGTTTTAAGCATGATTGTAGCTTATCTCTAATCAAATCATTAAATATGCATTTAGATAAAGATATTTAATTTGATTTAATATTCCTTAATTAGATTTGTATCCATTTAATATGATATTGGATAAAGTAGTCATTATAAAAAATATATCTATGTCAAAATGCCATAAGGGTATTATGTCTTGGAGACATTATGTCTCTAAATCACTACTCATATTTATAACAATGATGTTTAATTGTTTTGGTTATTAAATGAATAATTAAATAATGAATAACTTGTTTGCTCTCTCTCCCATTGCTTTTTCTCTATCAATCTTTTCTCTCTATTCCAATCGGTAACACGTTTGTATAGGTTTTATGTGTTAGTTTTAAATTATAGATTTGGCGCGTAACCCCTGATTTTTCGGATCATAAATTTCCTTGTTTAGTTGATTATAGTATTTTCTTATTTGGATAATTAACTAATTAAACAGAATTTAGAATCTTATTAAAAAAACTAACTAGAATCTAACAAAAAAGGAAAATCGTGATGCAAAAGATAAGGGGATATAGCTCGAAAAATAATATTCTAGTTAGACTTATTTAAAAAAACTAGAATCTCCTAAACTCACATTCACTATATAGACTTAATATGATCTGAAGCAAGTTCTAGAAACAACATCAAGTAAATGATAAAATCACACTGAAATGAATGTTTGGCTCAAATCTCACTCGGGTAATAGCATGAATCAAGGCAAACAAGCAATTCGTTACTTATACACCTATTACTCAAACTCTTAAGTCAAAGACCATGATAGTTTAAAAGATGGATGATGTTTTTATCATTAACAACTAGTCTTTACCCCAAGAAACCAAAATTCAAACAAGTTCAAATTCAATTCCAACTCAAAGCATTTAGTCACAAAACAACTAATCAACTAAAACATCAAACTAAAAACCAAAAGCAAAACGAACTACTCAAAATCCACAACAACCTAATCCCCCAAACTTATTCCGAGCAAAGCGAAGAATAAGTTCAGAGAAAAGTTGTGAATTTTGAGGGGTTAAAGAAACAAACAAAAACATAGATAGAAAACCTGGTTGGGTTGCCTCCCAACAAGCGCTTTTGTTTAACGTCGTTAGCTCGACGTCTCCAAGCTTTGTCTACAAGAACCACTCGATCTCGGGATCGATCGACTCTAATGGTCCTCCGAAAACAATGTGTGTGTACTCCTATTCACAAAGAACACACACAATTTAAGCTCGGATTTGAGAACAAAATTTAAAAAAATAAAAACAAGTAAATAATGTCTAAACTAGCAAATTCAAAATCTTCAAGATATCAAGCTTAGAACTTAATTAGTCCCCGGCAACGGCGCCAAAAACTTGACTCGATTTATTTTAACACGAGAAATACCCGCAAGTGTACGAGGCTATCGTAGTATAGGCAAGTCAAGAGTATCGTATCCACAAAGACTAATTAAGTGCTTAAGTACCTCGAACCAAGATCATTCGCTATTTAGACAACCAAAGATTGAGTTTTTGTATCTAAATCCTAAGAACAATGAATCAAAACAAAGTAAATAAAATGAAGATGAGTGAATTGAAGAGAAAGTGGAGAAAGAGTAGAGCTTTGGGATCCAACTACAATGTTATAGTCTTGATTAATCTCACTAAACCTCTAAATCAATCTTCAAGCTATGCCGACTAGGGTCTCAAGAGTTACTAAGCTATCACGAAGGTAAGATCATGCCTTCTCTCGAATGCACATGACTTGTAGGTTGCATGCTAAGCCCAAAGTCTCCTTATAGTGTAAGCACACAACTCCAAAAGGCTCCTAAATCACACATTTGTTAATCAACTCTCGTATATTGTAACAATGTAAAGATGCATTCAAACGGGTAGCTAATCCAATGAATGTAAAGGCGCGGGAATGACAAATAACTACATAAGCTAAGCATAACATTAAAAGATCGATTCACCTATTTGTGTCTCTAGAATTATTAGGAAAGTCGCTACCATAGTATAAGCCCTCTCTCGAGTGCACCTACCCAGTTGATTAGATTCTAACTATCAAAGTCTCCTTCCAATAGATTAGATTCTAATTCCTTAAGCTCCTAAGACTCAAGCCCTCACATAGGGTCCCCTCTCTCGAGTGTAGATAAACCATGTGTTGTACTCATTCCTTTTACCATATAAAACTAGCTATCTCTCGATTAATCTAGTTAAACGGACATGGTTCTAAAGTTGGCCAAACAAAAGAACAATAAAAGCACAAGAACAAGCAAAATAACCACAAGAGCTAGGCGAAGGTTCAATTCAATTAAATCAAAACATATTCAAAGTAGTCTTCACCCAAAGCTCCACAAATGTATCTAGCTACTCATGTTTAACAAGAATTCAACAAAATCATCGGTAGAAAACATGGAAAACACAAGTAAATTGATATTAAATATCCCAGAGATGAATTGGGGGTTGAGAATCCTTCGTCTTGATGGTTGAACTCTTCTCAATCGCCCTCTTCTTGCTCTTGGAGAAAATTGGTGTATATGGATGTTTGGAGGCGGAAGAATGGTGTAGGAGGCGGATCGGCATGAAAAATCCGTGAACCCTAGGTGCTGCACATATATATAAAGCAAAACACCCGCCCGGGCGCCGTGCCCGGGCATTTTCTTCTCAAACCGGGCGTTCAGTCTATCCCCGGGCGTTTCTTCTCGAACCGGGCATTTTCTTCCCTAAGTCGGGCGTTTTCACTGGACTGGGCAGTGTTCGTCTAATGGCCATAACTTCTTCTACGGGACTCCGATTGAGGCGTGCAAGATACCCACGTGTAGCCCTTTCGAAGACGAAGAGAATGGTATGAAATAAGGGCTGATTGGACTTCGAAATCTCCAGAAAAACTACCTCGAACTAAGGCTATTGCACATCCACTTGTTTTGCACATATTTATACACATTCTTCACAAAATGGTCAAATACCAAAATAATAGAGAAGTAATCATAATCATACCCGATAATAGACGAAATTTGATCAAAACCATGCAAGATTACTCTCTAAAACCAAGCAAAATCCAAGTATGTCAGATTTTTATATAGAAAAGTCTAGATATTTAAAATATAAAAGAATTAAGTAAAGAATTCTAGAATGGGTTAGGAATGCCTATAAATATGAGAGAGTTAGTATCATTTTGCAAACTTAAGAAAGTTTGAGAATAAAGGTGCGATCAATTACTCCATCTACGCCTCAACTACGCTGCTTAGGGATTCCAATTCCAAGAGGGTTTATAATAGGGCTGGGAAGGGTCGTAAAATACGCCATCAGCTGCAACATCGGCTTTCGAAGATGCTTGCATACGAGCAGATGTCGGACGCTGGACGATGCATGAGTATTACGCCCGAGGCAACTCCTGGATCGTCCAGCGGTAATATTCATGCATCGTCCGGTGCCCGACGTTCTCCTCGTACGTGAGCATCTTCGATTGGCCGATGATGCATCTGGTTTTGGCGTGCAAGATGATCAAGACTAATAATCATTTGCTCATATTGTTAGTCATGCATCTCATGGACCACATTGTATATATACATATATTTTGGAATTTGCACAAATAGAAAAAGCAGTTCATCCCACTAATATAATCTATAATTGTTGCTAAAGTTCAAATTTTATTGGCTTCTAGGATATGCTTCTTCAAGACTTTCTTTTTCTTCACCGAAATCTTTACACCCCACCATCTCTTAAGAGTAATTCTTGCACAATGAAGGTGAAAGATTTATCAATTTAAGTATATATTTTATTCAATATTTTTCATTTCTTATGTTACAAAATGTGTTGTTTTTGTGCAGTTCTGCAACTGGATGCAGAGCAAGTTCAATGGAGATAAGAGACCTAATTCTGTTCCTGTTACAAGTAAGTACTTTTTTTAACTCTTTCAAGATCCAATTTTAATCAAAAGTTTGACGCATCATATTGCAAAAGTAAATAATTCATTCTTTCAAGATCCAATTTTTTTTTAAATGTGACACATATTCATTCTTTCAAGATCCAATTTTATTCAAGTGTGAGACATATCATATTACAGAAGTAGATTTCTACTTTTTTTCAAAAACCAATTTTAAATATGAGACATATCATATTGTCATATTGCAAAAGTAGATCATTCACTCATTCAAGATCCAATTTTTATTCATATGTGTGACATATCATATTAAGTAGATCATTCACTCTTTGAAGATTCATTTTTTATTCATGTGTGACATGTCGTATAGCAAAACTAGATAATCCACTGTTTTAAGATCCAATTTTTATTCAAATGTGAGACATGTCATATTGAAAAACTAGTAGTTACTATCAAATTAAGAGACACAACATTACGCAACAATATTGAAAATGAGTCCTTGAAAATAAACCAAACCTAACATCAATCATCTTTGCAGATAAAAAAAAGAAAGAGCCACCAAAGGAAGAGTTCAGCGACTGGCCCCACGGCCTACTCACCATCGGGACTTTTGGAAACACAGCCCGAACAGACAGCAAGGAAGAAATCCAAGCAGCGGAGGAGCAATGCTCATCTCCTGATCTCTCAGAATTCACAGTTGAGGAAGTATGGAAGCTGCAAAAGGAGCTAAAGAAGCTCCTAACGCGAAAGTCATCTGCTGAGGAGCAGCCGGCTGATTGATAGGGACCCAACGACCCAGGGGCGCCATGCAGACGTGCATGAGGGAAGAACATCGAGAGGACGAGAAGGAAGGAGGAAAGAACCAGCCCAAGCCCAGAAGGTCAGACCAAGAAGAGAGGCACCGAGACCTGCTAAATTCAAAGATTTCATATCTAAGACCTTATTGTATTTTTATTTGCTTTCCTTTTTTTCGAAGATTGCACTAGGGTAGATCTTTTATTTTTATTATTAAATCTTTTCGGGTTTTCTTCTTGATTCTTTCCCGAATCGTAAGTCGAATCAAGCAGGGTCCGAACTCTATATAATAGAGTTCATTAGAGAGTCAAAACATCGAGAAGAAGAAATAAAAAGCTTATTCTCGAAACCCTTGTTCTTATTTCCGCCGCCTTCTCTTTTTTCATTTGCAAAACAGGTTCTCTGTTCCACCGATAGGTTACTCAAACCTATCAATTGGTGCTTTACATTGAGTCCTCTTCTCCCATCACCCATACACTATCCTTCTCACCCATACACTATCCTACCATGGCTTCCGGTTCGGGTTCAACCGACACCAACAACGTTCCACCACCGACCCCCTACTCCAACGAAGAACTTACCCAGATGCTGATCGACATGAAAATCCGCTACGCCAGCCAGGATAAGAAACTGATGTCGAATCAGTTCGACCTCGAGGCTTTCTCTCGCCGGCAGGAAGCAACGAATCGCAAGATCGAGGAGAGTCTCTCTATCCTCATCGACGCGAGTCTGAAGCCTCGCCTCCCTGACGCAGCCACCGCGTCGTCTGCCACTAGGGGTTGGAAATTGCCTCCGTCACTCACCCAGCCACCAACGGGCGCGGAGACTGAACCCCTACCTCGGGTCGAACCTGAAGCTCCTCGCTTCAACTGAGATAACGCCGCTGATTGGATCCGTAAGATACAACGCTACTTCAATCACCACTTCACCCCACTGCAGGATCGCATCTACTTGTCGGCGTATCTGTTTGATCACCCGGCCTCCAGTTGGCTGACTTACTGGGAAGATAACTGCAAGAACAAATCTTGGGATCAGTTTCTAATGGCGATTAAACACCGCTTTGACCCGGATCTCTACGTCGACCATGTGGGCTCTCTCGCGGGGCTGAAACAGACATCCACTGTTGAGGCGTATCAGTCTGCCTTTGAGGATATCATGCAGAAGGCATCAGACGTGGGCGAGGAGACACTGATTTAGCTCTTCGTCGCGGGTCTTCAGGACCTGATGAAACACGAACTCCTCACCAAGCGACCATCGTCTCTGGCTGAGACCTTCGCCCTTGCTCAACGATCAGCTGCGTGCCATAAGCTATCGTCCCTCCATAAACTGCGCCAACGGCAACATTGGTCAGAAAAGGAGGCCCGACCCCGACAACAGCAGTCATCAGCCTTGCCGACGGCTGGGTTTCAGCGTTCAACACCGGATGCCCAGAACGTTCGAACATTCCGGTGGTCCGCGTCTCTGCAGCGGAACGGAGTGAGCGCGCCCGACAGGGGTTGTGCTATTATTGCCCAGAAAAGTACTCTCAGGAACATGTCTGCAGCAAGAAATTTTACGCTCTGATAGGAGCAGATGAAGAGGATGAAACCCCGCTGTCAGATCCTGAAGCAGAGACGGACGTGGAGGGAGAAAACATGGTGATTACAGGTGATGTTTCCAGTGTTCAAGTGATTGGGCCGAAACTGAAACCGCGGTCTATTTTACATGGTGATGTTTCCAGTGTTCAAGTGTTCAAGTGATTTTGCCTGCCTAAGAACTCCTATTTTACTGCAAGGTCATGCGTTCGACATCGACCTATTTATACTACAGGTGGAAGGGCCGGACGTCATCCTGGGCGTCCAGTGGCTGCAGGAATTGGGCGATGTTACCAAAAATTATCGCAATCTGACCATGCAGTTTGAATGGGGAAACCAACAGGTCTTCTTGAAGGCAGAGAGTACAACCCCACGGCAGATCTCATACAATAATCTATGTTCGCTCATTGGGCAGGAACCTGACTGTGCGGTCTTTGAAATCATCTCGGCGCCCACTCCGTCTAGGCCCTCTGAGGCCATTCAAGGGGAACCCACTATTGCGGCTGTCCTCGACGCATTCGACTCTGTTTTTTCTGTCCCGACTACTCTTCCCCCACCGAGGCAGTGGGATCACAGAATTCACTTACCGGAGGGTACACGTCCAATCAATGTGAAGCCGTACAGATACCCTTATTTTCAGAAAATGGAGATCGAAAAGCAGGTGAAAGAGATGCTTTCTCAAGGCGTCATCCAACCGAGTACCAGTCCGTTTTCCTCACCTGTCCTCTTGGTGAGAAAAAAGGATGGGTCCTTTCGATTTTGTGTCGACTATAGGGCACTAAATGCAGCTACAACCCCGGACCACTTCCCTATTCCGACGGCGGATGAGCTGTTTGACGAGCTCAACAAGGCGCGGGTATTTTCTAAACTTGACCTGCGCTCAAGATATCATCAAATCCGTATGAATATGGCGGATGTGCATAAGACGGCGTTCCACACACACGACGGTCATTTCGAGTTCCTCGTCATGCCGTTCGGGCTGACGAATGCTCTGTCAACCTTCCAAGCTACGATGAACAGTATTTTCAAGCCTTTTCTGCGACAATTCGTGATCGTATTCTTCGATGATATACTCGTCTATAGCTCCACGATGGTCGAGCACGTTACCCATTTAGAGCAGGTCCTTGGTATTTTGCAGCTCAATTCATTCTACATCAAAGGCTCGAAATGTGCATTCGGCGTGGGAACGATCGACTACCTCGGTCATATCATATCAGCGGGGGAACTTCGGGCCGATCAAGCAAAGATTGAGGAAATGACGGCTTGGCCAACGCCCACCACGGTCAAGCAGTTGTGAGGGTTCCTTGGTTTGACCGACTACTACCGCCGTTTCGTCAAGCAATATTCACTCATCGCTGCCCCCCTCACTGATTTGCTGCGTAAGGAAGGTTTTCAGTGGACTCCGGTAGCGGAGGAGAGTTTCGCTGCCCTCAAGCGGGCCATGACCCGACTTCGAAGCTCCATTTACTATTGAAACAGATGCTTCCGACTTCGGCATCGGAGCGGTGCTGCTCCAACACGGTCACCCATTGGCTTTCTTTAACAAAAAATTGGGGCCCAAACGTCGCATAGCGTCAACCTACCACAAAGAGCTGTACACGATCGTGGAGTCCGTACAAAAGTGGCGCCAATATTTGTTGGGGCGCGAGTTCATTATCCGAAGCGATCAACGGAGTTTGAATGACCTTTTGTCTCAGATTGTGCAGACACCGGACCAACAATTTTACATCCGGAAACTCATGGGATTCAAGTTTCGGATCGAATATAAATCAGGGGCATCCAACCGGGTCGCTGACGCGCTCTCCCGCCGTGACCCCGATCCCCAAGCGGATGAGGCTGCATTGGTCACTATGTACGCACGCACCAAGCTGTGACTGCCGGTACATCCCCTATACATGTCTCGGTGGCGGATGGAATCCTATTTTTTAAGCACCGACTCTATCTCAGTCGCGATTCAGCCGTCCGCATCGATATTTTGGAGGAGTCTCACAGCGTGAAAACCGCTGGCCACCTGGGAGAAAAACGCACCTTTGCGAGGGTGGTCGCCTCCTTCTATTGGCCTGGATGAGGGCTGACGTCCGTCGCTTCGTCGCGGCTTGCGTCGTCTGCCAAGCAACGAAATATATCACAGATAAACCGTCTGGCCTTCTACAACCACTTCCGATCCCCGACACGGTGTGGTCGGCTGCCTCCATGGATTTTATTGTGGGCTTGCCTTCATCTTATGGGTACACCGCAATTATGGTGGTCGTGGACCGTCTTTCCAAATATGCCCACTTTGGGCCTTTACAACCAGGTTTCGATGCTGCCAAGGAAGCTAAGTTGTTCGTCAATACCGTGGTCAAGTTACACGGCTTCCCGGAGAGGTTGCTCTCGGATCGCGATGCCATTTTTATGAGTGATTTTTGGACAGAGCTGCTGTCACTGAGTGGGACTAAGCTGCAGTTTACAACGGCTTATCACCCGCAAACGGACGGGCAGATGGAGGTGACCAACCGCGCCCTCGAGCAGTACCTCAGAGCATTCACATTCGAACAGCCAAAAAAGTGGTTTGATTATTTGCCATGGGCAGAGCTCGCCATGAATTGTAGCGTCAACGTAAGCATTGACACATGCGGCTAACAAACGTCGCCGCGATGTCGAATTTCGCGTGGGGGATAAGGTGTTGTTACGCCTGCAGCCATACCGCCAGGTTTCAGTGGGGAAGCCGCTCTCCGCCAAGCTCGGTCGGAGGTATTATTGCCCGTATGAGGTTACTGAACATATCGGTGCCGTGGCTTACCGCCTCCGGTTACCCCTAGAGAGTCGCATCCATGATGTATTCCATGTGTCTCTCCTCAAGCCGTTTGTTTTCCCCCTATCGGACTCAGTACTATCTCAACTGCCCAACAGCTTCAAGGGTAGTAGACCGATTGATTCTCCTGTGCAAGCGGCGGCCGAGAGAGTGGTACTGGTGGATGGAGTCCCTCAAGTTCAATGGCTCACCCGTTGGTCAGCAAACCCGTCGATTCCTTCATGGGAGCCCCGGGACGATTTGCTGCGTCATTTCCCGACACTCCTCCTTGAGGACAAGGCTGCTTTTATCGAGGGGGGAGTTGATAGGGACCCAACGACCCAGGGGCGCCATGCAGACGTGCATGAGGGAAGAACATCGAGAGGACGAGAAGGAAGGAGGAAAGAACCAGCCCAGAAGGTCAGACCAAGAAGAGAGGCACCGAGACCTGCTAAATTCAAAGATTTCATATCTCACTAGAATAAGACCTTATTGTATTTTTATTTGCTTTCCTTTTTTTCGAAGATTGCACTAGGGTAGATCTTTTATTTTTATTATTAAATCTTTTCGGGTTTTCTTCTTGATTCTTTCCCGAATCGTAAGTCGAATCAAGCAGGGTCCGAACTCTATATAATAGAGTTCATTAGAGAGTCAAAACATCGAGAAGAAGAAATAAAAAGCTTATTCTCGAAACCCTTGTTCTTATTTCCGCCGCCTTCTTTTTTTTTCATTTGCAAAACAGGTGCTCTGTTCCACCGATAGGTTATTCAAACCTATCACTCATCTCCCATTGGACAGATTCCTCAACTGCCCTTCTAGTTTGGAAGTGGACAGGACTAATTCATACAGGTTCAGCACGTACTCATACGACAAAGATGAGGAGGAGATTGGTCGGACGATCAGGATCATCCTAGGCAGATGCAAAGATGTGTGTGAGAAGAAGAAGAATAAGACAATCGGGAAGAAGTCCTTAGCCTTCCTTGTCAAGAAAGTTTTTGCTTGCAGAAGTGGCTTTGCCCCGGCTCCTAGCATTCGAGATACTCTTCAAGAATCAAGAATGGAGAAGGTATGATTAAGATTTTGTATCAAAGTTAAGTTTCCATTTTTGGACATTACTTAACTAACTAGTGCTTGCATTGTTTGATTGTTTTTGGGATTCAGCTTATGAGGCTAATGCTGACCAAGAAAATGAACTCTCAAAAACCTTAAGAATGGCATCAAAGAGATGCATAGAGGATTACAGGGCGAAATTCGAGGCAGACGAAGATCAGGAATCGCACTATGAGGGTTGAGAGGGATCATCTAAATGGGACAAGACTGATTCTGATTGTGAGTTCTGTTTTTGAAATTTGATCATATTTTTTATGTGTTGGAAAAATGAATTATACGTATATATATATGAAGACTAATAGTTATAGTGTTTTTATGTGCAGTTATTGTGCTAGAGATTTAGAATATGCACAAGTTCATCAAGAATTGAAGAGAGAAGGGACTCTGAGGAGATAAATATGGATCATGGGAGATTTATGAGCTAATATTTTCAAATAAATATTTTTTTACAAGTTGACATGTATGTGTTCATCTTGTTGATGGGAAGGAAACTCTCCTTCTCTTTTTTCATGTGTTTTCATCGACTCGGAAGAATTTATCACATGTTGTGTAATATTCTCACCTGTTTTTCTGTAATACTCCTATAGTATAGTTTAGATTCAACTCACAATTATGTATATCACACGCCAAAACCGGATGCATCATCGGCCAATCGAAGATGCTCGCGTACGAGGCGGATGTCGGGCACTGGACAATGCATGAGTATTACCACTGGACGATGCACGAGTTGCCTCAGCCGTAATACTCAGCATCGTCCAGCACCCGACGTCTGACCAGAGTGCTCGTACGCTAGCATCTTCGATAGCCGATGATGCAGCTGATGGCGTAATTTACGACCCTTCCCAACCCTTTTATAAACCCTCTTGGAATAGGGATTCCCAACCCTTTTATAAACCCTCTTCGAATTGGAAACCCTCAGCAGAGTAGTGAAGGCGTAGATGGAGTAATTGATTGCACCTTTTTTAACATAGGTGACTTGGGAAAATCAACGAACACTTTATTCTCAAACTTTCTCAAGTTTGCAAAATGATACAACTCTCTCATATTTATAGGCATTCCTAACTCATTCTAGAATTCTTTACTTAATTCTTTTATATTCTAAATATCTAGACTTTTCTATATAAAAATCTAGAGAATTCTTCTACACAAGGGTGGTGATCAAATGCTAACTATTTAGTAATCCAAAATTGAGACCAAGTGTATTATAATATAAATTTAAATAATAATTAAATAAATTAAAAGGGTATTAATGTCAATTAATAAATATAGTAATTAAAAGTAACTACTTTCTCTCTTTTCAAAATCTTCTCAAAACTTTAAATTTACGTAAGTCTCTCGATTTAAATTATTTTTTCACAAAAAATAAATCAAATTGAAGATAATTTTATAAGGATTCTAACGACATCTGAATTTCATATGTTCCGACGACGTTCGAATGATGAAATTTGATAATTTTATTTCGTTTTCGTATATGTTGATAAACAAATTTTTATTAATAAATGCCTCAAACAATATCAATATAATGCATGCACATTATCAATAAAACTTTGTTGACATTTTCTTGTCCTTGTGTTGAGATTCGCATGTCATTGTGTTGATATTTGTAATACACTAGGTTGATATAAAAAAAACAAAAAATATAATATGTTAACTAAATGACGATCTTACCCCTTTATTGATATTTTGTTTACTATTTATTGAAGTTCATGAGGTTTAATCACATTCATAATTTGAACCATTGCCATACGATTCTGGTTGCGCAGCCTGGACTTGATAATCGCCATTGCCGCCTATATATTCCGATGAAAATCCCTAGGGTGGACGCATGAAAAAAAAAAGTTAAATAATAGTTTGCATAAATTTGTAAACTCTATTATAATTTAAAATAAGTACCTCATTTGTGTCCGGTGCAAGTCTTTCATAATTTGAATCATCGTCGTACGATTCTGGTTGCGCACATTGGACTTGACAATCACCGATTTTGCCGATAAAATTGCCTAGGTAGTGGCGGACCTAAGAAGTGGTGAGCATTCAAGTCTTGCATCCTGTGTAAGCCAGTGTATGATTCTCTTCAAGCTTAGATGGTCTTTTAATATTTTAAATTGTTTTATTGCTAGTATTTTTTATGATGTAATTTTCTACAAATATTATTATGCAAAAAAAAATTTCATGTTATATATTCATCATCAAAACTCAACTTAATACAAAACATGTCTCTACTTTTCGTCTCATTAATTATTATTATATCATTACTCACCTCCCCGCATCTTAATTGGTTACATCGATATAAAAAATATCTTACAATTGTTACCAGGAGATTGGACCCAATACTATAATCCTGGATCCGTCACTGTATCTAGAGAAAAGGAGGGAGAAAATGTTGCGTAACAATTTGCACAAATTTGTACACCATAAAAGGAAATAATTAAAGAAATAACGACAGTTGCTTTGTTTGTTTTTTTGGAAATGTTTAGTTTTTAAAACCGTCGCATTGCTGGCTGTATAGTAGTTATATCATTACTTTTTTCAATGCGACGGTTTTAAAAACTAAACATTTCCAAAAAATAGTCTAACAAATAGTCTAAAATAGTCTTATTTTGCCATTTTGGGGTGTCCACGAAAAATAGTCCTATTTCAAAAATGGAAACTTTTTCTTCCACTTTATCTATTTTTCTCATCCTCTCTCGTACTTTTTCCCTTCTCTCTCATACTTTACCTACTTTTTATCCACCTCTTTCTTACTTTGCCAATTTATTATTAAAACTCATGCCGTTCACAAATGAGACTATTTTTTGTGGACGGAGTGAATATTAAACTGATAATTAACAATACTTTAAGATTTATTAACATATAGTATTATAAATCATATAAATACTTTTTTCTCCACTATTCATGCAAAAAACATGGTGACCTTTCATATTAAAGAACTCAGATTATTTTAGCATTTAATATAGGGCTTTGGGTTTAGCAATTGGTTTCTGCTCAGATTTGGTGTCATATTGGACTAAAATTCCTTTGGATATAAATGAGTTCATGTCCAGTTGTTACCCTTATACTGCTATGACACATGTTGTAAATCAGATTTGAAACTCAAGCTTGCAAAAAATTACATTAAACAATAAACATTAGGTAGGTAATGCACAATAACATATTTTTTTCGTTCATGTTGATTATTTACTCATGTTTCACACACAATGCAAATAACGATTGCATTTGCAAAGGTCTAATTGTAGAGCTCTTGTCTAATTGAAGAACACCTCTCTTCTCGGCTCGATTAGTTAACATCCCTCTTTGTGCATGCGCGGAAGGCAGAAAGGGAGGCTTCGGAGCTTAAGGGTACCGGTACAATCTGCGGATAATCGTCGTACGATTCTGGTTGCGCACATTGGACTTGACAATCACCGATTTTGCCGATAAAATTGCCTAGGTAGTGGCGGACCTAAGAAGTGGTGAGCATTCAAGTCTTGCATCCTGTGTAAGCCAGTGTATGATTCTCTTCAAGCTTAGATGGTCTTTTAATATTTTAAATTGTTTTATTGCTAGTATTTTTTATGATATAATTTTCTACAAATATTATTATGCAAAAAAAAATTTCATGTTATATATTCATCAAAACTCAACTTAATACAAAACATGTCTCTACTTTTCGTCTCATTAATTATTATTATATCATTACTCACCTCCCCGCATCTTAATTGGTTACATCGATATAAAAAATATCTTACAATTGTTACCAGGAGATTGGACCCAATACTATAATCCTGGGTCCGTCACTGTATCTAGAGAAAAGGAGGGAGAAAATGTTGCGTAACAATTTGCACAAATTTGTACACCATAAAAGGAAATAATTAAAGAAATAACGACAGTTGCTTTGTTTGTTTTTTTGGAAATGTTTAGTTTTTAAAACCGTCGCATTGCTGGCTGTATAGTAGTTATATCATTAACATAGTATTAGTCTAACAAATACTCCCCCCTCCATGAAAAATAGTCTTATTTTGCCATTTTGGGGTGTCCACGAAAAATAGTCCTATTTCAAAAATGGAAACTTTTTCTTCCACTTTATCTATTTTTCTCATCCTCTCTCGTACTTTTTCCCTTCTCTCTCATACTTTACCTACTTTTTATCCACCTCTTTCTTACTTTGCCAATTTATTATTAAAACTCATGCCGTTCACAAATGAGACTATTTTTTGTGGACGGAGTGAATATTAAACTGATAATTAACAATACTTTAAGATTTATTAACATATAGTATTATAAATCATATAAATACTTTTTTCTCCACTATTCATGCAAAAAACATGGTGACCTTTCATATTAAAGAACTCAGATTATTTTAGCATTTAATATAGGGCTTTGGGTTTAGCAATTGGTTTCTGCTCAGATTTGGTGTCATATTGGACTAAAATTCCTTTGGATATAAATGAGTTCATGTCCAGTTGTTACCCTTATACTGCTATGACACATGTTGTAAATCAGATTTGAAACTCAAGCTTGCAAAAAATTACATTAAACAATAAACATTAGGTAGGTAATGCACAATAACATATTTTTTTCGTTCATGTTGATTATTTACTCATGTTTCACACACAATGCAAATAACGATTGCATTTGCAAAGGTCTAATTGTAGAGCTCTTGTCTAATTGAAGAACACCTCTCTCCTCGGCTCGATTAGTTAACATCCCTCTTTGTGCAGGCGCGGAAGGCAGAAAGGGAGGCTTCGGAGCTTAAGGGTACCGGTACAATCTGCGGATAATGTATACACAAAGTACTTGGTGAAATTGCATTGGACGTTAATTGTTCATTTATTGATGATTATCTTTTAATTTGAGCTTTATTATTATTTTTAAATTAAATGAAAGTATAGTTTTTTTCATTTAATTTAATTTACAGTCTTATCTTTCAATCAACACACTAAGTTTACTTTTCATTGAGATCAAGAACTATCGTATAGGTTAAACAAGTAAAAAAACAAATTCTCTAAATCACTTTATATGTGTACCTAACAATCAACGATTAAATTTTCGGAAATTTTTCCATGTATGAAATAATCATTAATTAACTGCTAAAAAGCCTAAAGCCTATTATAAATGATACTTTCTCCATCTCCTAATAATTGTTCACTTTGGTTCTGGCGCGGATTTTAAGAATTGCAAAGGAAAGTTGGTTGAAAATTGTTCATTGATTAATATGGGTTTCACTTTTATATATATTAATTTTATAATAAAATGTGAGTGGGATGAGTTAGTAGAATGTGAGACCTACTTACTACCATTTATGATAAAAAAAAGTGAAAACAGACAATTAATGAGGGACAAACGAAAGTGACAAAAGTGGACAATTAATGGGAGACCGATGGAGTAATAAAATATAATGAATCATGCTTGATAAATGTAAAAACCTCCACTAACACACTTTTCTTTCTATCTCTCTTATTTTACCAATTTTCTATTAAAACACGTGTCATGTCAAAAAGTTTCTACTTTTAGGGTACGGACGAAGTATAATTGACTGAAAATATTAAAGAACAATAAACACAAGAATTATAGATATTATATAGAATTATCTAGAATTAGGTAGGAAAATATCTATTTGAGAAAAATTAACTATTGAGACAGAATTTTCTTGAATATAGATATATTAAAGATATCTAGAATGAAGTAGATAGTTTCTAGAATAAGTTAGGTGTGACTATATATATGAGTGAGTTGAATCATTTTCACAAGTTGAAATTTGAAAAGTTAGACGTTTCTTAGTTTTCGCACATCAGGCATCTCCTAAATCATTTGTCATATATTGATATAGACAGTAATAAAATATAACAAAACAAACAGTAAATACAACACAAACATTTACCTTCACAGCGAACAGTTAAATTATAAAAACAATTATATTCTAATTATTTATCATTAGAGGTAACGATAGCGGTTATCAAGCTCCGGCTGTGCAATTAGGGTCGTACGGCGACGACTCAAGTTATGTGAGACTTGCGCTCGACACAAATGAGGTATACTTATTTTTTCTATTATTTTCATTTTGAGTTTACTAATTTATGCAAATTGTTATGCTTACAACTTTTTTTCCCCGTGTCCGCCCTAGGGATTTTTACTGGAAAATATAGGCCACGACGGTAGTCTGCCTGCACTACCAGAGTGGTATAGCGACAATTCCATCTATGAGACACATGCGCCGAACACACATGAGGTACCATTTTTTAAAATAATTTCTTTTAGAGTTTACCAATTCATGCAAATTGTTATGTAGTAATTCTTTTTTTCTGCATCCGCCCCTAGGGATTTTCGTTGGCAACAAAGGGCAGCAACGACTATTGTTAAGTTGTGGTTGCGCAACCGGAGGCGTCTTATCAGGAGATTAATCCAATTGTGCAGCGGGATCGGTGTAGGGGCGCTATATCATATGCTTGGGCACATCAACCCCACATTATCAGCGACGCCCGTGATTTGAACAATATTATTGCTGCGGCAGCCCCGAGAAAGAGGGCGGCAGATGTAGATCTTCCAGACGATGTACAAGTTGGTGGTGGTGGCTTCAAGAGACACAAGGGTGACTAAGTTTAGTTCTCATTTAGCCCCGATAATATGCTATTGTATTGTCATACACTTTATTATAGAATGTTTGGTTGTTGTTTACACATAATGTTAATGTAATTGATAACATAATAAAATTTGCAATTTTACTATTTCTAACTAGCAACTATGTTATCTCTTCGTAGCAAACTCAACTGAATTTTGGACGGAATTTTACTAATCACGTGAATATCGTTACACGATCGAAATTGAACTTTCGATTGATAAGTCGATAGGTTTGCTTCAGAATTCAAACACTTTATTTCAAGATTGTCACAAGATTGAAGAAGTAGGTGTGGATGAGAGCCTCAAAATAGCTTAAAGGTTGCCTCATTTAGATTAATTAAATCACAGCAAATCCCTTCCCCGCCCAAAGCCCAATATAATAAAAGTGTTTGATGAATTGACTGACTGAGATCTTTATTTATCACGCATGCAACTGCGATTAAAACGTGTATATCTGAAACGATTTCTTGGTTTCGTGTTAAACACTCTATAATTGGACTTCCTTTCTTTCGTTGACTGCTTTTAAGTAAATTCTGATACAATATCAAAGTTGACTAATGATTAAATTAAAATAATATAGGAAACACGGATTAAATTAACCAAATAAGAAAAATACTATAATCAACTTAACAAGGTAATTTATGATACGAAAAATCAGGAGTTACGCGCCAAATCTATAATTTAAACGTGTTACCGATTGGAATCGAAGAAAAGATTGAGAGAGAAAAAGCAATGGGGGAGAGAGCAAACAAGTTATTCGTTATTTAATTATTCATTTGATAACCAAAACAATTAAACATAATTGCTATAAATACTTTCAATTTTGGACTATTTTAAATATTAGATTATAAAATAATATACTATATCCTATAATTAACTAAACAAGGAAGATAGTTATCCAAAATATCGGGCACTAAAATAACATGTAACACGAACACAACACTATACTAATACTAAGTGCTCCATTAGACTAAACCTAATTTAAAATTTAACATAAATAAAATAATAATATTATTATAATATATTAATATTATTTCTTAACGTGTAACACGGACATGAACACGACACGAAATATTCGTGTCGTTATCGTGTTGACATGATAACGATATGAACCCAATAAGCTTTGACACATACCCATTAACTTCGTGCGGTTCGTGTCGTGGCAAAAATTGACAGTCCTACTACGGACGAAATTTTATGAATCACATGAATATGGTTACACAATCGAAGTTGGACTTTCAATCGATAAGTCAATAGGTTAGCTTTAGAATTCCAACACTTAATTTCAAGATTGTCACAAGATTGAAGAAGTAGGTGTCATGATCAAGTTCGTGGATGAGAGGGTGATAAACTCGTAGTTAGCAAGTGTTACTGATGTTTAAAAGGGAATATTTCAGTGTTTTATAGCACATTACCTGAGTTTTCATATATATCCCCTATTTTAGTGTTTTGATGAGTTTGTCGAGTTTTTGTAGTCACAACAGGTGGAAACAGACGAAACAATAGCCAAAGAGCAGTGCCCTGGCGTTTTACTGCACTAGGCCGGGCGTTTCTCCCACAAGACCGGGCGTCCTCATTGTCACTGGGCGTTTTGTGCAATGTTGGGACTCAAGAAAAACGCCCGGGTCGGGCATTTTGTCACTTAAAATCGTCCGGCTGATGCACTTTTTATTTGCACTATAAATACCTGCAAGTGTACAGAGTAGGTATAGTATAGCAAAAGGTTAGTACCGGATATCGAACACGGGGAAGACGTACACAAAGTGTCTATCTCCTACTAGAACTCAATTACTATCTGGAGAAACAAGAATTTTTTTGGAAACTTTTGAAAACAGAAAATATTGAAAACAGTAAACAATTAAATGCAAACAAATCACGGAGAGAAAAGTATAGAGATAAGGGAATTCCAGGGATGTGCTTTCACTTTTATGGTTATACAAATTCCAACTACAATACCCTAGCACAGTTAATACTTTGAAAGGACGAGTCACCTAGCTTATGCTCATGCGATACAAACGTTGATTACTAACATTAGGGTTGTCAATCCTAATACGTAACTCCAAAAAGCTCCTAAGACCCTTGAAAAGTCCTCACTCTCAATTAACAGTGCCGTTTTAAAGGAAGCTAACTGTAGTGTCTACTAAGTGGATCTAACTCGCTAGAACTCTGTCACAGTTATGAAGCAAGTTATATTAAATCATACATAATTGTGTCACTCAATTACGAAGCATCATGATTAACTTAGGGAAGAAACAAAGTAAAAACAAAACGGATATTAAATAGAAAACGGAATTGTATAACCAAAGTTGCTACTAACACATCCCTAGAATCCTATGAGTTTAGTTACACATAATTGAATAAACTAAAAACATAGATTGAAGGGAAAACAATTTGAACATAAAACTAAAGCAAATATAACCCGTAGGTAGAATCCTTGTCGTTCTTGATGTTCTTGAAATCCTTCTCCAACTCCTTGCACAATTGAAGTACTCTAGCTTTTGATCTCTATGAATGTTGCAAGTAGTAACTCTCTCTCTCTATGAATGTGTTCTCCTTTGATGAAGCTTGAGGTCCTATTTATAGGGGAAAATTATTCCTCATCATAGAAGGAAAAGATCTTCAAAATTTGGTAAATCTTGGAGCAAATCTAGGGCTGGTCGGATTCGCCGCCTTTCTCCGGCGGGCCGCCGCACCTTGGCCGGCGGTCGCCGCGTTGGAGTCCAGAGACTCTGACCCTTCGGTGGCGGACCGCCACATGTCCTCCGGCGGTCGCCCGGCGAGACTCTTCTCCTAGCGTAAATTTCCGAGGCGGACCGCCACATGGCTCTAACCGCCGGGCGCCGCGGTCGCCGTACAACTTCGCGGCGGTCGCTGGTCGCCGTCTGACTCCAGATTTCCAGACTATGCGTTTTTACTCCCCTTTTCGGCTCGAATATGCACATTTCTCACAAAACACATCAAAATACCAAAATGTATAAAATATGCAAATAATGGACATGTAAAGTGATTTTGATAGTAAAAGCGAACCAAATAATGGCCTTAAAATAGTGCAAAATCCGAGCGTATCACCGGCCGGGCGTTTTGCTTATACGCTGATTTGCTTCTATTTTTTGCCCCGGGTATAAATAGGACCTAGGGTTCGACTTCAGCACACTTTTCACACGCCCCAGAAGTAGTTTTCACATTTTGAGAGCAGATTGAAGTGACGAAGAGTCCGATTCATCAACAAGGTTGAAGACGTAGACGATTTGCCCATTCAATGCACCTTTGGCAGTATCTTAATTATTTTTCTGATTAGTCTCGTTCTAAGCCTTGGTTACCGGTCAGTATAACGTGCTTTATTGGATAATATCTGCAAAATAGTTGCTAAAGTGTGCAGGTTGAGGTACTAAATCAGGAGGAAAAGATCAGAAGGAATTGGTGTGAAAAAGTAGCAAAAGTGTGCAAACTGGTCAGTATGAGCAGAAAAGGTGCGAACTGGCCAGGATGGATGCTACGGAACTGAACACGAGAAGGAAAGACTTGCTTGGAACAATCAACCACTAAAGAGGGGCAAAATTGTCATTTCGCATGAAGAGGGAGCCCTAGAAATTAGGGCAATCCACCCTATAAATAGGAGTTGAACATAAGGAGGAATCACTTTGGACATATAATTTTTGACTTATCTTTATCATCACTTTTGAATCATCACTTTGAGAACACTTTTTGGGAGAATAGCTCCATTAGCTCTAAGTTCCACTCTCTAAATCCAGCAGCCTGCCATGAAGATTCCGGCCACCAGTCGGCGAGGAGTCATCATGCCTGATTCATTCCAACCGCCGTAGTCCACTTCCAGTTTCAGAAGAAGCCATCAGCCAATTACATGCTTTCTTAGTTTAAGAACTTGTTTTACTTGCATTTGTCTCGGATTTCAGTAGTTAATCTGTTTGTTTGAAGCATCTTTTGGTTTGAATGTTTGAATGAAGTTAAGTTTTTATGGTTTTATTTGAATTACAGCTTTATTATTTCTTTAAATCTCTTTAGTAAGCTAGATCTTATAGTTTTATGGTGATTTATGTTGTTTAAGTGCTTGAATATGCCTAGCTTAGTTAGATCTAGAATTCGTCTCTTTAGTAAGCTAGATCTTAAGTTTCTTGCTTTCGTTCTCAATTTCAAGTTAAATATTGCATTTACGAATTTTTGAACTTGAGCATTCATCAATGGAGTTTGTTAGATCTGGTTAATTTAGCTTGGTGAAGAAGAAAATGTCATAGTCAAAGATATGTTGCTTTTGTTACTTTTTGCTTTTGTACTTGCATTTTTTTAGCTTTTCTAAACCCAACAGCCAGTCTGCCAGCATGTACTTTGATTCCCTTTACCTTTTGTCTAGCCATTTTTAGTATGTTTCGTCTAGTAGCTTCTCATATGCATAACTAGGTGTCCAACTTTCATACTCACGTACACATCCAGTAGCATTAAACATTTAGTTACTTACTGGTCAGTATAGGTAGAGTCTCATTTTAATTTTACGCCTAGGTAGAACTCAACCCCAAAAGCGTGGTAGCAAACCAACCCTTCCAAAATGTCTTTCCAATTGCACTTCGCCTACATCCATCTCTGTGGGATCGACCCTTACTCCACTATACTAGCCAGTAGAAGTGGGTTGAGGTATTTTTGTTGACAAGAGGTTTTAGGCATAGACCCAACGACACAGCTAGGTCTAGGTACCCTCCTGGCCAGTTGACACGCACACACAAAAGAGTCGCCGCCTATAATTAGTAAAACCTCTTCCTTGTCATTTTCCTATGTTCAATTCACCTTCTATGGATTTCTCCTATGAATTTGCGTTGAATATGAGTAGCTAAATCTTTTGTAGAGATTTGGTGAAGACTACAATGAACGCTTTTGATTAATTCAAGGACTTTTGATTACCTTTGCTCTTGTGATTCCTTTGTTTCATTCTTGTGCTTTTTTCAATTCAATTGCCTAGCTATTGGATTTGTTGAACTAGTTTTGAGTAATCGAGAGATACCTAATTAGGATTGATAAAAGAATGAACAACACATAGATAATTTGTATTCGAGAGAAGGAATTCTAGAGTGATGGCTTGAGCCTTTTGTTTTAAGGAGTTAATTGTGAAGTATTAAAAGGAGACTTCAATATTAATAATTAATCAACTGGTTGAGTGCACTCAAGAGAGGGCTTAGCCTAGACTAGAGGTTTTCCTAGTAATCCTAGAGACTTTAATTGGGTAATCGAAGTTGTTGAATTGTTGTATTGTGTCGTTGTAGTTGGATCAAAAGGCTCTACCATGTTCTCTTATTCTACGTATTCATAAAATTAAAAATGATGTATATTATTTTAAAAATAAATTAGTAATAAAAAGTTATAAATATTGAAAACATGTGTTATAGACAGTTTTATATAAAATGGCGTATTTAATGGGGGATGAGGACTCATACGTTGCACAAACAGACCAACACACATTGCTTTGGATGTTGCAGTATTTGGTTACTTGTGCTATGTGTGAATGTAAAATGTGATTAGGAACGATTTAGTTATAATGTTAGCATAAATTGGTCATATTTCTCATTTGGCTGACTGATTCAGTTTTTTCTTGAAAACGAGTATATATGGTAATAATTGCATGAAAATGATATTTTTTAAGTTGGCTTGAAAGTGTTAAATTTAAGTTAAATTCTTTGAACTGTTCACTTAAATTTAAGCATAATCTGAATTGTCTGTAATGGACAATCTTGTGCTGCAACCACTTCCTTATCTGCGGATCAGGGCAGTGTTTGCGGGCCTCTGCTGCATAATTCCCTCGGCTGCTTCAGCGAGTGATGGGGTTGAGAGCATGTGATACGGAGATAACTACAACTCCGATCAAGGAGACCACGACGGCCGAACCCACAACAGAGGCAGAGGCCGGGGGACCACGAACAGAGGAGGTGGCAGCAGAGTTTACGACAGCAGAGGAAGAAGGAAGACCATCTGAGGTTTGGAACGTGAATGAGCGACCCCGGAGACAGCCGAAGCCGGTGGTGAGATATGGAGACTTCGTCTCACGTTGAGGGGGCAGAGGATGCTTTATTTTTTGCTTAGTTTAATAGTTGTTATTTTCGGATGTTATTTTGCATTTTGGACTGATTTAATTAAATATTTGAGTCGAGCCCAATAAGCTCCTTTCCGGGTTTTCTTGGTGATTCTTTTCCGGATCGCAAAAGAGAGTCGAATCATCTAGGGTCCTTAGAATATAAAAGGGAGTGTGTTATGAATTGATTAAACAAGAAATAACATATTTTTCCCAGTTTTCTCGTTCCCTTTATTTTTCGCAAACCCTATTTTGGAGCTGATCCCGAGGAAAGCCCGAGACGTCCACTTTACAAACCTGCCGTTGATCTCTCGTCAACGTCGAAACCGTGTTAAGGGACTCTACCCTTAACAATTGGTGCTTTCATTGAGAGCCCAAACGGCTGTGAGTGGTGGCCGGGCAACGAACTCGCCTGACCAACGACTGCGTTTGGGGCCAACTCGGAGTGGTGGCCGGGCAAAGAATCCGCCACGACCAACGAGGAACTCGGAGTGGTGGCCTGGCAAAGAACCAAACAACTGGTGTGGGGTATATAGGCTAAATGGGCGCTCTCTCCTAACAGGCTAGTCTTTTAGGATGAGTTATCCTACCTCGAAGCCTGTGAATGTCCGACCTTACAGATACCCCTATTTCCAGAAGACGGAGATCGAGCGTCAAGTTAAGGAGATGCTTGACACGGGCATCATTAGGCGGAGTCATAGCCCTTTCTCGTCGCCTATGCTTTTAATCAGAAAGAAAGATGGCTCATTCCGATTTTGTATTGCTACAGTGCCGGACCACTTTCCGATTCCGACGACAGATGAGTTATTTGATGAGCTTGGTGAAGCTCGGTTCATCACTAAACTGGACCTACGCGCCGGTTATCACCAGATCAGGATGCACTCCGAGGATGTGTTCAAAACGGCGTTCTGCACACATGACGGACACTTTGAGTTCCTGGTGATGCCGTTTGGGCTCACAAACGCTCCTTCGACGTTTCAGGCAGCAATGAACGAGATCTTCCGACCTCTTTTACGCCAGTCGGTAATTGTGTTCTTTGACGACATTCTAATTTACTGCCCATCTATGGAGTGTCACACTCGCCATTTAAATGAGGTGCTTTCTATTCTTGCTTCGCATAGTTTCTTTGT
This sequence comes from Salvia hispanica, assembly GCF_029641045.1. Classification (NCBI taxonomy): domain Eukaryota; kingdom Viridiplantae; phylum Streptophyta; class Magnoliopsida; order Lamiales; family Lamiaceae; genus Salvia; species Salvia hispanica. Next base: position 46,808,810 of record NC_142697.1, read on the forward strand.
GAAATTGTCCAAATGCACTTTCTGTTATTCCACTGTGGATTACTTAGGCCATTTAATCGAGGATGGCCAGTTAAAGGTAGACCCAGGGAAAATTGAGGCGATGGTCGCGTGGCCGGTCCCCTCCACAATCAAGCAGTTGCGTGGTTTTTTTGGACTAACAGGGTATTACAGACGGTTTATCGCAGAATATGCATCAATTGCTGCCCCATTGTCGGAGTTGCTAAAAAAGGATGCGTTTGATTGGACGCCTCGAGCGGAGGAGAGTTTTATCGCCCTTAAGGCCGCGATGACATCTGCGCCAGTGTTGCGGTTGCCAGAATTTTCCAAGACTTTTTACCTGGAGACCGACGCCTCAGATTTTTGCGTGGGCGCAGTTTTGCTACAAGACTGCCACCCTTTGGCCTTTTTCAGTAAGAAACTCGGCCCTAGAAGGCGTGTGACTTCGACTTACCACAAGGAGTTGTACGCGATCGTCGAGGCGGTGCAGAAGTGGAGACAGTACTTACTGGGTAGAGAATTTGTTATAAGGAGCGACCAGAAGAGTCTGAAGGAGTTACTGCAACAAGTGATTCACACGCCAGACCAACAATTATATGCGAGGAAGCTGATGGGATACAAGTTCCGTATTGAGTACAAGACGGGGGCATCGAACAAAGCGGCGGATTGCTTGTCTCGCCGAGATATGGACGTTGAGGAAGCAAGGAAAGATGCGAACCTACTGTCGGCAGTAAGTCATCCGATTCCGGATATTATGGAAATTTTGAGGGAAGAAAATCGTACTTTGGGTGATATGCTGGAACTGCAAATTGCGATTAAGAATGGAACCGCGAAGCCTTATTTTTCGGTGGTGGATGGAATGCTATATTTCGGCCGGCGCATTATGGTGGCTAAGGCATCTTCGGCGAAGGAGGTTCTACTGTATGAGCACCACAGTACGCCGTTGGCGGGGCACCGTGGTGTTGATCGCACTTTCAGAAAGCTGGCAGCTTCTTTCTTTTGGAGGCAGATGCGCACGGATGTTAAGCACTTTGTCGAGGTGTGTTTCGAGTGTCAAACTACGAAATATTCAACCCAAAAGCCCGCGGGTCTTCTACAACCATTGCCTATCCTGTCGTAAGTTTGGGAGGACGTGTCCATGGATTTTATAACTAGTTTACCGCAATCTCGCGGGTACACCACAATCTTAGTGGCGGTGGACAGGTTGTCTAAGTACACACACTTTGCACCATTGCCGACGAAATTTGATGCGTGGCGGGTAGCAAACCTTTTCATTGACACTGTGGTCAAACATCATGGATTTCCGAAGACGCTAGTTTCGGATAGGGATCCGTTGTTTCTGAATGAAATGAGGGAGCATATGCAGAAGTTGAGTGGGACTAAGCAACATTTCACGACCTCCTACCACCCTCAATCAGATGGGCAAACTTAGGTGAGAAATCGCGGTCTTGAGCAGTATTTAAGAACATTTGTAGCTGATCGTCCGGCCAAGTGGGCAAATTTTTTACCTTGGGCGGAGTTGGCCCTAAACTGTTTCTATCATGAGGGGCTCGGGACGTCGCCATACCATGCCCTGTACGCTCGCGAACCGCTAGCATTGATAGATAGCAGCGCCTCCGTCGGCTGCGACACCGCCCGACGTAGCTCGACACATTCGTCAGAGGGGAGAATTAATTGTAACATTGAGGAAGAACTTGGAAAAAGCCCAGAATCGTATGCGGACAGCAGCAAATGGCACTTGGAGTTTAAGGTGGGCGATCGTGTCCTCTTAAAGCTGCAGCAGTATCGCCAACACTCAGTCGCGCGGCCAATCTCAGCTAAGTTAGCTCGCCGTTTCTATGGTCCATTTGAGGTGCTTGAGCGCATTGGTCAGGTGGCATACCGTTTGAAGTTGCCGGAGGGTAGTAGAATCCATGATGTATTCCATGAAAGCCTGTTGCGGCCGTTTGTTGAAGGATCGCGACGTGAGATGCCGGACTTTCCCGTGGTTTTTGCCAAGAGGGCATTCCATTGCCCGCCCGACCAAGCTGTTACAGCGAAGAGTAGTGTGGTGCGAATGGAGGAGGGTCAGTTGCAATGGAGTGATGATGGAGGGGCATCCCCGACTTGGGAGCTGATGTCTTTGATTGAGAAGCATTTTCCGGATTTCCTTGTGGACAAGGAGTTGCTTAACGAGGAGGGAGTTGATATGGAGATAACTACAACTCCGATCAAGGAGACCACGACGGCCGAACCCACAACAGAGGCAGAGGCCGAGGGACCACGAACAGAGGAGGTGGCAGCAGAGTTTACGACAACAGAGGAAGAAGGAAGACCATCTGAGGTTTGGAACGTGAATGAGCGACCCCGGAGACAGCCGAAGCCGGTGGTGAGATATGAAGACTTCGTCTCACGTTGAGGGGGCAGAGGATGCTTTATTTTTTGCTTAGTTTAATAGTTGTTATTTTCGGATGTTATTTTGCGTTTTGGACTGATTTAATTAAATATTTGAGTCGAGCCCAATAAGCTCCTTTCCGGGTTTTCTTGGTGATTCTTTCCCAGATCGCAAAAGAGAGTCGAATCATCTAGGGTCCTTAGAATATAAAAGGGAGTGTTTTATGAATTGATTAAACAAGAAATAACATATTTTTCCCAGTTTTTTCGTTCCCTTTATTTTTCGCAAACCCTAGTTTGGAGCTGATCCCGGGGAAAGCCCGAGATGTCCACTTTACAAACCCTCAGTCGATCTCTCGTCGACGTCGAAACCGTGTTAAGGGACTCTACCCTTAACAGCATGGGTGGTTGTGGTGGCGGTGTTGGCCACGTTGTCTGTTGTTGAAGGTGGTTTGTGGTGGTGGTGCATTCGGAACAACACTAAGTACTGCGACACGGGAATTTCCTCGTTGTAGACATTGAGATGAAGTCAACTGGTTTTAGTATATGGAAATGCTTGTCTTTTTGTTAGACATTAGACAATGTTTAAGGAACATAAATAGCCATGATTTACTTGAAACCTTAGACAAAAATGTAGATTAATATTATGAACTAGAACGAGATAACATTCTCAAACACAAAACTCTCTAGTGAGAAAAAGCTAGGAGTGAAAATCATAGCATAAGTAGAGTAATGCTCTCTAGCTACATCCTTACACATATCGACGGGTTGAATAGTTTTTGTCTTGTTGGAATAGTTCTTCTCATGCAGCAACATCAAAATGTCTCCATTTTTGAAAGCTTTGATGGGATGAGAAAATGGCAATTTAATCGGATCAAAATAAATTGTACTAAACCTATATTTTATAGTCCAAGATTCTTCGAATTAGTACTTCGTTACCCGGATGACAATTTCATCGCCAACCCATATGCAATAGCTAAAACAAAGGCAGTCCCTTAAAACAGACAACTCTAACTCCAACCATCATAGGAGGAGCGGTGTATATTATTTAATTTTTTGATTGAATTTGGCTTGAAATGAGCTATATATTGGCTTTAATTTGAGCATAATATTTTATTCATAGTAATTGTTCCCTAGTTGGTTTTTTTAGTTTTTATTGGGATTGTGATTTTTATTCAAAGTTTTTAAAGATCGTAGTTGTTCCACGTCCACTATTTATTTATTTATTTATTTTTGTCTAAATCCTAGCAATTACTCCTTCTGTCCCGATCTATGTGGAGAATTTTTGTTCTAATATGAGATGTTGTTTAGTACTCTCTCCGTCTCATTCAAGATGACATATTTCCTTTTTACTTTGTCCCAACCAAGATAACACATTACTTTAAATAGAAACATCTTTGTTTCTATTTTATTCTCTCTTTCTTATTTTACTCTCTCTTCTTAACACACAAAATATAACTGTATAAAATTCCGTGCCGCCCAAGAAAGGGGTCATCTTCCTTGGGACGGAAAGAGTATTATTTTTATAAGTTAAGTCGAGATGGTAAAGTAAGAGAGATAAAGAAAGTAGAGAAAATGACGTTTCTATTATTAGAAATATATAATTTTGATTATAAATTTCAAAAAGGAAAATGATTCATTTAGAGTAAAACATATGAGTGGTTATTAAATTAGAATATGAAGAGTATGATTTCCAAATTCTTCTGGTTTATCAACAATTAAAATTTTTTAGTGAACTTAATTTTTACGACCTGAATTAGAAAAAATATCCCTGAAAAAATATAAAAAATGGAAAATATAAAAGTAACTCCTCATTTTCCAATAAAAATTAATATAAATACATCAGTCTCCAATTTAGCCCCAATTCTCAGCCGTTGCCTCTTTTCTTCTTCTTTCTTCTCAGTGATTCAGTCCATCAATGGAGCGTGATTTCTTCCAATATCTACCATCAGAACTCACCACCGACATCCTCTCCCGCCTGCCCTTCCGAAGCCTCGTAATCAGCAAGTCCGTTTGCAAACCATGGCTCAATTTAATCGATTCCGACGATTTCCGCAAATCCGAAATCAAAACCCCTCCCGCCCTAGTCCTCTTGACAGAGAAGGCGAGGGGTTCAACTTGGTGCTCGATTTTCGAATTTGAAGACGAAGATGCGGAGAAGAGCCATGATTTTCGCCACATTCCGCTCATGGATTTGGAAATCCCTCACGGAAACAGAGCAACAACGGAAGGTATCACTGCTAATGGATTACTTCTTCTCTACTCAATATCAACTAAAGGTATTCCTGTTTACATATGCAATCTGATAACTCGTGAATATACGGAGCTCTGTTTGCCCGCGGACTACATCCCGGGTCATTTCTTGAGTTTTGGATTCGGTGTGAGCAAAATAAGTGGGCAATGTAAGGTCGTCTGCAACAATGACTGCACCGACTCTCATCATGTATACACCCTCGGAACAGGAACTTGGAGGCGTGTTGAAGGCGGGGCTGCTTCTGGTTTCACATGTCATGGTCAAAGCGTTGAATATAATGGCAACATTCACTGGAGAGCATTTGATGTGAGTGGTGACATGTCGATTTGTGGTTTTGATGTTGAAACGGAATGTTTTAGACTCTTCTCAATTCCTCCCGTGGAAGACGGTGGATATCTAAATGGGTATTATTGTGTTTTAAGGGATTGTCTGTGTTATTATTACACGGTTGATTATGAGATTAGGATCTGGATGATGAAGAAATACCTAGTCGAGGATTCTTGGACCTTGGAGTACAAGTTGAGTACTATGGTTTTTGATATTAATATGGATTATGTGTATGTTCATCCGATTAAACATTTTAAGGACGGTGATATTTTGATGTTGCTGGACGATGATGATCTCGTCTACTACTCCAACAAGACAAGAACGTTTCAACAAGTCGGTATGTTTAGGGATGGATATGTGCGTTGCCTTAGCGCCCTGACTTTCACTCCTAGCCGTTTCTCACTCAAGAATTTCGGATTCAAGAATGTGATCTCGTTTTAGTCCAGGTTCTAATGTTTGTCTGTTGTCCAGTGTTTCATGTAATGTTCGGGTTCTAAGGTTTCTTTGTCTTGTAGTGTTCGTGTTTGGTCTTATCGTGTCCATCTTGACATAAACCATCGTAGATGCATCTGTAATGTGTTACTAGTGTTTGTCATCAAATTCGAATGCCTCTTTTATTTGGACTATTAATGTTTTTTTTATTAAACTTTGTTTATTGCCCTCTTCGTTGACCTCGTCACTGAAGACAGCCAGACTCTCGTAGTCCACCTTCGGGAATCACGGAAACATGAACTTCATTGATGTTGTTGACGTTAGAGGCGTAGTGAGGTGATTATAGTACCATATGACAATTACATTCGATGATCAATAAACTGCAAATAAAGCAGTCCAAACACTTCCTTTATATGTGAAAGTTTTTCCCCTTTTTCTTTTTCTCCCAAGTGAGAAACACTGTAACTTTCTTCTACTTCAAGATAGAACACAAAATAGCAAGAAAGATACAAGATGATTACATATGTCAGATAATTAAGAAGCCGCAACATCTCCATAAAATATGGGAACAACATTGGAAAAATAAGCTATGTGAGGGCTTTGAGATTGCATTCTTAATCTCTTACTGGATTATTTATCATGGTAGGGATAACAGGGAATGGAGGGTGGCATTTTAGTGTTGAGGGTTTGAGATGATTGAATCAATTTGCTGAAGCTGCTTTCAGATAATTATAGTCTTGAAAGAACACAAAGATCTTTTGTTAATTGATTGCAAATTTTACAATGGTAGCAGGATGTTGGAGCACAAATTGTTTTTAGCTATACTCCAAAATTTCAATTTCGTAAACTACATCCCAATTGAAAATTTGATTGCTGTTTACACAAAACAGAACATTAAAAACTTGGACCAGTAATTGGTGGATGCATTTCCTGCTGTATTTGATGATTTGTTACAGTATTTTTTTGAGATTTTTATGTGATTGCAGTTTATTGATCATCGAATGTAATTGTCGTACTCGTATGGCTTTCTTACAATCTAAACTATTTTGTGTTTTACATTGGATAAGAACAAAGTTACAGCGGCGCCAAAGTGTGTCATTGAAGTACAGCACGCCCTGCTGTGTTTATACGCACAGCAGAGGGATCTGTGCCCATCGATGTGTTCAAAGATTGGCAACATCTTGATGTTGTGAGGGGAACGAATTGATGGTTCTGAAGATATCGATATTGGCGGTACTTAATTTATTAATTTCTACATGATCTTCACTACATTCCGCTCAAAGATTTCAATATCCCTCGTGCATGCTCAGAATCAACGGAAGGTATTGCTGCTAATGGATTGCTTCTTCTGTTGACAATGTTGTCAAAATTGCAATTGATTGTGAGAAGCCAATGAAGGAAATAGATGGTGTTGATTCCTTCTTTTACATTGATAGTTCAAAGTTATTTTATGAATTGGATTATTTGGGCGTGACCAATATACAGCTCCCGAATTATGTAGTGGATGATACTATCTTGCAGGGTGGGCCCCTACATATTCAACAGGTTTCGAATGATGCAACGAGCTTCCTTGTTCTACACGGTGATGCTCGCACAATACCACCGGGCAATCCATTTCCAAGCCAAGCCTTGACTTATGGCCTCTCCGAAACTGAGGTTAATAGAATCAGCCAGAGTTTTTTGGGATTCAAAACATATGTAGAAGGAGTTATTGATGGGTTCTACTCTCATCCCCAACTTCTTCTTCACCGTGACCATTTCTGGTGTTTGCTGATCCAACCAATGACTACTCAAGAGGGTACAAGAGATCAACTTGAGAAACATAGATACATTTGGATATTCTGCAGCAATCAATGCGTTAGAGGGAAGACGTTAAGAGGTCATGTGACGGTTCATGTAGCCCAAATTTCTAAATATGCAGTTGGGATCATTGTGGTGGAATTTGAAGGTGGTGATTATCACACCAGCTATGACTTGAGCAAGAATATGAACTCTTGGATGATTTCTAATCCCGAACCCACCTTTATTGCAATGACTGCAACCTCCTGCAGAGAATGCGACATGGAATTTGCCTCCTTAAGGCTGGTTTCTGGACATACCAAGAGTATATCTGAGAAAGTGATGAAGGTGTCTAGTGTGGAATTTCTGCATGATTCTCGGAGGATGGAATCCCTCACTAAGTTTTCGAGGGTTGTGAATCCCTTGTTTGTTAATGTGGTTGTTTCTCATTGTGACGTATCCAAGCAGGATGAGTCAGAGGACGTTGCTGGGTGCTTAATGAAACTGGTTAGAAGTGTTGTAAGTTCCCTCAAGTTCAAATCTATCGTAGAGGATTATGATAATTCTGATTACTTAGGAAGTGCTATTGCATTTCGTGGGAGTAAGTTATTTCGTGGGAATGATGGAGATTTCGTTCCAAATACATTAATTATTAAAAAAAAGGCGCCCGAATTTAGTGACCTAGATGTGAACATCGATGATGTCGAGAGGTTTAGGGTTGAAAATGGAATGAAAGACCATAGGTGTGATGATGCATGGCTTAAAAATTGTGGCGGTGGAGGTCCAATTGCACTAGCTAAATTTCTTGATGGTGAAATCTATGAATCGGTTTGGGAGGCGTCTTTATCCACAATCGGTGGTGACTTAGATGAAAGAGCATGTTGTCACTCAATTGGGCTACTGCATGGAGTTTTGATTCATGAAGTCCTTATTCATGATTTGGATGAGATTAGAAATACAGTTATCCATGGAGATGGTTGCAATTTAGTCGAGGAGGGTAGCAGGATTGCTGTTGCAGCAGACATTTTTTGTTGGAAGATAGTTGCGTTCACATTGGAAATACAGTCAACTATACCACTGTCCCTGTTCACATTTTTTGCTTCAAAGAGAGAAAGCATTATACAAAAACTTCAAAGAAGCTTAAAGAATCGAAAATTTCATTGGAAGATAAAGATTATGCTCATATTATCTGGTGGAAGGAGGTTAGATATATCTCCGCTTCTCCTAGTTTGCCATATATAATTCAATCAGCAAGTTTGATTGTATTGTGTTTCTTGTCTCAGAAACTGGAAATGTGCAGAAAGCCTTCTTCTGTTCAACTGGTCAAGCGGTTGGCATTTACTAATTTGCTGGGTGTTGATAGTACCTTAAAGAATGGAAGGTACACGTCTCTCTATGTCTGCTGGAATTGCCTGATGCCTCATTCTTTTACTTATTAATCCTCTTGTGCTCATTGAAAGAATTAAAATTATAATGTGACATTCTGTGAAGCAGAGAATTTTAAGGTCTCAATGTGCTATTTTCACAACTCTTCTCCTTTTTCTATACTCAACTGTATGTGGAATATGAATTTTCTTTTCATGCATTTGTATCATAGTGCTCATCAATCCTTTGAAGATGTAATCAAATATGGGCTTTCTCATGTTGAAACAGAAACATAGACTAATTATCCCTTGATTGTTGCATTTACTATTCTGTCCTACTGTTGCAGTTCAGTGTTAGGAATGAATATTAATTTTTAGAACAACTATCTTGACACAACTGACATTAAATTTGGTAATTTCTTTCTTGATTATATTGTAGCCTCAAAGAAGGAAATCTTAATTGCGAAATGTTGCAGTTCAAGTCAAAATTTCCGCGTGAAGTTTTACTCTGCAGGGTATGTCTATATGGTTTTCCTTAATCTTCTTTTGTACTTTGTTTCGCATCTTCATCTCTCAATTTGGTACCATGCTTCGCTAACACAGATTTTTGTGATCCACTCTCACCACTTTTTGTCTCTATTCAAGGTCGGAGATTTTTATGAGGCTATCGGTATTGATGCTTGCATCCTAGTAGAATATGCTGGATTGAATCCTTTTGGTGGTTTACGTTCAGACAGCATACCTAGGGCAGGTTGCCCCGTGGTGGTATGTGGTTTCCCATGTGTAATTTTAACTCTTTTTAGGGCACACAAAGCCTTTGTCTGCTGTGCTACTATTTTATATCATTTTTATTTAAAAGTGGATACAGTGTTATCAGGGAAAAGTCTTTTTATTCCACTTCACATTTTATGTTACTATTTAATTGTTTAATTAACTCAACTATATTTTTTCATTCTATGTGCTGGGACTATTTTATCTTCTGCTATCTATCATATACTCCTATTGTCTACTGGTGTAGGAAAATTTTGTTGAAATTCTTTGCTCTATCACAACTACTTAAATCATTACTTGAAAATTTGTGACACTGCTCGTAATTATTCCTGCAGAATTTACGACAGACTTTGGATGATCTGACCCGTAATGGTTTTTCTGTTGTAAGTACAATGCCCTGAATTAGTTGCTTTGGTCTCGAATTGTAATTAATATATGTTACACAACTTTGTGTATCAAGTGGAAGGAGAAAATAATAACTTCTGATTGATTGGTTTCAGAGTTGATTTATAGATTTTTTTTCTTGGTTTGTTATTCATTTGTAGTGCATAGTGGAGGAAGTTCAGGGTCCAACTCATGCCCGGACACGCAAAAGTCGTTTTATATCCGGGTAATTTACCTAAAAACTTGATTGTGAATTTAATTTTCCTCTCAAGGGTTGCTCTGACTTTGAGTTAGACTGGAGGACACTGTCCTGATTGTATGATTCCATATTTTTATAGAAATTTGGCGAATCTCAACGAATAGAACCACAATGAGATAACTGATGAGAACCACTTTGATGAAGATGTTTTTATCCGTACTTATCTATAAAAAAAAACTACTCATCCTATTTTATGCTGCTATGCAACAACTGTGACACATATATGGGTGGCTATAGTTTCATAATTAATTGACACATCAACAAGAGAGTGTTCCTCATAATTGATTTGATATATCTGCTGATTATAAGCTCGTGATTTTTTTTAGTTTGTTAGTATTGTTTAGCTTATGTATCTAACTCTTATCAGGCGTGCATTTTGATAATTTCTTAATAAGTTCATCAGACATTTTTTCATATCCTTCATTGCACGTCCAGTACATGTCCTAACTCCGTGTGTGCTTTCAGGCATGCACATCCTGGTAGTCCTTATGTGTTTGGGCTTGTTGAAGACAATCACGATCTGGATTTTCCTGACCCTATGCCTGTAGTAGGTAAAAGCCAATTGGATCTTGTGAAGGACCTTCTTTTAATGCATGTTGATGAATTCTCTTTTTGGCTCAATCCATATTCTCACTATTTCTGGAGAATCACTTATCATTCAAAGATGAACTAAGTTGCCAATGTTCTATAAATGACAGGAAATACTCTTGGCTAATTGATTTAGTTGGAACACGTTCCGAACGATAATCTCGTTGATGCATAACTGTTTTCAAATTCCATCACTTATATTCCTTTTCACTAGAAATGTTTTTTTTCGGTTCTAGGGATATCTCGCTCAGCTAAGGGATATTGTATGCTTTCGGTGCTTGAGACAATGAAGACTTATTCTGTTGAGGATAATCTAACAGAAGAAGCATTGGTTGCCAAACTTCGTACTTGTCGGTGCCATCACTTGTTCCTCCACACATAATTGAGGAACAGTTCTTCAGGTTTATAATATGACGTGTCATCATCGGTATGGTAGAAGGGTACTGCTATTTGTTGATTGAGATATTGAACTATTTGTATCCGTCATAGCTGTCTAAAGTTAAATAAGTTTGCTTCGAAAACGACACTGTTTAAGTTATTCAAGAAACAGTTAGATGGTTGTTTTGAACTCCCAAAACTATATTTTGTAAAAGGTAGGGTGGGTTATGATGTTTTACTCTAATATAGCTTATTTTGTTGTCTGGTGTATCTCTTCTGATGCCACAGATGGGTTTCCTTGAAATGGCTTATACGTAACTTACCTTCATGCTGTGGAATAGGGTGTGGCTACATAAATGGCTATTGTCACTTTTGTGTCTTAGTGACTTGATTAAATATTTGTGCGTCTTGATGAAGGATGTAGTTTATACCCTTTTGAGAAGGGAGAAAATAGAAGATTGTGACGGAATTAGGTTGATTCTTTTGATGGCTTCTTCTTCATATATTTTTACCACCAATGTCACTGTATAGGTACTTGTCGCTGGGGAGAGTTTGGTGAAGGTGGACTTTTATGGGGTGAATGTAATGCTAGGCAATTTGAGTGGTTTAACGTTGATCCAGTTAACGAGCTCTTATACAAGGTCTCAGTTTGAGCATTACTTATTTATTTATGTGCCCTCTTGTATTATTTGTATATGACATTAGCTTGAACTTATTCAGGTTAAAGAGCTCTATGGCCTTGAAGATAATATAACATTCAGAAATGTTACGGTTGCCCCAGAAAATAGGCCAAGTCCTTTGTACCTTGGGACAGCCACACAAATTGGTAATACAAACTTTCTATCTCTCTTACTTTACCAATTTTGCATTAAAACCCGCGTCATTTCAAAAGTTCCTATTTTTAGGAAACGGGGGGAGTATAATTTTAATGGCACGGTATCTGCTCCATTTTCTTGAACCCAATTTTAACTATTGATTGTTGCTACTGATTAGATTAATTTGGAAGTCTATGTCAGTCATCCTGATAGTATAGGAAAACATAGAATGGAACATAATATTTCCTTTAAATAGGTGACGGTGTAAAAAAATTGCATCTGTAGGGCATTTGTTGTTGAAAATGTAACAGACAGCAATTTGGTGCTTTCAGTTCACTTAATGTATTTAAGGGAATATATGCCTGGATATGTAGTAAATGATTTTTTTTCTGCACCACATCTTGTCAGGTGCTATTCCAACTGAAGGAATTCCCTGTTTACTGAGGGTTCTACTTCCACCAAGTTGTGTTGGCCTACCTATCATGTGAGTGGGAAGTTGATTATGGATCTAGTTCACATTACATAGCAAATTTTATTAGTCCATCATTAGTATCAGCAAACACCCCATTTCCACGTCCATTCTTTCTGTATATTATAAAAGGTTACTTCAAAGAAAGATATCGATATATTCACTATGTCGAGATTTTTGTTTAATATGATTTTGACTCTCATCATGGATGCATATCCTACACTTGTTCTTCTATAGGTATATCAGGGATCTTCTTTTGAACCCTCCTGCCTATGAGATTGCATCAAAAGTACAAGGTCAGTTATTATAAACTAAATATTTATTTCCAGTAGCATTTACATATGGTGGCTGCTGCTACATTTGCTTCAAGACAATAGTATTAGAATTTGTTGTACTAAATTCTGTTTCTATTCAGCAGTTAAACATATCATTCATCCAGGTTGTGTTGTTTCAATAATTAGTTCAGTGTTCAGGTTACGACCACTATGACTAACAATAATAGGTGATCATGGGCCAAAAGTGAAAGAAAATAAGTTGACCTGCAGTTTTCTAACATGCAGAAGTTTACTCACGTCCTATTGAATATGCAGAATTTAACTTTACTTTTCTGAGATACATAGCCCCCTTTTCAAGATTTTTTTGATCAATTTAGAACCTGAGTGATTGCAACTATCAATATTAAAACTAAAATTCGTGTATTCGAATACTTTGTTTAAAAATAATTTTTTAATAAATTCGTTATGGATTTTAATATATGATTAGAAAGAAATTTTCATTGAAATAACATAAAAATAACTTTAACTTTTTTTATTAGTACGATAAAAACTGGCAATTTGTTTGCCTATATCAAACTAACATGGTCAAAGGTAATGTGCTTATGCTCGAGAGAAGAGTCGATCACCGACTCTTTCCATAGCTGGCCTTGTGTCTTGGCATTTTTAAATGTGATTGTTACTTGCGTCATAATTTTTCTGATTCTTGCTCTACATTTTTTCTCTCCTACAGAAGCTTGTAAATTGATGAGCAACATTACATGCTCCATTCCTGAATTTACATGTGTTCCCTCTGCCAAGGTTGGTTGAACATTGTACTTTATAGTTGCCGAATTATTTTTTCCGTTCACTATTGAATTTCTAAATGGTCAAATGACAAACTCTATCTGCAGCTGGTGAAGTTGCTTGAGTTGAGAGAGACCAATCATATTGAGTTTTGCAAGATAAAAAATGTTCTTGATGACACAATACAACTGTATTCAAATTCTGAGCTTAGAGAGATTCTAAAGTTGTTAATGGATCCTACATGGGTAGCAACTGGACTCAAAGTTGAATTAGAGACATTAGTGAGTGCCTTTTCTTTTTTGTTGTGAATCACTTATGATTACTACTTTGTCAGTTTGCTTACCATTTTTTTCATATGGAAACTTTACACTATGTTTTTTTTCGTTCCAGGTGAGTGAATGTAGATCAGTTTCTTCTAGAATTGGTGAAATTATCTCATTAGATGGCGAAAGTGACCAAAAGATAACCTCATCTTCCACAATTCCAAATGAGTTTTTTGAAGATATGGAGTCTTCCTGGAAAGGTCGTGTCAAGAGGATCCATTTAGAAGAAGAATATGCTGAAGTAGATGAAGCTGCCAAGGCCCTATCAGTTGCTGTAAGACTGAGCTCTTTTAGATTATGTGATCATTATATACATTCGATAGCAGTAACCACTTCATCGAGCCTATGACTCAGACACTTAAAAATAATCCAATAGGCAGGACACAGTAATTTGTATGATTGGGGACATGTAGGATTGAAAATTATGATTGTTAAGATATGATTAATAATTGAACAAATAAATTTTGTAACATTAGTCCTTTGATGCAAGAAAAATTGTGGTCTGTGGATTGCATGAGGAGGATAACTAAACGAAGATAAACAGAAAGTTGACCTGAATGGCTGAATCTATGAAAATATTAAGAAGCGATCTTCTCTTTCGAGATTACCACAATGCTATCTGAACAGTAGTATCTTTCTTTATATTGAATAGTGCAACTGTGTATAGATAGTAATCATGAACTTCAAAGTTGTATGCTAATTAGTATGCTCTATGCATCCTAGATTAAAGAAGACTTCATCCCTATAATTTCAAGAATCAAAGCAGTGATGGCTCCTCTTGGTGGACCAAAAGGAGAGATACTATATGCTCGTGAGCATGAAGCTGTCTGGTTCAAGGGAAAACGTTTTGCTCCAATTGTACACTCCGATTCCCAATTAGAAGAAAAAATCAAACAGCTCAGACCTGCCTTAGATTCCAAAGGCAAAAAAGTTGGTGAAGAATGGTTTACCACAATAAAGGTGGAGGATGCATTGACAAGGTAACCTTTGTCATCCATGAAGATAATTTCTATAATTTCATTAATATTTCCTCCACTTTACTTCACGATTACCTGTTTTTGCATCAGATATCATGAGGCTGGTGACAAGGCAAAAAGAAAAGTTTTAGAACTTTTACGAGAATTATCTGTTGAACTACAAACAAAGATCAATGTGCTAGTTTTTGCATCAATGTTGCTTGTCATTGCAAAGGCACTATTTGGCCATGTCAGGTTTGTTTTTTCCTTCTTTCAGACTTGACAGCTGAATATTCCTTCAAAATCCCATCTATTAGGAATCTCTTTTCTAGCTATTATGTTCTTTTATTTCTGGTGATTCATTCTCCGAAGAAAACTGGGAATATAACTTTTTGAACATATTGGTATTAGAATGGGATTGCTTATCCATCAAACTGATGACGGCTATTACAGCTTGGTACCAATATATGCTGCATGTCACTCTTTTATTATTTATTCAACAACATAAAGAGAAGCGTGCCATGGTAGATATGCTCGAACAACCTCTTTTGCTAGATCTGGGGACTAGAGTCGATCATTCTCAGTTACATATGTTTCTCCTTAATGTTAACTCTTTTTATTTTATAGTTAATTCCATTTTCGCATGCACGCTGTCTGAATATTTGCCGTTTTTATTCAGTGAAGGAAGAAGGAGAAAATGGGTTTTTCCTACTCTCACTCATCACCACAAATCTGAGGTAGTCTACTGAAGCACCGTCATCTCATGCCTGGTTATGATTTCTTGCTGTTTGACTCATAGAGCTTGTTCGTAGGTTGAGATCTACATTTGATGCGTCTCAAATATGCTAACGGTTCTCCTAGATATTCAGTAATTCTGATTGTATTTTAAATTCGGATGCATGCAGGATACAGGAATGCTACATGGAGCTGAAGGGATGAAGTTCGTCGGATTATCCCCTTATTGGTTTGATGCAGCTCAAGGTGGTGCTGTGCGGAATACTTTTGATATGAAGTCATTGTTTCTATTAACAGGACCTAATGGGGGTGGGAAATCAAGTCTGCTAAGATCGATTTGTGCCGCTGCTCTACTTGGAATATGTGGACTGATGATCCCAGCTGAATCTGCTATTATTCCTCATTTCGATGCCATTATGCTTCATATGAAATCCTACGACAGTCCTGCAGATGGAAAGAGCTCGTTTCAGGTGAGACTTGCTCAATTTGTTTACTCGACTTTTGCTAAATTTTGCATTTTATGATGGAAATATATACATGTAGACTATTAGTGCTTGAACCTACAATCTGAATATGCCGATAGATGGGCTAATGTTTGAGTTGGGGATGTAGGAGTTCTTGCATATTCAAGTATTTATAATTTCAATTTGTATGTAATATGATTTTTTCAGGTTGAGATGTCGGAGATTCGATCTATTATTACTAGAGCCACTTCAAAGAGCCTCGTACTTATTGATGAAATATGTCGAGGTACTGAAACAGCGAAAGGTACATGTATTGCCGGTGGTGTCATTGAAACTCTTGATGCAGTTAGTTGTTTGGGTATCGTGTCCACCCACCTTCACGGAATATTTGATCTACCACTGAAAACAAAAAATGTCGTGTTCAAAGCTATGGGAGCGGAACATGTCAATAACCAAACCATGCCCACATGGAAATTAATTGATGGGGTCTGTAGAGAGAGTCTTGCATTTGAAACAGCTCAAAGAGAAGGAGTTCCTAGTGAATTAATCGAGAGAGCCAAGGAATTATACGCTGCAGTTTATGCAAAAGACTCTTTAAGAAGAGACGAACGGTTCTCTGCTTCGGCCGTTGTTGAAGCATCTAACATGGTGACGAGTAGACCAAGTCATCCTGAAATGGAAATTTCTCCATCGGTGAAATCTGTGAGATCTGCTGAGACTTTGAGTGTGGAAGTAGAGAAAGCCGTGATTAGCATATGTGAGGAGAGTTTAATGGAGCTGTACAAGAAGCATCATCTCTTGGAGCCTTCACCATTGAGATGTGTCTTGATTGGCGCTAAGGAACAGCCGCCTCCGTCCACCATTGGTGCTTCGAGCGTTTATATCATGCTTAGACCCGACAGAAAGCTCTACGTCGGAGAGGTAATTTTTATGCCAATGCTTTCTTATGAGCAGAACATATAGTTTCATGTGGTCCATTCCAAAGTGACACGAGTTTGCTTGATTTTTGTCTTTTCATTTATCAGACAGATGACCTTCAAGGTCGGATCCGTACTCATCGTTCCAAGGAGGGAATGCAGAAGGCGTCGTTTCTCTACATGTTGGTAGCAGGGAAGAGCGTGGCCTGTCAAATAGAGACGCTTCTGATCAACCAACTCCCGGCACAAGGTTTTCAGATAACTAATTTAGCTGACGGAAAACATCGAAACTTTGGCACTAGTAATGTGTTAGGAAGCGAGATGATGATCAGATGATATTTGTTGAGACTGGAAATTGATGTCTAGAAAATGTAAATACAACTATTTACTACGAAAGGTAGATAGAGTTGCAGCAATTTTGGATCCATTTCAGCTGCTTCACTCGGATTATTTTGGTAAAACTGGTAAGCTACGTTTGTCACAACACTTTTCAATATGTGGTACAACGTTTGTCTTCAATTAATTTTCCAGAGGTTTTCTGTTTTTTATTTGTATATATGCTAATTATTGATTTGTGCACTGCAACACTTTTCAAATGTATGATCAAAATTTATGTTTCTTTTTGTTTACCATATAATTCATGTAAAAACTTTCATAAAAGAAATAAATTACAGGAACAGTTAATTTGATGGGTAACAGAACAACGATAATAATTCCATAAAAGAACAACGATCGTTTCTTACAGTACCATAAATAAAAAGAAATACCAAACAGGAACAATTGATTTGTAGGATTGACGAGTGATTTTTGGCCATAATCATGTGCATAGAGTTGGAAAGTTAGAAGATGAAGTTTGTTTTTGAAAATATAGTGAAATTTGGAAATTTTATATAAGAGAGAAAAGGAAATATAATTTCAGGGCTAAAAATGTTCGTTGGAAAGAAATATAAACAAACTACAATTATATGCAAAACGTTCTCCTGACACCTACAGGGCCACGATTTTGAGATTGATCTGTACATCTTGGCAATCCATGGACCAGATGTTGTCTTAGGATTGCAGTGGCTCCGGACCTTGGGTGATGTGACACACAATGATAAGACGTGTTTTGTGCATCGGTTACGGGTCAGTTTGATGGG
Source organism: Salvia hispanica (assembly GCF_029641045.1). Classification (NCBI taxonomy): domain Eukaryota; kingdom Viridiplantae; phylum Streptophyta; class Magnoliopsida; order Lamiales; family Lamiaceae; genus Salvia; species Salvia hispanica. The sequence continues at coordinate 46,826,592 of NC_142697.1, forward strand.
CTTAAACGGATAATATGCTCAACCAAGTTGCTTAGTGTGCAGGAAAGGGGTAGAATTGCGTGGAAGAAGTGCTGAAGGAAAACTATGTGGAATAGAAGTAAATTGATGTAAACTGATGAACATAGCTAGAGCAAGGAGGATACGACAAGTTCTGGGAGCTGCCCATTCTTAAGGGGAAAAAATGTGAAAACACGAAGGAAGTATCCCTAGGGATTGAAGCCAAACCGTCCTATAAATAGAGGAAGAAACATGATAAAAAATGTCTCCACTCCAGTTCTGCAATCTTAGGATAGAGTTCGAAGGTTTCAAGGAGAAGTCCATTATGAAGGAGTAGGAGATCACCATGCGAGTTGTTGTCGAGCCATCTTAGCTAGCTTATCAGTCCTACAACTCTTAGGAGCGAGGAACATTTTACATTCAATCTTGTTTTGCTTTCAATTTTTGATCCTGCTGATGTTTAGGATCTGAGAATTTCTAGTTAACCTAGCTTACTTTTGATTGTTTGTGTTGAATCTTTGGATCTTGTTTCACATGCTAATCTAGTTAAAGTTTTTTTTTTTGTTGTTGTTGGGTTACGACATAACGTTTACCTTTACTTCGCTCATGCTTGGATGCTTTTGGCGGTTGATTTGTATCTGTTTGTGTTAGATCTATAGTTTTCCCGGTGATTGCGCATGAGTTACGAGTTCAGATTCTCAAAATATGCTTGATTCACCATTCTGTAATGGTCTGTTAGTTATGTAGATCCTTAGTTTACGAGTTTAACTCTTGTGCTTATATTTAAAATTTGCAGTTTGGTTTCATTTTGATTTTGTGTTCATCAGTGGAGGTTTAGTTTCTTGTTAATAGAATCGTAGAGAAGAAGATGTCAGGAGAACGTTTTGCATATAATTCTGGGTTGCTTTATGCTGTTTGTACATGCATGCAAATTTCAGCTTTTCAGCATCATGTCGGTTAGTTAGGATTATTGTCCCCTATCACCCTTTTCATTGTCTAGGCTAAGTTAGAAGGTTCCGTCTCACGTCCGAAGCTCAGGTGTTGGTAAGTTACTTAGTCATACCGAAACCCTTATTTGCATTTTCTTTGCCAAAGTTGGTGGAACAACTGACCAGTTTAGATAGGAATCATGTTTGCTCACTTAACCCACAAATTTGTGCGGCGATAATCAACCCTTCCAAAATGTCTTCACAAGTGTACTGCGTCTTATCCATCTTCGCGGGATCGATCCTTACTCTCTTATACTAAGTAGTAATTGGGTTAAAGTTTTGATAAGGTTTAGACAAGTGCCCAACGACAAGACTAGGTCTAGGTGTCCTCCTGACAGTTGAATTCATCTGTATGTATGCACACGTAGCGCATAAATCATGAGCACTAGTCATAAAACCATTTTGACTATCACACTACTATTCCAAACTCACGGTCCAGTTTAATTGGAAAGATTTGACGATGCGTTTGGCGGGAGACACAGCACAGCCATGACAAATCTCTTTAAACACCCTCACAACATTGATCTAGGCCAACAACCAGCTTGAGATATATGAGCTGCTCTGCATACATGACACGACCCAAGTGGTCATAGAAAAGGCCATCGAGTTCCCACCCAGACTGCCACCCCAAATAGTTGATACACTACAAGCTCATGTGGCCATATTCAAGGATCCGACGGCTCTTCCACCAGAATGCCACAGGGACCACTAGATTCACTTGTTACCTGGTTCAAAACAAGTGAACGTAAGGCCATACCGTTATCCATACTTCCAGAAAGCAGAGATAGAAAAGCAGGTTCAAGAGATGCTCTCACATGGTATTATTCAGCCCAACGTTAGTCCCTTCTCGTCTCTCATTTTCTTGGTAAAAGGGATGGACCTTTAGATTTTGCATTGATTACCGGACTCTAAATGCAGCTACGACACCAGACCATTTCCCGATTCCAATGGCAGATGAGCTATTTGACAAATTAGGAGCCGCAAGTTATTTCTCAAAGTTAGACCTGTGCTCGGGTATCAAATACGGATGCATAACGAGGATGTGTTTAGAACGCACATTAGCCATTACGAATTTTTGGTCATTGCCATTTAGTCTTACAAACTCACCCTCCACATTCCAATCAGCCATGAATACAATTTTTTCGGCCTTTCCTATGCAAATTCATTATCATTTTCTTTGATGATATCTTTATTTACAGCTCATCCGCCGAGGAGCATGTCCACCATCTCGCCGAGGTATTTACAATTCTTTCGACGCACTTGTTCTTTGTCAAATTGGCAAAATGTTTATTTTGTAGAATAATCATCGACTACCTCGGGCAAATAATCATGGAGGGTGGTCTCAAGGTCTTTTTATCGTAAATAAAGGCCATGACCGACTAACCGGTGCCATCCACAACCAAGCAACTTTGCGGATTTCTATGACTGACTGGTTACTTTGAGATACTCACTCATTTTTAACTATTTATTATCATTTTTCTAAAACGAGGAATAAAAATGAAATAGCCCTATTTTTTGTGGACGGAGAGAGTATTATTAAAAATCATGCCATAATCGTCGCTCCTTTGACATATTTATTGAAAAAAGATTCTTTTGAATGACGGCAACAACCGTTAGTTGTGAAGAATTGGAGAAATCTATGTTGAGCGCGCCGGTCCTGCGCCTACCCAAATTTGCGAAAACATTTTATGTTGAGACCGACACTTTTGACGCTGGCATCAGCGCTGTGCTCTTCCAAGATTACCATCTGATAGCTTTCTTCAGCAAGAAACTGGGACCGAGACGTCGTGTAGCATTTTGATAGACCTCGAGATTGTCTGACGTCAGGATTGATGGGCACTCGTTCAAAGTATGGAGAAAGAAAAAGATAAACCCTAGTTGAGGTTCTAGGGGTGGCGTTTAACGCCGATACTATGAATGAGAACCGTTAATTAGTTTTATTCTCAATGATAATAATGCTAAACATGACACTAATTTATAGGAATCTATAATTGACTTAATAACTACTACCTCCGTCCTACAAATATTGACACACTTTGACCCGGCACGGGTTTTAAGAAATGTAATGGAAAGTGAGTTGAAAAAATTGGTGGGATGTGAGTCATACTTTAGAAGTATTAATTTTATAATAAAATGTGAGTAGGAATGAGTTAGTGGAATATGAGTCCACTACCAAAAATGGTAAAAAGTGAAGTGTGTCAAACTTTCAGGGACGCTCCGAAATGGTAAACTGTGTCAAACTTTCAGGGACGAAGGTAGTAAAAGATACGAGAGATAAGGTTGCATGATCCTTATTGATACACCAAATCCTAGATATTGGGAGAGATATCTTGCAATGATATCTACGGATTTGGTGAGCTGCGTTCTCGACCTTTTGGCGTCTTTTGCTGGGCTCAGCTCTACTCGACGTTCGGGCGGCTGCATGGGAATGATTGGACTGGCAGTTGTGAAGCGACGGTATCGAGCTATTAGTCCTCGACTGGAGCAGCCAATGAGTCTAGCTCTTGGTGTTGCAGGAGTGGACGTTGAGGTCCCTATCACAAAAAAATTTATGTGATTGGCGATGCCGTGCAACAATGTAGACTATATTTGTTGGGTCGTTAATTTGCTATTCGTAGTGACCAACGCATCATGAAGGAGCTACTATTGCAAGTAATCAAGATGCTGGTTGAATAATTTTATATTCGCAAGCTCATAAGATTCAAGTTCCGCATTGAATATAAAACGGGAGCCTATAATAGGGCGGCATGTGCTTTATCCCACTGTGACGCCGAGCTAGTTAGGCTCGCAATGACATTATTTCAAACAATGGTGCACCCAATTTCTAATATGATGAAAACAATTCACAAGGAGAATACAAACTCGAACCACGTACGACTACTTTACTCCACCCTCGCCAACGGATCAACCCCAAGCTCACGTATATGTGCACGATGGTATCATCTATTTCAAGAGACGGATATACATAAGCTCGGATTCTCCGCTACGACACCAATTGCTGACCAAAATTCATGGTTCTCCTCTTGGCGGTCACCAACGAGTCGACAATACTTTCCATCGGTTGGCTTCTATTTTTTTCTAGTCAAATATGAAACGAGATGTGCGTACATTCGTGGCACCGTGTTTAGCATGCCCATCAAATAAGTACTCAACCCAGAAAACGTGCAGCCTACTTCAGCCGTTGCCGATCCCAAACAAGGTGTGGGACATTGCATCATTGGATTTCATAGTCGGATTACCACCATCGCGCGGTTACACGACCATTATGGTGGTTATTGGTAGGCTATCCAAGTATGCTCATTTCGGACCCTTACCCAGTGGCTTTGATTCCCCACACGCGGGCCAGCTATTTGTGGATATCGTAGCAAAGCATCACGGATTTCCGTCCTATCTCCTTTCAGATCATGATGCAATATTCTTTAATAAGTTTTGGATAGAGCTAACGAAGCTAAGCGACACAACATCGCACTATAGCGCTATTGCTTATCACCCCTAAACGGATGGTCAGACATAGGTAACAAATAGGACGCTTGAGCAATACCTCCGCGCATTCATGTTTGATCATCCATTTTGTTGGTCCGCATTATTGCCATGCATGTACTGAGTTAGCTCTCAATTACAGCACCCACGAAGGCCTCAAAATGTCACCTTTTCAAGTTTTGTACGATCGTGAGCCCCCTCCCTATTTCCGACTCGCTCGACCAGTCATCAATTCTAAACGTGGCAGAAATTTTGGTCGAACGAGCTGCAGTGTTGCGAGAGCTCAAGGAAAATCTGGAAAAAGCGCAGCAGCGCATGCGCATCCAAGCTGATAAACATCGTCGTGAGAGGTATCATTTGTGGAAGGAGTCTTGGTAATTTTGAAGTTACAACCCTACCGTCAACATTCTGTAGCTCGTCCGACGTCCATAAAGCTACCGCCGTAAATTACCAAGAAGGTAGGCAAGGTTTCATACGAACTGGTGTTGCCTCCTGAGGCCCGCATTCATAATGTATTTCAAGTTAGCTGCAACCATTTATCTAAAGCTCACCAGTTCCCATAGCTACGACTTTGCACAATTTTGGTAAACGGAATGCCATAAGAACAAGGCCCGATAGCCCAACAGGCGAAGGGTCGTGGGAACCAACTATCATTTTTCGGGAGAATTTTCCTCATATCAACCTTGGGGACAATGTCGTTGCTATCCGACAGGACTAATATGGACCCAGAGCCAAGCGAGACAGACAGTGGAGCTCCGACACCGCCATCTTTGCTGCATCCACTGTGTGTTACAGGAGTCGACGACCGTGAGGCGTTCTCAAAGAAAACGGGGTTCACCATAGATGCTTGGAGATTACGCTTAGTTTTTTCCTTTTTTAGTTATATCTCCCTCCGTTTGTTATTACATGTCTCATATTTAACCGGCACGAGTTTTAAGAAATTGTTTGACTTTATGTAGTAAAATGAGTAGAAAAGTTAGTGGAATGTGGTGCCTACTTTTATATATTGGTTTTATAATAAATGTGACTGGAATGAGTTAGTGGAATGTAGGTCCACTTACCAAATATAGTAAAAGTGAAATGAGATATTTATTGGTGGATTGACGAAAAAATGAAAAAATGAGACATTTAATGGCGGACGAAGGGAGTATTTATGTTATTTAAATTCCTTTTTGAACGATTTTATTTCCTTTTGAGTCGAGTTCAATTATGGGCTCATTTCCGGGTTATTTTGACGGTTCTTTCCCTGATCGTATTAGGAGTTGAACCGCATAGTCCTATAAAAACCCCTTTAATTCGTTCATAATGAATAACTGCCGATTCATGCTCTAATTCTAATTTAACAAGCAAAATTCTAATTCTTGTTGAACACCGATTCCATAATTATGCTTTAACGATACGAGATTGTATCATCCGGTCCCTCTCTTTCTCTCTCCTCCTAAGAAATTTAATTAAAATCACTAATCCAGTCAAAATCGCGTTAAACTGGCGGCGCTAACAGTCATTTTTTTACTATTTCGTCAAAATAGGACTCTGGCGTTGTTCTAATTAGTTTGAGACTCGATTTTGAAAAGCGAATGTTATAAACTAACTTCGTAAAATAGTCATATGTTTATGACTAAAAAATGACTTCAATCTTACAAGTACGCTCTATGTCCCATTAAAAATAAAACGTTTTTCTTTTTGGTTGTCACATTAAAAATTAAACGTTCCTAAACAACATCATCTACACCTTTTCATCTCTCCTGCTTTGTTATCTCCTTCCTAAAAGTGTATGTTATGTTATGTGTGTGTGAATGGGATGAGATACATAAAAAGTTAGTTCAATTGATTCTTATTTGAAGTGTACTATAGTAATATCAAATATTTTTTTTCATACATCATATATTAAGTATAGGAGCTATGAGAAATGGGCCACTCATCCCTTAAAGGTCTCATAAGGGAGGGTTATCCACGCTTATATAAAGAAGTTAGGATCATCACCAAGTCGATGTGGGACAAGTATTTGGAGAATTTAACGGGAGCAATTTCATTCTTTTCCTCAGATCTACCAAGCAAGAGAATTCTCGTTCTTTTACTACATTCGTTCCATTTCATCATCATTTTATTCATGATACCATTAAGCGGTATAGTGCAACCAAAATCCAGCAATTTACAATTGATGTGTATTTTCTTAGTTGTAAAGTATAGAACAAACTAATATGCAAAGGGCAAAGCTGCCATGAGGAACATCGACATCAAGCATCATAATGTCACACAAGATTAATCAAACAAATGTTAGGAAAACGTCAGAATGTCAAATTTAACATTTGGGTGAAAGTACAGTTAATCCATGTTGTTTCCATATTTGCACAACTAAAACAAATGGAATCTGAGATTTTCACATTTCAACCACCAAAAGAGAAGTTCCCATTTTCAGTTGATCCTGCACACCATCACGGCATCACCCATTGTCCGAAAACCTATAAGGTAGGAATGGATATATGAGATAAATACAGATGAAGTAACCCCAGCAGATCTTAGATGCAAGAGCTAAATTCAACAAGGAACTAATAAGCATATATTGCAATTAGATGCTTACAAATCAGATATGGATTTAGATACAAATATGAACTAGATTTAACAAGATGCTTATAAGGAAAATTAAACCATTGTTTCTTATGTTTCCCTTGGAATTAATCTAGAACTGATAAAAAGACAGACCACACACAGCAGTGGTTGACTGGTTGGTATTATTGAGTTTTAGGTCAAAAATAATGATATAGACGAACTTTCAGATAATGCTAAAAGAAAATTCATAATTAATGAAGTCATATAATGAATGGAAGAAAGTGATATACTGCTTAAAAACAAGGACTGATATTCCAAGGCACAATACTCAGCAACAGAACTTGTAGTAGTACTAACCTTTCCTAGTGACAGATTGAAGAATCGTATTTTGAACATCTTTCTACTGGAAGGGACGATGCTACTTTGTTTGCTGGAGCAATTGTGTTTGCAATGCTTCTTTGTTTGCTTCTTTAGGTAAAAATAATGATTTAGACAAACTCTCAGATAAAGCTAAAAGAAATCTCTTGATTAACGAAGTCATAAAACGAATGGAAGAAAGTGATACTACTTAAAAGCAAGGACTGATATTCTAAGGCACAATACTCAGCAACAAACTTGTAGTACTAACCTTTACTAGACGATGCTTCGTTGCTTGCTGGAGCAATGTTGTTTGGTGACTGATGAATAACGTGCTCAACTCCCTGTGATGGTTCCAGCATGTCTAAATAATGATTTAGACGAACTTTCAGATAATGCTAAAAGAAAACTCATGATTAACGAAGTCATTAATCAAATGGAAGAAAGGGATACTTCATACTACTTAAAAGCAAGGTCTGATATTCTAAGGCACAATACTCAGCAACAAACTTGTAGTACTAAACTTTACTAAACGATTCTTCTTTGCTTGCTGGAGCAATGGTGTTTGGTGACTGATGAATAACGTGCTCTACTACTCCCAGTGATGGTTTCAGCATGTCTAAATAATGATTTAGATGAACTTTCAGATAATGCTAAAAGAAAACTCATGATTAACGAAGTCATAAAACGAATGGAAGAAAGTGATATACTACTTAAAAACAAGGACTGATATTCTAAGGCACAATACTGAGCAACAAAACTTGTGGTACTAACCTTTACTAGACGATGCTTCTTTGTTTGCTGGAGCAATGGTGTTTGTTGACTGATGAATAACGTGCTCTGCTCCGTTTGATGGTTCCAGCATGTCTTGAGGCCCAGAATTTGTGTTTGATATGAGCAGGTTGTTTTCATCTCTCGACATTATTATACCGTTGCAATCGCTAGAAATACTGCCATTAGATGACAGAGGATGAGTTGATCTTCCATGTTCAGATGACTCTCCTTGATGGCAGGCTTGATTAGTTGGTGTATGTTCCAAGAAAACGAAGTGGCAGCAAGGAAGAATTGTTTTATTTGGTTCCTCTGTCAACTGAATCCACCAACTCTGTTCACACTCCACAATTTCCAGCTTCTCAGCATTCCTCAAACTCAAATGAATATCTCTCAATCCATTGCAACTTATTATTGCAATTTTCACAAGTGACCTCCATTTCATGGACGTAGTAGTCTTGCATATACTTCGCAGCTTTGGCAAGTCCACCAAGTCGACAATCTTCACCTTGTTTAGCATATTAGAGAGATCAACAGTGCTGTCCGCGTCAATATTTTCATGGATGATTTCTACAACCTTGGAACAATTCTCAACTTTGATATACTCCAAGCTTGCAAGGGCGGTCGCTTGTTCATGATTGAGAATTGTAGTCAACTCTGGACAACCAAATAAGATAAGTTCCTTCAAGTTTCCAAGGCTTCCTGAACTAACCGGTCCTTTCCAAATAGTCTGTAATGTTTTAAGATCAAACAAATACAGTTTCTCCAAACACTGAAGTATAGCACAATCAGATTCTTCGGTAATTTCCATTTGCATCACATTTATTGTGAAACCATCCACAATACTTGTCATGTTTCTACAACCGTCCACCATACAAACTTTAAGTGTTCCAGCATTTATCAAATTGAAGTCAGTCAAGCTCCCTACACCCCCATGACCAACTAATTCGAACGTGTTGGCTTGCCGTAGTAGTTCTTTCACCGAAGAAATTTCTTCGCCTGTAGAGAATCTCAACAATCTTTCTGGTGAAATTGCAGAGATTTTCGAACCATACGACTGTCTTGTATCACAGCAACCAATGGAAATACTAAACGATCTTAAAGTGTTTGTACTCCAATGTGTGTCTTTGTTTTTTAGAGATTTGCTCTTAGCCACAAATAGTTCAAAACAAGTCACATTTGGGAAGTGAAAGTTAAGAGTACTCAACTTCTCCAAACTGGCAACCTCGATGACTATTTGATCAGCAATACTACTCCAGGCTTCATTGCAGCACCCTACCTCAATTGTCAACTCTTCAAGCTTATGAAGACGACGGATGATATTAAGAGGAATCGTCATTTCTGCCCCCTTACATTTCCCTTTGCGGTTGCACCCTGTTTGGCCAAATGAAAATCGCAAACACTTTAACTGAAACATATCACCAATTTCATTGGGCAATGAGCAAACTGAAGTTCTCCGAATATCAATGACTTCAAGATTCTCCAACTTTTGTACTGTTGGTGGTAACTTAGCAAGTTGATGACAATCATTCAGATATAAACATCTGAGACTGACCAAACTGGAGATAGAAGTTGGAAGTGATTCTATCTTTGTTTTGTACAAGTCCAAAATGAGAAGCTTCTGCATGTGGTCAAAGAACGGATCTTCAAGTTCCACCAAATCGTGATAACTCTGCATTAACAACGTTGACATATTGTCACTTCTTGGTTTGCTGGGTAGTGTAGATTTACAACCGATCAACGACAACCTTCTAGTCGTCCTCCAGATTTCTTCTGTAAGGGGTTGATTGTTTTGTGGCATCCAACTTAAGCAACCGTTTTCACCTGGGTATTCTTGCTTAGCAAGCACTTTTCTGAAGTATTCTGGAATCTTAACACGCTTGTCTGAGAGAATTTGCAGTAGATATTGATCTGTTAACTCTCTCAAAGTTGATGCTCCACACTCTCGTGCAGCCCTAAGTTCCGGAACATCAACTTCAAGAAATCTCTCTGCATTCCAACATTCAATAAGGTAATCTTTGTATATTTGATGGTCACTTGTAAACAACGTCACAAAAAGTAGACACTTTTTATGACTCATCTCCAATCTATCATATGCCAGCTTGTAAGCATGCCCGATTCCGTCCAAGTTTAGCAAATTAGCTTTTGAATCAGATTTCAGAATTCGCTTCACGTCACTCCACACTTGTTCATCTTTCTGCCCTTTTAAATGACAAGCTACTAACTTGATCACCAATGGTAGCCCTCCACAATACTTGACCATGCTCTCAGCAATATGTTTGATTCGTGTGTCATTAATCTTTCCATTAACTTTCAAGAAGAGTTTCAGTGCATCGTTGTCAGATAGCGGCTTGATCTCAACCTGTTGATCAGTCATAGGTGAGATAACTTTCTTGCTGTTGCATGCAAGTACAACTCTGCCAAATTTGTGATCTCTATGAACCCCAACTTCATCTAAGTTGATAGTTGATGAAACTTGATCAATAAGCAGGAGATACCTTCTGTCACAAAGGAAATCAGAAATGATTTCTGCATTTTGTTCTACGCTGTTTACTTTCTCTCCTTTTAACTTCAATCGTCCCATTATCTCACCTTGAATCCCTTCAACAACATTGTCTTCTCCCTCACAGTTTTTATGACACTCTATCCAAATGACAAAATCAAATTTTGTACTCATTGTCATTCTATTCAGAGATGAAGAATCTTTGAGTTGATTATTCAACTCTTTCATAACAGTAGTTTTTCCGACTCCAATAGGACCCGAAATGCCAACTGATCTATTTCCATCTTCACTTAGAAACCCTAAGATTTCCTTTACATACTCATTGGATAAAGGAAGATCAACATCATCGTATTTCACTTTAACAGATTTGATTTTTCTATCACGTAACACCTTTTCTGGTTCCATTTTGCAACTAACCATAGATATCTCAGCAAGCAGCTCTTTAATCTCTTTACCGAGTGTTGCAAGTTTGAAGAACTGTTGTATCTTGATGGTTGGTTTTCTCTCTTGCAAAGCATCCATCACTTTTGTTGCACTCGAAACATCATGAATCTCAAAACTCGGCAGATCTCGACAATAATGTTGGTACTTGTTGACAAACTCATCGTATCGTCTGTGATGAAACTCCATCTGCTTAACCAACACATCGTATTCACCATTTTTTTCCTCAGACACAGATGCATCAAGCCTACAATCAATCTTTTCCTTCCTCGAATAAAAGGTTGCCAACTCACTGATCAGCTTTGTCAAATTGTCTTCTAACTTTTTGACAAATTTCTTCTTGTTCTTCATGCATTTATACATGTCTTTAAGAGGTTTGTACCCAGCCGAGAAAGCTCGCAACACCAGTGTTGATAATTCATAAAGCATCCTGTAAAATTATGTCAGATAGTGCATATTCAAACTGATCATCAACATAAACCATTAAATCCATATAGATAAAACACCTCAATATATAGATAAAGATTTTCAAAACTATTTTTGCACATGTAGTGGATCATTTTTTTGATAAGCTTAATCATAAACCTGTAGGTGTGAAACATATTGTAGTGGATCATCTTTTTAAGAAGCTTAATCAGTAGGTAACTAGGTATTAAGTCAGAAGAAAACTTAGCCATATAAGGGATCTTTTACAGCGTTTAAAATAAGCATTAAATATTAGAATTGAATGCATATAACGGAGTACTAAATTTTGTTACTTAGAATATATATCTAAACATTTTCGAAGTAAAATTCGTGTTAATCCAAAAACACTATACATAATATATTAGGGAGAGCATGATTTGGTTAATATACAATTGGCTATACAAAAAAATGAAATACAGAGTCATTTGAAGTCCTTCTGGTTAACTGGTAAATAAATATAATATAAGTAAAATATTTATCGTAATAACAATTAACGAAAATATCGGTTTAAGTTAACCAATTAGCCATCTCATAGACAGACAACTCTTAACCATAAATAAATTGTAGAAAAACTGTGTCAAAATTTAGTAATTTCTAATATGAATGAGGGCATGATTATATTTATCAAGCATGATAACTTTATCATCCTTAGACTCTTAATAATTTCTTAAACAACAAGATCTTATTCCTAACAAATCGACATATAGCAGCATAAATTCCTAGGGTTACTCTTCCAAAAGCTCAAGAAACTAATACAATGTCACATGCAAACACTTAATATCGACATTAACGGGTAATTGCAAAGTAAATCCAAAATTAAGCCGTAATTAGGGAAAGTAAAGTAGCAATTGACTTCGAAAGATGCAAAAGTTACCTTTACTTCTCCAACTGACAACTCTGTTAGATCTACGCGCAAAATGCGCTCGTCTGTAGGAAATTCAGCAAAAACCAAACGATATGATGTTTTGAGATTCAAAGCTGAGTCACTGAAGCCTGGCCCTAGGTTTTCTCATAAACTGCTGCTTGGAGGAAAAAAGACAAGAAAGGATCCTTCGATTTGTGTAAGAGAGAGTGTTCATAGTGATCAGAAAACTCTATTTGAATTTATTAAAAGCTGAAGGAAATGTGTTCGAATGGAGGGAAAATCAGCTACATTGACTATTTTGTCCTTATTAAACACGTCAATTCAATTCTAGTCTAATTTGTTACATAAATTTAGAATTGGTATTTTGGATTTCTAAACACTGGCGGACGCAGTAAGGAGAGGGGAGGGGGCTTAAGCCCTTCCCCAAAAATTTTTTTTCATATTTTTCTTCTTCAAAAATTTCCAAAATTTTCATAAACTGATCTTTAGCCCCTACCAAACTCATGCCGTAAAAGAATAAATTGTCGGATGTTAAAGAAAATAAGGGGCTGAAATTATAAAATTGCAGAGAAAAACAATGGCGGCTAGGTTATTAGGAAGAAGATGACTTGTTTGGCCCAATTAATAATAATTACAGTAGTAGTACTACACTATTATAGATGACACCTGGAGATGACGTGTGGGGCGACAAATTGTTATGCATTTTGTTAAGGATTTAAAAAAATGGGCAGCTGTTTTAGAAATTGTTAGAACATGGAGTAATTTATTTATCTTATAGTAGAGAATTAGAAGATGTTATAAAATTGATTGTATTATTTATTTATTCTTATTTCTATTTAGGCTGATATTTCTATTTATTTTATTTGAATTTTAATATTATACTCCATTTATTTCATTAAAAATGAAACGTTATTCTCTCTATTTTTTCATCTCTCTTTATTAACTCACAAAACATCATTACATAAAATCTCGTGTCAAAAACCAAATGTTTCATATTTAATGTGACGGATGGAGTATTTTATCATCGATTCATATTATAAAAGTTATAGTTGTTATAATTGTGAATTTTTCTATGATTCTGTCTATAAAAAATAATAATATTTTAAAAATCACTCATTCACTCTTTGATTTGCAACTCATATTATCATTATCAAAGTTATTTTTTCATGTAATAAATGGTACACACTCCGTCCCAATTAAGTTGAGTTGTATTCTTTTTGTGATGTCCCAATTAAGTTGAGACATTTCCTTTTTTAACAAAAAAAGCTATATATCCCATCATTCTTACTTTATTTCATCACCTACTTTACTGTTTTTTTTTCTTTCCTATTTTATTTCTCTCTCCTATTTTTCAACACAATTTTCTTAATTTTTGTACCCAAAAATTGTGCCTTAACTTAGTTGGGATGGAGAGAGTACTAGTAGTTATTCTTTCACACACACATATACAGTAAAGCCCCTACAAAAAAAATTTTCTGCGTCCGCCACTGTTTCTAAAGTAAAAAAAAAATTCACATTTTAGATAACTCACGTAATATTTTTCCTTTAAAGCCATAAATAGCACTCCATATAAATTACTACACCACTTGTTTATCTTATCATCGCTTGAATTTAACAAATGTAATTTTTTATCATCAGAAGAATTTCTTTATTAAAACTTAACCAACAATATTAGACAAGTAAATCTTTAATATTATTTATAATTATCCCTCTGTTTTAATTAAGCTATTTGCCCCATTTATGTTTGAGACGTGAGAATTAAGGAATTAATGTTTTAAACATGTTGGATCTTGAACTTAAATTTTGACATCTTGAAAAGATTACTTTGAATGAATGGATGAACTATAAATCTATACTGTATGTTGGCAGATGGAATACTATTTTTCTTGATGTATATCTTTCATCGTTAGATGATACTAGTGATGGATTGAGACCTTTAACGTTCTGGGATTTAACTTTCTAAGAAGGAAAAATACCAATCTTACTATTTTTATTGATCTTAAAACAAAGAAAAATAATAGAGAAATGAATTAGCCATAGGATTTAATGCTCCAGTATGGAATAAATTTCCTATTCTCACATTTAACTAATTAAATATACTCCAAAAAATAATCTTTTTTTTTTCTATTTTGGTCCATCCCACAAATATAGTTACTTTTTATTTTTGGCAAATCTATTCTCAGGTGAGTCTCCGACAAATTATCACTTTTTCTTTCTATATCTCTCTTATTTTATCAATTTCATATTAAAACATGTGTCGTTCCCAAAATTCCTATTTTTATGGGATGGAAAGAGTATAATTTTAGCATAAAGTACTAAAATATTTTTTTTTAGTTCAAAATATTTGGCTGCCTTAATTACCATAAGAACACTTACAAATATAAAATTATGTACTATACAATTTCATTTCCATAGAGAACCGAATTGCTTCTTTATTTTATCATCATCGGTTTCGGTTATGTACATCTTGTATTAGCCCAACAATGTTTGAGAGTATGAACCAGTGCCGCAGATGCAACATCCGTCGTGTCATCATTTTCGTCGTCCCAACGTGATTGGGTGTCACTACCATCCCAATTATGTTATAGTAGTGTTATCCAATTTCATTTTCATAGATATTTTTTTAGAATATCCCAACTATAAATCAAATCTTATATTTTGTTTAGAAAATTTCCAAATATGCGTGTTTACTGTAATTACTAGTATAAAAATGTGTATGATATGACAAATCAATTCATTATTATTTAATGGCAAAACACATTCTTAGGTCCTTATACTTTAATCAAAATGTTCATTAGGTACTCGTACAATTTTTTCGTTTTAATAGGTTCTTATATCTTTCTCATAAATTTCATCACATCCTCGTACAATTTTTTCGTTTTAGTAGGTCCTTATAATTTGATTATAACTTTTATTAGGTCCTTATACAATTTTTTATTTTAAGATATTCTTTTACTTTTATCTTAGATAATAATTTATATTTAATCAAATTTAATGAACCTTTTAATTTTATTATTTAACTTATCTTATGATTATAAATATTTAGGAAAGCGTATCTTTCAATATAAATTAAAAAATCAATTGAAAATTCGGATATTAATTCTGAAAAAAACTTCGATTTTAATCTTCAATCATCACGATTAATCTTTTTATTATTCTCTACAACTTATTGAGATTATTGGATAATAAGATGATATTATCTTTATAGACTGGAATATTAAAAAGTTCATTAAGTTTAATTAAATTTAAATATTATCCAAGATAAATGTAAAAAAGTCTCTAAAATAAAAGATTGTACAAGGACCTAATGAAAGTTATGATAAAAGTATAAGGACCTACTAAAATGAAAAATTGTACGAGGACCTGAAAAATATATTGTGAAAAGTATAAGGACCTATTAAAGTGAAAAAATTGTATAAGGACCTAATGAATATTTTGACTAAAGTATAAGGACCTAAGAATGTATTTTGCCTTATTTAATTAATGTGCATGGTGCTCATGCATGCATGCATATAATATATGAAAAAATAACTTAATGTGAATAATACATTATGTAGTAGTACATGTATATAAGATGTGAAAAAAATATGTTCAAGTAACAACATTATCTTTGAACTTTTAATGATTTTATTTTTGAATCAATGTTACAATTTGTTGACCCAATTGTATAACTCTTATGTATGATTTGCAGCACAAAACTTCCCAATAATAATAATACTAATACAAAGACATTTTCCCAATAATAATAAATTGTATAAATATAAATATTCTCGTTCTAAAAAACACATATAATTAAAAATTGAAATTGTAAAGTGAATTAGGTCTCTACCAATTTCACATGAAATCGATCTCAAGGAAGACAGTAACAAACAATGCAGTAGAAAATGGAGATACTGAAGCAACATCGATGGTGAAATCATGGTTATCTTACAAGAACGCCCCAATACTTGTCTGCTTATTCAACTACCACTGTTCTTCTCTTGCTGCATGGCTTCCTCTGTTCTTCCTCTTCCAGATTCCACACCTCCAATAAAGGTCTCATCTATCTTAATTTACTATCTTCTTAACAAATTTTATCAAAATATATATTCTTCTTGTTTAGATATAGGGTATCCGCTTGTGTGGGTTTCTGCGGTCTATGCTAAAATAGGGGGTTTATTTTCTGACTGTATCAAATCTTGAAGCAATTAATTAAGTAATTAACTATGCTTTCGTAGATTTGGGCTTAGGCTAGACATATTAATTACTGAAACAATTGATTGCTATCTGAAATTATGTATTGCTGTGGGAATTGGTTGAAATAAATAAGGAGCATAAATTTGTTTTTAGTGCATTTGATTTGAGTCATGATTTTGGAATGTGGAATTATAGGTAAGATTTTTATATGGATTTATTACTTGAATTCTGAAGATCATGGTTAGTTATTCACTTTAAAATGCATGCTGAAAAGCTGTCTTATTCAAGTATTTGTAAATTGTCTCTCTACGGTTAGTGTTTGGTCTAATGGTAATCATGAAATTTTGAGTTCTTTGTTCTCGCCTTTATGTCGAAAAGAAGTGAAGGATGGTCATTGTTCCAAGTGTGTTAAGCATCCCCATTCTTCCATTTTGTGTTGTTGTAAATGTTTTTTTAAATAAATTCCAAAAGCTAAAGCTTGACCAAACCAGTTCACTTATCCAAATTCGGTAAATTATAGCTCGAATGCGGATTCTTCACCGCAACCTTATTGTTTGTTGTAGTTTTTACCTTTTGTAGATGAAATTAGTTATGTTGTAAAACAAAAGGTTTGTTTGCTTCTAAAGTTGGATGTGCTACTGATTCTTTGTGGCACAGCTTTATACAGGCATATAAAGGAATCCGAAGCCATAAGACACACCTTGATTCCTCGTGATCTCATCAAGAGAGTGAGTATTCTCATGGTTCTGTGCCTTCTGAACTAGTACATTTTAATAATGCATCTCTATTAAGCAAAAAACACAGCTGCTCTTCCATGTTTGGTGAGAGCATCTTAAACCCAATTCGATTATCTGCTTAGGTTAGAGAAATTGGAGAGGATGTATATGTTGAAACAGAACAGGTCCTACAGAAAGATGCGAAGAAAACAGCTACAGTGGACCTTACATCAAGAATGGATAATTTCCGTTCGAATACAGATGCAGGCAAAAAAAGGTGATTCCCTTTCCATTTTGTTATTGGAGCTGCTCGTCTTTTCTCTTGGCTTTATTCGTTGGCTTCTGTAACTTGTTTAAATGTTAGTCGGAGATGTAATAGGCATCCATAGTTTTGTATTGAGAGAGCTAACTTTGCTGCCATTAGATATTGGCTTACAGTATATTGAAAAACTATGCGCAAGTTCAGGTTTCGTCTATTATAACTGTGTAAGCATCTGCAGCACTTGAGGAGTGGCGCAAGAGGAAGATGGAGAGGGCGAGACAACGTTCTTTGGTGAAGGGTGGAACAGCCAGATCCTAGCCCCCAGCCCTATTGAACTCTCATGAAGTTCTGATCTTTGGACATGTGCTGTTTGTTGCTCGATGGTCGTCATTCCACTAACTAGATCATCATAATTCATGATTGTTTGGATGTAATGTAACCGGAGCTCTGTTGCAGTTATTCTGTTTCATCCAACTTCTGCAGCTTGTTGCTGCCACATTTGTCTTTGGGAACCACTACACTAAGAACTATGTGCTGATACTCATTGTGTTCAAACAGCCAGTGCTGACACAAAAAACGAATGTGATAATATGATTGTTCAGTCTCGCTGTAGTCGACCCACCACTGGCTCTACCATGTGAACCACCACCTGACTGCTTCTTTTTCTACTTGTGCGCCTCTTCTGTTTGAACTATGGACTTCCTTGGCTGCTGCAGTGGCCATCCTCTTTGCACTGTCTCGCACTTCTTGTTGCTGTTGTTGTTGGCGTCCACATTTTTAGATCCATGCACTCTTCCCCAGCTGGTGCTGGTGCCCAATGCCAATCATTATCTGATTTGATTGTAGGCAACTGGCAACATGAAGGTTGATTTTTCAGAATGGACACTGACTTGAGGGGGATGTATTAGGATGTTACAGCTTTGATCAGCTTTTTTTTTATTATTTACTTTTAAAGTATTTACATATGTTGTACTCTATTTGTAAATATCTGATCTCGTACACTATATAGAATCCCATAGTAGCATAAATTTCCTTTCACTGTACATACTTATTGTGGATTCATGTATAGTCTGCAGGACCAACTATTGTAATATTGTTATCCATTGTATACAGTTTCTCCATCATATTAGACCTCATGTTATATTGGTAATTAGAAATGCATATGTAAATGTAATAGTGCTATATCTTGAAACTGGTATGGATTTTACAAAACATGATATCTATATTTCAATTGCATAATTGTTCTTCTGTTACAGTACCGGACAGCTCAGTCACAATTTTTGCTTCAAAGAGAGAAAGCATTATACCAAAACTTCAAAGAAGCCAATCAAATATTTTATTGGAAGATAAAGATTATGCTTATATTATCTGGTGGAAGGAGGTTAGATATGTCTCTGAATCTCTTAGATTACCACATAAATTAGTCTGCAAGTTTGATTTGTATTGTTTTTCTTGTCTCAGAAACTGGAAATGTGCAGAAAGCCTTCTTCTGTTCTACTGGTCAAGTGGTTGGCATTTACTAATTTGCTGGGTGTTGATAGTACCTTAAAGAATGGAAGGTACAAGTCTCTCTGTGTCTGCTGGAAACGCCTGATGTCACATTCTTTTACTTATTAATCAAGTTATCTTATCTTGTTGTGCTCATTGAAGGAATTAAAATTGTAATGTGACATTATGTGAGCATGACTAATGAAGGCACATAACTGTATGGTCCCACCGTGCTTATTTTCACAACTCTTCTCCTTGTTCTAAACTCAATTGTATGTGGAATGATGATTTTTCTTTACATGCATTTGTATCTCATATGTTTTTATATACATGTGCATCATAGCGCTCATCAATCCATTAAACACGTAAGTATGGGTTGTCTTATGTTGAAACAACAACATAGACTAAATTATTCTTCGATTGTTGCATTTACTACTTTGTCTATTGTTGCAATTCAGTGTTACGAATGAACATTGAATTTTTAGAACTATCGTGACACGAATAGCATGGAATATATTTGGTTATATCTTTCTTGCTTATATTGTATCCTCAAAGAAGGAAATCTTAATGGCGAAATGTTGCAATTGAAGTCAACATTTCAGCGTGAAGTTTTACTCTACAGGGTTATTCTATATGGTTTCCCTTAATCTTCTAATGTAGTTGGTTTCACCTCTTCATCTTTCATTCTGGTACCGTGCTTCGCTAACACTGAATTTTGTGATCCACTCTCACCACTTTTTGTCTCTATTCAAGGTCGGAGATTTTTATGAGTCTATAGGTATTGATGCTTGCATCCTAGGTGCTGGATTGAATCCGTTTGGTAGTTTACGTTTATGCAGCATACCTAGGGTGGGTTGCCCTGTTTGTTGTGATATTCTGTATATCATTGCCATTTAAAAGTTGATACAGTGTTATCAAGTGTTATCAGGGATAAGTCATTATATTCCACTTCATTAGTCTGTGTGTCATTACCAGAAACCTCTGGTTTCTGGTCAGACAAATCTGTCTGTGTGTGAAGTGGTTTCTTGTGGTTCCAGAGGATTGGGTGACTGGTGATTTGGCCGTGGCTTTGCCTGGGATTGTCTCTGCAACGAGGAGGTTGCTGGATCTAGGGTTTCTGTGGATACGGTGGAGTAGATTGGTTATCTACTAAGGTTTCTCTATTGAGGGGCAAATCAATTGGTGAATAAGGAATTGAGGGTCGGATTTATAGACCTGTGCAGTTGTACCTGGTGCAACTTGAGCCTATAAATTGTTCTTGATCTTGTTTCTTTTCTTTGGTTATTTCTGAGTCCTTCTACAATCCATTGTTGAGGTGAACGCTTTTAATCCGTGTGTTAAGTGTTTCAGGTGCAATAGAAGAAGTAGAAGACTGCAGATCTAGTGGTGTAATAGCTAGATCAGTTTCTTGATTGTATTACTTGTAATCTTGGCTGAAGTATAGACCTTACAGCGATCTACGGCGACAGCTCCCCGTGGGAGGTTTTCAGCGACATCGAGTCGCGTTGGCACTCGAAGATGGAGGAAAAGGGCGCCATCAAGTACACCGTCTTCGCCTTCACTAAGCTGGCGAGGGCTCAAAATTCTAAGAGGTTTTGTCGAAGAGCCGGGAGAGGCACGTGGGACGGCCAAACGGGCCCCAAGAAGATCAAAAACTCCGACACCGGATGCATCATTGGGCATTCGAAGATGCTAGTGTACGGGCAATCATGCGAGGCGGACGTCGGGGTCGGGCATTGGATAATGCATCAGTATTCTCTTAGTGAGGAATCGGTTAAGAAGAGCGGCCGAGCAAACGCTGCCGATCTTGTCGTGTGTAAGATCACTAAAGTTGTCAAGAAGAAGGACAAATCCGATCACAACACAAATAAGGTACTTTAGGTTTATTTTTTAGTAATTTCTTGGAACTTTTTACGTATCATAACCTAATTTTTTTGTGAAGTCACCGGCGGCGATTGGTTACATTGACCATAATTATGCTATGGTTGCGCAACCAGAGTCGAATGGCGAGAGTTGCGATCTTGTGAGATTTGTGCCGGAAACAAACGAGGTACTTTTTTTTTTTAATTATTTCCTTTTAGGGTTTACAAATTTGTGCAAATTGTTACTCAACTTCTTTTTCCTGCGTTTTCCTTAGGGATTTTTTAACGGTGATTATCAAGTCCAATGTGCGCAACCAGAATCTTACGACAATGGTTCAAATTATGAAAGATATGCGTCGGACACAAATGAGGTACTTATTTTTTAAAAATTATGTTAGGGTTTACAAATTTATGCAAATTGTTATGTAACTATTTTTCTTCATGCGTCCACCTTAGGGATTTTCATCGGAATATATAGCCAACAACGGCGATTATCAACTCCAGGCTGCGCCACCAGAATCGTATGGCGATGGATCAAATTTTGCAAGATTTGCACCGGACACAACTGATGTAATTATATTTTTAATTATTGTCGTTTTGAGTTTACTAATTATTTATGCAAATTGTTATGTAACCTTTTTTTTCCTACGTCCGTTCTAAGGATTTCCACCAGAAAATAGAGGTAACGATGGCGGTTATCAAACTCCGGCTGCGCTACTAGAGTCGTACGGCAACGGCGCAAATTACATGAGACTTGCGCCCGACACAAATGAGGTACTTTTTTTATTAATATTATTTTCGTTTCGAGTTTACTAGTTTATGCAAATTGTTATGCTTACAACTTTTTTTCCCGTGTCCGCCCTAGGGATTTTTACTTGCAAATATAGGCGCCGGCGGTAGTCTGCCTGCACTACCAGAGTGGTATAGCGACAATTCCATCTATGAGACACATGCGCCAAACACACATGAGGTACCAATTTTTTTTAAATAATTTCTTTTAGAGTTGGCATGCAAATTGTTATGTAGTAATTCTTTTTTTTCTCCGTCTGCTCCTAGGGATTTTCCTTGGCATCTATGGGCAACGACGACTATTATCAAATTGCGGCTGCGCAACCGGAGACGTCTTATGCTTGGGCACAGAGACACCAGATTATCAGCGACAAAATTATTGCCCCGGCATCCCCGAGAAAGAGGGCGGCAGATGAAGATCTTCCAGACGATGTACAAGGTGGTGGTGGCTTCAAGAGACACAAGGGAGACTAATGAGATTGATAGCATAACAAAATTTGCAATTAGATAATGACCTTTCACAAGCTGAAACCATCGAACAGATGGTGATTAATTATTTTGTCTCTTATAGCAAACTGTCGAACAGATGGTGAGCAACTATGTTATCTCTTAGTATGTTTAAACAAGCGAAGTTGAAATTTCGATCGATAAGTCGAAAGGTTTGCTTTAGAAGTCCAACACTTTATTTCAAGATTGTCACAAGAAGTAGGGTCGTGATCATGTTTGTGGATGAGAGCATCAAAATAGCTTAAAGCTGTTCGATGAATTGACTGACTGAGATCTTTATTTATCACGCATGTAACTGCGATTAAAACGTGTTTCAATAAAATATCTGAAACGATTTCTTTGTTTTCTTTTAAGTAAATACCTGAACCCTAAACCCTAAAACACTCTATTATTGGACTTCCTTCCTTTCGTTGACTTCTTTTGAGTAAATTCTGATACAATATCAAAGTTGACTAATGATTGACTTATAAAATACTACCTCTGTCCCTGAAAATTTGATACATATTACCATTTCAGTCCGTCCCTGAAAATTTGATACACTTCACTTTTACCATTTTTGGTAGTGGACCCCATATTCCACTAACTCATTCCTACTCACATTTTATTATAAAACTAATACTTTAAAAGTAGGACCCACATCCCACCAATTTTTTCAACTCACTTTCCATTACATTTCTTAAAACCCGTGTCGGGTCAAAGTATAGCAAATTTTGGGGGACAGAGGTAGTAATATAGCTAGAGAACACGGATAAAAATTAATCATCCAAATTAGAAAATACTATAATCAACTAAACAAGGAAATTTATGATCCGAAAAATCAGGAGTTACGCGCCAAATCTATAATCTAAAACTAACACATAAAACCTATACAAACGTGTTACCGATTGGAATAGAGAGAAAAGATTGAGAGGGAAAAAGCAATGGGAGAGAGAGCAATCAAGTTATTCATTATTTAATTATTCATTTAATAACCAAAACAATTAAACATCATTGCTATAAATACTTTCAATTTTGGACTATTTTAAAAATTAAATTATAAATTAATATACTTTTTTTCTCTACTATTCACGCAAAAAACATGGTGACCTTTCATATTAAAGAACTCGGATTATTTTAGCATTTAATACAGGGCTTTGGGTTTAGCAATGGGCTTGTGCTCAGATTTGGTGTCATATTGGACTAAAATTCCCTAGGATATAAATGAGTTCATGTCCAGTTGTTACCCTTATACTGCTACGACACATGTTGTAAATCAGATTTGAAACTCAAGCTTATACTAAACAATAAACATTAAAGGGTATTTTGTATATAATTAATTTCGTTTTCTTTAGATTCTAGTAGTATTTTTTTTGTTATTTGTATAAGATTATAATATGAATCAGTCAATTTTGTTTCCTTGTTTATTCAAAATATAGAATCTATGTACATCTTATCTTATGTATTTATGGAATCTTTGTTCTTTTCATGTACATTTCGACCAAATTAAATCCCCTGATTTTTCGGATATCAATTTTACTTGTTTAATTAGATTCTAGTATTTTTTTTTATTATTATTTGGATAAGATTCTAGATATTTTTATCCGCGTGTTTCCTATATTATTTTCAAATTTAATCATTAGTCAACTTTGATTTTGTATCAGAATATCCTTAACAGAAGTCAACGTAAGAAAGGGAGTCCAGTAATGACTTAAAACTTTGGTTGTCTATTATTGTAAATAAATTTAGTTAATTATTAACTCGCCAAAATGCTTCTCTTCTCTCTCCATCTCATCCACGAACATGATCACGACACCTACTTCTTCAATCTTGTGACAAACTTGAAATAAAATGTTCGAATTCTAATTAGAAATAGCATATTTGTTCAGCTTGTGAAAGGTCATTAGCTAATTGAAAACTATATTATGCTATCAATCTCATTAACAATATGGTAAACAAAACTCAAATTTGGATTAAATTATGCGATCAAACATTCTCCAATATAGTGTATTACATACTATAGCATATCATAGGGGCTAAATGAGAACTAAACTTGGTCGCTCTTATGTCTCGTAAAGCCACCACCACCTTGTACATCGCCTGGAAGATCTACGTCTGCATCCCTCTTTCTAGATGAACTCAGGGCTGTCGGGTCAAAAATATTGTTAAAATCATGGGCATCTCTGATAATTTGGGGTTGCGGAGCCCAAGCATCTAATTCCAACTGTGGAATAAGATTAAACTCATGATAAGACGTAGCCGGTTTCCCATCCGGAACTTGATAATAACCGTTGTTGCCTGAATGGGTTGGCTGAAAGGATGAACAGAACACTAATGGATATGGTCAGATGCATGCTAGTGGAGTCGAAACTTCCACAATCATTTTGGAGAGAAGCTTTATGTGTTGCTTCTTATGTTATTAATATGACTCCTACGATTGATTCGCGGGTGATGTTCCAGAAAATGTTTGGACAGGAAAGAACACCTCTTATAATCATTTAAGGGTGTTTGGTTGTGAAGACCAGACTTGGTGACATTGATAAGGTAGAGAGTTTAGATTTTCACTCTCGTGATGACCTCATTGATATTGATTCAAGTTCTATCCCACACTTGCCTACTATAGATGGTGTTAATGCAGTTGAAGTTGAAATGCGGATTGATGATTTTGCTGATGCCCAGTGAATATTTGGAAAATCCTCCAAATAGTTATAATGATTATCCACAAGATATTGATACCAGAAGGTCTACAAGAGATACACAATAGCCTACTAGATATTCTTCAAGTGAGTATGTCCTCTTGACTAACGGGAGAAAGCCCGAGTACTTTGAAGAAGCTATGAAGGGTGTAGACAGCAAAACTGGTTTCTTGTAATGAAAGAAGAGATGAAGTATTCTCCTGATAATGATACTTTTGATTTGATGCTAGTACCGAAGGTAAGAGAGCTTTGAAGAATAGGTGGATCTACAGACTGAAACAAGAATAGAACTCTTCGAAACCAAGGTACAAGGCAAGATTGGTTGCTAAGGGTTTCATTCAGATAAAGGGAGTTGGTTTTGATGATATTTTTTCAGCCGTGGTAAAGATGTCTTCAATCCGAGATGTGTTGGGGCTAACTGCAAGCCTTGATTTGGAGATTGATCAAATGGATGTGAAGACTATATTTCTTCATGGTGATTTGACTGAAGAAATTGACATGGAGCAACTTAAAAGGTTTAGGGTGAAAGTTAAAGAGGATTATGTGTGCAAGTTGAAAAAGAGCTTGTACGATTTGAAGCAAGCTTCGAAACAATGGTTCAAGAAATGTGAGTTTGTGATCAGGCAACAAGGCTACACGAAGACTAGTTGTGACCATTGTGGGTTTGGTCAAATGATGGCCAAGATTTTGCCAAGACGTAAGTTTGAAGCTTGTTGTTCTCTTGCCAGAATGGCAAGATCCTCCACACAGTTGTGAGGGAGATTTGTTGGGTTAGGGCTCCCAACTTGTGGGAAAAAGACCCATATATTATTGGCTCATTTATTTACTTAAATAGGTCAATAGAGAACTTATAAATACCTACCAAGAGTGTAGGAGCCGCAACAATTGAGAGAAGAGAGAGAGAGAGAGTGAAACGTGTAGAATGAAAGAATGGGGAAAAGAGTGTTCTCCAAGTTTCTACACAGCGCAGTTTCGGGTTTTGTCTCGATCGGGAGTCCAAACGTTGTCCGATCATCTTTAAATTTTAATTGGAGATAGAAGACTTGTGGTTCTTCATTTTGAGAGACGGAAAATTCAATTTGAACGGTTAGATCTTTAGTTATAAATCTCTGAATGTGACTATTGTTATAGAGATGTTTATTTCATCTATTTTGAAGTTGTGTTGATTATCTAGTGCCTTCGTAATGTTGTTAAGGATTAGATATTATTGTAAACTTCTTGTTTGTATTCTCTCCTTGGTGAACCAGTGGGTCTCGTAGTTTTTATCTCATCACATTGAAGAGAGTTTTCCATGTAAAACTAATATATAAAAGTAGGATCCACATTCCACCAACATTTTCAACCCACTTTTTATTACATTTCTTAAAACCCGTGTCGAGTCAAATGGTTACGAATTATTGGGGACGGGGGGAGTAATATCTAATCCACAACTAATACCAATCCTACAACATTAGATCTTAACATGGGTGGATGAGATTAAAGCTCACGGATTTCAATTTATAATACTCCCTCCGTCCCATAAAAATTGGCCATATTTTTTTTTTCATCTGTCCCATACAAATAGTCATATTTTCATTTATGGTAACCTTTTTCTCCTTCTTTTTTACTTTTTCATTTATAGGCCCACCATTCACTACACAATTTCAAACTAATTTTTTTCCTTCTATCTTACTTTACCAAATTACGCATTAAAATTCATGCCAACTCTTAAGGGGCAATTTCTATGGGACAGAGGGAGTAAATTATATATCAAAAAAGGGTAAAATGGCCAATCTTTTATGCCATACGAATTTTTTTAAATCAACATAATATAATATAAATATCAAAACAGTGATACGAGAATTTTAATACAAGTATCTAGAAATATTAATATAATTTTATTAAAATTGTACATGCATTTCATTTGAGATTTTTTAATACATTTGTTGATAATTGAATTGGGGTGGGCCAAGCCCATTTATTTAATATAATTAATTGATACGGGCTGACCTGAGCCCACAAATTGCTTGGAATAGGCAGCTGGATCATTAATTAGGGTTCAGGGTTACGAAAACATTGAGAGACAGAGAAGAAACAGAGCGCAATGTTGTTTGAGATGGGATTTCAGTTCAAACCGAGCGGGGAGCTGCTGATCGAAGGTCACCTGTTGCCGTGGGTGAAGGGAGAGAAGATCCAACGGGACGGATGGGATGGCATCGAGGAGAAGCAGATTTACGGTGAGAAAGAGCCATGGAAGGTTTTCAGCGACATCGAGTCGTCTTATCACTCGAGGATGGAGGACGAGGAAGACGAAGACGCGCCGATCAATTACAGCATCCACGCCTTCACTACGCTGATTAGGGATTCCAATTCGAAGACGGTTTCTAGAAGGTCGGGGAATGGCACTTGGGTTGAAGAAACGGGCCCCGAGAAGATCATTAACTACGACATCGGCTGTATCATCGGCCATTCCAAGATGCTCGCGTACGAGCACTCCGGGGAGGGCACACCAGACATCGGCCAGTGGACTATGCAAGAGTACAGCCTCAGCGATGAATCTGCTAAGAAGAGCGGCCGATCTAACGCCGCCGATCTCGTCGTCTGTAAGATCACCAAAACGGTTAAGAAGAAGAAGCTGATTGACTACACCCCATTTGATGAAGATGAAGGGGATGAAGAGTTTGATGAAGATGAAGAGGATGAAGAGGGAAAGGGAGCCCGAGTTGATGAAGATGAAGAGGGAAAGGGAAAAGAGGGAAAGGGAGCCCCAGTTGATGAAGATGAAGAGGGAAAGGGAAAGGGAACCTGATGAGGTAGATCACTCTTTTATCATGCGTTTCAGGTTTTCATTATTTTGCATCAACATGTATCCAAACTGTTTGTAGAATTGTCACAATAGTCTCTCTCTTTGTTTGTGTTTTTTGTTCATCTTCCAAGTTTCGTAATCTCATGATTTCAATTTGTTCTAAATACTTTGGATAAACTTTTCAGTCAAAATGCTCTTTTGTGAATTTTAATTTTTTTTTATATTTCTGGAATTGGGGATTTTGACTTTTGTGTTTTTTTTGGTGATCTTTGATGGCTTAATGTTGTTTAGGGTTGCAATTTGATAATGGCGATAGATATTCAAGTCTTTGGCTTAAAATGGGCAATTTGTAGTGAGTATATGATATCTATGTTTTACTCCTCTTGTTAGTGTTGTAGGATGAGAAATCAGGTTCCTAAATAATGCCCAGGAAACATTGGCTACTGCTATCCTAATATTCATTTTCCTTGTAATGTTGTCTACTTTGTTTTGCATATTCTATTCAATGCTTTTACAATGGATGCTTTGTAGAATTGATGTAGGTAGTGTGCTACTCGATTATTGCATGATAAACTGCTCTGCGCGATTATCAATTGTGCAAGTTTTTGTGCTTTACAGCAATAGGGTTGTGCCATATTTGAGATTAGGTTGCTTTTCATGGAATTGTAGCTAGTTAGATAGCTAGCTGATTGAACAGACATGCTTGAAGTTATGACTTATGTGTCCACTTCTCTTGCTACAGGGGTTCCTTGTAAGTGACCTTTTGTTCAGCTGTTTACTTACTGTGGTTTTTTTGTCGTCCTCTCATTAGTGTGCTACTTGATTGTTGTATAATTGATAACCTGCTCTGTGTGGTATACTCCATATGAATTGTGCAAGTTTTTGTGCTTTACAACAATATGGGTGTGCCATATTTGAGTAGGTTACCTTTTATGGAATTGTATATTCATGTAGCTAGGTACCAAGGTAGCTTATTGAACAGACATGTTAGAAGTTACGTCTCCATATCTCCTGCTGCTATTGTATGTGGTTTCCGGTTTTCCTCACAATCATGCTTGATGAAGACTTTGCATCATTTATATTAGGTTTTGTGTTTATCCTCATATGATTTGCATGTTATGCATAATTATCTCAACCGTTTGTAGAATTGTCACAATAGTCTCTCTCTTTGTTTGTGTTTTTGTTTCAATACTATGAAAATTCAATACCGTTATTAGGTGATCTTGAATTTGCATTATGTTTTTTGCAGGATGTGAGAATCACAATGAAATCTTCCAGTTGATGAAGAAGGAAAGTGAAATCTTCCAGTTGATGAAGAAGGAAAGTGATTAGTTTAGATCTTCGGAATGTCATGATTTCAATTTGATCAAAATACTTGGATCAACTTTCCAGATCAAAATGCTCTTTTGTATTGATTCAGATCTCTCATGATGGTTTTCAGATCAACTTTCCAGTTCAAAATGCTCTTTTGTATTGATTCAGATCTCTCATGATGGTTTCCAGTTTTCTTTTCGATGAATGCTCTTTTGTATTGATTTAGATCTCTCATGATGGTTTCCAATTTTCTTTTCGA
This sequence comes from Salvia hispanica, assembly GCF_029641045.1. Taxonomy (NCBI): domain Eukaryota; kingdom Viridiplantae; phylum Streptophyta; class Magnoliopsida; order Lamiales; family Lamiaceae; genus Salvia; species Salvia hispanica. The sequence goes on from NC_142697.1 coordinate 46,855,840, forward strand.
TGGATGAATTACAAATATGCTGTTATTGTTTGCGTACCAACTGTTTGTTGAAAGTTAACAAATCATAATGTCAGCTAATTTTATGATTTTTTTGGACTTAAGTTCACAAATCATAATGTCAGCTAATTTTATGATTTTTTTGGACTTGCTTTGAAACTGCTGTTCTTTTTGTTAATGTCCTTACCATTGGGTGTGATTTTTCAGATGATAATACTTGGTTAAAATTTGTGCATATGCAATACTGTTTTCTTGGACTTAATTAATGTGCAAAGGAAATGGTCAAACAATCCAAATTCAGTTTGTGTTCGGATCTGAAATTTTCAGTATTAACAGAAGCATAATAGAATATAAAAAAAAAATTTGCCTTGAAACATCAAATCTATAGAGAATATGCCTTGGAACCATCCAAAAGACGAACTGCGAGAGCTCAAGTTTCCTGAGCAAACTGCGAGAATGCCAGCTTGAGGTGGATTGATAATGGCACAAAATTTCTTGATACCAAAAGGACCTCCTAAGTTTGATACTGTGAATGTACCACCCTGCAAACCAGATACAGTTTAGATTGATATGATCAGCAACTAAGTCTTTCAGAATGATCGTTGAAGTTCCTGTTTCAATTTTCACCTCATAATCTTCTGGCTTCAAGCTGTTTTCCTTGGCTTTTTGAGCTAAATGCTTAACTCCTAAGAGGCAAAGAGGCAGATTTGTCAGATCATTCCTATCAAGTGGGAAGGGGCTGCCCCTTTACGTGATAAGCATTAAACTCCTAAGATGACTTACCCTGACTATAGGCACATATAATCCATTTTCTGTTTGCAAAGCAACATTGATATTCACATTGTTGAACCTGTGTGCACATAAGAAGTCGCAAGTAAGAAGCATGAGTTAAACTATACAAGTCTACAACCTTATTTACCAAGTACACTTACTGGCGAATATAATCATTGGTCCATGAACTGTTGCACTGAGGGACTTTTTTAAGGGCCAAGGCAGCAGCCTGCGGTGAAAAAAGTCTTCTAATGAATTGTTGGTGGGAAAATCAATCCAAACACTATATTTAGGTCCGTAAAAAAATGTAATTCTCCAAGAGAATCATCTATACGACCTAGAAAATAAATAAGTACTAAAAAACAGCTAAAATGTTTCCTAAAGCAAATAATCTATCTTACAAAGAGGAAGTCAGTTCTCACAAAGAGAAGGAACTTGATTAAGGAGAAAGAAGAGAAAGTGCAGATGAGCATGCATATGTCTTCCATCACATGATGAGAACAAGTTGGTACTCCCTCGAAGAAGGCCTAATATACCTTAATAACAAGATCGTTAACGGAAATCCTTTTCCCGCCTGAAGCTTCTTGCAATGAGTTTTGATGGCATCAAACCACATAAACACAGCCCTAAACCCTATACCTACCAAGATAATCTTCAAAGTCTGCTTTGACAATGCGTCCATCAGGACCAGTTGTTTGCAAGAGAAACCTGCATTAATATTGTGCAAGTATAATGCTTTAACATATGTAACATGAGAACAAAAAAACCTAGTATTAGTTTAGTCAGATAAATATCAAAGATAGGGTCATCTAATTTACATTATGATCTTCTGCAAGTTTTCTGGCAAGCGGACTGGCAAAAATACGATCTCCAGATGACGAAGGCACACTAGGCTTGGAAACTTGCCTTTTCAATCTCATTATATTCAGTGTCTTAGAAAAACATGGAATTTTTGGGACAGAAACACAGACTCAGAGTGTGCCCTGCCCTTAACCGGTCTAAATTGTTAGAGAATGATATCAAACTGCCTTCTCTATACATTCGAAAGAACTAGCACTACTATCTTTCAGCTTGAGGCATTGCATATTTCAAGTTCTCGTGCACCAATCAATTCCACTAAATGCTAGTAACTACGTTCACACGGGCCAAATTACCCAAGAAACCATTCGTTGACAGCATTTACTCGTAGCAATTCTTCCCGAACAATCACCTCTTAAACTATTGAAAATAATGCCACTATATTTACATACAAAATCTACAACCTTTAAATCAGAGATAAACTACATTGATGCAAATCAGTCTCATATGTCTTCCAAGATTCCACAAACTATTTACAACTCAAATTTCATAGCATAATGCTACAAAGAATCTCCTCAACAATTCCATCACAAAAGCAAATTCAACAGCTCAACCAACACAAAAATAAATCCAAATTCCAGGGCCAGCCCACGACATTGATTAAAGCTCGAGCCTTTTCGGTATTAACCACCGAAAAACCCAAGAATTCCGACGAAATAAATCGCATTGGCCACTCGAATTACTCTCTTCACCAACCCCAATTGAGTGAATATCCGAAATTTGACAGCTGCGCTGAACCCTAAATCAAGAAATTTGACAAAATAGGGGGAAGATTTGAAATTGGAGCGGCGTAATGTTGGCTAATTGTTGAAGATCGGATATGGGAAAAGCGAGGCGGATATCTTTCTTCTTTGTTTGTTTGTTTTTTTTTTTTTTTTTTTTAATTTATGTTGTGATGTTTTATTTCCTCGTTCCCTTTATGCAGCGAAACTAATATATTGTGTCGAAAACTAAAACAAAAAAATAAAATAAGAAAAATAATACTAGTAAATAAATAATAGAATAAAATAAAAGTAATTTAATATTTTATTTTTTTATCAAAAAGGAAGTAACTCGACTTATATAATTATATATCCTCACCCCAGGATGTGATCAAATTCAAACTATAAATACTGTACGAACTTCAAACTATGATCTGGACCATCAGAAAATGTCAACACAGTATCAACGGTTGATATGCTGTGTTGATATTGTGTTGAAACTGTGTTGAAATTTTTGTTGCTGTCATTTTATCATCGGTTGACATTTTCTGATGATCCAGATCATAGCTTGGAGTTTGTATAATATTTAGAGTTTGCATTTTATCACTACCCTTCTCATTCCAATAATATCAAGAAATATTTGAAAGTAAGCTCTCTCTTCTATCGTCAGAACTTGAGGGCTTTAGAAAAATGTACATTGTCTTACCATTGAAGTCTTCTAATGGTCTCGTTTTCCAGTCTCGTATTATATTTCATCGGACCGGCGCATTATACATGTTAAAGAAGAAATGGAGAATTCACATGCACACAACCTGTTTGAAGATATGTCTATATTAGTTTTCCGTTTTATAATCATGGTTGAGATGACCGGCGAAATCATGTGAGATTATTCGCTTTCTTTTGTATTGAATCAGTTTACTCATGATGGTTTCCATATTTCTAAATTCAACTCTTCGAAGAAATAAAATGTATGCTGTTACTGGTGTGTACCAACTGTTTGTTGAAATGATCGAATGAACTTCGACTTTTCATGTTCAATTTGCTTCGATTTCTTTCTTGTTGAATTTGCTCAGTCTTTATTTATTTTTGCAGTATACAACAGCCAAAATTAAAAGGATTTGAACAACTAATGATATATAATTGTATTGGTCATTAAATAACTATTTAAATAACAATGACTAGCACTGACATCCTGAAGTGTGCTCGATCGGATATGTAGATTAATTTAAATGGAATAAGTAAGTTGTTAATTAATCGGTCCATAGAAAATAACTATCGATATTTGATTACTAAGAATTTAATTATTCCGTCTAGAATATGTTAACCCCATAAAAACATACTACTACAATAATGTTAATACAAATTCAAATAAAAATGGTGAAAACTCATTGCTAAATTTAGAAGCGAACATATCTCTCATTTCTTCAACTCATCTAAAAAATTCCAAAAAAATTACTCCCTTCAAGACAACAAGTTTTCCTTTTTAGTTTGTTCCAACTAAGATGACACATTTTCTTTTTTTAGAAACTTTCTTTCTTCAATTAATATACTCAACCACTTTTTCTCACCTTTATTAAAATATTCATCTTTCTTTTTCTCTCTATTTTAATACTTCCACTTACCTTTTTTCTCTCCAATTAAACATATTAACCAATTACTCCTAAAGTCCTGTGCCGGCTAAGGAATGTGTTATCTTATCTTAGCCGGGACGGAGGGAGTACTAAAATAAATCTAAGTACCTGACTTGTGTTGTGATCGGATTTGTCTTTCTTCTTGACAGTTTTAGTGATCTTACACACGACGAGATCGGCAACATTTGATCGGCCGCTCATCTTAACCAATTCCTCACTAAGAGAATACTCATGCATAGTCCAATGCCCGACGAATCTTGCTTAATAATTTATAAATTAATCAGAGCTTCATTAGTTATTTTATTAATTTACTGAAAATGGACAAATCACTGTTTATGAATTTTGAAAAATTAATAATGTAATAAAAAAATTTAGGTATCAGAATAAAAATAAAACAAATATAATTACATCCATATTTAATTAATGGTACTCACATAAAGATTAAAATATTGAACTGGGTTGGGCCAAGCCCATTTATTTAATATAATTAATTACGGGCTGAGCCTAACCCTTTTACTTTGAATAAGTAACTGATATTGGCCCAAAAATTGATTGGAATCAGCACTATTAGCTGGATCATTCATTTAGGGTTTAGGGTTACGAAAACATTGAGGGAGAAAGCGGCGCAGAGAGAAAAAGCAATCATGTTTCCGATCGATGAGTTCGTACCGACAGCGGAGCAGCTGAAGACGTTTCCGATTGGAATGGAGTTCAATCCGACCGGTGAGCAGCTGATCGAAGCCTACCTGCTGCCGTGGGCCAAGGGGGAGAAGCTCGGGTGGAACGGCATCGTCGAGAAGCAGATGTACGGCGAGAACTTCCCGTGCGAGCCGTGGAAGGTCTTCAGCGACATCGAGTCGGCTTATCACTCGAAGACGGAGGAAGAGGAAGAGAAATTGGGGGAAATCAAGTACAACATCTGCGCCTTCACTACTCTTCTTAGGGATTCCAATTCCAAGAAGGTTTCTAGAAGCTCCGGGAATGGCATTTGGGTTGAAGAAACGGGCCCCGAGAAGATCATTAACTACGACATCGGCTGTATCATCGGCCATTCCAGAATGCTCGCATACGAACACTCCGGGGAGGCGGCGGACATCGGCCAGTGGACTATGCAGGAGTACAGCCTCAGCGATGAATCTGTTAAGAAGAGCGGCCGATCAAATGCTGCCGATCTCGTCGTCTGTAAGATCACCAAAACGGTTAAGAAGAAGAAGCTGATTGACTACACCCCATTTGATGAAGATGAAGGGGATGAAGAGTTTGATGAAGATGAAGAGGATGAAGAGGGAAAGGGAGCCCGAGTTGATGAAGATGAAGAGGGAAAGGGAAAAGAGGGAAAGGGAGCCCGAGTTGATGAAGATGAAGAGGGAAAGGGAAAAGAGGGAAAGGGAGCCCCAGTTGATGAAGAGAGGGAAAGGGAAAAGAGGGAAAGGGAGCCCCAGTTGATGAAGATGAAGAGGGAAAGGGAAAGGGAACCTGATGAGGTAGATCACTCTTTTATCATGCGTTTCAGGTTTTCATTATTTTGCATCAACATGTATCCAAACTGTTTGTAGAATTGTCACAATAGTCTCTCTCTTTATTTGTGTTTTTTGTTCATCTTCCAAGTTTCGTAATCTCATGATTTCAATTTGTTCTAAATACTTGGATAAACTTTTCAGTCAAAATGCTCTTTTGTGAATTTTAATTTTTTTTTTATATTTCTGGAATTGGGGATTTTGACTTTTGTGTTTTTTTTGGTGATCTTTGATGGCTTAATGTTGTTTAGGGTTGCAATTTGATAATGGCGATAGATATTCAAGTCTTTGGCTTAAAATGGGCAATTTGTAGTGAGTATATGATATCTATGTTTTACTCCTCTTGTTAGTGTTGTAGGATGAGAAATCAGGTTCCTAAATAATGCCCAGGAAACATTGGCTACTGCTATCCTAATATTCATTTTCCTTGTAATGTTGTCTACTTTGTTTTGCATATTCTATTCAATGCTTTTACAATGGATGCTTTGTAGAATTGATGTAGGTAGTGTGCTACTCGATTATTGCATGATAAACTGCTCTGCGCGATTATCAATTGTGCAAGTTTTTGTGCTTTACAGCAATAGGGTTGTGCCATATTTGAGATTAGGTTGCTTTTCATGGAATTGTAGCTAGTTAGATAGCTAGCTGATTGAACAGACATGCTTGAAGTTATGACTTATGTGTCCACTTCTCTTGCTACAGGGGTTCCTTGTAAGTGACCTTTTGTTCAGCTGTTTACTTACTGTGGTTTTTTTGTCGTCCTCTCATTAGTGTGCTACTTGATTGTTGTATAATTGATAACCTGCTCTGTGTGGTATACTCCATATGAATTGTGCAAGTTTTTGTGCTTTACAACAATATGGGTGTGCCATATTTGAGTAGGTTACCTTTTATGGAATTGTATATTCATGTAGCTAGGTACCAAGGTAGCTTATTGAACAGACATGTTAGAAGTTACGTCTCCATATCTCCTGCTGCTATTGTATGTGGTTTCCGGTTTTCCTCACAATCATGCTTGATGAAGACTTTGCATCATTTATATTAGGTTTTGTGTTTATCCTCATATGATTTGCATGTTATGCATAATTATCTCAACCGTTTGTAGAATTGTCACAATAGTCTCTCTCTTTGTTTGTGTTTTTGTTTCAATACTATGAAAATTCAATACCGTTATTAGGTGATCTTGAATTTGCATTATGTTTTTTGCAGGATGTGAGAATCACAATGAAATCTTCCAGTTGATGAAGAAGGAAAGTGAAATCTTCCAGTTGATGAAGAAGGAAAGTGATTAGTTTAGATCTTCGGAATGTCATGATTTCAATTTGATCAAAATACTTGGATCAACTTTCCAGATCAAAATGCTCTTTTGTATTGATTCAGATCTCTCATGATGGTTTTCAGATCAACTTTCCAGTTCAAAATGCTCTTTTGTATTGATTCAGATCTCTCATGATGGTTTCCAGTTTTCTTTTCGATGAATGCTCTTTTGTATTGATTTAGATCTCTCATGATGGTTTCCAATTTTCTTTTCGATGGATGAATTACAAATATGCTGTTATTGTTTGCGTACCAACTGTTTGTTGAAAGTTAACAAATCATAATGTCAGCTAATTTTATGATTTTTTTGGACTTAAGTTCACAAATCATAATGTCAGCTAATTTTATGATTTTTTTGGACTTGCTTTGAAACTGCTGTTCTTTTTGTTAATGTCCTTACCATTGGGTGTGATTTTTCAGATGATAATACTTGGTTAAAATTTGTGCATATGCAATACTGTTTTCTTGGACTTAATTAATGTGCAAAGGAAATGGTCAAACAATCCAAATTCAGTTTGTGTTCGGATCTGAAATTTTCAGTATTAACAGAAGCATAATAGAATATAAAAAAAAAATTTGCCTTGAAACATCAAATCTATAGAGAATATGCCTTGGAACCATCCAAAAGACGAACTGCGAGAGCTCAAGTTTCCTGAGCAAACTGCGAGAATGCCAGCTTGAGGTGGATTGATAATGGCACAAAATTTCTTGATACCAAAAGGACCTCCTAAGTTTGATACTGTGAATGTACCACCCTGCAAACCAGATACAGTTTAGATTGATATGATCAGCAACTAAGTCTTTCAGAATGATCGTTGAAGTTCCTGTTTCAATTTTCACCTCATAATCTTCTGGCTTCAAGCTGTTTTCCTTGGCTTTTTGAGCTAAATGCTTAACTCCTAAGAGGCAAAGAGGCAGATTTGTCAGATCATTCCTATCAAGTGGGAAGGGGCTGCCCCTTTACGTGATAAGCATTAAACTCCTAAGATGACTTACCCTGACTATAGGCACATATAATCCATTTTCTGTTTGCAAAGCAACATTGATATTCACATTGTTGAACCTGTGTGCACATAAGAAGTCGCAAGTAAGAAGCATGAGTTAAACTATACAAGTCTACAACCTTATTTACCAAGTACACTTACTGGCGAATATAATCATTGGTCCATGAACTGTTGCACTGAGGGACTTTTTTAAGGGCCAAGGCAGCAGCCTGCGGTGAAAAAAGTCTTCTAATGAATTGTTGGTGGGAAAATCAATCCAAACACTATATTTAGGTCCGTAAAAAAATGTAATTCTCCAAGAGAATCATCTATACGACCTAGAAAATAAATAAGTACTAAAAAACAGCTAAAATGTTTCCTAAAGCAAATAATCTATCTTACAAAGAGGAAGTCAGTTCTCACAAAGAGAAGGAACTTGATTAAGGAGAAAGAAGAGAAAGTGCAGATGAGCATGCATATGTCTTCCATCACATGATGAGAACAAGTTGGTACTCCCTCGAAGAAGGCCTAATATACCTTAATAACAAGATCGTTAACGGAAATCCTTTTCCCGCCTGAAGCTTCTTGCAATGAGTTTTGATGGCATCAAACCACATAAACACAGCCCTAAACCCTATACCTACCAAGATAATCTTCAAAGTCTGCTTTGACAATGCGTCCATCAGGACCAGTTGTTTGCAAGAGAAACCTGCATTAATATTGTGCAAGTATAATGCTTTAACATATGTAACATGAGAACAAAAAAACCTAGTATTAGTTTAGTCAGATAAATATCAAAGATAGGGTCATCTAATTTACATTATGATCTTCTGCAAGTTTTCTGGCAAGCGGACTGGCAAAAATACGATCTCCAGATGACGAAGGCACACTAGGCTTGGAAACTTGCCTTTTCAATCTCATTATATTCAGTGTCTTAGAAAAACATGGAATTTTTGGGACAGAAACACAGACTCAGAGTGTGCCCTGCCCTTAACCGGTCTAAATTGTTAGAGAATGATATCAAACTGCCTTCTCTATACATTCGAAAGAACTAGCACTACTATCTTTCAGCTTGAGGCATTGCATATTTCAAGTTCTCGTGCACCAATCAATTCCACTAAATGCTAGTAACTACGTTCACACGGGCCAAATTACCCAAGAAACCATTCGTTGACAGCATTTACTCGTAGCAATTCTTCCCGAACAATCACCTCTTAAACTATTGAAAATAATGCCACTATATTTACATACAAAATCTACAACCTTTAAATCAGAGATAAACTACATTGATGCAAATCAGTCTCATATGTCTTCCAAGATTCCACAAACTATTTACAACTCAAATTTCATAGCATAATGCTACAAAGAATCTCCTCAACAATTCCATCACAAAAGCAAATTCAACAGCTCAACCAACACAAAAATAAATCCAAATTCCAGGGCCAGCCCACGACATTGATTAAAGCTCGAGCCTTTTCGGTATTAACCACCGAAAAACCCAAGAATTCCGACGAAATAAATCGCATTGGCCACTCGAATTACTCTCTTCACCAACCCCAATTGAGTGAATATCCGAAATTTGACAGCTGCGCTGAACCCTAAATCAAGAAATTTGACAAAATAGGGGGAAGATTTGAAATTGGAGCGGCGTAATGTTGGCTAATTGTTGAAGATCGGATATGGGAAAAGCGAGGCGGATATCTTTCTTCTTTGTTTGTTTGTTTTTTTTTTTTTTTTTTTTAATTTATGTTGTGATGTTTTATTTCCTCGTTCCCTTTATGCAGCGAAACTAATATATTGTGTCGAAAACTAAAACAAAAAAATAAAATAAGAAAAATAATACTAGTAAATAAATAATAGAATAAAATAAAAGTAATTTAATATTTTATTTTTTTATCAAAAAGGAAGTAACTCGACTTATATAATTATATATCCTCACCCCAGGATGTGATCAAATTCAAACTATAAATACTGTACGAACTTCAAACTATGATCTGGACCATCAGAAAATGTCAACACAGTATCAACGGTTGATATGCTGTGTTGATATTGTGTTGAAACTGTGTTGAAATTTTTGTTGCTGTCATTTTATCATCGGTTGACATTTTCTGATGATCCAGATCATAGCTTGGAGTTTGTATAATATTTAGAGTTTGCATTTTATCACTACCCTTCTCATTCCAATAATATCAAGAAATATTTGAAAGTAAGCTCTCTCTTCTATCGTCAGAACTTGAGGGCTTTAGAAAAATGTACATTGTCTTACCATTGAAGTCTTCTAATGGTCTCGTTTTCCAGTCTCGTATTATATTTCATCGGACCGGCGCATTATACATGTTAAAGAAGAAATGGAGAATTCACATGCACACAACCTGTTTGAAGATATGTCTATATTAGTTTTCCGTTTTATAATCATGGTTGAGATGACCGGCGAAATCATGTGAGATTATTCGCTTTCTTTTGTATTGAATCAGTTTACTCATGATGGTTTCCATATTTCTAAATTCAACTCTTCGAAGAAATAAAATGTATGCTGTTACTGGTGTGTACCAACTGTTTGTTGAAATGATCGAATGAACTTCGACTTTTCATGTTCAATTTGCTTCGATTTCTTTCTTGTTGAATTTGCTCAGTCTTTATTTATTTTTGCAGTATACAACAGCCAAAATTAAAAGGATTTGAACAACTAATGATATATAATTGTATTGGTCATTAAATAACTATTTAAATAACAATGACTAGCACTGACATCCTGAAGTGTGCTCGATCGGATATGTAGATTAATTTAAATGGAATAAGTAAGTTGTTAATTAATCGGTCCATAGAAAATAACTATCGATATTTGATTACTAAGAATTTAATTATTCCGTCTAGAATATGTTAACCCCATAAAAACATACTACTACAATAATGTTAATACAAATTCAAATAAAAATGGTGAAAACTCATTGCTAAATTTAGAAGCGAACATATCTCTCATTTCTTCAACTCATCTAAAAAATTCCAAAAAAATTACTCCCTTCAAGACAACAAGTTTTCCTTTTTAGTTTGTTCCAACTAAGATGACACATTTTCTTTTTTTAGAAACTTTCTTTCTTCAATTAATATACTCAATCACTTTTTCTCACCTTTATTAAAATATTCATCTTTCTTTTTCTCTCTATTTTAATACTTCCACTTACCTTTTTTCTCTCCAATTAAACATATTAACCAATTACTCCTAAAGTCCTGTGCCGGCTAAGGAATGTGTTATCTTATCTTAGCCGGGACGGAGGGAGTACTAAAATAAATCTAAGTACCTGACTTGTGTTGTGATCGGATTTGTCTTTCTTCTTGACAGTTTTAGTGATCTTACACACGACGAGATCGGCAACATTTGATCGGCCGCTCATCTTAACCAATTCCTCACTAAGAGAATACTCATGCATAGTCCAATGCCCGACGAATCTTGCTTAATAATTTATAAATTAATCAGAGCTTCATTAGTTATTTTATTAATTTACTGAAAATGGACAAATCACTGTTTATGAATTTTGAAAAATTAATAATGTAATAAAAAAATTTAGGTATCAGAATAAAAATAAAACAAATATAATTACATCCATATTTAATTAATGGTACTCACATAAAGATTAAAATATTGAACTGGGTTGGGCCAAGCCCATTTATTTAATATAATTAATTACGGGCTGAGCCTAACCCTTTTACTTTGAATAAGTAACTGATATTGGCCCAAAAATTGATTGGAATCAGCACTATTAGCTGGATCATTCATTTAGGGTTTAGGGTTACGAAAACATTGAGGGAGAAAGCGGCGCAGAGAGAAAAAGCAATCATGTTTCCGATCGATGAGTTCGTACCGACAGCGGAGCAGCTGAAGACGTTTCCGATTGGAATGGAGTTCAATCCGACCGGTGAGCAGCTGATCGAAGCCTACCTGCTGCCGTGGGCCAAGGGGGAGAAGCTCGGGTGGAACGGCATCGTCGAGAAGCAGATGTACGGCGAGAACTTCCCGTGCGAGCCGTGGAAGGTCTTCAGCGACATCGAGTCGGCTTATCACTCGAAGACGGAGGAAGAGGAAGAGAAATTGGGGGAAATCAAGTACAACATCTGCGCCTTCACTACTCTTCTTAGGGATTCCAATTCCAAGAAGGTTTCTAGAAGCTCCGGGAATGGCATTTGGGTTGAAGAAACGGGCCCCGAGAAGATCATTAACTACGACATCGGCTGTATCATCGGCCATTCCAGAATGCTCGCATACGAACACTCCGGGGAGGCGGCGGACATCGGCCAGTGGACTATGCAGGAGTACAGCCTCAGCGATGAATCTGTTAAGAAGAGCGGCCGATCAAATGCTGCCGATCTCGTCGTCTGTAAGATCACCAAAACGGTTAAGAAGAAGAAGCTGATTGACTACACCCCATTTGATGAAGATGAAGGGGATGAAGAGTTTGATGAAGATGAAGAGGATGAAGAGGGAAAGGGAGCCCGAGTTGATGAAGATGAAGAGGGAAAGGGAAAAGAGGGAAAGGGAGCCCGAGTTGATGAAGATGAAGAGGGAAAGGGAAAAGAGGGAAAGGGAGCCCCAGTTGATGAAGAGAGGGAAAGGGAAAAGAGGGAAAGGGAGCCCCAGTTGATGAAGATGAAGAGGGAAAGGGAAAGGGAACCTGATGAGGTAGATCACTCTTTTATCATGCGTTTCAGGTTTTCATTATTTTGCATCAACATGTATCCAAACTGTTTGTAGAATTGTCACAATAGTCTCTCTCTTTATTTGTGTTTTTTGTTCATCTTCCAAGTTTCGTAATCTCATGATTTCAATTTGTTCTAAATACTTGGATAAACTTTTCAGTCAAAATGCTCTTTTGTGAATTTTAATTTTTTTTTTATATTTCTGGAATTGGGGATTTTGACTTTTGTGTTTTTTTTGGTGATCTTTGATGGCTTAATGTTGTTTAGGGTTGCAATTTGATAATGGCGATAGATATTCAAGTCTTTGGCTTAAAATGGGCAATTTGTAGTGAGTATATGATATCTATGTTTTACTCCTCTTGTTAGTGTTGTAGGATGAGAAATCAGGTTCCTAAATAATGCCCAGGAAACATTGGCTACTGCTATCCTAATATTCATTTTCCTTGTAATGTTGTCTACTTTGTTTTGCATATTCTATTCAATGCTTTTACAATGGATGCTTTGTAGAATTGATGTAGGTAGTGTGCTACTCGATTATTGCATGATAAACTGCTCTGCGCGATTATCAATTGTGCAAGTTTTTGTGCTTTACAGCAATAGGGTTGTGCCATATTTGAGATTAGGTTGCTTTTCATGGAATTGTAGCTAGTTAGATAGCTAGCTGATTGAACAGACATGCTTGAAGTTATGACTTATGTGTCCACTTCTCTTGCTACAGGGGTTCCTTGTAAGTGACCTTTTGTTCAGCTGTTTACTTACTGTGGTTTTTTTGTCGTCCTCTCATTAGTGTGCTACTTGATTGTTGTATAATTGATAACCTGCTCTGTGTGGTATACTCCATATGAATTGTGCAAGTTTTTGTGCTTTACAACAATATGGGTGTGCCATATTTGAGTAGGTTACCTTTTATGGAATTGTATATTCATGTAGCTAGGTACCAAGGTAGCTTATTGAACAGACATGTTAGAAGTTACGTCTCCATATCTCCTGCTGCTATTGTATGTGGTTTCCGGTTTTCCTCACAATCATGCTTGATGAAGACTTTGCATCATTTATATTAGGTTTTGTGTTTATCCTCATATGATTTGCATGTTATGCATAATTATCTCAACCGTTTGTAGAATTGTCACAATAGTCTCTCTCTTTGTTTGTGTTTTTGTTTCAATACTATGAAAATTCAATACCGTTATTAGGTGATCTTGAATTTGCATTATGTTTTTTGCAGGATGTGAGAATCACAATGAAATCTTCCAGTTGATGAAGAAGGAAAGTGAAATCTTCCAGTTGATGAAGAAGGAAAGTGATTAGTTTAGATCTTCGGAATGTCATGATTTCAATTTGATCAAAATACTTGGATCAACTTTCCAGATCAAAATGCTCTTTTGTATTGATTCAGATCTCTCATGATGGTTTTCAGATCAACTTTCCAGTTCAAAATGCTCTTTTGTATTGATTCAGATCTCTCATGATGGTTTCCAGTTTTCTTTTCGATGAATGCTCTTTTGTATTGATTTAGATCTCTCATGATGGTTTCCAATTTTCTTTTCGATGGATGAATTACAAATATGCTGTTATTGTTTGCGTACCAACTGTTTGTTGAAAGTTAACAAATCATAATGTCAGCTAATTTTATGATTTTTTTGGACTTAAGTTCACAAATCATAATGTCAGCTAATTTTATGATTTTTTTGGACTTGCTTTGAAACTGCTGTTCTTTTTGTTAATGTCCTTACCATTGGGTGTGATTTTTCAGATGATAATACTTGGTTAAAATTTGTGCATATGCAATACTGTTTTCTTGGACTTAATTAATGTGCAAAGGAAATGGTCAAACAATCCAAATTCAGTTTGTGTTCGGATCTGAAATTTTCAGTATTAACAGAAGCATAATAGAATATAAAAAAAAAATTTGCCTTGAAACATCAAATCTATAGAGAATATGCCTTGGAACCATCCAAAAGACGAACTGCGAGAGCTCAAGTTTCCTGAGCAAACTGCGAGAATGCCAGCTTGAGGTGGATTGATAATGGCACAAAATTTCTTGATACCAAAAGGACCTCCTAAGTTTGATACTGTGAATGTACCACCCTGCAAACCAGATACAGTTTAGATTGATATGATCAGCAACTAAGTCTTTCAGAATGATCGTTGAAGTTCCTGTTTCAATTTTCACCTCATAATCTTCTGGCTTCAAGCTGTTTTCCTTGGCTTTTTGAGCTAAATGCTTAACTCCTAAGAGGCAAAGAGGCAGATTTGTCAGATCATTCCTATCAAGTGGGAAGGGGCTGCCCCTTTACGTGATAAGCATTAAACTCCTAAGATGACTTACCCTGACTATAGGCACATATAATCCATTTTCTGTTTGCAAAGCAACATTGATATTCACATTGTTGAACCTGTGTGCACATAAGAAGTCGCAAGTAAGAAGCATGAGTTAAACTATACAAGTCTACAACCTTATTTACCAAGTACACTTACTGGCGAATATAATCATTGGTCCATGAACTGTTGCACTGAGGGACTTTTTTAAGGGCCAAGGCAGCAGCCTGCGGTGAAAAAAGTCTTCTAATGAATTGTTGGTGGGAAAATCAATCCAAACACTATATTTAGGTCCGTAAAAAAATGTAATTCTCCAAGAGAATCATCTATACGACCTAGAAAATAAATAAGTACTAAAAAACAGCTAAAATGTTTCCTAAAGCAAATAATCTATCTTACAAAGAGGAAGTCAGTTCTCACAAAGAGAAGGAACTTGATTAAGGAGAAAGAAGAGAAAGTGCAGATGAGCATGCATATGTCTTCCATCACATGATGAGAACAAGTTGGTACTCCCTCGAAGAAGGCCTAATATACCTTAATAACAAGATCGTTAACGGAAATCCTTTTCCCGCCTGAAGCTTCTTGCAATGAGTTTTGATGGCATCAAACCACATAAACACAGCCCTAAACCCTATACCTACCAAGATAATCTTCAAAGTCTGCTTTGACAATGCGTCCATCAGGACCAGTTGTTTGCAAGAGAAACCTGCATTAATATTGTGCAAGTATAATGCTTTAACATATGTAACATGAGAACAAAAAAACCTAGTATTAGTTTAGTCAGATAAATATCAAAGATAGGGTCATCTAATTTACATTATGATCTTCTGCAAGTTTTCTGGCAAGCGGACTGGCAAAAATACGATCTCCAGATGACGAAGGCACACTAGGCTTGGAAACTTGCCTTTTCAATCTCATTATATTCAGTGTCTTAGAAAAACATGGAATTTTTGGGACAGAAACACAGACTCAGAGTGTGCCCTGCCCTTAACCGGTCTAAATTGTTAGAGAATGATATCAAACTGCCTTCTCTATACATTCGAAAGAACTAGCACTACTATCTTTCAGCTTGAGGCATTGCATATTTCAAGTTCTCGTGCACCAATCAATTCCACTAAATGCTAGTAACTACGTTCACACGGGCCAAATTACCCAAGAAACCATTCGTTGACAGCATTTACTCGTAGCAATTCTTCCCGAACAATCACCTCTTAAACTATTGAAAATAATGCCACTATATTTACATACAAAATCTACAACCTTTAAATCAGAGATAAACTACATTGATGCAAATCAGTCTCATATGTCTTCCAAGATTCCACAAACTATTTACAACTCAAATTTCATAGCATAATGCTACAAAGAATCTCCTCAACAATTCCATCACAAAAGCAAATTCAACAGCTCAACCAACACAAAAATAAATCCAAATTCCAGGGCCAGCCCACGACATTGATTAAAGCTCGAGCCTTTTCGGTATTAACCACCGAAAAACCCAAGAATTCCGACGAAATAAATCGCATTGGCCACTCGAATTACTCTCTTCACCAACCCCAATTGAGTGAATATCCGAAATTTGACAGCTGCGCTGAACCCTAAATCAAGAAATTTGACAAAATAGGGGGAAGATTTGAAATTGGAGCGGCGTAATGTTGGCTAATTGTTGAAGATCGGATATGGGAAAAGCGAGGCGGATATCTTTCTTCTTTGTTTGTTTGTTTTTTTTTTTTTTTTTTTTAATTTATGTTGTGATGTTTTATTTCCTCGTTCCCTTTATGCAGCGAAACTAATATATTGTGTCGAAAACTAAAACAAAAAAATAAAATAAGAAAAATAATACTAGTAAATAAATAATAGAATAAAATAAAAGTAATTTAATATTTTATTTTTTTATCAAAAAGGAAGTAACTCGACTTATATAATTATATATCCTCACCCCAGGATGTGATCAAATTCAAACTATAAATACTGTACGAACTTCAAACTATGATCTGGACCATCAGAAAATGTCAACACAGTATCAACGGTTGATATGCTGTGTTGATATTGTGTTGAAACTGTGTTGAAATTTTTGTTGCTGTCATTTTATCATCGGTTGACATTTTCTGATGATCCAGATCATAGCTTGGAGTTTGTATAATATTTAGAGTTTGCATTTTATCACTACCCTTCTCATTCCAATAATATCAAGAAATATTTGAAAGTAAGCTCTCTCTTCTATCGTCAGAACTTGAGGGCTTTAGAAAAATGTACATTGTCTTACCATTGAAGTCTTCTAATGGTCTCGTTTTCCAGTCTCGTATTATATTTCATCGGACCGGCGCATTATACATGTTAAAGAAGAAATGGAGAATTCACATGCACACAACCTGTTTGAAGATATGTCTATATTAGTTTTCCGTTTTATAATCATTGTCCGATGAAAAATAACAATAAAATTTAGTTACTAAGTATGATGAAATTTAGTTACTAACTATATCTTATAAAAATAACAATAAAATTTAGTTACTAAGTATGATGAAACTTTACGATATACTAATTAAATATATATATCATAATTAAGTAATTACTTAAAGAATATATAACTAAAATGAATTATTGTATTAACTTGGGCGTATAAAATTTCATGTGTGTATAAAAATAGTTGACGTTCATTATAGAAGGCTTATGATGAAGTGGTAGAGGTGTTGGGTATTTGGAGGAGAGGCCATGGTTGGTAGAAAATGAAAAAACCGGTTCCCGATTATCGGTTCGACCGGCCGGTTTCACTGGTTCACACCGTTTTAACATGTAGGCGGATTTTAAGGCCTAACTCGGACTGCCTGCCCGTTTGCGGTCAAACCGGTTGAACCAGTCAGTCCGGTCCAGTCCGGCTTTTAAAACATCTATAAATAAATAAGTTGAATATATATGGACTAAGTCTAATTATTTTTATATGTAAAGAAAATTAAATTACAACCGAAAGTCTTGAACACGAGTCACGACAAAAGATGGGTAAGGATTATGATTTATAAATTTTATTACCCGTTACATAACGAAAATAATTAAAATTATAATTACCTCAGTTGTGTCCAGCGCAAGTCTCACATGATTCGAACCCTCACTATGCAGCCCTGGTTGCGCAGCCAAAGCAGCATAACGGTCATGGTAACCGATCCCGCGGATGACTTCATAAAAAAATATGGGTAAGGATTATGATTTATAAATTTTATTACCCGTTACATGCATAAAATTTGGATACGCAGAAGTGTTCCAAAAAATTAAATTTATACGGAGAAATTTATAAAAAAAAGTTATAAAACAATTTGCATAAATTTGTTAACTCTAAAAGAATGTAACTAAAAAAATTAAGTACCTCATTTTAATTTGTCCGGTACTTGATAATTGTCGTTGCTACCTATATATTCCAATGAAAATCCCTAGGGTGGACACATGAAAAAATAAGTTACATAACAATGTGTATACATTTGTTAACTCTATTATAATTAAAAATAAGTAACAATTTGCACAAATTTGTAAACCCTAAAAGGAAATACTACTAATTAAAAAAAATAAGTACGTCATTTGTTTCCGGCGCGAATCTCACAAGATTGCAACTCTCGCCATTCGACTCTGATTGTGCAACCATAGAGCATCATTACGGTCACCGTAACCAATCGCCGCCGGTGACTTCACAAAAAACTCATGTTAGGATTATGCTTTCTATACGTAAAAAATTCCAAAAAAATTAGTCCCTCCGTTCCACTAAGATGACACGTTTTCCTTTTTAGTTTGTCCCGACTAAGATGACACATTTCCTTTTTTTTAGAAACTTTCTTTCTCCAATTAATATACTCAACCATTTTTTCTCACCTCTATTAAAATATTTATCTTTCTTTCTCTTTATTTTAGTACTTCCACTCACCTTTTCTCTCTCCAATTAAACATATTAACCAATAACTCCTAAAGTCCTGTGCCGGCTAAGGAATGTGTTATCTTAGCCGGGACGGATGGAGTACTAAAATAAATTTAAGTACCTGACTTGTGTTGTGATCGGATTTGTCCTTCTTCTTGACAGTTTTAGTGATCCTACACACGACCAGATCGGCAACATTTGATCGGCCGCTCATCTTAACCAATTCCTCACTAAGAGAATACTCATGCATAGTCCAATGCCTGACAAATCTTGCTTAATAATTTACTCCCTACGTTCCTTCATAGTTGAGTCATTTTTCCATTTTGGGAAGTTCCCTTATAGTTGAGTCATTTCCATATATAGTACTACCTTCGTCCCCCAAAATTTGCTACACTTTGACCCGACACGGGTTTTAAGAAATGTAATGGAAAGTGAGTTGAAAAAGTTGGTGGGATGTGAGTCCTACTTTTAAAGTATTAGTTTTATAATAAAATGTGAGTAGGAATGAGTTAGTGGAATATGAGGTCCACTACCAAAAATGGTAAAAGTGAAGTGTATCAAATTTTCAGGGACGGACCGAAATGGTAATATGTATCAAATTTTCAGGGACAGAGGTAGTAACTTTTTACTCTCTCTTACTTTACTCTTTCTTACTTTTTTTCACTTTTTACTTTATTCTCTTTACCTTTTTCTCTTTCTTACTTTTTTATCTATTTATTTAAAACACTCAACATTCATTTCTTAAACTCCGTGCCGAAAAGTTTCGCCTCAACTATGAGGGAACGGAGGAAGTATAAATTAATCAGAGCTTCATTAGTTGTTTTATTATTAATTTACTGAAAATGGACAAATCACTGTTTATGAATTTTGAAAAATTAATAATGTAATAAAAAAATTTAGGTATCAGAATAAAAATAAAACATAAATAATTACATCCATACTTAATTAATGGTACTCACATAAATATTAAAATCATTGATGATTGAACTGGGGTGGGCCGAACCCATTTACTTTGAATAAGTAACTGATATTGGCCCAAAAAATGCTTGGAATCAGCACTATTTAGCTGGATCATTCATTCAGGGTTTAGGGTTAACGAAAACATTGAGGGAGAAAGCGGCGCAGAGAGAAAAAAAGCAATGGTGTTTCCGATGGATGAGTTCGTACCGACCGCGGAGATGCTGAACGCAAAGACGTTTCCGAGAGGAATTCAGTTCAAGCCGAGCGGGGAGCAGCTGATCGAAGACTTCCTGTTGCCGTGGGCCAAGGGAGAGAAGCTCGAATGGGAAGGCATCGCCGAGAAGCAGCTGTACGGCGAGAACTTCCCTTGCGAGCCGTGGAAGGTTTTCAGCGACATCGAGTCGGCTTATCATTCGAAGACGAGCACAGAGGAAGAGAAATTGGGGGAAATCAAGTACACCATCTGCGCCTTCACTACGCTTCTTAGGGATTCCAATTCCAAGAAGGTTTCTAGAAGCTCCGGGAATGGCACGTGGGTGGAACAAACAGGCCCTAAGAAGATCGTAAACTACACCATCGGCTGTATCATCGGCCATTCCAAAATGCTCGCATACGTACACTCCGGGGAGGCGGCGGAAATCGGCCAGTGGACTATGGAGGAGTACAGCCTCAGCGATGAATCTGTTAAGAAGAGCGGCCGATCAAATGCCGCCGATCTCGTCGTCTGTAAGATCACCAAAACGGTAAAGTCCCCAGTTGATGAAAAGAAGCTGATTGACTACACCACAGTTGATGAAGATGATGAAGATGAAGAGGATGAAGAGGGAAAGGGAGCCCGAGTTGATGAAGATGAAGAGGGAAAGGGAAAAGAGGGAAAGGGAGCCCGAGTTGATGAAGATGAAGAGGGAAAGGGAAAAGAGGGAAAGGGAGCCCCAGTTGATGAAGATGAAGAGGGAAAGGGAAAGGGAACCTGATGAGGTAGATCACTCTTTTATCATGCGTTTCAGGTTTTCATTATTTTGCATCAACATGTATCCAAACTGTTTGTAGAATTGTCACAATAGTCTCTCTCTTTATTTGTGTTTTTTGTTCATCTTCCAAGTTTCGTAATCTCATGATTTCAATTTGTTCTAAATACTTGGATAAACTTTTCAGTCAAAATGCTCTTTTGTATAAGTACCTTGTAATCAATCAGTGTGGATCCAGATCCACGATGCAAAAAAGCAAACAAATTTCATAAGTTATCTTCAGAGAAACCCTACTTGAAACGATATATCCTGCCGTGATCAGTGAATTTTAAATTTTTTTTATTTTTCTGGAATTGGGGATTTTGAATTTTGTGTTTTTTTTGGTGATCTTCGATTAATTAATTGATGGCTTAATGTTGTTTAGGGTTGCAATTTGATAATGGCGATTGGTATTTAAGTCTCTTGGCTTAAAAGGGGCACACTTTTGAAAATTGTAGTGAGTATATGATATCTATGTTTTACTCCTCTTGTTAGTGTTGTAGGATGAGAAATCAGGTTCCTAAATAATGCCCAGGAAACATTGGCTACTGCTATCCTAATATTCATTTTCCTTGTAATGTTGTCTACTTTGTTTTGCATATTCTATTCAATGCTTTTACAATGGATGCTTTGTAGAATTGATGTAGGTAGTGTGCTACTCGATTATTGCATGATAAACTGCTCTGCGCGATTATCAATTGTGCAAGTTTTTGTGCTTTACAGCAATAGGGTTGTGCCATATTTGAGATTAGGTTGCTTTTCATGGAATTGTAGCTAGTTAGATAGCTAGCTGATTGAACAGACATGCTTGAAGTTATGACTTATGTGTCCACTTCTCTTGCTACAGGGGTTCCTTGTAAGTGACCTTTTGTTCAGCTGTTTACTTACTGTGGTTTTTTTGTCGTCCTCTCATTAGTGTGCTACTTGATTGTTGTATAATTGATAACCTGCTCTGTGTGGTATACTCCATATGAATTGTGCAAGTTTTTGTGCTTTACAACAATATGGGTGTGCCATATTTGAGTAGGTTACCTTTTATGGAATTGTATATACATGTAACTAGCTACCAAGGTAGATTATTGAACAGACATGTTAGAAGTTACATCTTCATATCTCTTGCTGCTATTATATGTGGTTTTCGGTTTTCCTCACGATCATGCTTGATGAAGACTTTGCATCATTTGTATTAGGTTTTGTGTTTATCCTCATGATTTGCATGTTATGCATAATTATCTAAACAGTTTGTAGAATTGTCATAATAGTCTCTCTTTGTTTGTGTTTTTTTCTCAATACTATGAAAATTCAATACCGTTATAAGGAGATCTTGAATTTGCATTATGTTTTTTGCAGGTGGTGAGCATCATAATGAAATCTTCCAGTTGATGAAGAAGAAGGAAAGTGATGAAGAAGAAGGAAAGTGATAAGGAAAGTGATGAGTTAGATCTTTGGAATGTCATGATTTTAATTTGTTTAAAATACTTGGATCAACTTTCCAGTTCAAAATGCTCAGTTCAAAATGCTCTTTTGTATTGATTCAGATCTCTTATGATGATACTTGGATCAACTTTCCACTTCAAAATGCTCTTTTGTGTTAGTTCAGATCAACTTTCCACTTCAAAATGCTCTTTTGTGTTAGTTCATATCTCTTATGATGGTTTTCAGTTTTCTTTTCGATCAATTACAAATATGTTGTTATTGTTTGCGTACAACAAGTTAACAAATCATAATGTAAGCTAATTTTATGATTTTTTTGGAAATGTTTAATTTTTATAATCATGAACTTTTGTGAAGCTCTATCGACAGGAACATTTATGATAGTGGAGCTTCACAATGTTGTTATATATTCATAACATTGTTCTAATCGAGTCTTGCCGACTCTTCAGAAAGTTAGCATTTGGCATCCAAATAAGAAACATACAAACCAAGTAAATGCATTACTGCATACAATTTTGCAATTACAAATATGTTACTGTTAAAAAAAGATCCAAATTTTTGAAATACAAGCCTGGGATGAAGCAGCTTGATTTGTTTAATCCTACTTGTTTGTTGTAAACTATACAGATGCAGGCCATAGCTTGTCATAGCTTCTCCTAAGCAAAAGATGAATGATTCTTACATAAACATCGGTATATATACATTCATATTGCGAAAAATGCTTACTATTAGAGGAGATGCTGAGGCCTTCACCAACCTTCTAATCTTTGATTTCTTCTTGGTGATCCTCTTGACGTGGCTGAAATATAAACCAATCTTCGTTTTAGCATGAGCCTTGGCTTTATGTGCTTATGAACAGTTTCATTCGTATGAGGACAATCGAGAGATGAAAAAAATCTTGACATCAACAGTTCACCTCAAGCCAAGATCTATGACTTCATCAGAAGCTCCAATTTCCCCATCACCAAAATACGACTGAGCATTTTCCTCAATATGCTCCACCCTGCATAAAGTGCAGTCAGTCTAAATGTCAATTTTCATATCCATGAATGGGTACAAAGTAGCATTAATGGGCAGAAATAGGCTATCAGCAGATTTTGTGAGGTGAAATGCAAATTCAAGTCTACGAGAAGATCAGGACCAGTGGTAGGATGCATAGATTCAGAAGTGAGTCTTACTCAAAAATGTAGTTAACCATTATGCTCGCACTTTGCTTTATTCCCTTTTTGGATAGATCTTCCATCCAATTAATCCTTCCCACCATCTGTATCAACATTATGAGCTGTTGATTAGAATGAAGTTCTCCAACATTAATTCTGCTACTATATTTATTGATTTACATATATGTTTTTTGTTCTTCCCTTTTTTTCAATATGAGTTTATAGTAAAGAGTAGATATGGGATGTGAGATGTTTCAGAAAAACAGAAGAAAAGAAAGCACCACAAGTAGCAAAAAGAGGTGCTATTTGGAGATATAAGATGCATAACCAACCGCTCCATTTTGCAAGTGAAAATTTCCAACAGAATCCAGAGCCTTCCCTCTCTTCTTCTCTTGAAGAAGATACCTTCAGTCAAAGCATAAATGAGGATAAGATACTATAGCAACACAATAGAAAAAGACCCTGATGCATTGAAGCATGTCATCGTGATATTACTCAATATGACTTAAAACTAAAATAAAAGCTAAACTATGAAACCCTTCAAAAAAAGAAAAGCTAAGCTAAGAATGAATCAACTTTAGCATCCAATAACCTTAAATAACAGTTGAGATAATTGTTAAAAACAATTAGGACAAAAAATAACAGTGATGATAAACTACAAAATCAAGTATTGCTTTCGAATAAACTAACTTATTTGAATTGTATATTCTGAAATGAAATCAACTCAGCTCCCAACATAAGGTTGCAGAAATAAGTCAGAAGTAGAAATTAACGTTCAAATGTATTACAGAAATAGAAAGTGTCTGTAGTAACTATAATACTATAAATGAAATGATTTGCAGTGTTATATCATTAACCCGGATCAAGAATACAATGTTAAAACAAAACTCGAGACTATTAGGCTTAATGAGTATGAAACTATGAAATATTTCATCTAGCATCAAATACAAAATCTTCATTAATGTCATAAAAATGGAATAAAACAACACAGTAGCCTCTTCAGCTCATGAAACGCACCTGGCACAGAGCCTCATTAGAGGAATTCTCAGCACAGATGCCAACTTTTCTTAAATGAATCCACTTTTCACTTGAGGACAACAATTTCTGCAATACTTCCATCCCATTTTTTCCCATGGTAAGTTCTCTAAAGATAAGAAACGGAATTAAAAAGATGATATCTTTGTGAAGCTGACAATAGATAAGGTATAAATAGAGAATGAGAGATTAATTCTTCATGGAGAGTGCATTACAGTTCCTTAAGGTGGAGTGAAGAGAAAATAGATGTTATTATACCTTTAAGGAAGGACTGAAGGGGCAATTAAATATATAAAAACTTAGCACTAATAGAAAAAGTCATGTAAAAGTGAGATCAACATTAACCTGCCTGCCACATAAAAAGTTAAAAACTGACCCACAAGATGTCGCAAATATTATGCAGGTTCTATAATGATTCGTTGCAAGTGCAGTGAATCTAGTCAGATTATGTAGTAGATTTAGTGGTATGATGCTTTTTATAGCATGTAAAAACTAAAAAGAGATTTGGTGTTTTCGTAAAGCTTCACAGATAAGCTTACTTGGTAGCCTCGAGAAGTGCACTTTCTTCTTCAGGTGTTTGCAAGTTCTCACTGAAAGTTGAATCAGATATTTCAGTTGGTGCCAGTTTTGACAAAAGCCATTGCATGTAACCTGGTATAGGACTAAGTGTCGCAAATGTCTGCAGGGGATAAATTCTGCAACAAGAAAAAGGACTTAAAATATCATCATGCACTCTGCAGCTAATTTCACAATAAACCTGACAGAGTAAGAAAGAACCAACAAGAAAGCTCATTAAACGGCCCACTATATTGTGTGTAGCACAAAATGATCAAGCTTAAACATTTACTTGCCCATACTACCCTATGTGAGATAATATGAGGTGCTGTTGTTATGTCTTAAGTTAACCATGACACCTGGTTCGATACCTGTTTATAAATGTAGAATGAAGTTCCTTTCAAACAGTTTCTCAAGAAAATTTCCGGAAAGGTTCTGTTGGATTTGCATTTCTAGAATGGGTACAGCATTGAATTTCCCCTAGGTCCTAATCAGTACAACTGTATAAACTAGCCCAGCCTAATTCATACAAGAGATGGTTACAAATCTGTCTGGTAATATCTTGATATGAGCTCGAGTACGCGCCGGCGAGAGCATACGCATAATAAAAGAAAGTGTCGAGTGGGGTGTTTGAGAATGTGTTGCGCTAATTCTAGAATGAATCCAAGCCCAAAGAATCGAGAAAAGAGAAAGAAGAAGGCTGAAAATAGGTAAACTGACGTTCAGGCATTTCATCGAACATATGGAGTGCAGTTCTGTCTTGGCAGCCCAAATGCTTCGTATGGGCTCGGGAACGCGACGAAGGCTTATGGGGCCAAGCATGGGCCCCCAACAAATATTCATCTAGGCTGGGGTCGCGTGAAACAAAGGCAAGGAGAGGGAAATATGAGATTGAGATGAAGGGTTGAAGATAGGGTTGTTTGGAATTGTTTTTATTTCTTTAAAATTCAGATTCGTGTATCTTTTATGAAAGCTAAATCCCTCAAGGATAGAGCTGGATTAGGGCGTCTAGTTGTTAGGATTTAGTTAATCTCATTATTTTTCAATATCTTTTAGGATTAGATTATTTTCGTCACTTTTACGCCTAAAAATAGGTGGAGTTTTTGCATTGTTTTTCAGGGAGTTTTTGAGTAATAAGATTTCGTGTGTTTAGAGTCCAATCGATTCTGCATCTTCCTTGATTGATTTCTCGTAGCAAAGTGTTCGATTTCAATCAAGATTATCGACTTATTGTTCAATCTTCCACAGTTGAGCGTGGCGTCATTCAACTCCATCATACATCTCTATTGTTCACGACGTTTCTCATCAGTTCCATCACCAACCCGAGTCTCAACGACTCACCAACGTTCCAGTTCGTGTTCTTACTCCGAGGGCTGCCGGAATTTTAAGATCAGGTGTTGTTCCAGCACTGCACAACCTCGCGCACCAGCTGTTCGAAGAAAGGTGTCAAAGAGGGTTTTCCAAGTTGCTAAGTTGCTGACTGCATCAGCAAGTTTGCAATGTTCTGTGTGAGTTTTCAACCTTTGGGAACTCGTATTCGGGTCCGTTTCACATCCTGGGCACGTGAGTCTCGTTCGTGAATCTCGTCCGTAACGAGGCTCACATCATATCTCCTAGTGGATGTCGTTTTTTTTGCTGCATCGGAGCATAATGTAAATATTTCCCATAGAATTACTTATTTCTCTAGAAGATATTTTCGCCCCAAAAAGTGTTAAGAAATGAAGGGGGACATCATTAGCATAGGAATATAAGGGGAGAGATTGATTTGAGCCTAGGTTTTAACTTCCCATTTGAGGAAGTTAGATAAAAGTGTTACCTATCAAAATCGTAAAGTATCTAAAAGTACAAACTTACCGAAATTGTTGGCATGTCTCTTCTAACGACATCAATCACACGTTTTATTAGAAACTTTCCCAGGTTGATTCCAGATAAACCTGGCTGCAAATCACAGCAGTAAATTCATAAGAGAAACGTTTTCAAATCATGACATTCAAACTATTTATGAGGCAATGGTACTAAATCATGTTAAGTTTACTCTTGATTCTTGAAAGACTATCCAAGTGAAACATGACATGGGTGCACAAATAGTTGGTTGATGATAAAAGGTATTATTGATTTCCAGTGAAAGCATAAATTCTTTCAGATTTGTATCTACAGCTCAAAGAATTTTAAAGAGAATCATCTAGTCCAGTGAAGAGGAAGGTTGAAGGTTGAAGAAAAATATATTTTTGAAAATTTGCAAAATATTTTTGGAAGAAATTATGACATTCATATCACCTGAGTAGAAGAGATGGAATAAAAAAGTGCACATGTTGCCTCACATTCAGGTATTGGAGGATCATCCCATAGAACTTCCTGTAGAAATATTGTCATAAGTGAATAATAGCTTCAAATCCACACTATAGTATACGGCAGAAAAATGTTCACCTCTATTGTTTGAGCCACGTGCTTCATGTGTGCAACTTCAGTAAAAATTAATGGTTCGCCTGTAGAAAGAAATTATAACTCTAAAGTCTAAATATACAGAACCGCAACTTTTGTAAGTGCATATGGACTCAAGTTATGTAGTTAGGTTTAAACTATAATGTTGTCATAATTTGTACAATTTTTATTTTTATTTTAAGTAGGAGGAGAGGAGAGGAGGATTGAATTGAGACCTCTCCTTTTCATACGAGTGAGATCCACAGCTTGGTGTGTGAAGGCCGAAGAGACCATACTTTGTAGCAACTTTATATATCACATACCAATGAAATCTAATTGCGAAGGTATCTAATAAGTTTATACTTCCTATTAGATTCTGAAGGAATTACTATGAACAGTATTTTCCTTCAATTAATTACTAACAGAGGATATAATCATATCAAATTTTGTATGCACTATCATACATTTAAAATAGCACGAGATTATACGAAGTTATTTATTACTCCTGTATTAAGGTACTTATGAGTTGTAATATAGACATCTTATGGAATCCTTGTATTTAGAATTCTAACTCAAGCATTTAGGTAATCCCAAAATAAATCATTAAGATAATTAAGAAGAATTATTATTAAGAATTTTATTTACTGTAACTAAAATCAAATTGTTAAAAGTCTCTATAATTATTGTCTTTATTAGATGTTGAGAGGGATTTAAAATGCCAATTTTGCAAAATCTGAGTGAACTCATTCCGCATCTTCATTATCTACAGTGAGCATTATGAAAATATCCCTATCTACCAAGTCAGAATTTCAATGCACATGCATAAGAAAGAAAGTTAACCTGGAATCGCTGGGTGTAAGTACCCAAAACAGCGGCGTCCCATACCCAGTCTTCGCTTCAGATCTAAGAGATTACTGATTGGATGTACTGCCTACAAATGACCAGAGACGGGAGTCCCATATTTTAATGGAATACAGATGGGAGAAGTCAATGGAGAGTTTAGCCAATTACATGTAATCTACCTCATGTGTTACAATCTTTTCCAAAAGAGATGCTGAATCATCCCAAGTTATGTGATGAAGCTGAAGATTTGCAGGACTGAGCCATGTAATAAGCTTCTCTTTCAAGTAAAGAGTCCAATGCTCTCAGCACGGCAGTATTCTCCTCCCTTGAAAAATTAATAAAATATGTGCCCTTTTAGGAGTCCATAAGCAATTAAGTCCAACTTTTTCTTTATCATCTAATCATTCAATACACAATAATAGTAGTAAGTACGTTTTATCAATCTAATAGTAATTCACAAAAGCTAAATACCCCTTGCTCCTTTAATTTCTCTATTGCCCAACAAGAGTCAACTTCCATCCATGAAGTTTTCTCCTAGATCTAAAACGAAAGAGATGGAGAAAAGTGAAAGTGTAAATTTGGTGCATAACCTTATGCGAGAAAAGATAGTATGTCAGCCCTCATAGTTGATAAGAATCTTAGTCCTCCAGGGTGTGTGTTCAGCAGGTCAAAAAGAACTTCGTACATTGGCTTGAGCGATTCCCTCAAATTCCGCTCAATCCTGTAGAAAACAGAGAATGATCCCTTGCCTTCATGTGCATTTTCCAGCGGCTTATCACCTGAAAGAATCTAAAGGTTAAAAAGATTAGAACAATCGCAAAGAACAACTGGAACAAGAAATACCAATCTTACTGCTTGGAAGTTCAAGCCCAAGATATTGTTTCATCAAATCACGAACTTGCTTCCGATTAAGATCATATTCTCTAGCAAGTGCGAACAATAAAGCCCGACGGTTCTCATTGGGAAGGCCATAGTAACCCTGCATTCCTATTGTGAAATCAGTACCAAAAGATACTTAACAATAATTTGTTGGCATGTGCAGAAACTTTAACCCACCTCAGAAAAATCATCTAGCGCAACATCTAGAATCTCTGTCTTGTTCATTGACATAGCAGCATGCATTGATTGTTGCACTCTCACAAAATCTTTACAACATTCACTTCAAGAGTTAATTCCACTATATGTTTACTCTATATTAGCAAGGATCATACACAAAACTTGTTGTAAATTACTAGTAGTTAATGGAGCAGTGGAGACAATATGCAAACATCTAGTAGCTGATGGTAGTGCACCTATTGATTATTCCAGTAAATATGTATTTGAAAAAAAACATGGTAAATTCTGAATAATTTCCTAGGCAGGCCTTCTGAAACATGGTAAATTCTGAATAATGTGGCACGCTCCGGTGCCACATTAAAAACCACAAATATATATAAGATGCATCAGCACATACATAGCAAAAACAAGCATGCTTTCTCTGTGTGGTACAAATCAAATCACTCGAAAAAAATAACACTATAATCACATACGTGTGGAGAGTGGCGGAGGCCTCCTAGGAAGTAGAAACTTTGCCGTTCCTAACGCCATCGATTGGCGGGAATCGCATTTGATTCATTCTGTTCTGCTCATTCATACACACGGAATTCAGCAATCAAAAATCCGTGAAACACAAACAAAATAAATCAAACAATTACCAGATCAAATTGTTAAAAAAAAATAGGCATAATTGGGGCAGTAAATTGAGGTGAAAGCAACAAAACTTACAGTGGTTGTGGAAAGTGGGCGCATTCTAGCACGCATCAAAATGGAGAGAGTATTTGTTTAGTCAGAAAGTGGGCGCCCTCTAATTTTCTGAATTGTTCCACTCATTACAAATGATTGTGCTCGAATTAATTCGACCACGAGGCGGCCATTGAATGGTTTATTACGAAATTCTTTAAACTGAGATCTCGATGGTGCGGCTTTGACAATGGCGCGCCACCACCGACGCAGTTTTGGGCCTTTTGGCCTAACCAATTTCAAGGCCCAATATTCCGTGATTTGTCATATCGAAGGCCCAGATTTATATTTGGAGATAAATTTTAAAACAAAAAACTATTACACCGATCACTAGCTTTTATTAAAACAATATCACTACTCCTTTATGAATAGTCATCACTTTTTAATTATACATTTTCTATTTCACACTCACATAAAATTTTATTCATGAAATACTTTTAAAAACAAGTACTACTACTCCCTCTGTCCCACGTTACTTGAGTCACTTCTTTTTCGCATTCGTTTCGTTTTGAAAAAAATAATAAAAAATGATTAAAGTGGAGAAAAAATAAAGTAAAAAAGAGAATACTATAGTTAAGACTCTTCTGTATATTATTCTCTCTCTTACTTTTTTTTTCTCTCGACTTTAACTATTTATTATTATTTTTTCAAAACGAGTGCAAAAAAGAAATGACTTAAATAACGTGGAAGAGAGGGAGTATGTTTTTTCATTATAATAACATCACCATTATTAATCATGTGAATAATTTTTCCAATAACTCAAGAATATTTACAGTACTTAATTGTACTTACTTTTTCTTTCTTCTCCAAGATTACATCTTTCATCCTAATTCTGGTAACCCGGTATCCTAATTAATGTTCTTATTAATGTTATTTTTTAATGACCTGCGGCAGTAGCTGAAGATCACACTATTAAGGGAGTTTGATAAATAAACTAGATTCTCTCGTAATCAAGCTTCGAGTTGTAGGAGCATAGAACTTTATAGATTAGATGACATAACAAAGATATTTGCATTATAAACAAAACACAGCATGAATATTAGTACAAAGAAGCTTCAAAGTGAAACACGAATATAGTAGTAATAAGCAATTTACAGATTAACATGACTCAATTATATAAGCACGTTCGTTTTTCACAGTTATTGAGGAGAATTTGAGACTCTAGATCTATATATACTACTCCCTCCGTCCCAGTTTTATAGTCACAATTTGCCATAAAAGTCCGTCCCACATTTATAGTCACATTTAGAATTTTCCATATTTGGACATAAAATTTTACCCCATTATTCACTAAAATTACCCTCAAATGTCATTATTAACATAAAAATAAACCAAAACAAAAATTAAAAACCAAAAAGTCAACAAGGGACCCACCTTCAACCAACTCTCTTAATTTATTACACACTCCTTCATCTCACTTCATTTATTACACACTTCACCATCTCACTCTTCCATCTCACTTCATTTATTACACACTCCACCATCTCACTCTTCCATCTCACTTCATTTATTACACACTCCACCATCTCACTCTTCCATCTCACTTCATTTATTACACACTCCACCATCTCACTTCATTAATTACACACTCCACCAATTCCTTAAAACTCATGCCCTAACTAAATGTGACTATAAATGTGGAACGGAGGGAGTATTAGTTATTTAGTGTAATTGCGTAATTTTGTATTTTCATTATGAGATACTGTTACAGACGTGCTCCGTAACGAGGCCGGTTAACTAACTTCTCGGAGGGATAAGGTGATCGAACCTTCGACGTTCTCGAAAGATAGACCACGAATTGCTGATTTTCGGACGTTCTCCGACGAACAACATTTAGGAACGAAGATAATCTTCTTGTTGCTCAAGACAAGTTTAGGAAAAGTATTTCATTGATTAATTGGATTAATTGATTCCCCAATACAATGATATAATCTCTCCTATTTATAATAATAAGATACTACTACCCTAACTTAATGAGAAAGAAACAAATATCTAACAAAAATATGAAATATATGGTAAATCAAAATATAACTAAATAATTTGTAGATCCTAAAATATATGATTCGTATCAACTCCCCCACGGTTGAAATCCACCTTGTCCTCAAGGTGGGAACAACGACACGACGAAGAAACCCTCCGGGATCAAACGCACAAGACTGCCCTCTCTTTTTCAATATTTTCATAGTATTGCTGATTGTGGTCTTCTTCGTAACCAATTTTTCAGTCGCGACTCTAATCTCATTCTCAAATAACCCTTTCCTATATATCTTCCATTTTCACTTCATGGTCGTGCTTTTGACTCTCAAATGCAGGCTTGCCATCTTCAACAAGGCATAGAATCTCTATCTTCTTGATTTTTCTCTGCTTCCTCTCAGGTCTTAAATCTTTTTCTTTTGTCTCTAAACTGGATCCAAGAGCTTCAGGTCTTATCTCTTTCTCGATCAGCTTGTGAAAAGTGTTGTTGACCTCTATCTCTTTTTGATTCCCCACATTATTAAGTACGATTAACTTCTCTTCCCTCTTCTCTTCACTATCGTGCAAATATTGTTAAATAAAGAAAAGATTGTGAGCTGCCAATCACATTGATAATCCATATAATCAGGAAAAATAGAGTGATAGCATTAAATATAGATTGATATCATTGATACCATGCCTTGTATGTATTCGTATAACACCTATAAAAAGGTGCAATATGTGAAGTAGAGATCATCAAGGAATACACAATAAACACTCTTTTTCTCCTACATTCCTCCTAACCATGCCTGATATACATTTGAAGATGGTATCAGAGCAGGGGTGAGACTCAGAGTAGTCTCATCACTGTCTCGGACCAATCCCGAACCCTTTAACCAAAATCCGGCAGATCCTGCCAAAACCATAAACCATGTCAGAAAACGATGAACAACCAAAACCAACGGAAACAGAGCAATTTGCTCGAATGTTTGCCGAATTCATGCGCACAAGTATGGCGCACACCCAAAATCAAATAATCCCCCAAGAATCTCCACACAAACCAGAGTCTCAGAGAATTGATTCTTCACCGTTAGTCATCGGAGAAAGACTAAACGGCAAAAATTATTCCACTTGGGCGATTCTCATGAAGGCGGCAATCAGTGGGAGGGGTCTGATATCTCACATCACAGGAGTCCCAACCCCTCCGGCAAGGACCGGCCAAACCTTCGAGAGATGGCAGCAAGCGGATCACTGCGTATTTACATGGTTGATTCAGAATGTGGAACAAAAATTGGTCAGCCGTCTGACTCAATACCCAACGGCTAAGGAAATATGGACCAGCCTGGAAGTTACATATGCTAGCGGAGGCGACAAAATTCAAGTCTACGACCTGTACGCAAAGGCAATAACGTTAAAACAAAAGGAGGAATCTTTGGAGGACATATGGACAACTTTGAACGATCTATGGATCTCCATAGACCGGAGACAACCAAATCGGATGAAGTACGCCGAAGATATTGAAATATACCACACCGAGAAACAAGAACAGAGGCTGTTCCAGTTGCTTGTAGCCTTAAACGGCAAGTACGAGAACATCAAAAAGGAAATACTAAGGGTAGAACCACTTCCCTCGGTGGAGAATGCATACGCTATGCTCCGGCGAGAAGACACCAGATCCGCTGTCCTACAAGCAGGTGACTCCAGCACACAAGGGATTGGAGCTGGGTTAGCAGTGACCCATCCGTGGCAAAATCCGGCAGCACACCGCAACTCCTCTCAACGAAGCGGTGGCGGGAATGGAGGAAATTGGAGCAAACGGCCGGACGAAGACAAATCAAAATTGGTGTGTTCTCACTGTGGAAAGAAAAAGCACACACGGGAAACATGCTTTGAACTCCACGGCTACCCGGAGTGGTGGCAGGAGAGGAAGGCCAAGAACAATCCGTCACCGGCACCGTTCAGAGGGGGTCGGGCTGCTGCAGCTGTGGCGGGAGGAGAAGAAACACCCGCTGCCGCCGTCGGAAGCAACTCAGTGGCCAACCGAGGCAGCGGCGGACAGGGAACTGAGGGAATAGCCGTCGGGATAGCATCCGTCGCCAGAGGAGGCGGAGGCGGAGGCAGAGCACTTCCAGAACGGAGAGAATTTTTTGATGTGGAGGCGCCGAATGTGGGAGATGTGGGAGGAGGTAAATTAGGGTTTGAGAATTTATTCTCAAACCCCCCATTCTTTGAATTATACCAATTTAAACCCTACACTAAAAAAACTCCAAAAATTAGACCCCCAGACATTGATAAATTCCAAAGAGACCCCCGAAATGAAAATAAACCCCAAACCGACTCCCAAAATCACGAAAATCCCAAATCTGCCCCACTAATTTGTGAAAACAGATTTCAAGTGCTCGAAAATTTGCCTACGGCCTACGCCTTGTCTGTTTCATCCGAAAATAAAATGATAAATGGATTTTTGATTGCGGAGCTACTGACACCATTACTTACGATATCACTGATATATCTGATATGCATAGGGCACCGAAAAGTCATATTCAAACTGCAAGTGGAGAATTTACGTCTGTAGAAGGAGCAGGAACTGTCAGAATTTCACCCATTCTGACCTTATCCAACTGCTTATATGTTCCTTCCATGTCACACAAATTGTTATCAATCAGTCATGTGACAAAAGAATTAAATTGCACTCTCCTAATGCAACCAAACTTTTGCCTGTTGCAGGATATCAGGACAGGGGAAATTATTGGACGTGGCACTGAGCGGGACGGGCTGTATTACGTCGATGAGATAGCCCAACAAGGAACCGCCTTACTAACTCACGGATCTGTAAGTAGAGAGGCTTGGCTTTGGCATCGTCGCTTAGGACATCCTTCCACGGGTTATTTAAAAATTCTCTTTCCTAAATTTAATCAAGATATGTATTGTGAGACTTGTGTGTTGGCCAAGAGCCATAGACACTCTTATAAATCAAATAATACCCGGGTTGATTCTCCTTTTTCACTAGTTCATTCTGATGTGTGAGGCCCATCTCCAGTCGTGGGGGGACAAGGGTTCAAATATTTCCTTCTGTTTATAGATGATTGCACACGCATGACTTGGGTTTATTTTATGAAACAAAAAAATGAGGTTTTTGAACACTTTAGCCATTTCTATGCCCTTGTGCAAACCCAGTTTCAGAAAAATATAAAAATCCTTCGATCTGACAATGGGGGGGAATTTGTAAACTTAAAGATGAAAACCTTCTGTCATGATAAAGGCCTGGTTCACCAAACTACATGTCCATATACCCCAGAACAAAATGGTGTTTCTGAGAGAAAAAACCGCACTCTCCTAGAAATGGCTCGTGCTATGCTCATTGAATCAAATACCCCTAGATATTTTTGGCCTGAAGCCGTTGCAGCCTTCGCCTATCTAACGAACCGATTACCCTCTAGCTCCCTGGAACTCCACACCCCACTAGAAACTCTCTCAACACACGCCCAAATTCCTTTACCCTTGACACTTCAGCCTCGAGTGTTCGGATGCTCAGTTTTTGTCCATATACCGAAACATGAACGAACTAAACTATCACCTTGTGCCGTAAAATGTGTGTTTGTGGGATATGGGGCCTCTCAGAAAGGGTACCGTTGCTTCGACCCCAAGGCCAATCGCATGTTCACTACTCTGAACTGTGATTTTCTTGAGACAGACTATTTTTTTAACCACCTTAGCGGTCAGGGGGAGAGTAGTGATAGTGACCTACTAAGCCGGTTATCAAAGTCAGGTCCCTCCGCAGAAGTAGGGCCACCAGGGGAGCCCCTCAAAAACATCGAACAGATCTCTGAAATACAGCCCTCACTCGTCAGTGACACCATCCAAGGAAATCCTCTACTGATATCCACTGTAAGTACTTCTGATACATCTCCTGATCATGATGATAGTATTGATATTGATGCTACTACACATGGTGAAACTGACCATGAGACAGATATTGAGGGGGATTCTGACAACCAAAATGAACCAGAGATCTGTGATTTGGTGGAAGAACAAATGAGTGAAGGAGTTGGAGGATATAAACTACCACCAAGACC
Source organism: Salvia hispanica (assembly GCF_029641045.1). Taxonomy (NCBI): domain Eukaryota; kingdom Viridiplantae; phylum Streptophyta; class Magnoliopsida; order Lamiales; family Lamiaceae; genus Salvia; species Salvia hispanica. Next base: position 46,891,744 of record NC_142697.1, read on the forward strand.
CAACAGAGGAGTCCCGCCAAAGAGATACAGCCCAGATGTTATAGGCAAAAAGGCCAAGTACTCAATAGTCAACATGGCCAAAGGACAACTCTCAGAAATGGCTCACGCATTTGAGGCAGCGCTATATGAAGAAGAAGAAATCCCCTGCACAGTAGAAGAAGCCTGGAGACACAAACATTGGCGAGAGGCAATGCTCAAAGAAATGGGGGCGTTAGAAAGAAACGGCACCTGGGAAAAATGCAAGATACCAGACGGAAAGAAGGCAGTTGGTTGCAAGTGGGTGTTCACTATCAAACGAAGGCCAGATGGTTCTATAGAAAGGTACAAGGCACGATTGGTAGCAAAGGGATACACACAAACCTATGGAGTAGACTATGACGACACTTTTTCCCCAGTAGCAAAGATGAACACCATCCGAGTGCTATTATCAGTTGCTGCAAATCGAGACTGGCCATTACACCAGTTTGATGTCACAAATGCTTTCCTCCATGGAGAATTGAAGAGGGAAGTATATATGGAGGCACCACCGGGATTTTCAGAGGGGTACAAGAAGGGAGAAGGATGTCGACTGAAGAAAACCTTGTACGGACTTAAGCAGTCCCCCAGGGTTTGGTTCGGAAGGTTCACCGAGGCTATGGCAAAGTATGGATTCAAACAAAGCCAGTCGGACCATTCGCTATTCCTAAAAAAACGAGATGGCCAAATGACTTGCTTGATCATCTATGTAGATGATATGATCATCACCGGAGATGATACAAAGGAGATCGAAAGACTCAAAGGGAGTTTATTCCAAGAATTTGAGATGAAGGATTTGGGGAGCCTTAAGTATTTTCTGGGAATAGAAGTGCTAAGATCAGAAGGAGGAATATTTTTAAGGCAGAAGAAGTACACTTTGGACATTCTAGCTGAGACAGGACTTCTGGACTGCAAGCCAGTCGACACACCTATCGTAGTAAACCATGGCCTACAAATCTCAGAAGGGGCAGAGCTAGCAAACCAAGGTAAATATCAGCGTTTGGTGGGAAAACTCATCTATCTCTCCCATACTAGACCTGATATTGCCTATGCAGTTGGAATTGTGAGTCAGTTTATGCATCAACCACAAAAGGATCATTATGAAGCTGCACTGAGAATTGTCAAATATCTCAAGGGAACAGTCGGACATGGAGTGATGTTCAGAAAAAATGGACATAAAGGGGTGTATGGATATACAGATGCTGATTGGGCAAGCAATCCAGTGGACAGGAAATCTACAACAGGCTATTTTACCTTTGTTGAAAGTAATCTAGTCACTTGGAGAAGCAAGAAACAAAAGGTGGTCGCACTATCCAGCGCTGAAGTAGAATTCAGAGGAATCAGGAACGGGCTAATGGAGATCTTGTGGCTACGAAGATTGATGAGAGAAATTGGACTGTCTCCAGAAACGAGCCAACTTTTTTGTGACAACAAAGCAACAATCAGCATATCTGAGAACCCAGTGCAACACGATAGAACCAAACATGTTGAAGTTGACAGACACTTCATCAAAGAAAACATTAAAAGTGGAGCTGTGGAACTACCATTTGCTCGGTCAGAGGATCAATTGGCAGATATTCTCACCAAAGCTGTGAACTCAAGAAGCTTCACAAGTGTACTGAACAAGTTGAGCTTTGGGGATCCCACCACTCAACTTGAGGGGGAGTGTTAAATAAAGAAAAGATTGTGAGCTGCCAATCACATTGATACTCCATATAATCAGGAAAAATAGAGTGATAGCATTAAATATAGATTGATATCATTGATACCATGCCTTGTATGTATTCGTATAACACCTATAAAAAGGGTGCAATATGTGAAGTAGAGATCATCAAGGAATACACAATAAACACTCTTTTTCTCCTACATTCCTCCTAACCATGCCTGATATACATTTGAAGAAATATTTCTCCAACTCCTTTTTCCTCGAGCTTGAGACATCACCTTGCAGTTGACGAGTAGAGGATGATAATGGAGCTTTCACGGATAGCGGTAGCAAGGGCTGACACGGTCTGGGGGCGGTGTAGGCGGCAGCTCAATAGTAGATGCTGTACTTGGCTGCATCAGCGGAAGATCAGATCGTAGCGGTGGCGGTGGTGCAGCAGCAGCGAGGGGTGGCGCTGCTGAGCAGCGGTGACTTGGCGGTGGCTGCTGGTCGAGCATGAGCTGCGGCAGTGGCTTTTGATCGAGCACTAGCTGCGGTTGTGGCGGGCTATGGGAGCTTGGGAACGTGAAGTGTTGGTTCCGCCTCTGGGGCTGCTGGCAGTCTCGCTGCCGGCCAGTATACACGTCGGGTGGGGATCGTGGCTGTTCATAAGGGGGAACAACGTATGGCTGATCATGGGTCGGGATTCCCCGTGATTGCCGCTGGCCGGGAGGGTCCCAGTAAATAGACCTGCGGGTCTGCACAAGCAACAAATGTTGAGACGGTGTAGGCGGCGTGTATTGTGGCGGTGGCTCCGGCAATGGAGGAGCGCGAATCTCTTCAACACGGCGACAGTGTGTTCGGGATGGCGGATCCCAGCAGGTTGGACGAGTGCGAATCTCTCCGCGGGAATCGTAGCACGCCTGATGTGCATACGTTGCTTTTGACGCAGGCAAGTTTGTCACACGCCTTTCGATTTTGTCACAACGTGATTCCAACCTGGAGATAGCGGCATCCAATTGATCGTACAGTTTTTCATAACACCCCAATCCGGTGTAGTTGCGTGACATGATGACGTTGAATGGTGACGGTGAAGCTCGGCAGATCGGTGTTGGTGAATAATTTGGGGGATATGGAAGAACGAAGATGGAGGATGAGTACGGGATGAAAGCACCAGTTGTTACAGACGTGCTCCGTAACGAGGCCGGTTAACTAACTTCTCGGAGGGATAAGATGATCGAACCTTCGACGTTCTCGAAAGATAGACCACGAATTGCTGATTTTCGGACGTTCTCCGACGAACAACAATTAGGAACGAAGATAATCTTCTTGTTGCTCAAGACAAGTTTAGGAAAAGTATTTCATTGATTAATTGGATTAATTGATTCCCCAATACAATGATATAATCTCTCCTATTTATAATAATAAGATACTACTACCCTAACTTAATGAGCAAGAAGCAAATATCTAACAAATATAGGAAATATATGGTAAATCAAAATTTAACTAAATAATTTGTAGATCCTAAAATATATGATTCGTATCAGATACTATTAGTTTTTAATTTTATTGTTCGCATATAAATGTGGGTTATGTGCATGAAGTATGTGCTAGCATTGTAAACCAATCCAAACCATGAGCTTTTGCAATTTGAAACTCCGCATTATTATAATTAAAAACAATTTCCGTCTTCTTAATCTTATACTCCATTTTATGTAATTATGATAAATAAAAGGGATAATTGCCATTAAAACACTATACAAAATTAGGGTCCATTTTGGTCCATCCTAACCTTTACTCCCTCCGTCCAGCTTTAGGAGTCCCGGTTTAGATAAATTAATAAAAAATGCATACAAAGTTTTAAAAGTGGATCACAACATCCACTACAACTAATAAAAAAATGTTAAAAGTGGGTCGGTTTCACGAGTGTGGAATGATGGTAAGCCGAAGGCAGGAGAGTCGGCGGTGATGTGCACCGAAGGGGAGTCGGCGGTGATGTGCACCTTATAAATGCATGTGGATTTTTCGGGCCTAAAGTCAACCCTAGGTATATATATGCCTAGGAAACGCCTCCAAACACAACCTACACGCCTTCAACCCCAAATATACTACTTTTTCACCTAGGAAGAAGAGAAGAACGAGCAGAGGACGAGTATTCATCGCAAGATTGAAGATGAGACCTCCAATCCGCTCAATCCAATTCTAGGAGTTTCTACCTTTAGTTTTATTCTTGTTCAAACAATGTTTTTGAATCTTTCTTTGAATATTTCTTTGACTTTTGTGTTGAACATGAGTAGCTAAATCCTTCGTAGAGTTCTACGGGGGAGATACAATGATTCTTATGTTTAATTGATTTCCTTTTTCTATGCCTTGGCTCATGTGGTTATTTTGATTTCTCCTGTGCTTATACATTTATTTGACTGATCACCTTATAAATGCATGTGGATTTTACTACAAGAACTGAGAAGTGAGTAGTTTAATTTGAAAGAGAAGAAATTGACGTCTTTGCCAATATAATCGAGAGATTTGAGCCTTTGAATGAAGCTAAGTATCTTAGGAGCTATTAGGAGTTGTTGCCTTAGTTCTAGGAAGGAGACTTCGGTTCTAGGTAGCAATCTACAAATTATATGTTTTGAGAAAAGATATAGTTTTACCTTAGTGATAGCTTAATAACCCTTCAGACCCTTTGTTGGCATAGTTAGGAAGTTAGTTGAGCATAGGATAGTTGTCATCGATCCCGTAGGATTCTACCCTTCCCATCCTTGATCTACATCGGTGTTCTTATTTGCTCTTAGTTCTCTAGTTGTTTTTAATTGTTTTTACCTTGTTTTTAAGTAGATTTAGAAAAACCAAAATTCCGATTCATTTAGATAGTAGTTGAGGTTGGTTCGTGGTAATTAGGTTGACAATCATTGTCTCTGTGGATACGATACTCTTTGCTTGCTATTTGCTAAATTAGCTCCGTACACTTGCGGGTATACTTGTGTTAAAAATAAGTCGAGTCAAGTTTTTGGCGCCGTTGCCGGGGACAATTTTGTGTTATTATAGCGTAATATCGTGATAAAAATTAAGATTACTAATCTAGATTTTACTTGCTTTATTTTTCTTTTTTTTTGAGTTATTCTCACTTTTTTTGTTTTTCTTTTCAGGTTGTATGCTCACTCGCTCTAAGGGGCAACCATTAGAGTTATTCGATCCTGAGATCGAAGCATCCAATCGAAGGAGAAACGCTCAGAGAAGGCTCAACCAAAGGCGATCACTTTCGCCTCATAAGAGAAAACCGCCTATTCCTGTTGCAATAACAATGGCGGACAACGGAGAGAACAATGCACCACATCCAGATCCGGTAGTCCAACAGCTCCAACTACAACTTGCAGATTTGGTGAAACAGGTTAAAGAAAAAAATGAACAACAAGTCATGGTGCCAGTGCAAAACATGTACGCTTACAGAGGGGTAGAGGACCCACCAATTGGCAACGATGAGATCGATGCCAATCATTTTGAGCTCAAGCCATGATTGCTAAATATGGCTGAGGCTAATGCTTTCGCGGGGAAGGCCAATGAAGATCCCAACAAGCATCTTACTAAGTTTATTCAGATCAGTAACACGATGAAGCTTAATGGGGTGAGAGATGAACAAATCAGACTAAGGCTATTCCCATTTTTCTTGAGAGATGATGCTAGAGATTGGTACGACAGCACAGGGTCAAGATCTGTTAAAACATGGGATGCCATGGTAGACTTATTTTTGGATAAGTATTTCCCACCCAGCGAAGTTCTAAAGAGGCAAGCAGAGATAATTCAGTTCCAAATGAAACCTCATGAGACAATCCGAGAAGCATGGGCTAGATTCAAGACACTGCTGAAAAGATGCCCCAAACATGGTCTAAGTCCGGGACACCAAGTCATAACTTTTTATAGGGGGTGTACTCCAGATGCAATGCGTGAACTGAATTGGAGCGCCGGAGGAGCACTACTTCAATTAGGAGAGAATGATGCCATGAAAGTGACTGAGAGAGTGGCTTCCACTGATGAAAGATGGAATAATGAAAGAAACAAGTCATACAGGGTGGCCTCTGCTACAGAAGATGATAGGATAGACAAAATGTCAAAGCAGCTAGATCTTTTGACCACTCAACTGGGGATCATGGAGATGAGACAACCTGGACCAGAACTGCAGGGAAGAGTTGGAGATGTGAACTATGTGCACCAAGGAGGGAACAACATGAACATCAACAACTATCGCCCCAACCAAAGGGGGTGGTAACTATAACCACTATGGTAACAAGGTGCATCTCAATCTCTCCTATGGTAATCCTAACAATGTTTTGCAACCACCACCGGGATTCACAGTAGCTAATGGAATGGTTAATGAGCAGAAGAAGCCTACTATAGAAGATATCTTGGGAGCATTCATGATTCAGACTACCAAGTACATGGAGAAAACTGACAAGTACATAGAGAGCACTAGTCAAAGGTCGGGGAAGGTTGAAAACGACGTGCAAAGCTTGAATATGCATATGAAGAGCATTGATACTTAGATTAGTCAAATTTCTCAAGCTGTAGGTGTCCAACATCAGCCAGGGCAATTTCCAACACAGTCCATAAATAATCCCAAAGACTGCAAGTCCATACACTTGAGATGTGGTAAAAGCTATGAAGGACCTTCCATGCCTGTAGAGGAAAAGAAGAGTACTCCAGAGGAAGATGTCAGAGCAGAAGAGAATTCCAAGGGAAAGAATAAGGTAGACATTCAGACCAAGAAAGACGCAGTGCCAGAAAAGCTGCCCCCTCCCTCCATTCCTACGACAGTTAGAGTGCCCTTCCCATTTGCGGTGAAGAAGAAGAAGTTGGATGAGCAATTCTCCAAATTTCTCGATATTTTTAGGAAGGTGCACATTAATATAACATTGGTGGAAGCTCTGCAAGAGATGCCTACATATGCAAAGTTCCTAAAAGATGTGCTCTCCAAGAAGAAGAAGTGGATTGATTATGAGACGGTGAACATATCCAAAAACTGTAGTGCGATAATTCAAAAGAAGCTACCTGCCAAGCTTAAAGATCCTGGGAGTTTCAATATCTCATGCGTCATTGGAAATAATAGACAGACAAAGGCATTATGTGATCTGGGGGCGAGCATAAATTTGATGCCATTATCATTTTTCAGAAAGATGAAGATCGACACTCTCAAGTCGACTACAATCACACTGCAGATGGCATATAGATCAGTCACATATCCTAAAGGAATTGTTGAGGATGTACTGGTGAAGGTACACGACTTCATATTTCCCGTCGATTTTGTAGTATTGGATATGGAGGAAGACATGAATGTGCCGCTTATCCTAGGGCGTCCATTTCTAGCAACGGGAAAAGCATTGATAGATATAGTAAAGGGAGAGCTCACTCTTCGTATGGGAAACATACGACACATTTTGTCTATCTATAATGCTATGAAGAGTCGTGAAGATGAGGAACTTGTTATGAAGATGGAGTGCAAAGCTGTGCACGTTGTAGAGGTCCAAAAGACACAAGCAATTGAGTCCACATTGGGGGATTTTTCATTGCCACAGTGGATGTTTGGTTCATGTGGTGGATCACTTTCTAGAGAAGAGAATGCACCAAATTCTAAAGTGAAGTTGAAGAAAGCAAAAGCTGCAAATACACCCAAAGTGGAAACCAAAATTTGTGATGGAGCTTTGAAAACTACTTGGTGGAAGAAGAGATTGGCTAGATCATATGCTTCCAAGATTGATAGAAAATCCAACACCACCATTTATGGCGTGACATGATGCAACTCATGGAGGACGTCGAGCCAACAACGATAACCAAAGGCACTGTAGGGGAGGTAACCCCTAGTAGGTAACTTTTAATTTTATCGTTTCATTTTGTTTTTGGTGTTTTTTTTTTTTTTTGCTTGCTTACCATGTATGTCTCCCTTCTCCACCAACTTTTCAAACTTATTCTTTACTTAGCTTTGAATAAGTTTGGGGAGATGATATGGTGGATAGGGACACTAACGAGGTACGTATCTTATTGCTTTTGTTGCTTTATTTTGTTTTAGGATAGAATTATTTTGTTAGAACTCTTTGAATGATTATTTTATTAGAACTCTTTGAATGCTTACTTTGATTGGTTGGGTTTTGAAATTGAATTGAAAAATTTGGTAGTAATTTGGGTGAAGACTAGTCGTCTATGATAAAAGAACCTTCCACTTTGAGCTATCACTTGACCATTGACTTGAGAGTTTAAGAAATAGGATGCATAAGTAACGAATTGCTTGTTTGGGTTGATTCATGCTATTTGCCCAGTGAGACTTGAGCTTTTAATTCTTTCATGTGTGATTTATCATCAATTAGTGACCTTAGAGATAGGGGAAGATGTTAGGCCATTGTTGTTAGCCTTATTTTTACCTAACACTAACCTTATTATAATAATACCCTTGATAGCCAAGTTTGAGCCTATTGCCTTTTCTTTTGTCAAGCTAATCAAGTGGGTTGGGAATCCTAGACTCTAGAATTGTTAAGTTGTGAAAAGAAGAATTTGGAGAGTTTAGTTGTTGAAAGAAATTGGTCGTGTTTAGCTTATCAAGTTGAAAGTTGGTTGTACTTAGAAAAAAAATAGAAAAGAAAGAAAAAAAAAGAAAAAAACAAAAGAAAGAAAAAAGGAAAAAAAATAGTATATAGAGAATAATTCAAGATCTTTGGAAGTTTGGAAGAAATTAGACAAAGTCTAGTTATTGTTGAGAAGTGTTTTGGTGAATGGTTGAAGTTGAAAGTGGATTGTGTAATGTCTTAGAATTTCAAATCTTATTGGGAATTTAGTCACTTTAGCCAAATATTACCCTACCTTACCAAAGAGCCTACATTATAACCTAAACAAAAGACCTTTCGGACTCTAGATTTATTGTCACACGAAGTAGAGGAGAGGTTAGACATTGAGCAAGCCTATGGTAAACCATGCATTTTTGATTGATTTGAGTGTTCCTTGATATCCTATACACTTTTGAGTGAGGTGAATATACACACATATATACATCCCGAAGCATGAATCCAAGGTGATATACGAGTTAGTAGTAAAAGTGCATTCGACGGCTTAACTTGATGGAATTTGTATTGTGATATGCTCCTTTATTTCGTATTCTTTGAGACGATGATGATGACTAAAACTCTTTTGAATCCAAGTTTCTTCTAGTTATTTTTCTTCATTGCTCGAGGACTTGCAATTGTTTAAGTTTGGGGGAGTTGATTCACTTGGATTTTACATGATTTTAGAGGGTAGTTTTACTTGGTTTTGATCATATATTGTGTACTTTGAGACATGGTTATAGATACTTCTCTATTATGTTGGTATTTTGACCATTTTGTGAAGAATGTGTAGAAAAATGTACAAAATATGTGGATGTGCAGCTGCTCAATGTTCGAGACAGCTTTTCTGGAGATTTTGAATTCCGATTTGCATGTAATGCATACCATTCTCTTCATCTTCGAGAGAGATTCACGTGAATATATTAAACGTCTTAATCGGAGTTCGGTAGAAGAAGTTATGGCCGTTTTACCAAGACTGCGCAGAGCAGTGACATAGCTGGAGACCCGCCAGGTTTGCATGCAAACGAACCTGGCGACCCGCCAGCAAAACACGAAGAAAACGCCGTAAGCACCCGCCAGCTTCGTCGGACAGCTTATTTCGGGCCCAAAGTCAACCCTAGGTATATATATGCCTAGGAAACGCCTCCAAACGCAACCTACACGCCTTCAACCCCAAATATACTACTTTTTCACCTAGGAAGAAGAGAAGAACGAGCAGAGGACGAGTATTCATCGCAAGATTGAAGACGAGACCTCCAATCCGCCCAATCCAATTCTAGGGGTTTCTACCTTTAGTTTTATTCTTGTTCAAACAATGTTTTTGAATCTTTCTTTGAATATTTCTTTGACTTTTGTGTTGAACATGAGTAGCTAAATGCTTCGTAGAGTTCTACGGGGGAGATACAATGATTCTTATGTTTAAGTGATTTCCTTTTTCTATGCCTTGGCTCATGTGGTTATTTTGATTTCTTCTGTGCTTATACATTTATTTGACTGATCACCTTATAAATGCATGTGGAGAGTGCTAGAATTTGGGGAGGAAGAGAGGCGGCGGAGGTTTTGGGGGGATTACCTTAAATACCCCAATTTTTAGGAAATCTCAAATTGGCCCCAAGAATTCCCCAAATAACATAGAATTTACCCCACCCAGACTCTAAAACTTACCCTCCATCTTGTCCTATTTTCAAAACAGACCCTATATATACCTCAAACACCCAACTTGACCCTCCATCTCACTATATATACCCAACAGGCCCATCACAAACGACCAATGTCTATTTTGGTCCCATCACTATATATTCCTATTGACCCAAAATGCAAAAATCTAGCCGAAAAACCCACAATTGAGTGTAAAAACTCTTTTGAAGCTCTAGCCAATTCCCCGACCTCCATTTTAGGAAAGAAAGATAGTCACTGAATTTTCGATTGTGGGGCAACCGATAACATGTCCTTTGACTCCTCTGATCTTTTAGCCATTACCTAGTCAAAAAAATCCTATGTCCAAACAACTAGTGCTGATTTAGCACCAGTCCAAGGGGCGGGCACTATTATTATCTCACCTACTTTACAACTTTCCAATTGTCTATTTGTCTCATCATTGTCTTACAAACTCTTATCTGTTAGTCATGCGACTAAAGAGCTCCATTGCAAGTTACTAATGCAGCCTGATTTTTGCATGTTGCAGGATTCAAAGACGGGAACGATAGTTGGGTGTGGCACTGAACGACATAGACTGTATTATTTGGACGAGACAACCCAACAGAGGGCTGCGTTGCTTACTCACAGACTGACAGAAAGGCAGGCTTTGGCATCGTGGATTAGGGCATCCATCCTTGGGATATATGCGTTTACTTTTTCCCGAGATAGCTACTTCTTTTTCTATGCAGTGTGATACTTGTTTTTTGGCCAAAAGCCACAGAAATTCGTTTCAATTGAACAATACTAGAATGAAAACTCCTTTTACTTTAATTCACTCTGATATCTGGGGTCCTGCTCCTGTTACTGGTGGTCATGGTCTTCGTTATTTCTTGTTTTTTGTTGATGACTATTCTCGAATGACTTGGGTGTATTTTCTGAAATAAAAAATTTGAGGTTTTTGAGACTTTTACCCAGTTTTACACCCATGTGAAAACACAATTTAATCAAACCATCAAAATACTTAGATCTGATAATGGGGTTGAATATGTCAACTCGAAAATGCAAAAATTCTTTACTGATAAAGGTCTCGTCCACCAAACAACTTGTGCTTATACACCAGAACAAAACGAGGTAGCCGAAAGGAAGAATAGGTATCTCCTAGAGATAACTAGAGCACTTGGAGTGGGCACGGGTTTTAAGAAATGTAAAGAAAAGTTGGTTGGAAAAGTTAGTGGACTGTGAGAACCATTTTTTTATATTGGCTTTATAGTGGAATGTGGGACGTACTTACCATTTATGGTAAAAATAAAGTGTGACGTGACAATTAAGTTGGGACGGACCGAAATGGAAAAGAGTGACAATTAAGTTGGGAAGGAGAGAGTATATTATAATTAAATTATTAGTCAACTTTGTTTTTGTTTCAAATATCCAATAACAATAGAGCACGATCACCAGAAATAATTCAGACATTTTATCGAACACGTTTGGATCGTAGTTTCATGCGTGATATATAAAGCTTTCAGTTAATATGTACAATTAAATTGACATGAGACACGAGCAATAATTCGATAATTTAAAATATGCAGAGTTACCCAAAATTGTGAAATAATCACCATTGGAAATAGGTTGGGACATTGTAATTGCTACACAACATTCCAAGCACTATATTTATACAGAATAATTTTTTTGATAACAATACATGAAGAAAAAGTATATGTATATTTAAAGAGGATCGATAATGGTTCCCCATTTTCCCCTTGGGGACTCAAAGCCGATGCTCTTCATCGTCACAAAAAATTCTGGTCTACAGTTAAACGTATTACATAATTAAAACTAAACTCAATTGTCAGGGGCAAAAACTAAAGGGGCGGACGCAGAAAAAAAAGTTAGATAATTATTTTTAAAAATTTAACTGTCCATAGTGAAGGTAAATGTTTGTGTTGTATTTACTGTTTGTTTTGTTATATTATATTACTGTCTATATTAATATATGACAATTGATTCTGTTTGTTTTGTTATATTATATTACTGTCTATATTAATATATGACAATTGATTTAGAAGATGCTGATATATGACAAATGATTTAGAAGATGCTGATGTGCAAAAACTAAGAAACGTCTAATTTTTCTAACTTTAACTTGTGAAAAATGATACAACTCACTTATATTTATAGTCACACCTAACTTATTCTATAAACTTTCTATTTCATTCTAGATATCTTTAAATAATATCTATATTCAAGAAAATTCTATCTCTAGCCTAGTGTTGAAGAATTCTCTAGATTTTTATATAGAAAAGTCTAGATATTTAGAATATAAAAGATTAAGTAAAGAATTCTAGAATGGGTTAGGAATGCCTATAAATATGAGAGAGTTGTATCATTTTGCTAACTTGAGAAAGTTTGAGAATAAAGTGTTCATTAGTTTTCCCAAGTCACCTATGTTAAAAAAGGTGCAATCAATTACTCCATCTACGCCTTCACTACTCTGCTGAGGGTTTCCAATTCGAAGAGGGTTTATAAAAGGGTTGGGAATCCCTATTCAAAGAGGGTTTATAAAAGGGTTGGGAAGGGTCGTAAATTACGCCATCAGCTGCATCATCGGCTATCGAAGATGCTTGCGTACGAGCACTCTGGTCAGACGTCGGGTGCTGGACGATGCTGAGTATTACGGCTGAGGCAACTCGTGCATCGTCCAGTGGTAATACTCATGCATCGTCCAGTGCCCGACATCTGCCTCGTACGCGAGCATCTTCGATTGGCCGATGATGCATCCGGTTTTGGCGTGCAATTGTGTCACTTGGCCAATGCGATTTATTTTGTCGGAATTCTTGGGTTTTTTCGGTGGTTTCTTTTGTTAATACCGAAAAGACTCGAGCTTTCATCAATATCGTGGGCTGACCTTGAAGATGTCTATCTCACGACTTCCCTAGCTAGCTATCTTGACAGTGAGTTTCTTCTTTTGCTTTTGTTTTTCAGAAAAAATAATTTAATTTGGAATTTGATGGTTTGAATGTTGTGTGATTTATGGGTTTATTGCGTTTTAATTCGAGTGAAATTGTGACTTGTTGAAATCTGAATTTGGATTTATTTTTGTATCGGTTGAGCTCTTGAATTTTCTGTTTTGTAATGGAATTGTTGAGGAGATTCTCTGTAGCATTATTCTATGAAATTTGAGTGGTAAATAGTGTGTGAAATTTTGGAAGATATATGATACGAGTGCCCCTTTAGTCCAGGTGGAGCAGCGGCGTGAGACTATTGAAGATACAGAGGTTGAGGAGCTGCCGGGGCCAGAGCTGAGTTGTGAGACGGTGGAACGCGGAAGGCCCTCGCCGAAAGAGACGAACAAGAAGCCGAGAAGGAGAACAAGGCCACCATTAGATTTGGCGACTTCGTCTCCAAATAAGGCGTGGGGAGTTTTTTATTATTTCAGTTATATTTATGTTTTGCTTTAGTTATTTTTATTATTATGTTTTGAACAATTGGGTCGAGCAAATTATAGGCTCCGTTCCGGGTTTTCTTTGTTGGTTCTTTCTCGGGCCGTAAAGTCGAACCAACCCTAGGGTCCTTAGAATATAAATAGGCGCTGAATTCATCAATAAAGAGGATCGAAATTCGCCTACTTTATCTTCTCTTAATTCTCTGTTTTCTTCAACCCTAAGCGGTCGTCGGGAATATGCCTCCCGTGACTTCTTCAATCTCTTTTCCGATCTACGTTGAGAGGAATACTCTTAACAATATATGAGACTGATTTGCATCAATGTAGTTTATCTCTGAATTTAAAGTTGTAGATTGTGTATGTAAATATAGTGGCATTATTTTCCACAGGTTAAGAGGTGATTGGTCGGGAAGAATTGTTACGAATATTGCTGTCAACGAATGGTTTCTTGGGTAATTTGGCCCGTGTGAATGTAGTTACTAGAGTTTAGCGGAATTGTTTGGTGGACGAGAACTTGAAATATGCAATGCCTCAAGCCTAAAGATAGTAGTGCTAGTTCTTTCGAATGTATAGAGAAGGCAGTTTGATATCGTTCTCTAACAATTTAGACCGGTTAAGGACAAGACACACTCTGAGTCTGAGTTTCTTTCCCAAAAATTCTCTGTTTTTATGTTTATACGCAATTACAAATTTACAATGTTTGATTTTATATTTTCTAAGACTGAAGTCTGAGATTTTACTCTGTCATAGGTTCGAAAACTTGTGAGTTTTGTGACGGGTTTTTTTAAAGCTAAAAACAACTAACAAGCGTCAAGCTGTGCCTTTCTAATCTTTTCACTTACCAAATTGTAAAAATCATAGATCAGTTTGTATATGCCATATTACACATTTATTTCATTTTCATAACAGTCCTTGTAATATAGTCCGATGATTCATGATTTGTTATCTAGTTCTAGTTTGAATACAGAAATCCTTATCTGTCTAATGTAAAATACATTGTATTTGTATAATGTCACGCTTGTTTAGATTAATATAACCTTTTGACTTGAAATTTTTCTTTCCACAGAGAAGCTTCTTGTCTTACTTCGGGCGGGCTGGAAGCTATTAGGGATCCATCGCTCCTTTGACCAGTTTGGTACGTCTGTGAATTCACCATAGAATTATTTGTTGTTAATGCTGTCCTAGAGGGTGCGTGTGAGCGTGTTATTGTAGGCGAGCTTTATTGCGATATACACCTGGGTCTGTACATAATCCGTGGAGAAAATGTCGTCTTGATTGGTGAGCTGGTACGTGCGTTTAAACTCTGCAGAAATTGCTTTCTCCATTTCCCAGTTCCCAGTGTATTTTACCTTACGCGATCATGGTTTGTTAGGAATTGAACAAGGATGAGCTTCGAATGAACTGGATTGCCGAAAAAATCAATCCATGTCAAGAAAGTCCATCCTCTTTATCATCATACCCTTGTGCTCCGAAGCCTCCCTTTCTGCCTTCTGCGCCTGCACAAAGAGGGATGTTAACTAAACGAGACGTCAGTAGATATCATGACTGAAGCTTTACCCTCTTTTTCTCAACTGATGAAACGCGGGTCATGTGAGATGGAAGCTCATCCTTGTTCAATTCCTAACCAACCATGATCGCGTAAGACAAAAGACAACGGGAAAATGGGAGATGGAGAAAGTAATTTCTGCAGAGTTTAAACGCACGTACCAGCTCACCAATCAAGACGACATTTTCTCCATGGATTATGTAGACCCAGGGGTATATCGCAATATAGTTCGCCTACAATAACACGCTCACACGCACCCTCTAGGACAACATTAGCTACAAATGAGATATCAAGATTTGTTAGAGACGTTGCGGGCAGATTCTATGGTGAATTCACAGCCGTACCAAACTGGTCAAAGGAGCGAAGGATCCCTAATAGCTTCCGGCCATCTCTAAGTAATACAAGAAGTTTCTGTGTGGAAAGAAAAATTTCGAGTCAAAAGGTAAGATTAATCTAAACGAGCATGACATTATACAAATACAATGTATTTCACATTAGACAGATTATATAGCTAAGGGTTTTTACAACTTGGTAAGTGAAGATTAGAAAGGCACAGCTTGTTAGTTGTTTTTAGCTATAAAAAACCCGTCACAGACTCACAATTTTCGAACTTATGACAGAGCAAAATCACAGACTTGCCTTTTCAATCTCATTATATTCCGTCTTAGAAAATATTACATCAAACATTGTACAATTGTAATTGCATATAGGCATAAAAACAGAGAGTCTTTGGGACAGAAACGCAGAATCAGAGTGTTCCTTGTGAAATAATCACCATTGGAAATAGGTTGGGACATTGTAATTGCTACACAACATTCCAAGCACTATATTTATACAGAATAATTTTTTTGATAACAATACATGAAGAAAAAGTATATGTATATTTAAAGAGGATCGATAATGGTTCCCCATTTTCCCCTTGGGGACTCAAAGCCGATGCTCTTCATCGTCACAAAAAATTCTGGTCTACAGTTAAACGTATTACATAATTAAAACTAAACTCAATTGTCAGGGGCAAAAACTAAAGGGGCGGACGCAGAAAAAAAAGTTAGATAATTATTTTTAAAAATTTAACTGTTCATAGTGAAGGTAAATGTTTGTGTTGTATTTACTGTTTGTTTTGTTATACTATATTACTGTCTATATTAATATATGACAATTGATTCTGTTTGTTTTGTTATATTATATTACTGTCTATATTAATATATGACAATTGATTTAGAAGATGCTGATATATGACAAATGATTTAGAAGATGCTGATGTGCAAAAACTAAGAAACGTCTAATTTTTCTAACTTTAACTTGTGAAAAATGATACAACTCACTTATATTTATAGTCACACCTAACTTATTCTAGAAACTTTCTATTTCATTCTAGATATCTTTAAATAATATCTATATTCAAGAAAATTCTATCTCTAGCCTAGTGTTGAAGAATTCTCTAGATTTTTATATAGAAAAGTCTAGATATTTAGAATATAAAAGATGAAGTAAAGAATTCTAGAATGGGTTAGGAATGCCTATAAATATGAGAGAGTTGTATCATTTTGCTAACTTGAGAAAGTTTGAGAATAAAGTGTTCATTAGTTTTCCCAAGTCACCTATGTTAAAAAAGGTGCAATCAATTACTCCATCTACGCCTTCACTACTCTGCTGAGGGTTTCCAATTCGAAGAGGGTTTATAAAAGGGTTGGGAATCCCTATTCCAAGAGGGTTTATAAAAGGGTTGGGAAGGGTCGTAAATTACGCCATCAGCTGCATCATCGGCTATCGAAGATGCTTGCGTACGAGCACTCTGGTCAGACGTCGGGTGCTGGACGATGCTGAGTATTACGGCTGAGGCAACTCGTGCATCGTCCAGTGGTAATACTCATGCATCGTCCAGTGCCCGACATCTGCCTCGTACGCGAGCATCTTCGATTGGCCGATGATGCATCCGGTTTTGGCGTGCAATTGTGTCACTTGGCCAATGCGATTTATTTTGTTGGAATTCTTGGGTTTTTTCGGTGGTTTCTTTTGTTAATATCGAAAAGACTCGAGCTTTCATCAATATCGTGGGCTGACCTTGAAGATGTCTATCTCTCGACTTCCCTAGCTAGCTATCTTGACAGTGAGTTTCTTCTTTCGCTTTTGTTTTTCAGAAAAAATAATTTAATTTGGAATTTGATGGTTTGAATGTTGTGTGATTTATGGGTTTATTGTGTTTTAATTCGAGTGAAATTGTGACTTGTTGAAATCTGAATTTGGATTTATTTTTGTATCGGTTGAGCTCTTGAATTTTCTGTTTTGTAATGGAATTGTTGAGGAGATTCTCTGTAGCATTATTCTATGAAATTTGAGTGGTAAATAGTGTGTGAAATTTTGGAAGATATATGATACGAGTGCCCCTTTAGTCCAGGTGGAGCAGCGGCGTGAGACTATTGGAGATACAGAGGTTGAGGAGCTGCCGGGGCCAGAGCTGAGTTGTGAGACGGTGGAACGAGGAAGGCCCTCGCCGAAAGAGACGAACAAGAAGCCGAGAAGGAGAACAAGGCCACCATTAGATTTGGCGACTTCGTCTCCAAATAAGGCGTGGGGAGTTTTTTATTATTTCAGTTATATTTATGTTTTGCTTTAGTTATTTTTATTATTATGTTTTGAACAATTGGGTCGAGCAAATTATAGGCTCCGTTCCGGGTTTTCTTTGTTGGTTCTTTCTCGGGCCGTAAAGTCGAACCAACCCTAGGGTCCTTAGAATATAAATAGGCGCTGAATTCATCAATAAAGAGGATCGAAATTCGCCTACTTTATCTTCTCTTAATTCTCTGTTTTCTTCAACCCTAAGCGGTCGTCGGGAATATGCCTCCCGTGACTTCTTCAATCTCTTTTCCGATCTACGTTGAGAGGAATACTCTTAACAATATATGAGACTGATTTGCATCAATGTAGTTTATCTCTGAATTTAAAGTTGTAGATTGTGTATGTAAATATAGTGGCATTATTTTCCACAGTTTAAGAGGTGATTGGTCGGGAAGAATTGTTACGAATATTGCTGTCAACGAATGGTTTCTTGGGTAATTTGGCCCGTGTGAATGTAGTTACTAGAGTTTAGCGGAATTGTTTGGTGGACGAGAACTTGAAATATGCAATGCCTCAGGCCTAAAGATAGTAGTGCTAGTTCTTTCGAATGTATAGAGAAGGCAGTTTGATATCGTTCTCTAACAATTTAGACCGGTTAAGGACAAGACACACTCTGAGTCTGAGTTTCTTTCCCAAAAATTCTCTGTTTTTATGTTTATACGCAATTACAAATTTACAATGTTTGATTTTATATTTTCTAAGACTGAAGTCTGAGATTTTACTCTGTCATAGGTTCGAAAACTTGTGAGTTTTGTGACGGGTTTTTTTAAAGCTAAAAACAACTAACAAGCGTCAAGCTGTGCCTTTCTAATCTTTTCACTTACCAAATTGTAAAAATCATAGATCAGTTTGTATATGCCATATTACACATTTATTTCATTTTCATAACAGTCCTTGTAATATAGTCCGATGATTCATGATTTGTTATCTAGTTCTAGTTTGAATACAGAAATCCTTATCTGTCTAATGTAAAATACATTGTATTTGTATAATGTCACGCTTGTTTAGATTAATATAACCTTTTGACTTGAAATTTTTCTTTCCACAGAGAAGCTTCTTGTCTTACTTCGGGCGGGCTGGAAGCTATTAGGGATCCATCGCTCCTTTGACCAGTTTGGTACGGCTGTGAATTCACCATAGAATTATTTGTTGCTAATGCTGTCCTAGAGGGTGCGTGTGAGCGTGTTATTGTAGGCGAGCTTTATTGCGATATACACCTGGGTCTGTACATAATCCGTGGAGAAAATGTCGTCTTGATTGGTGAGCTGGTACGTGCGTTTAAACTCTGCAGAAATTGCTTTCTCCATTTCCCAGTTCCCAGTGTATTTTACCTTACGCGATCATGGTTTGTTAGGAATTGAACAAGGATGAGCTTCGAATGAACTGGATTGCCGAAAAAATCAATCCATGTCAAGAAAGTCCATCCTCTTTATCATCATACCCTTGTGCTCCGAAGCCTCCCTTTCTGCCTTCTGCGCCTGCACAAAGAGGGATGTTAACTAAACGAGACGTCAGTAGATATCATGACTGAAGCTTTACCCTCTTTTTCTCAACTGATGAAACGCGGGTCATGTGAGATGGAAGCTCATCCTTGTTCAATTCCTAACCAACCATGATCGCGTAAGACAAAAGACAACGGGAAAATGGGAGATGGAGAAAGTAATTTCTGCAGAGTTTAAACGCACGTACCAGCTCACCAATCAAGACGACATTTTCTCCATGGATTATGTAGACCCAGGGGTATATCGCAATATAGTTCGCCTACAATAACACGCTCACACGCACCCTCTAGGACAACATTAGCTACAAATGAGATATCAAGATTTGTTAGAGACGTTGCGGGCAGATTCTATGGTGAATTCACAGCCGTACCAAACTGGTCAAAGGAGCGAAGGATCCCTAATAGCTTCCGGCCATCTCGAAGTAATACAAGAAGTTTCTCTGTGGAAAGAAAAATTTCGAGTCAAAAGGTAAGATTAATCTAAACGAGCATGACATTATACAAATACAATGTATTTCACATTAGACAGATTATATAGCTAAGGGTTTTTACAACTTGGTAAGTGAAGATTAGAAAGGCACAGCTTGTTAGTTGTTTTTAGCTATAAAAAACCCGTCACAGACTCACAATTTTCGAACTTATGACAGAGCAAAATCACAGACTTGCCTTTTCAATCTCATTATATTCCGTCTTAGAAAATATTACATCAAACATTGTACATTTGTAATTGCATATAGGCATAAAAACAGAGAGTCTTTGGGACAGAAACGCAGAATCAGAGTGTTCCTTGTGAAATAATCACCATTGGAAATAGGTTGGGACATTGTAATTGCTACACAACATTCCAAGCACTATATTTATACAGAATAATTTTTTGATAACAATACATGAAGAAAAAGTATATGTATATTTAAAGAGGATCGATAATGGTTCCCCATTTTCCCCTTGGGGACTCAAAGCCGATGCTCTTCATCGTCACAAAAAATTCTGGTCTACAGTTAAACGTATTACATAATTAAAACTAGACTCAATTGTCAGGGGCAAAAACTAAAGGGGCGGACGCAGAAAAAAAAGTTAGATAATTATTTTTAAAAATTTAACTGTTCATAGTGAAGGTAAATGTTTGTGTTGTATTTACTGTTTGTTTTGTTATATTATATTACTGTCTATATTAATATATGACAATTGATTCTGTTTGTTTTGTTATATTATATTACTGTCTATATTAATATATGACAATTGATTTAGAAGATGCTGATATATGACAAATGATTTAGAAGATGCTGATGTGCAAAAACTAAGAAACGTCTAATTTTTCTAACTTTAACTTGTGAAAAATGATACAACTCACTTATATTTATAGTCACACCTAACTTATTCTATAAACTTTCTATTTCATTCTAGATATCTTTAAATAATATCTATATTCAAGAAAATTCTATCTCTAGCCTAGTGTTGAAGAATTCTCTAGATTTTTATATAGAAAAGTCTAGATATTTAGAATATAAAAGATTAAGTAAAGAATTCTAGAATGGGTTAGGAATGCCTATAAATATGAGAGAGTTGTATCATTTTGCTAACTTGAGAAAGTTTGAGAATAAAGTGTTCATTAGTTTTCCCAAGTCACCTATGTTAAAAAAGGTGCAATCAATTACTACATCTACGCCTTCACTACTCTGCTGAGGGTTTCCAATTCGAAGAGGGTTTATAAAAGGGTTGGGAATCCCTATTCCAAGAGGGTTTATAAAAGGGTTGGGAAGGGTCGTAAATTACGCCATCAGCTGCATCATCGGCTATCGAAGATGCTTGCGTACGAGCACTCTGGTCAGACGTCGGGTGCTGGACGATGCTGAGTATTACGGCTGAGGCAACTCGTGCATCGTCCAGTGGTAATACTCATGCATCGTCCAGTGCCCGACATCTGCCTCGTACGCGAGCATCTTCGATTGGCCGATGATGCATCCGGTTTTGGCGTGCAATTGTGTCACTTGGCCAATGCGATTTATTTTGTTGGAATTCTTGGGTTTTTTCGGTGGTTTCTTTTGTTAATATCGAAAAGACTCGAGCTTTCATCAATATCGTGGGCTGACCTTGAAGATGTCTATCTCTCGACTTCCCTAGCTAGCTATCTTGACAGTGAGTTTCTTCTTTCGCTTTTGTTTTTCAGAAAAAATAATTTAATTTGGAATTTGATGGTTTGAATGTTGTGTGATTTATGGGTTTATTGTGTTTTAATTCGAGTGAAATTGTGACTTGTTGAAATCTGAATTTGGATTTATTTTTGTATCGGTTGAGCTCTTGAATTTTCTGTTTTGTAATGGAATTGTTGAGGAGATTCTCTGTAGCATTATTCTATGAAATTTGAGTGGTAAATAGTGTGTGAAATTTTGGAAGATATATGATACGAGTGCCCCTTTAGTCCAGGTGGAGCAACGGCGTGAGACTATTGAAGATACAGAGGTTGAGGAGCTGCCGGGGCCAGAGCTGAGTTGTGAGACGGTGGAACGCGGAAGGCCCTCGCCGAAAGAGACGAACAAGAAGCCGAGAAGGAGAACAAGGCCACCATTAGATTTGGCGACTTCGTCTCCAAATAAGGCGTGGGGAGTTTTTTATTATTTCAGTTATATTTATGTTTTGCTTTAGTTATTTTTATTATTATGTTTTGAACAATTGGGTCGAGCAAATTATAGGCTCCGTACCGGGTTTTCTTTGTTGGTTCTTTCTCGGGCCGTAAAGTCGAACCAACCCTAGGGTCCTTAGAATATAAATAGGCGCTGAATTCATCAATAAAGAGGATCGAAATTCGCCTACTTTATCTTCTCTTAATTCTCTGTTTTCTTCAACCCTAAGCGGTCGTCGGGAATATGCCTCCCGTGACTTCTTCAATCTCTTTTCCGATCTACGTTGAGAGGAATACTCTTAACAATATATGAGACTGATTTGCATCAATGTAGTTTATCTCTGAATTTAAAGTTGTAGATTGTGTATGTAAATATAGTGGCATTATTTTCCACAGGTTAAGAGGTGATTGGTCGGGAAGAATTGTTACGAATATTGCTGTCAACGAATGGTTTCTTGGGTAATTTGGCCCGTGTGAATGTAGTTACTAGAGTTTAGCGGAATTGTTTGGTGGACGAGAACTTGAAATATGCAATGCCTCAAGCCTAAAGATAGTAGTGCTAGTTCTTTCGAATGTATAGAGAAGGCAGTTTGATATCGTTCTCTAACAATTTAGACCGGTTAAGGACAAGACACACTCTGAGTCTGAGTTTCTGTCCCAAAAATTCTCTGTTTTTATGTTTATACGCAATTACAAATTTACAATGTTTGATTTTATATTTTCTAAGACTGAAGTCTGAGATTTTACTCTGTCATAGGTTCGAAAACTTGTGAGTTTTGTGACGGGTTTTTTTAAAGCTAAAAACAACTAACAAGCGTCAAGATGTGCCTTTCTAATCTTTTCACTTACCAAATTGTAAAAATCATAGATCAGTTTGTATATGCCATATTACACATTTATTTCATTTTCATAACAGTCCTTGTAATATAGTCCGATGATTCATGATTTGTTATCTAGTTCTAGTTTGAATACAGAAATCCTTATCTGTCTAATGTAAAATACATTGTATTTGTATAATGTCACGCTTGTTTAGATTAATATAACCTTTTGACTTGAAATTTTTCTTTCCACAGAGAAGCTTCTTGTCTTACTTCGGGGCGGGCTGGAAGCTATTAGGGATCCATCGCTCCTTTGACCAGTTTGGTACGGCTGTGAATTCACCATAGAATTATTTGTTGCTAATGCTGTCCTAGAGGGTGCGTGTGAGCGTGTTATTGTAGGCGAGCTTTATTGCGATATACACCTGGGTCTGTACATAATCCGTGGAGAAAATGTCGTCTTGATTGGTGAGCTGGTACGTGCGTTTAAACTCTGCAGAAATTGCTTTCTCCATTTCCCAGTTCCCAGTGTATTTTACCTTACGCGATCATGGTTTGTTAGGAATTGAACAAGGATGAGCTTCGAATGAACTGGATTGCCGAAAAAATCAATCCATGTCAAGAAAGTCCATCCTTTTTATCATCATACCCTTGTGCTCCGAAGCCTCCCTTTCTGCCTTCTGCGCCTGCACAAAGAGGGATGTTAACTAAACGAGACGTCAGTAGATATCATGACTGAAGCTTTACCCTCTTTTTCTCAACTGATGAAACGCGGGTCATGTGAGATGGAAGCTCATCCTTGTTCAATTCCTAACCAACCATGATCGCGTAAGACAAAAGACAACGGGAAAATGGGAGATGGAGAAAGTAATTTCTGCAGAGTTTAAACGCACGTACCAGCTCACCAATCAAGACGACATTTTCTCCATGGATTATGTAGACCCAGGGGTATATCGCAATATAGTTCGCCTACAATAACACGCTCACACGCACCCTCTAGGACAACATTAGCTACAAATGAGATATCAAGATTTGTTAGAGACGTTGCGGGCAGATTCTATGGTGAATTCACAGCCGTACCAAACTGGTCAAAGCGAAGGATCCCTAATAGCTTCCGGCCATCTCGAAGTAATACAAGAAGTTTCTCTGTGGAAAGAAAAATTTCGAGTCAAAAGGTAAGATTAATCTAAACGAGCATGACATTATACAAATACAATGTATTTCACATTAGACAGATTATATAGCTAAGGGTTTTTACAACTTGGTAAGTGAAGATTAGAAAGGCACAGCTTGTTAGTTGTTTTTAGCTATAAAAAACCCGTCACAGACTCACAATTTTCGAACTTATGACAGAGCAAAATCACAGACTTGCCTTTTCAATCTCATTATATTCCGTCTTAGAAAATATTACATCAAACATTGTACATTTGTAATTGCATATAGGCATAAAAACAGAGAGTCTTTGGGACAGAAACGCAGAATCAGAGTGTTCCTTGTGAAATAATCACCATTGGAAATAGGTTGGGACATTGTAATTGCTACACAACATTCCAAGCACTATATTTATACAGAATAATTTTTTTGATAACAATACATAAAGAAAAAGTATATGTATATTTAAAGAGAATCGATAATGGTTCCCCATTTTCCCCTTGGGGACTCAAAGCCGATGCTCTTCATCGTCACAAAAAATTCTGGTCTACAGTTAAACGTATTACATAATTAAAACTAAACTCAATTTTTAGGGGCAAAAACTAAAGGGGCGGACGCAGAAAAAAAAGTTAGATAATTATTTTTAAAAATTTAACTGTTCATAGTGAAGGTAAATGTTTGTGTTGTATTTACTGTTTGTTTTGTTATATTATATTACTGTCTATATTAATATATGACAATTGATTCTGTTTGTTTTGTTATATTATATTACTGTCTATATTAATATATGACAATTGATTTAGAAGATGCTGATATATGACAAATGATTTAGAAGATGCTGATGTGCAAAAACTAAGAAACGTCTAATTTTTCTAACTTTAACTTGTGAAAAATGATACAACTCACTTATATTTATAGTCACACCTAACTTATTCTAGAAACTTTCTATTTCATTCTAGATATCTTTAAATAATATCTATATTCAAGAAAATTCTATCTCTAGCCTAGTGTTGAAGAATTCTCTAGATTTTTATATAGAAAAGTCTAGATATTTAGAATATAAAAGATTAAGTAAAGAATTCTAGAATGGGTTAGGAATGCCTATAAATATGAGAGAGTTGTATCATTTTGCTAACTTGAGAAAGTTTGAGAATAAAGTGTTCATTAGTTTTCCCAAGTCACCTATGTTAAAAAAGGTGCAATCAATTACTCCATCTACGCCTTCACTACTCTGCTGAGGGTTTCCAATTCGAAGAGGGTTTATAAAAGGGTTGGGAATCCCTATTCCAAGAGGGTTTATAAAAGGGTTGGGAAGGGTCGTAAATTACGCCATCAGCTGCATCATCGGCTATCGAAGATGCTTGCGTACGAGCACTCTGGTCAGACGTCGGGTGCTGGACGATGCTGAGTATTACGGCTGAGGCAACTCGTGCATCGTCCAGTGGTAATACTCATGCATCGTCCAGTGCCCGACATCTGCCTCGTACGCGAGCATCTTCGATTGGCCGATGATGCATCCGGTTTTGGCGTGCAATTGTGTCACTTGGCCAATGCGATTTATTTTGTTGGAATTCTTGGGTTTTTTCGGTGGTTTCTTTTGTTAATACCGAAAAGACTCGAGCTTTCATCAATATCGTGGGCTGACCTTGAAGATGTCTATCTCTCGACTTCCCTAGCTAGCTATCTTGACAGTGAGTTTCTTCTTTCGCTTTTGTTTTTCAGAAAAAATAATTTAATTTGGAATTTGATGGTTTGAATGTTGTGTGATTTATGGGTTTATTGTGTTTTAATTCGAGTGAAATTGTGACTTGTTGAAATCTGAATTTGGATTTATTTTTGTATCGGTTGAGCTCTTGAATTTTCTGTTTTGTAATGGAATTGTTGAGGAGATTCTCTGTAGCATTATTCTATGAAATTTGAGTGGTAAATAGTGTGTGAAATTTTGGAAGATATATGATACGAGTGCCCCTTTAGTCCAGGTGGAGCAGCGGCGTGAGACTATTGGAGATACAGAGGTTGAGGAGCTGCCGGGGCCAGAGCTGAGTTGTGAGACGGTGGAACGCGGAAGGCCCTCGCCGAAAGAGACGAACAAGAAGCCGAGAAGGAGAACAAGGCCACCATTAGATTTGGCGACTTCGTCTCCAAATAAGGCGTGGGGAGTTTTTTATTATTTCAGTTATATTTATGTTTTGCTTTAGTTATTTTTATTATTATGTTTTGAACAATTGGGTCGAGCAAATTATAGGCTCCGTACCGGGTTTTCTTTGTTGGTTCTTTCTCGGGCCGTAAAGTCGAACCAACCCTAGGGTCCTTAGAATATAAATAGGCGCTGAATTCATCAATAAAGAGGATCGAAATTCGCCTACTTTATCTTCTCTTAATTCTCTGTTTTCTTCAACCCTAAGCGGTCGTCGGGAATATGCCTCCCGTGACTTCTTCAATCTCTTTTCCGATCTACGTTGAGAGGAATACTCTTAACAATATATGAGACTGATTTGCATCAATGTAGTTTATCTCTGAATTTAAAGTTGTAGATTGTGTAAGTAAATATAGTGGCATTATTTTCCACAGTTTAAGAGGTGATTGGTCGGGAAGAATTGTTACGAATATTGCTGTCAACGAATGGTTTCTTGGGTAATTTGGCCCGTGTGAATGTAGTTACTAGAGTTTAGCGGAATTGTTTGGTGGACGAGAACTTGAAATATGCAATGCCTCAAGCCTAAAGATAGTAGTGCTAGTTCTTTCGAATGTATAGAGAAGGCAGTTTGATATCGTTCTCTAACAATTTAGACCGGTTAAGGACAAGACACACTCTGAGTCTGAGTTTCTTTCCCAAAAATTCTCTGTTTTTATGTTTATACGCAATTACAAATTTACAATGTTTGATTTTATATTTTCTAAGACTGAAGTCTGAGATTTTACTCTGTCATAGGTTCGAAAACTTGTGAGTTTTGTGACGGTTTTTTTTAAAGCTAAAAACAACTAACAAGCGTCAAGCTGTGCCTTTCTAATCTTTTCACTTACCAAATTGTAAAAATCATAGATCAGTTTGTATATGCCATATTACACATTTATTTCATTTTCATAACAGTCCTTGTAATATAGTCCGATGATTCATGATTTGTTATCTAGTTCTAGTTTGAATACAGAAATCCTTATCTGTCTAATGTAAAATACATTGTATTTGTATAATGTCACGCTTGTTTAGATTAATATAACCTTTTGACTTGAAATTTTTCTTTCCACAGAGAAGCTTCTTGTCTTACTTCGGGGCGGGCTGGAAGCTATTAGGGATCCATCGCTCCTTTGACCAGTTTGGTACGGCTGTGAATTCACCATAGAATTATTTGTTGCTAATGCTGTCCTAGAGGGTGCGTGTGAGCGTGTTATTGTAGGCGAGCTTTATTGCGATATACACCTGGGTCTGTACATAATCCGTGGAGAAAATGTCGTCTTGATTGGTGAGCTGGTACGTGCGTTTAAACTCTGCAGAAATTGCTTTCTCCATTTCCCAGTTCCCAGTGTATTTTACCTTACGCGATCATGGTTTGTTAGGAATTGAACAAGGATGAGCTTCGAATGAACTGGATTGCCGAAAAAATCAATCCATGTCAAGAAAGTCCATCCTTTTTATCATCATACCCTTGTGCTCCGAAGCCTCCCTTTCTGCCTTCTGCGCCTGCACAAAGAGGGATGTTAACTAAACGAGACGTCAGTAGATATCATGACTGAAGCTTTACCCTCTTTTTCTCAACTGATGAAACGCGGGTCATGTGAGATGGAAGCTCATCCTTGTTCAATTCCTAACCAACCATGATCGCGTAAGACAAAAGACAACGGGAAAATGGGAGATGGAGAAAGTAATTTCTGCAGAGTTTAAACGCACGTACCAGCTCACCAATCAAGACGACATTTTCTCCATGGATTATGTAGACCCAGGGGTATATCGCAATATAGTTCGCCTACAATAACACGCTCACACGCACCCTCTAGGACAACATTAGCTACAAATGAGATATCAAGATTTGTTAGAGACGTTGCGGGCAGATTCTATGGTGAATTCACAGCCGTACCAAACTGGTCAAAGGAGCGAAGGATCCCTAATAGCTTCCGGCCATCTCGAAGTAATACAAGAAGTTTCTCTGTGGAAAGAAAAATTTCGAGTCAAAAGGTAAGATTAATCTAAACGAGCATGACATTATACAAATACAATGTATTTCACATTAGACAGATTATATAGCTAAGGGTTTTTACAACTTGGTAAGTGAAGATTAGAAAGGCACAGCTTGTTAGTTGTTTTTAGCTATAAAAAACCCGTCACAGACTCACAATTTTCGAACTTATGACAGAGCAAAATCACAGACTTGCCTTTTCAATCTCATTATATTCCGTCTTAGAAAATATTACATCAAACATTGTACATTTGTAATTGCATATAGGCATAAAAACAGAGAGTCTTTGGGACAGAAACGCAGAATCAGAGTGTTCCTTGTGAAATAATCACCATTGGAAATAGGTTGGGACATTGTAATTGCTACACAACATTCCAAGCACTATATTTATACAGAATAATTTTTTTGATAACAATACATAAAGAAAAAGTATATGTATATTTAAAGAGAATCGATAATGGTTCCCCATTTTTCCCTTGGGGACTCAAAGCCGATGCTCTTCATCGTCACAAAAAATTCTGGTCTACAGTTAAACGTATTACATAATTAAAACTAAACTCAATTGTCAGGGGCAAAAACTAAAGGGGCGGACGCAGAAAAAAAAGTTAGATAATTATTTTTAAAAATTTAACTGTTCATAGTGAAGGTAAATGTTTGTGTTGTATTTACTGTTTGTTTTGTTATATTATATTACTGTCTATATTAATATATGACAATTGATTCTGTTTGTTTTGTTATATTATATTACTGTCTATATTAATATATGACAATTGATTTAGAAGATGCTGATATATGACAAATGATTTAGAAGATGCTGATGTGCAAAAACTAAGAAACGTCTAATTTTTCTAACTTTAACTTGTGAAAAATGATACAACTCACTTATATTTATAGTCACACCTAACTTATTCTAGAAACTTTCTATTTCATTCTAGATATCTTTAAATAATATCTATATTCAAGAAAATTCTATCTCTAGCCTAGTGTTGAAGAATTCTCTAGATTTTTATATAGAAAAGTCTAGATATTTAGAATATAAAAGATTAAGTAAAGAATTCTAGAATGGGTTAGGAATGCCTATAAATATGAGAGAGTTGTATCATTTTGCTAACTTGAGAAAGTTTGAGAATAAAGTGTTCATTAGTTTTCCCAAGTCACCTATGTTAAAAAAGGTGCAATCAATTACTCCATCTACGCCTTCACTACTCTGCTGAGGGTTTCCAATTCGAAGAGGGTTTATAAAAAGGGTTGGGAATCCCTATTCCAAGAGGGTTTATAAAAGGGTTGGGAAGGGTCGTAAATTACGCCATCAGCTGCATCATCGGCTATCGAAGATGCTTGCGTACGAGCACTCTGGTCAGACGTCGGGTGCTGGACGATGCTGAGTATTACGGCTGAGGCAACTCGTGCATCGTCCAGTGGTAATACTCATGCATCGTCCAGTGCCCGACATCTGCCTCGTACGCGAGCATCTTCGATTGGCCGATGATGCATCCGGTTTTGGCGTGCAATTGTGTCACTTGGCCAATGCGATTTATTTTGTCGGAATTCTTGGGTTTTTTCGGTGGTTTCTTTTGTTAATACCGAAAAGACTCGAGCTTTCATCAATATCGTGGGCTGACCTTGAAGATGTCTATCTCACGACTTCCCTAGCTAGCTATCTTGACAGTGAGTTTCTTCTTTTGCTTTTGTTTTTCAGAAAAAATAATTTAATTTGGAATTTGATGGTTTGAATGTTGTGTGATTTATGGGTTTATTGCGTTTTAATTCGAGTGAAATTGTGACTTGTTGAAATCTGAATTTGGATTTATTTTTGTATCGGTTGAGCTCTTGAATTTTCTGTTTTGTAATGGAATTGTTGAGGAGATTCTCTGTAGCATTATTCTATGAAATTTGAGTGGTAAATAGTGTGTGAAATTTTGGAAGATATATGATACGAGTGCCCCTTTAGTCCAGGTGGAGCAGCGGCGTGAGACTATTGAAGATACAGAGGTTGAGGAGCTGCCGGGGCCAGAGCTGAGTTGTGAGACGGTGGAACGCGGAAGGCCCTCGCCGAAAGAGACGAACAAGAAGCCGAGAAGGAGAACAAGGCCACCATTAGATTTGGCGACTTCGTCTCCAAATAAGGCGTGGGGAGTTTTTTATTATTTCAGTTATATTTATGTTTTGCTTTAGTTATTTTTATTATTATGTTTTGAACAATTGGGTCGAGCAAATTATAGGCTCCGTTCCGGGTTTTCTTTGTTGGTTCTTTCTCGGGCCGTAAAGTCGAACCAACCCTAGGGTCCTTAGAATATAAATAGGCGCTGAATTCATCAATAAAGAGGATCGAAATTCGCCTACTTTATCTTCTCTTAATTCTCTGTTTTCATCAACCCTAAGCGGTCGTCGGGAATATGCCTCCCGTGACTTCTTCAATCTCTTTTCCGATCTACGTTGAGAGGAATACTCTTAACAATATATGAGACTGATTTGCATCAATGTAGTTTATCTCTGAATTTAAAGTTGTAGATTGTGTATGTAAATATAGTGGCATTATTTTCCACAGTTTAAGAGGTGATTGGTCGGGAAGAATTGTTACGAATATTGCTGTCAACGAATGGTTTCTTGGGTAATTTGGCCCGTGTGAATGTAGTTACTAGAGTTTAGCGGAATTGTTTGGTGGACGAGAACTTGAAATATGCAATGCCTCAGGCCTAAAGATAGTAGTGCTAGTTCTTTCGAATGTATAGAGAAGGCAGTTTGATATCGTTCTCTAACAATTTAGACCGGTTAAGGACAAGACACACTCTGAGTCTGAGTTTCTTTCCCAAAAATTCTCTGTTTTTATGTTTATACGCAATTACAAATTTACAATGTTTGATTTTATATTTTCTAAACTGAAGTCTGAGATTTTACCCTGTCATAGGTTCGAAAACTTGTGAGTTTTGTGACGGGTTTTTTTAAAGCTAAAAACAACTAACAAGCGTCAAGCTGTGCCTTTCTAATCTTTTCACTTACCAAATTGTAAAAATCATAGATCAGTTTGTATATGCCATATTACACATTTATTTCATTTTCATAACAGTCCTTGTAATATAGTCCGATGATTCATGATTTGTTATCTAGTTCTAGTTTGAATACAGAAATCCTTATCTGTCTAATGTAAAATACATTGTATTTGTATAATGTCACGCTTGTTTAGATTAATATAACCTTTTGACTTGAAATTTTTCTTTCCACAGAGAAGCTTCTTGTCTTACTTCGGGGCGGGCTGGAAGCTATTAGGGATCCATCGCTCCTTTGACCAGTTTGGTACGGCTGTGAATTCACCATAGAATTATTTGTTGCTAATGCTGTCCTAGAGGGTGCGTGTGAGCGTGTTATTGTAGGCGAGCTTTATTGCGATATACACCTGGGTCTGTACATAATCCGTGGAGAAAATGTCGTCTTGATTGGTGAGCTGGTACGTGCGTTTAAACTCTGCAGAAATTGCTTTCTCCATTTCCCAGTTCCCAGTGTATTTTACCTTACGCGATCATGGTTTGTTAGGAATTGAACAAGGATGAGCTTCGAATGAACTGGATTGCCGAAAAAATCAATCCATGTCAAGAAAGTCCATCCTTTTTATCATCATACCCTTGTGCTCCGAAGCCTCCCTTTCTGCCTTCTGCGCCTGCACAAAGAGGGATGTTAACTAAACGAGACGTCAGTAGATATCATGACTGAAGCTTTACCCTCTTTTTCTCAACTGATGAAACGCGGGTCATGTGAGATGGAAGCTCATCCTTGTTCAATTCCTAACCAACCATGATCGCGTAAGACAAAAGACAACGGGAAAATGGGAGATGGAGAAAGTAATTTCTGCAGAGTTTAAACGCACGTACCAGCTCACCAATCAAGACGACATTTTCTCCATGGATTATGTAGACCCAGGGGTATATCGCAATATAGTTCGCCTACAATAACACGCTCACACGCACCCTCTAGGACAACATTAGCTACAAATGAGATATCAAGATTTGTTAGAGACGTTGCGGGCAGATTCTATGGTGAATTCACAGCCGTACCAAACTGGTCAAAGGAGCGAAGGATCCCTAATAGCTTCCGGCCATCTCGAAGTAATACAAGAAGTTTCTCTGTGGAAAGAAAAATTTCGAGTCAAAAGGTAAGATTAATCTAAACGAGCATGACATTATACAAATACAATGTATTTCACATTAGACAGATTATATAGCTAAGGGTTTTTACAACTTGGTAAGTGAAGATTAGAAAGGCACAGCTTGTTAGTTGTTTTTAGCTATAAAAAACCCGTCACAGACTCACAATTTTCGAACTTATGACAGAGCAAAATCACAGACTTGCCTTTTCAATCTCATTATATTCCGTCTTAGAAAATATTACATCAAACATTGTACATTTGTAATTGCATATAGGCATAAAAACAGAGAGTCTTTGGGACAGAAACGCAGAATCAGAGTGTTCCTTGTGAAATAATCACCATTGGAAATAGGTTGGGACATTGTAATTGCTACACAACATTCCAAGCACTATATTTATACAGAATAATTTTTTTGATAACAATACATAAAGAAAAAGTATATGTATATTTAAAGAGAATCGATAATGGTTCCCCATTTTCCCCTTGGGGACTCAAAGCCGATGCTCTTCATCGTCACAAAAAATTCTGGTCTACAGTTAAACGTATTACATAATTAAAACTAAACTCAATTTTTAGGGGCAAAAACTAAAGGGGCGGACGCAGAAAAAAAAGTTAGATAATTATTTTTAAAAATTTAACTGTTCATAGTGAAGGTAAATGTTTGTGTTGTATTTACTGTTTGTTTTGTTATATTATATTACTGTCTATATTAATATATGACAATTGATTCTGTTTGTTTTGTTATATTATATTACTGTCTATATTAATATATGACAATTGATTTAGAAGATGCTGATATATGACAAATGATTTAGAAGATGCTGATGTGCAAAAACTAAGAAACGTCTAATTTTTCTAACTTTAACTTGTGAAAAATGATACAACTCACTTATATTTATAGTCACACCTAACTTATTCTAGAAACTTTCTATTTCATTCTAGATATCTTTAAATAATATCTATATTCAAGAAAATTCTATCTCTAGCCTAGTGTTGAAGAATTCTCTAGATTTTTATATAGAAAAGTCTAGATATTTAGAATATAAAAGATTAAGTAAAGAATTCTAGAATGGGTTAGGAATGCCTATAAATATGAGAGAGTTGTATCATTTTGCTAACTTGAGAAAGTTTGAGAATAAAGTGTTCATTAGTTTTCCCAAGTCACCTATGTTAAAAAAGGTGCAATCAATTACTCCATCTACGCCTTCACTACTCTGCTGAGGGTTTCCAATTCGAAGAGGGTTTATAAAAGGGTTGGGAATCCCTATTCCAAGAGGGTTTATAAAAGGGTTGGGAAGGGTCGTAAATTACGCCATCAGCTGCATCATCGGCTATCGAAGATGCTTGCGTACGAGCACTCTGGTCAGACGTCGGGTGCTGGACGATGCTGAGTATTACGGCTGAGGCAACTCGTGCATCGTCCAGTGGTAATACTCATGCATCGTCCAGTGCCCGACATCTGCCTCGTACGCGAGCATCTTCGATTGGCCGATGATGCATCCGGTTTTGGCGTGCAATTGTGTCACTTGGCCAATGCGATTTATTTTGTTGGAATTCTTGGGTTTTTTCGGTGGTTTCTTTTGTTAATACCGAAAAGACTCGAGCTTTCATCAATATCGTGGGCTGACCTTGAAGATGTCTATCTCTCGACTTCCCTAGCTAGCTATCTTGACAGTGAGTTTCTTCTTTCGCTTTTGTTTTTCAGAAAAAATAATTTAATTTGGAATTTGATGGTTTGAATGTTGTGTGATTTATGGGTTTATTGTGTTTTAATTCGAGTGAAATTGTGACTTGTTGAAATCTGAATTTGGATTTATTTTTGTATCGGTTGAGCTCTTGAATTTTCTGTTTTGTAATGGAATTGTTGAGGAGATTCTCTGTAGCATTATTCTATGAAATTTGAGTGGTAAATAGTGTGTGAAATTTTGGAAGATATATGATACGAGTGCCCCTTTAGTCCAGGTGGAGCAGCGGCGTGAGACTATTGGAGATACAGAGGTTGAGGAGCTGCCGGGGCCAGAGCTGAGTTGTGAGACGGTGGAACGCGGAAGGCCCTCGCCGAAAGAGACGAACAAGAAGCCGAGAAGGAGAACAAGGCCACCATTAGATTTGGCGACTTCGTCTCCAAATAAGGCGTGGGGAGTTTTTTATTATTTCAGTTATATTTATGTTTTGCTTTAGTTATTTTTATTATTATGTTTTGAACAATTGGGTCGAGCAAATTATAGGCTCCGTACCGGGTTTTCTTTGTTGGTTCTTTCTCGGGCCGTAAAGTCGAACCAACCCTAGGGTCCTTAGAATATAAATAGGCGCTGAATTCATCAATAAAGAGGATCGAAATTCGCCTACTTTATCTTCTCTTAATTCTCTGTTTTCTTCAACCCTAAGCGGTCGTCGGGAATATGCCTCCCGTGACTTCTTCAATCTCTTTTCCGATCTACGTTGAGAGGAATACTCTTAACAATATATGAGACTGATTTGCATCAATGTAGTTTATCTCTGAATTTAAAGTTGTAGATTGTGTAAGTAAATATAGTGGCATTATTTTCCACAGTTTAAGAGGTGATTGGTCGGGAAGAATTGTTACGAATATTGCTGTCAACGAATGGTTTCTTGGGTAATTTGGCCCGTGTGAATGTAGTTACTAGAGTTTAGCGGAATTGTTTGGTGGACGAGAACTTGAAATATGCAATGCCTCAAGCCTAAAGATAGTAGTGCTAGTTCTTTCGAATGTATAGAGAAGGCAGTTTGATATCGTTCTCTAACAATTTAGACCGGTTAAGGACAAGACACACTCTGAGTCTGAGTTTCTTTCCCAAAAATTCTCTGTTTTTATGTTTATACGCAATTACAAATTTACAATGTTTGATTTTATATTTTCTAAGACTGAAGTCTGAGATTTTACTCTGTCATAGGTTCGAAAACTTGTGAGTTTTGTGACGGTTTTTTTTAAAGCTAAAAACAACTAACAAGCGTCAAGCTGTGCCTTTCTAATCTTTTCACTTACCAAATTGTAAAAATCATAGATCAGTTTGTATATGCCATATTACACATTTATTTCATTTTCATAACAGTCCTTGTAATATAGTCCGATGATTCATGATTTGTTATCTAGTTCTAGTTTGAATACAGAAATCCTTATCTGTCTAATGTAAAATACATTGTATTTGTATAATGTCACGCTTGTTTAGATTAATATAACCTTTTGACTTGAAATTTTTCTTTCCACAGAGAAGCTTCTTGTCTTACTTCGGGGCGGGCTGGAAGCTATTAGGGATCCATCGCTCCTTTGACCAGTTTGGTACGGCTGTGAATTCACCATAGAATTATTTGTTGCTAATGCTGTCCTAGAGGGTGCGTGTGAGCGTGTTATTGTAGGCGAGCTTTATTGCGATATACACCTGGGTCTGTACATAATCCGTGGAGAAAATGTCGTCTTGATTGGTGAGCTGGTACGTGCGTTTAAACTCTGCAGAAATTGCTTTCTCCATTTCCCAGTTCCCAGTGTATTTTACCTTACGCGATCATGGTTTGTTAGGAATTGAACAAGGATGAGCTTCGAATGAACTGGATTGCCGAAAAAATCAATCCATGTCAAGAAAGTCCATCCTTTTTATCATCATACCCTTGTGCTCCGAAGCCTCCCTTTCTGCCTTCTGCGCCTGCACAAAGAGGGATGTTAACTAAACGAGACGTCAGTAGATATCATGACTGAAGCTTTACCCTCTTTTTCTCAACTGATGAAACGCGGGTCATGTGAGATGGAAGCTCATCCTTGTTCAATTCCTAACCAACCATGATCGCGTAAGACAAAAGACAACGGGAAAATGGGAGATGGAGAAAGTAATTTCTGCAGAGTTTAAACGCACGTACCAGCTCACCAATCAAGACGACATTTTCTCCATGGATTATGTAGACCCAGGGGTATATCGCAATATAGTTCGCCTACAATAACACGCTCACACGCACCCTCTAGGACAACATTAGCTACAAATGAGATATCAAGATTTGTTAGAGACGTTGCGGGCAGATTCTATGGTGAATTCACAGCCATACCAAACTGGTCAAAGGAGCGAAGGATCCCTAATAGCTTCCGGCCATCTCGAAGTAATACAAGAAGTTTCTCTGTGGAAAGAAAAATTTCGAGTCAAAAGGTAAGATTAATCTAAACGAGCATGACATTATACAAATACAATGTATTTCACATTAGACAGATTATATAGCTAAGGGTTTTTACAACTTGGTAAGTGAAGATTAGAAAGGCACAGCTTGTTAGTTGTTTTTAGCTATAAAAAACCCGTCACAGACTCACAATTTTCGAACTTATGACAGAGCAAAATCACAGACTTGCCTTTTCAATCTCATTATATTCCGTCTTAGAAAATATTACATCAAACATTGTACATTTGTAATTGCATATAGGCATAAAAACAGAGAGTCTTTGGGACAGAAACGCAGAATCAGAGTGTTCCTTGTGAAATAATCACCATTGGAAATAGGTTGGGACATTGTAATTGCTACACAACATTCCAAGCACTATATTTATACAGAATAATTTTTTTGATAACAATACATAAAGAAAAAGTATATGTATATTTAAAGAGAATCGATAATGGTTCCCCATTTTCCCCTTGGGGACTCAAAGCCGATGCTCTTCATCGTCACAAAAAATTCTGGTCTACAGTTAAACGTATTACATAATTAAAACTAAACTCAATTTTTAGGGGCAAAAACTAAAGGGGCGGACGCAGAAAAAAAAGTTAGATAATTATTTTTAAAAATTTAACTGTTCATAGTGAAGGTAAATGTTTGTGTTGTATTTACTGTTTGTTTTGTTATATTATATTACTGTCTATATTAATATATGACAATTGATTCTGTTTGTTTTGTTATATTATATTACTGTCTATATTAATATATGACAATTGATTTAGAAGATGCTGATATATGACAAATGATTTAGAAGATGCTGATGTGCAAAAACTAAGAAACGTCTAATTTTTCTAACTTTAACTTGTGAAAAATGATACAACTCACTTATATTTATAGTCACACCTAACTTATTCTAGAAACTTTCTATTTCATTCTAGATATCTTTAAATAATATCTATATTCAAGAAAATTCTATCTCTAGCCTAGTGTTGAAGAATTCTCTAGATTTTTATATAGAAAAGTCTAGATATTTAGAATATAAAAGATTAAGTAAAGAATTCTAGAATGGGTTAGGAATGCCTATAAATATGAGAGAGTTGTATCATTTTGCTAACTTGAGAAAGTTTGAGAATAAAGTGTTCATTAGTTTTCCCAAGTCACCTATGTTAAAAAAGGTGCAATCAATTACTCCATCTACGCCTTCACTACTCTGCTGAGGGTTTCCAATTCGAAGAGGGTTTATAAAAGGGTTGGGAATCCCTATTCAAAGAGGGTTTATAAAAGGGTTGGGAAGGGTCGTAAATTACGCCATCAGCTGCATCATCGGCTATCGAAGATGCTTGCGTACGAGCACTCTGGTCAGACGTCGGGTGTTGGACGATGCTGAGTATTACGGCTGAGGCAACTCGTGCATCGTCCAGTGGTAATACTCATGCATCGTCCAGTGCCCGACATCTGCCTCGTACGCGAGCATCTTCGATTGGCCGATGATGCATCCGGTTTTGGCGTGCAATTGTGTCACTTGGCCAATGCGATTTATTTTGTCGGAATTCTTGGGTTTTTTCGGTGGTTTCTTTTGTTAATACCGAAAAGACTCGAGCTTTCATCAATATCGTGGGCTGACCTTGAAGATGTCTATCTCA
The DNA here is from genome assembly GCF_029641045.1 of Salvia hispanica. Classification (NCBI taxonomy): domain Eukaryota; kingdom Viridiplantae; phylum Streptophyta; class Magnoliopsida; order Lamiales; family Lamiaceae; genus Salvia; species Salvia hispanica. The sequence goes on from NC_142697.1 coordinate 46,929,429, forward strand.
CGACTTCCCTAGCTAGCTATCTTGACAGTGAGTTTCTTCTTTTGCTTTTGTTTTTCAGAAAAAATAATTTAATTTGGAATTTGATGGTTTGAATGTTGTGTGATTTATGGGTTTATTGTGTTTTAATTCGAGTGAAATTGTGACTTGTTGAAATCTGAATTTGGATTTATTTTTGTATCGGTTGAGCTCTTGAATTTTCTGTTTTGTAATGGAATTGTTGAGGAGATTCTCTGTAGCATTATTCTATGAAATTTGAGTGGTAAATAGTGTGTGAAATTTTGGAAGATATATGATACGAGTGCCCCTTTAGTCCAGGTGGAGCAGCGGCGTGAGACTATTGAAGATACAGAGGTTGAGGAGCTGCCGGGGCCAGAGCTGAGTTGTGAGACGGTGGAACGCGGAAGGCCCTCGCCGAAAGAGACGAACAAGAAGCCGAGAAGGAGAACAAGGCCACCATTAGATTTGGCGACTTCGTCTCCAAATAAGGCGTGGGGAGTTTTTTATTATTTCAGTTATATTTATGTTTTGCTTTAGTTATTTTTATTATTATGTTTTGAACAATTGGGTCGAGCAAATTATAGGCTCCGTACCGGGTTTTCTTTGTTGGTTCTTTCTCGGGCCGTAAAGTCGAACCAACCCTAGGGTCCTTAGAATATAAATAGGCGCTGAATTCATCAATAAAGAGGATCGAAATTCGCCTACTTTATCTTCTCTTAATTCTCTGTTTTCTTCAACCCTAAGCGGTCGTCGGGAATATGCCTCCCGTGACTTCTTCAATCTCTTTTCCGATCTACGTTGAGAGGAATACTCTTAACAATATATGAGACTGATTTGCATCAATGTAGTTTATCTCTGAATTTAAAGTTGTAGATTGTGTATGTAAATATAGTGGCATTATTTTCCACAGGTTAAGAGGTGATTGGTCGGGAAGAATTGTTACGAATATTGCTGTCAACGAATGGTTTCTTGGGTAATTTGGCCCGTGTGAATGTAGTTACTAGAGTTTAGCGGAATTGTTTGGTGGACGAGAACTTGAAATATGCAATGCCTCAAGCCTAAAGATAGTAGTGCTAGTTCTTTCGAATGTATAGAGAAGGCAGTTTGATATCGTTCTCTAACAATTTAGACCGGTTAAGGACAAGACACACTCTGAGTCTGAGTTTCTTTCCCAAAAATTCTCTGTTTTTATGTTTATACGCAATTACAAATTTACAATGTTTGATTTTATATTTTCTAAGACTGAAGTCTGAGATTTTACTCTGTCATAGGTTCGAAAACTTGTGAGTTTTGTGACGGGTTTTTTTAAAGCTAAAAACAACTAACAAGCGTCAAGATGTGCCTTTCTAATCTTTTCACTTACCAAATTGTAAAAATCATAGATCAGTTTGTATATGCCATATTACACATTTATTTCATTTTCATAACAGTCCTTGTAATATAGTCCGATGATTCATGATTTGTTATCTAGTTCTAGTTTGAATACAGAAATCCTTATCTGTCTAATGTAAAATACATTGTATTTGTATAATGTCACGCTTGTTTAGATTAATATAACCTTTTGACTTGAAATTTTTCTTTCCACAGAGAAGCTTCTTGTCTTACTTCGGGGCGGGCTGGAAGCTATTAGGGATCCATCGCTCCTTTGACCAGTTTGGTACGGCTGTGAATTCACCATAGAATTATTTGTTGCTAATGCTGTCCTAGAGGGTGCGTGTGAGCGTGTTATTGTAGGCGAGCTTTATTGCGATATACACCTGGGTCTGTACATAATCCGTGGAGAAAATGTCGTCATGATTGGTGAGCTGGTACGTGCGTTTAAACTCTGCAGAAATTGCTTTCTCCATTTCCCAGTTCCCAGTGTATTTTACCTTACGCGATCATGGTTTGTTAGGAATTGAACAAGGATGAGCTTCGAATGAACTGGATTGCCGAAAAAATCAATCCATGTCAAGAAAGTCCATCCTTTTTATCATCATACCCTTGTGCTCCGAAGCCTCCCTTTCTGCCTTCTGCGCCTGCACAAAGAGGGATGTTAACTAAACGAGACGTCAGTAGATATCATGACTGAAGCTTTACCCTCTTTTTCTCAACTGATGAAACGCGGGTCATGTGAGATGGAAGCTCATCCTTGTTCAATTCCTAACCAACCATGATCGCGTAAGACAAAAGACAACGGGAAAATGGGAGATGGAGAAAGTAATTTCTGCAGAGTTTAAACGCACGTACCAGCTCACCAATCAAGACGACATTTTCTCCATGGATTATGTAGACCCAGGGGTATATCGCAATATAGTTCGCCTACAATAACACGCTCACACGCACCCTCTAGGACAACATTAGCTACAAATGAGATATCAAGATTTGTTAGAGACGTTGCGGGCAGATTCTATGGTGAATTCACAGCCGTACCAAACTGGTCAAAGGAGCGAAGGATCCCTAATAGCTTCCGGCCATCTCGAAGTAATACAAGAAGTTTCTCTGTGGAAAGAAAAATTTCGAGTCAAAAGGTAAGATTAATCTAAACGAGCATGACATTATACAAATACAATGTATTTCACATTAGACAGATTATATAGCTAAGGGTTTTTACAACTTGGTAAGTGAAGATTAGAAAGGCACAGCTTGTTAGTTGTTTTTAGCTATAAAAAACCCGTCACAGACTCACAATTTTCGAACTTATGACAGAGCAAAATCACAGACTTGCCTTTTCAATCTCATTATATTCCGTCTTAGAAAATATTACATCAAACATTGTACATTTGTAATTGCATATAGGCATAAAAACAGAGAGTCTTTGGGACAGAAACGCAGAATCAGAGTGTTCCTTGTGAAATAATCACCATTGGAAATAGGTTGGGACATTGTAATTGCTACACAACATTCCAAGCACTATATTTATACAGAATAATTTTTTTGATAACAATACATAAAGAAAAAGTATATGTATATTTAAAGAGAATCGATAATGGTTCCCCATTTTCCCCTTGGGGACTCAAAGCCGATGCTCTTCATCGTCACAAAAAATTCTGGTCTACAGTTAAACGTATTACATAATTAAAACTAAACTCAATTTTTAGGGGCAAAAACTAAAGGGGCGGACGCAGAAAAAAAAGTTAGATAATTATTTTTAAAAATTTAACTGTTCATAGTGAAGGTAAATGTTTGTGTTGTATTTACTGTTTGTTTTGTTATATTATATTACTGTCTATATTAATATATGACAATTGATTCTGTTTGTTTTGTTATATTATATTACTGTCTATATTAATATATGACAATTGATTTAGAAGATGCTGATATATGACAAATGATTTAGAAGATGCTGATGTGCAAAAACTAAGAAACGTCTAATTTTTCTAACTTTAACTTGTGAAAAATGATACAACTCACTTATATTTATAGTCACACCTAACTTATTCTAGAAACTTTCTATTTCATTCTAGATATCTTTAAATAATATCTATATTCAAGAAAATTCTATCTCTAGCCTAGTGTTGAAGAATTCTCTAGATTTTTATATAGAAAAGTCTAGATATTTAGAATATAAAAGATTAAGTAAAGAATTCTAGAATGGGTTAGGAATGCCTATAAATATGAGAGAGTTGTATCATTTTGCTAACTTGAGAAAGTTTGAGAATAAAGTGTTCATTAGTTTTCCCAAGTCACCTATGTTAAAAAAGGTGCAATCAATTACTCCATCTACGCCTTCACTACTCTGCTGAGGGTTTCCAATTCGAAGAGGGTTTATAAAAGGGTTGGGAATCCCTATTCCAAGAGGGTTTATAAAAGGGTTGGGAAGGGTCGTAAATTACGCCATCAGCTGCATCATCGGCTATCGAAGATGCTTGCGTACGAGCACTCTGGTCAGACGTCGGGTGCTGGACGATGCTGAGTATTACGGCTGAGGCAACTCGTGCATCGTCCAGTGGTAATACTCATGCATCGTCCAGTGCCCGACATCTGCCTCGTACGCGAGCATCTTCGATTGGCCGATGATGCATCCGGTTTTGGCGTGCAATTGTGTCACTTGGCCAATGCGATTTATTTTGTCGGAATTCTTGGGTTTTTTCGGTGGTTTCTTTTGTTAATACCGAAAAGACTCGAGCTTTCATCAATATCGTGGGCTGACCTTGAAGATGTCTATCTCACGACTTCCCTAGCTAGCTATCTTGACAGTGAGTTTCTTCTTTTGCTTTTGTTTTTCAGAAAAAATAATTTAATTTGGAATTTGATGGTTTGAATGTTGTGTGATTTATGGGTTTATTGTGTTTTAATTCGAGTGAAATTGTGACTTGTTGAAATCTGAATTTGGATTTATTTTTGTATCGGTTGAGCTCTTGAATTTTCTGTTTTGTAATGGAATTGTTGAGGAGATTCTCTGTAGCATTATTCTATGAAATTTGAGTGGTAAATAGTGTGTGAAATTTTGGAAGATATATGATACGAGTGCCCCTTTAGTCCAGGTGGAGCAGCGGCGTGAGACTATTGAAGATACAGAGGTTGAGGAGCTGCCGGGGCCAGAGCTGAGTTGTGAGACGGTGGAACGCGGAAGGCCCTCGCCGAAAGAGACGAACAAGAAGCCGAGAAGGAGAACAAGGCCACCATTAGATTTGGCGACTTCGTCTCCAAATAAGGCGTGGGGAGTTTTTTATTATTTCAGTTATATTTATGTTTTGCTTTAGTTATTTTTATTATTATGTTTTGAACAATTGGGTCGAGCAAATTATAGGCTCCGTACCGGGTTTTCTTTGTTGGTTCTTTCTCGGGCCGTAAAGTCGAACCAACCCTAGGGTCCTTAGAATATAAATAGGCGCTGAATTCATCAATAAAGAGGATCGAAATTCGCCTACTTTATCTTCTCTTAATTCTCTGTTTTCTTCAACCCTAAGCGGTCGTCGGGAATATGCCTCCCGTGACTTCTTCAATCTCTTTTCCGATCTACGTTGAGAGGAATACTCTTAACAATATATGAGACTGATTTGCATCAATGTAGTTTATCTCTGAATTTAAAGTTGTAGATTGTGTATGTAAATATAGTGGCATTATTTTCCACAGGTTAAGAGGTGATTGGTCGGGAAGAATTGTTACGAATATTGCTGTCAACGAATGGTTTCTTGGGTAATTTGGCCCGTGTGAATGTAGTTACTAGAGTTTAGCGGAATTGTTTGGTGGATGAGAACTTGAAATATGCAATGCCTCAAGCCTAAAGATAGTAGTGCTAGTTCTTTCGAATGTATAGAGAAGGCAGTTTGATATCGTTCTCTAACAATTTAGACCGGTTAAGGACAAGACACACTCTGAGTCTGAGTTTCTTTCCCAAAAATTCTCTGTTTTTATGTTTATACGCAATTACAAATTTACAATGTTTGATTTTATATTTTCTAAGACTGAAGTCTGAGATTTTACTCTGTCATAGGTTCGAAAACTTGTGAGTTTTGTGACGGGTTTTTTTAAAGCTAAAAACAACTAACAAGCGTCAAGATGTGCCTTTCTAATCTTTTCACTTACCAAATTGTAAAAATCATAGATCAGTTTGTATATGCCATATTACACATTTATTTCATTTTCATAACAGTCCTTGTAATATAGTCCGATGATTCATGATTTGTTATCTAGTTCTAGTTTGAATACAGAAATCCTTATCTGTCTAATGTAAAATACATTGTATTTGTATAATGTCACGCTTGTTTAGATTAATATAACCTTTTGACTTGAAATTTTTCTTTCCACAGAGAAGCTTCTTGTCTTACTTCGGGGCGGGCTGGAAGCTATTAGGGATCCATCGCTCCTTTGACCAGTTTGGTACGGCTGTGAATTCACCATAGAATTATTTGTTGCTAATGCTGTCCTAGAGGGTGCGTGTGAGCGTGTTATTGTAGGCGAGCTTTATTGCGATATACACCTGGGTCTGTACATAATCCGTGGAGAAAATGTCGTCATGATTGGTGAGCTGGTACGTGCGTTTAAACTCTGCAGAAATTGCTTTCTCCATTTCCCAGTTCCCAGTGTATTTTACCTTACGCGATCATGGTTTGTTAGGAATTGAACAAGGATGAGCTTCGAATGAACTGGATTGCCGAAAAAATCAATCCATGTCAAGAAAGTCCATCCTTTTTATCATCATACCCTTGTGCTCCGAAGCCTCCCTTTCTGCCTTCTGCGCCTGCACAAAGAGGGATGTTAACTAAACGAGACGTCAGTAGATATCATGACTGAAGCTTTACCCTCTTTTTCTCAACTGATGAAACGCGGGTCATGTGAGATGGAAGCTCATCCTTGTTCAATTCCTAACCAACCATGATCGCGTAAGACAAAAGACAACGGGAAAATGGGAGATGGAGAAAGTAATTTCTGCAGAGTTTAAACGCACGTACCAGCTCACCAATCAAGACGACATTTTCTCCATGGATTATGTAGACCCAGGGGTATATCGCAATATAGTTCGCCTACAATAACACGCTCACACGCACCCTCTAGGACAACATTAGCTACAAATGAGATATCAAGATTTGTTAGAGACGTTGCGGGCAGATTCTATGGTGAATTCACAGCCGTACCAAACTGGTCAAAGGAGCGAAGGATCCCTAATAGCTTCCGGCCATCTCGAAGTAATACAAGAAGTTTCTCTGTGGAAAGAAAAATTTCGAGTCAAAAGGTAAGATTAATCTAAACGAGCATGACATTATACAAATACAATGTATTTCACATTAGACAGATTATATAGCTAAGGGTTTTTACAACTTGGTAAGTGAAGATTAGAAAGGCACAGCTTGTTAGTTGTTTTTAGCTATAAAAAACCCGTCACAGACTCACAATTTTCGAACTTATGACAGAGCAAAATCACAGACTTGCCTTTTCAATCTCATTATATTCCGTCTTAGAAAATATTACATCAAACATTGTACATTTGTAATTGCATATAGGCATAAAAACAGAGAGTCTTTGGGACAGAAACGCAGAATCAGAGTGTTCCTTGTGAAATAATCACCATTGGAAATAGGTTGGGACATTGTAATTGCTACACAACATTCCAAGCACTATATTTATACAGAATAATTTTTTTGATAACAATACATAAAGAAAAAGTATATGTATATTTAAAGAGAATCGATAATGGTTCCCCATTTTCCCCTTGGGGACTCAAAGCCGATGCTCTTCATCGTCACAAAAAATTCTGGTCTACAGTTAAACGTATTACATAATTAAAACTAAACTCAATTTTTAGGGGCAAAAACTAAAGGGGCGGACGCAGAAAAAAAAGTTAGATAATTATTTTTAAAAATTTAACTGTTCATAGTGAAGGTAAATGTTTGTGTTGTATTTACTGTTTGTTTTGTTATATTATATTACTGTCTATATTAATATATGACAATTGATTCTGTTTGTTTTGTTATATTATATTACTGTCTATATTAATATATGACAATTGATTTAGAAGATGCTGATATATGACAAATGATTTAGAAGATGCTGATGTGCAAAAACTAAGAAACGTCTAATTTTTCTAACTTTAACTTGTGAAAAATGATACAACTCACTTATATTTATAGTCACACCTAACTTATTCTAGAAACTTTCTATTTCATTCTAGATATCTTTAAATAATATCTATATTCAAGAAAATTCTATCTCTAGCCTAGTGTTGAAGAATTCTCTAGATTTTTATATAGAAAAGTCTAGATATTTAGAATATAAAAGATTAAGTAAAGAATTCTAGAATGGGTTAGGAATGCCTATAAATATGAGAGAGTTGTATCATTTTGCTAACTTGAGAAAGTTTGAGAATAAAGTGTTCATTAGTTTTCCCAAGTCACCTATGTTAAAAAAGGTGCAATCAATTACTCCATCTACGCCTTCACTACTCTGCTGAGGGTTTCCAATTCGAAGAGGGTTTATAAAAGGGTTGGGAATCCCTATTCCAAGAGGGTTTATAAAAGGGTTGGGAAGGGTCGTAAATTACGCCATCAGCTGCATCATCGGCTATCGAAGATGCTTGCGTACGAGCACTCTGGTCAGACGTCGGGTGCTGGACGATGCTGAGTATTACGGCTGAGGCAACTCGTGCATCGTCCAGTGGTAATACTCATGCATCGTCCAGTGCCCGACATCTGCCTCGTACGCGAGCATCTTCGATTGGCCGATGATGCATCCGGTTTTGGCGTGCAATTGTGTCACTTGGCCAATGCGATTTATTTTGTCGGAATTCTTGGGTTTTTTCGGTGGTTTCTTTTGTTAATACCGAAAAGACTCGAGCTTTCATCAATATCGTGGGCTGACCTTGAAGATGTCTATCTCACGACTTCCCTAGCTAGCTATCTTGACAGTGAGTTTCTTCTTTTGCTTTTGTTTTTCAGAAAAAATAATTTAATTTGGAATTTGATGGTTTGAATGTTGTGTGATTTATGGGTTTATTGTGTTTTAATTCGAGTGAAATTGTGACTTGTTGAAATCTGAATTTGGATTTATTTTTGTATCGGTTGAGCTCTTGAATTTTCTGTTTTGTAATGGAATTGTTGAGGAGATTCTCTGTAGCATTATTCTATGAAATTTGAGTGGTAAATAGTGTGTGAAATTTTGGAAGATATATGATACGAGTGCCCCTTTAGTCCAGGTGGAGCAGCGGCGTGAGACTATTGAAGATACAGAGGTTGAGGAGCTGCCGGGGCCAGAGCTGAGTTGTGAGACGGTGGAACGCGGAAGGCCCTCGCCGAAAGAGACGAACAAGAAGCCGAGAAGGAGAACAAGGCCACCATTAGATTTGGCGACTTCGTCTCCAAATAAGGCGTGGGGAGTTTTTTATTATTTCAGTTATATTTATGTTTTGCTTTAGTTATTTTTATTATTATGTTTTGAACAATTGGGTCGAGCAAATTATAGGCTCCGTACCGGGTTTTCTTTGTTGGTTCTTTCTCGGGCCGTAAAGTCGAACCAACCCTAGGGTCCTTAGAATATAAATAGGCGCTGAATTCATCAATAAAGAGGATCGAAATTCGCCTACTTTATCTTCTCTTAATTCTCTGTTTTCTTCAACCCTAAGCGGTCGTCGGGAATATGCCTCCCGTGACTTCTTCAATCTCTTTTCCGATCTACGTTGAGAGGAATACTCTTAACAATATATGAGACTGATTTGCATCAATGTAGTTTATCTCTGAATTTAAAGTTGTAGATTGTGTATGTAAATATAGTGGCATTATTTTCCACAGGTTAAGAGGTGATTGGTCGGGAAGAATTGTTACGAATATTGCTGTCAACGAATGGTTTCTTGGGTAATTTGGCCCGTGTGAATGTAGTTACTAGAGTTTAGCGGAATTGTTTGGTGGATGAGAACTTGAAATATGCAATGCCTCAAGCCTAAAGATAGTAGTGCTAGTTCTTTCGAATGTATAGAGAAGGCAGTTTGATATCGTTCTCTAACAATTTAGACCGGTTAAGGACAAGACACACTCTGAGTCTGAGTTTCTTTCCCAAAAATTCTCTGTTTTTATGTTTATACGCAATTACAAATTTACAATGTTTGATTTTATATTTTCTAAGACTGAAGTCTGAGATTTTACTCTGTCATAGGTTCGAAAACTTGTGAGTTTTGTGACGGGTTTTTTTAAAGCTAAAAACAACTAACAAGCGTCAAGATGTGCCTTTCTAATCTTTTCACTTACCAAATTGTAAAAATCATAGATCAGTTTGTATATGCCATATTACACATTTATTTCATTTTCATAACAGTCCTTGTAATATAGTCCGATGATTCATGATTTGTTATCTAGTTCTAGTTTGAATACAGAAATCCTTATCTGTCTAATGTAAAATACATTGTATTTGTATAATGTCACGCTTGTTTAGATTAATATAACCTTTTGACTTGAAATTTTTCTTTCCACAGAGAAGCTTCTTGTCTTACTTCGGGGCGGGCTGGAAGCTATTAGGGATCCATCGCTCCTTTGACCAGTTTGGTACGGCTGTGAATTCACCATAGAATTATTTGTTGCTAATGCTGTCCTAGAGGGTGCGTGTGAGCGTGTTATTGTAGGCGAGCTTTATTGCGATATACACCTGGGTCTGTACATAATCCGTGGAGAAAATGTCGTCATGATTGGTGAGCTGGTACGTGCGTTTAAACTCTGCAGAAATTGCTTTCTCCATTTCCCAGTTCCCAGTGTATTTTACCTTACGCGATCATGGTTTGTTAGGAATTGAACAAGGATGAGCTTCGAATGAACTGGATTGCCGAAAAAATCAATCCATGTCAAGAAAGTCCATCCTTTTTATCATCATACCCTTGTGCTCCGAAGCCTCCCTTTCTGCCTTCTGCGCCTGCACAAAGAGGGATGTTAACTAAACGAGACGTCAGTAGATATCATGACTGAAGCTTTACCCTCTTTTTCTCAACTGATGAAACGCGGGTCATGTGAGATGGAAGCTCATCCTTGTTCAATTCCTAACCAACCATGATCGCGTAAGACAAAAGACAACGGGAAAATGGGAGATGGAGAAAGTAATTTCTGCAGAGTTTAAACGCACGTACCAGCTCACCAATCAAGACGACATTTTCTCCATGGATTATGTAGACCCAGGGGTATATCGCAATATAGTTCGCCTACAATAACACGCTCACACGCACCCTCTAGGACAACATTAGCTACAAATGAGATATCAAGATTTGTTAGAGACGTTGCGGGCAGATTCTATGGTGAATTCACAGCCGTACCAAACTGGTCAAAGGAGCGAAGGATCCCTAATAGCTTCCGGCCATCTCGAAGTAATACAAGAAGTTTCTCTGTGGAAAGAAAAATTTCGAGTCAAAAGGTAAGATTAATCTAAACGAGCATGACATTATACAAATACAATGTATTTCACATTAGACAGATTATATAGCTAAGGGTTTTTACAACTTGGTAAGTGAAGATTAGAAAGGCACAGCTTGTTAGTTGTTTTTAGCTATAAAAAACCCGTCACAGACTCACAATTTTCGAACTTATGACAGAGCAAAATCACAGACTTGCCTTTTCAATCTCATTATATTCCGTCTTAGAAAATATTACATCAAACATTGTACATTTGTAATTGCATATAGGCATAAAAACAGAGAGTCTTTGGGACAGAAACGCAGAATCAGAGTGTTCCTTGTGAAATAATCACCATTGGAAATAGGTTGGGACATTGTAATTGCTACACAACATTCCAAGCACTATATTTATACAGAATAATTTTTTTGATAACAATACATAAAGAAAAAGTATATTTATATTTAAAGAGAATCGATAATGGTTCCCCATTTTCCCCTTGGGGACTCAAAGCCGATGCTCTTCATCGTCACAAAAAATTCTGGTCTACAGTTAAACGTATTACATAATTAAAACTAAACTCAATTTTTAGGGGCAAAAACTAAAGGGGCGGACGCAGAAAAAAAAGTTAGATAATTATTTTTAAAAATTTAACTGTTCATAGTGAAGGTAAATGTTTGTGTTGTATTTACTGTTTGTTTTGTTATATTATATTACTGTCTATATTAATATATGACAATTGATTCTGTTTGTTTTGTTATATTATATTACTGTCTATATTAATATATGACAATTGATTTAGAAGATGCTGATATATGACAAATGATTTAGAAGATGCTGATGTGCAAAAACTAAGAAACGTCTAATTTTTCTAACTTTAACTTGTGAAAAATGATACAACTCACTTATATTTATAGTCACACCTAACTTATTCTAGAAACTTTCTATTTCATTCTAGATATCTTTAAATAATATCTATATTCAAGAAAATTCTATCTCTAGCCTAGTGTTGAAGAATTCTCTAGATTTTTATATAGAAAAGTCTAGATATTTAGAATATAAAAGATTAAGTAAAGAATTCTAGAATGGGTTAGGAATGCCTATAAATATGAGAGAGTTGTATCATTTTGCTAACTTGAGAAAGTTTGAGAATAAAGTGTTCATTAGTTTTCCCAAGTCACCTATGTTAAAAAAGGTGCAATCAATTACTCCATCTACGCCTTCACTACTCTGCTGAGGGTTTCCAATTCGAAGAGGGTTTATAAAAGGGTTGGGAATCCCTATTCAAAGAGGGTTTATAAAAGGGTTGGGAAGGGTCGTAAATTACGCCATCAGCTGCATCATCGGCTATCGAAGATGCTTGCGTACGAGCACTCTGGTCAGACGTCGGGTGCTGGACGATGCTGAGTATTACGGCTGAGGCAACTCGTGCATCGTCCAGTGGTAATACTCATGCATCGTCCAGTGCCCGACATCTGCCTTGTACGCGAGCATCTTCGATTGGCCGATGATGCATCCGGTTTTGGCGTGCAATTGTGTCACTTGGAGAATGCGATTTATTTTGTCGGAATTCTTGGGTTTTTTCGGTGGTTTCTTTTGTTAATACCGAAAAGACTCGAGCTTTCATCAATATCGTGGGCTGACCTTGAAGATGTCTATCTCACGACTTCCCTAGCTAGCTATCTTGACAGTGAGTTTCTTCTTTTGCTTTTGTTTTTCAGAAAAAATAATTTAATTTGGAATTTGATGGTTTGAATGTTGTGTGATTTATGGGTTTATTGTGTTTTAATTCGAGTGAAATTGTGACTTGTTGAAATCTGAATTTGGATTTATTTTTGTATCGGTTGAGCTCTTGAATTTTCTGTTTTGTAATGGAATTGTTGAGGAGATTCTCTGTAGCATTATTCTATGAAATTTGAGTGGTAAATAGTGTGTGAAATTTTGGAAGATATATGATACGAGTGCCCCTTTAGTCCAGGTGGAGCAGCGGCGTGAGACTATTGAAGATACAGAGGTTGAGGAGCTGCCGGGGCCAGAGCTGAGTTGTGAGACGGTGGAACGCGGAAGGCCCTCGCCGAAAGAGACGAACAAGAAGCCGAGAAGGAGAACAAGGCCACCATTAGATTTGGCGACTTCGTCTCCAAATAAGGCGTGGGGAGTTTTTTATTATTTCAGTTATATTTATGTTTTGCTTTAGTTATTTTTATTATTATGTTTTGAACAATTGGGTCGAGCAAATTATAGGCTCCGTACCGGGTTTTCTTTGTTGGTTCTTTCTCGGGCCGTAAAGTCGAACCAACCCTAGGGTCCTTAGAATATAAATAGGCGCTGAATTCATCAATAAAGAGGATCGAAATTCGCCTACTTTATCTTCTCTTAATTCTCTGTTTTCTTCAACCCTAAGCGGTCGTCGGGAATATGCCTCCCGTGACTTCTTCAATCTCTTTTCCGATCTACGTTGAGAGGAATACTCTTAACAATATATGAGACTGATTTGCATCAATGTAGTTTATCTCTGAATTTAAAGTTGTAGATTGTGTATGTAAATATAGTGGCATTATTTTCCACAGGTTAAGAGGTGATTGGTCGGGAAGAATTGTTACGAATATTGCTGTCAACGAATGGTTTCTTGGGTAATTTGGCCCGTGTGAATGTAGTTACTAGAGTTTAGCGGAATTGTTTGGTGGACGAGAACTTGAAATATGCAATGCCTCAAGCCTAAAGATAGTAGTGCTAGTTCTTTCGAATGTATAGAGAAGGCAGTTTGATATCGTTCTCTAACAATTTAGACCGGTTAAGGACAAGACACACTCTGAGTCTGAGTTTCTTTCCCAAAAATTCTCTGTTTTTATGTTTATACGCAATTACAAATTTACAATGTTTGATTTTATATTTTCTAAGACTGAAGTCTGAGATTTTACTCTGTCATAGGTTCGAAAACTTGTGAGTTTTGTGACGGGTTTTTTTAAAGCTAAAAACAACTAACAAGCGTCAAGATGTGCCTTTCTAATCTTTTCACTTACCAAATTGTAAAAATCATAGATCAGTTTGTATATGCCATATTACACATTTATTTCATTTTCATAACAGTCCTTGTAATATAGTCCGATGATTCATGATTTGTTATCTAGTTCTAGTTTGAATACAGAAATCCTTATCTGTCTAATGTAAAATACATTGTATTTGTATAATGTCACGCTTGTTTAGATTAATATAACCTTTTGACTTGAAATTTTTCTTTCCACAGAGAAGCTTCTTGTCTTACTTCGGGGCGGGCTGGAAGCTATTAGGGATCCATCGCTCCTTTGACCAGTTTGGTACGGCTGTGAATTCACCATAGAATTATTTGTTGCTAATGCTGTCCTAGAGGGTGCGTGTGAGCGTGTTATTGTAGGCGAGCTTTATTGCGATATACACCTGGGTCTGTACATAATCCGTGGAGAAAATGTCGTCTTGATTGGTGAGCTGGTACGTGCGTTTAAACTCTGCAGAAATTGCTTTCTCCATTTCCCAGTCCCAGTGTATTTTACCTTACGCGATCATGGTTTGTTAGGAATTGAACAAGGATGAGCTTCGAATGAACTGGATTGCCGAAAAAATCAATCCATGTCAAGAAAGTCCATCCTTTTTATCATCATACCCTTGTGCTCCGAAGCCTCCCTTTCTGCCTTCTGCGCCTGCACAAAGAGGGATGTTAACTAAACGAGACGTCAGTAGATATCATGACTGAAGCTTTACCCTCTTTTTCTCAACTGATGAAACGCGGGTCATGTGAGATGGAAGCTCATCCTTGTTCAATTCCTAACCAACCATGATCGCGTAAGACAAAAGACAACGGGAAAATGGGAGATGGAGAAAGTAATTTCTGCAGAGTTTAAACGCACGTACCAGCTCACCAATCAAGACGACATTTTCTCCATGGATTATGTAGACCCAGGGGTATATCGCAATATAGTTCGCCTACAATAACACGCTCACACGCACCCTCTAGGACAACATTAGCTACAAATGAGATATCAAGATTTGTTAGAGACGTTGCGGGCAGATTCTATGGTGAATTCACAGCCGTACCAAACTGGTCAAAGGAGCGAAGGATCCCTAATAGCTTCCGGCCATCTCGAAGTAATACAAGAAGTTTCTCTGTGGAAAGAAAAATTTCGAGTCAAAAGGTAAGATTAATCTAAACGAGCATGACATTATACAAATACAATGTATTTCACATTAGACAGATTATATAGCTAAGGATTTTTACAACTTGGTAAGTGAAGATTAGAAAGGCACAGCTTGTTAGTTGTTTTTAGCTATAAAAAACCCGTCACAGACTCACAATTTTCGAACTTATGACAAAGCAAAATCACAGACTTGCTTTTTCAATCTCATTATATTCCGTCTTAGAAAATATTACATCAAACATTGTACATTTGTAATTGCATATAGGCATAAAAACAGAGAGTCTTTGGGACAGAAACGCAGAATCAGAGTGTTCCTTGTCCTTAACCGGTCCAAATTGTTCGAGAATCAAACTGCTTTCTCTATACATTTGAAAGAAACTAGCACTACTATCTTTCGTCTTGAGACATTGCATATTTCAAGTCCTCGTGCACCCATCAATTCCGCTAAATGCTAGAAACTATGTTCACACGGGCCAAATTACCCAAGAAACGTTCGTTGACAGCATTTTTTCGTAACAATTCTTCCCGACCAATAACCTCTTACACTGTGGAAAATACTGCCACTATATTTACTTACACAATCTACCACATTTAAATCAGAGATAAACTACATTGATGCAAATCAATCTCATATATCTTCCAAGACTTATGTTTTATATAGTTATATTTTCACCCCATTAATGTCAAGCTTTCGAAATATTTGGTCCTTTTTTATTTATTTACAGTACTTCTGTTTTCCTTGAGCTTGAATTTTCTATTGTCTTAGTATTTGGATAATTAAAATCTAGTCATCTTTAGGGATAAATATTGAAGATATTCACAAGGTGTAGTGAGTTATGTAATTGCACTAAACCTTAAGGGCTCTTCTATTGTCTTGTTTTCCAGTCTTGTATTATATTTCATCGGGCACATTCAACGTGTTACTGAAGAAGCAGGGAATTCACATGCACACATGCAAGTGTTATAGTAGTAGTATTACTTATGAAACGAAGTGTGATATTCATAATTGTGAGTTGTATCTAAACTATACTATAGGAGTACTATAGAAAAACCGGTGAAATATTACACAACATGTGATAAATTCATCCGAATCGATGTAATCACATGGAAAAAGAGGAGGAGAATTTCCTTCCCTCGACAAGAAGAACACATACATGTCAACTTGTAAAATAAATATTTTTATTGAAAATATTTGCTCATAAATCTCCCATGATCCATATTTATCACCTCAGAGTCCCTTCTCTCTTCAATTCTTGATGAACTTGTGCATATTCTAAATCTCTAGCACAATAGCTGCACATAAAAACACTATAACTATTAGTCTTCATACATATATACGTATAATTCATTTTTCCTACACATAAAAGATAATGATCAAATTTCAAAAACAGAACTCACAATCAGAATCAGTCTTGTCCCATTTAGATGATCCCTCTCAACCCTCATAGTGTGATTCCTGATCTTCGTCTGCCTCGGATTTCGCCCCGTAATCCTCTATGCATCTCTTTGATGCCATTCTTGAAGGTTTTTGAGAGTTCATTTTCTTGGTCAGCATTAGCCTCATAAGCTGAATCCCAAAAACAATCAAACAATGCAAGCACTAGTTAGTTAAGTAATGTCCAAAAATGGAAACTTAACTTTGATACAAAATCTTAATCATACCTTCTCCATTCTTGATTCTTGAAGAGTATCTCGAATGCTAGGAGCCGGGGCAAAGCCACTTCTGCAAGCAAAAACTTTCTTGACAAGGAAGGCTAAGGACTTCTTCCCGATTGTCTTATTCTTCTTCTTCTCACACACATCTTTGCATCTGCCTAGGATGATCCTGATCGTCCGACCAATCTCCTCCTCATCTTTGTCGTCTGAGTACGTGCTGAACCTGTATGAATTAGTCCCGTCCACTTCCAAACTAGAAGGGCAGTTGAGGAATCTGTCCAATGGGAGATCAGCCGGCTGCTCCTCAGCAGCTGGCTTTCGCGTTAGGAGCTCCTTTAGCTCCTTTTGCAGCTTCCATACTTCCTCAACTGTGAATTCTGAGAGATCAGGAGATGAGCATTGCTCCTCCGCTGCTTGGATTTCTTCCTTGCTGTCTGTTCGGGCTGTGTTTCCAAAAGTCCAGATGGTGAGTAGGCCGTGGGGCCAGTCGCTGAACTCTTCCTTTGGTGGCTCTTTTTTTTTTGATCTGCAAAGATGATTGGTGTTAGGTTTGGTTTATTTTAAAGGACTCATTTTCAATATTGTTGCGTAATGTTGCGTCTCTTAATTTGATAGTAAATACTAGTTTTTCAATATGATATGTCTCACATTTGAATAGAAATTGGATCTTGAAAGAGTGGATTATCTAGTTTTGCTATATGACATGTCACACATGAAAAAAAGTAGAAATCTACTTCTGTAATATGATATGTCTCACACCTGAATAAAATTAGATCTTGAAAGAATGAATATGTGTCACATTTAAATAAAAATTGGATCTTGAAAGAGTGAATTATCTACTATTGCAATATGATATGTCAAACTTTTGATTAAAATTGGATCTTGAAAGAGTTAAAAAAAGCACTTACTTGTAATAGGAACAGAATTAGGTCTCTTATCTCCATTGAACTTGCTCTGCATCCAGTTGCAGAACTGCACAAAAACAACACATTTTGTAACATAAGAAATGAAAAATATTGAATAAAAGATATACTTAAATTGATCAATCTTTCACCTTCATTGTGCAAGAATTACTCTTAAGAGATGGTGGGGTGTAGAGATTTCGGTGAAGAAAAAGAAAGTCTTGAAGAAGCATATCCTAGAAGCCAATAAAATTTGAACTTTAACAACAATTATAGATTATATTAGTGGGATGAACTGCTTTTTCTATTGGTGCAAATTCCAAAATATATGTATATATACAATGTGGTCCATGAGATGCATGGCGAACAATATGAGCAAATGATCAGTCTTGATCATCTTGCACGCCAAATGACACAATTGCACGCCAAAACTGGATGCATCATCGGCCAATCGAAGATGCTCGCGTACGAGGCGAACATCGGGCACTGGACAATGCATGAATATTACCGCTGGACGATGCACGAGTTGCCTCAGCCGTAATACTCGTGCATCGTCCAGCGCCCGACGTCTGCTCGTATGCAAGCATCTTCGATAGCCGATGATGCAGCTGATGGCGTAGATGGAGTAATTGATCGCACCCTTTTTTAACATTGGTGACGTGGGAAAACTAAGGAACACTTTATTCTCAAACTTTCTCAAGTTTGCAAAATGATACTAACTCTCTCATATTTATAGGCATTCCCAACCCATTCTAGAATTCTTTACTTAATTCTTTTATATTCTAAATATCTAGACTTTTCTATATAAAAATCTAGAGAATTCTTCTAGATCAAATGCTAACTATTTAGTAATCCAAAATTGAGACCACTTTATAACAGTTAGATATGGAGATATAGTGGTTTAAATAATACCAAGTGTATTATAATATAAATTTAAATAATAATTAAATAAATTCAAAGGGTATTAATGTCAATTCATAAATATAGTAATTAAAACTATCTACTTTCTCTCTTTTCAAATCTTCTCAAAACTTTAAATCTTTTCAAATCTTCTCAAAACTTTAAATTTACGTAACTCTCTCGATTTAAATTATTTTTTCGCAAAAAATATATCAAATTGAAGATAATTTTATAAAGATTCTAACGAAATCTGACTGCATATGTTCCGATGGCATTCGAATGATGAAATTTGATAATTTTTATTTCAGTTTTGATGAACAGATTTTTATCTATAAATGCCTCAAACACTCTCAAAATAATGCATGCACAATATCAATAAAACTTTGTTGATATTTTTTGGTCCTTGTGTTCAGATTCGCATGTCATTGTGTTGATATTTGTAATACACTAGGTTGATATAAAAAAAACCAAAAAAATATAATATGTTAACTAAATGATGATCTTACCCCTTTGTTGATATATTGTTTACTATTTGTTGAAGTTCATGAGGTTTAATCACATTCCTAATTTGAACCATTGCCATACGATTCTGGTTGCGCAGCCTGGACTTGATAATCGTCGTTGCCGCCTATATATTCCGATGAAAAACCCTAGGGTGGACGTATGGAAAAAAAAATTACATAATAGTTTGCATAAATTTTTAAACTCTATTTATAATTAAAAATAAATACCTCATTTGTGTCATGTGCAAGTCTTTCATAATTTGAACCATCGTCGTACGATTCGAGTGCCAACGCGACTCGATGTCGCTGAAAATCTCCCACGGGCAGCTGTCGCCGTAGATCGCCTTCTCAACGACGCCGTTCCATATCGGATTCTGTCCCATCACCCAAGAAATCAGGAAGTCATTGATCAGCTTCTCTCCGGTTGGATTTAACTCGAATCCCTGATTGATCCGGGTTTCCAAGTTATCACACATCTTCTCTCTCGATTTGTTGTTTTCAGGGGTTAGAGATGTAAAGCTTTATCTTCGGAATCGGGATATAGATTTAGTTACCATATATGTACAATTTCATGTGTTTCAACTTAGATAATAATTTTCCTTTTTTGTTAGATTCTACTCCCTCCGTCCGTGAATAGGAGTCACGTTTTTCCATTTTAGTCTGTCCGCGAATGGGAGTTTTACCATAAATGGCAATAGGGTCCCATCTTCCACTAACTCATTCTACTCATATTTCATTTAAAACTAATATACAAACAATTGCCATCAAGAAATGGAACTCCTAATGGCGGGAGAAGGGAGTATTAGTATTTTCTTGGGGGGTTCATATTCTAAATTCTGTTTTTTTTTCCAGTTATATTAATAATTATAGTAAAATACATCCTCGTTAAAATTGTATTGACATTGTCATATCTTTGTGTTGATGTATTTCATACTGTATTAGTGATGTGTTTATTGGAAGGAGAGTGTCTTTTTTATTTGTATAAAGATAGGTTATTGTAGTTATCAAATTTTGAGATTGAAACATATGCATGTTCGATCTCGTTGGAACCCCTATAAAATTATTTTTACTTTTAAATATGTTATGCGGAAAAATAATTTAAATCGAGATAGTTATATAAATTTAAAATTTTGGAATATTTTTCAAAGTTAGTTATAACTAATTTATTGTTAATTAACATTAATACCCTTATTGATATTTTTTGTGCACGATATTGATACTCAAGGGTTGAATGATCTTAGACATTAAATATGCTCCTCAATCTCCTCAGACTATTATACCACTACCGCCTTTATTTAATACAAAATCAAACAATTCTGTGCCGGGTCAACTGACAAACTTTGTAGGACGGAGAGAGTATTATTTACTCTTTGAAAATATCCTTGAAAAAGAAATCGACGAAAGCTAGGAAATCCAATAACAATTGAGCACGCTAACCCAGAAAGGGATCAAATCCAATAACAATTGATCTAACACGTTTGAATCGCAGTTTCATGCGTGATATATAAAGCTTTCACTCAGTCAATTCATCAAACTATTTATAAAGAATTATGGAATAACTTAAAACATACTGTACTCCATATATTAAATTGACATGAAACACGAGCAATATTCTTTAATTAAAATATACAGAGTTACCAACATTGGAAATTGGATGGGACATTGTAATTACAACACAACATTCTTATACAGAATAATTTTTTTTATTAACAATACAAGAAGAAAAAATAAAAGTATATTTAAAAGAGGATCGACAATGGTTCCCCATTTACCCCCTTTGGTGACTCAAAGCTGATGCTCTTCATCGTCACAAAAAATTCTGTCTACAGTTACATAATTCTTTTTCAGCGCGAAAACTTAAAATAAAACTAAACAGCATTCGCCCCGTGTGTGTTCATCGGATGCCAAATCCTTCCATCACCGGAACCTTCAGGGTTCGGCTGCGGCTGTACAGAAGCCAATATTCATGAGTGAATATGAATGCAAAAAAAATAAATCAATACGGACTATGTTACCTAAATATTTTACGATGAATGTATAAAAAATACTCAAAATAAACTCATTAATTACCTTCTCTGCCTCCATTAGTTGCTCAAAATCCGTTTCGAACAAATCTCTAAACTCCTTCTTCCAGTCGAAACAATAATCTGAAAATTCTTTGTTATCGCATTTCTGTCTTTTCGTACCATCACCTTCTAGATCTTCATATCGAAGAAGATCGACCTCCGCCACCCTCTTCGTTGATACAGTCGGGGAGGCCGGAATTGGAAATCTTACAAGATTGCACCTCTCGCCATTCGACTCTGGTTGTGCAGCCATAGCATCATAACGGTCGCGGTAACTGATCCCCCCGGGTGACTTAATAAAAAAGTATGGGAAAGGGTTATGTTTTCTAAATTTTATTTCCCATGATATACATAAAATTTGGACACGTAAAAATGTTCCACAAAAATTTAAAATTATTAAATTTGGATGGAGAATTTAATGAAAAAAAGTTACTCCCTCCGTCCCCCATAATTTTACTCACTTTGACCCGGCACGGGTTTTAAGAAATCTAATGGAAAGTGAGTTGAAAAAGTTGGTAGGATGTGGGTCCTATTTTTAAAGTATTAGTTTTATAATAAAATGTGAGTAGGAATGAGTTAGTGGATTATGGGGTCCACTACCAAAAATGGTAAAAGTGAAGTGAGTAAGATTATGGGGGACGGCCCAAAATGGAATACTGGGTAAAATTATGGGGGACGGAGGGAGTACAAAACAATTTGCATGAATTTGTAAACTCTAAAAGAATGTAACTAAAAAAGAAAATAAGTACCTGAATTTTGTCTAGCGCAAATCTTGCATAATTTGAACCATCGCCGTACGAATCTGGTTGCGCAACCTGGACTTGATAATCGTCGTTGGTGCCTATGTAGTCTGATGAAAATCCCTAGTGTGGACACATGAAGAAAAATGTTACATAACAATTTGAATAAATTAGTAAACAAGAAAAGAAAATAACAAAAAAAATAAGTACCTGATTTGTGTCGGGCGCAAGTCTCGTGTAATTTGAGCCGTTGCCGTACGACTCTAGTAGCGCAGCCGGAGCTTGATAACCGCCATCGTTGCCTCTATTTTCCGATGGAAATCCCTAGAATAGACGTAGGAAAAAAAAGGTTACATAACAATTTGCATAAATAATTAGTAAACTCTAAACGGAAATAATTAAAAATACAATTACATTAGTTGTGTCCGGTGCAAATCTTGCTAAATTTGAACCATCTCCATACGATTCTGGTTGCGCAGCCTGGACTTGATAAAAGCCATTGCTGCCAACATATTCCGATGAAAATCCCTAGAGTGGACACATGAAAAAAAAGTTACATAAAAATTTGTACAAATTTGTAAACTCTAATATAATTAAAAATAAGTACCTGATATGTGTCCAGTGCAAATCTTTCATATGAACCATCGCCATACAATTCTGGCTGCGCACATTGGACTTGATAATCACCGTTAAAAAATCCCTAAGGAAAACGTGGGAAAAAAGGTTGAGTAACAATTTGCACAAATTTGTAAACCCTAAAAGAAAATAATTAAAAAATAAGTACATCGTTTGTGTCCACGGCAGATCTCACATGATTGCAACTCTCGCCATTCGACTCTGGTTGCGCAGCCATAGCATCATAACGGTCACCGTAAACGATCCCAGCGGGTGACTTCATAAAAAAATATGGTTAAAGATTATGTTTTCTAAATTTTATTTCCCGCTACAGACATAAAATTTGGATACGTGAAAAATGTTCCAAAAAAATTTAAATTCATTAAATTTGGATGGAGAATTTAATAAAGACAAGTTACAAAACAACTTGCATAAATTTGTTAACTCTAAAAGAATGAAGTATAATATAAAAAAAATAAGTACCTCGTTTGTGTCCGGTGCAAATCTCGCATAATTTGAACCATCGTCATATGATTGCGCAGCCTGGACTTGATAATCACTGTTGTTGCCTATATATTCCGATGATAACACCTATGGTGGACACATGAAAAAAAAATAGTTACATAACAATTTGCATAAATTTGTAAACCCTAACATAATTTTTAAATAAATAAGTACCTCATTCGTGTCGGGCACAAATCTTTCATAATTTGAACCATCGTCGTACGATTCTGGTTGCGCACATTGGACTTGATAATTACCGTTAAAAAATCCCTATGGAAAACGCAGGAAAAAGAAGTTGAGTAACAATTTGCACATATTTGTAAACCCTAAAAGGAAATAATTAATAAAAATTAGTACCTCGTTTGTTTCCGGCGCGAATCTCACAAGGTCGCAACTCTCGCCATTCGACTCTGGTTGCGCAGCCATAGCATCATTACGGTCACCGTAACCAATCGCCGCCGGTGACTTCACAAAAAAATTAGGTCAAGATACGTAAAAAAGTTCCAAGAAAATTAGGTTATGATACGTAATAAGTTCCAAGAAATTACTAAAAAATAAACCTAAAATACCTGATTTGTGTTGTGATCGGATTTGTCCTTCTTCTTGACAGTTTTAGTGATTTTACACACAACAAGATCGGCGGTGTTTGCTCGGCCGCTCTTCTTAACAGATTCACCGCTGAGGCTATACTCATGCATGGTCAAATGCCCCCGACGTCCGCCTCGCCTGAGTTATTGGACACTAACATCTTTGATTGTCCAATGATGCATCCGGTGTCGGAGTTTTTGATCATCTTGGGGCCCGTTTGGCCGTCCCACTTGCCTCTCCCGGCTCTTCGACAAAACCTCTTGGAATTTTGAGCCCTCACCAGAGAAGCGAAGGCGAAGATGGTGTACTTGATGGCGCCCTTTTCCTCCATCTTCGAGTGCCAACGCGACTCGATGTCGCTGAAAATCTCCCATGGGGAGCTGTCGCCGTAGATCGCCTTCTCAACGACGCCATTCCATATCGGATTCTGTCCCGTCACCCACGGAATCAGGTAGTCGTTGATCAGCTTCTCTCCGGTCGAATTTAACTCGAATCCCTGATTGATCCGGGTTTCCAAGTTATCACACATCTTCTCTCTCGATTTTTCTTTCTTTCTTTCTTTCTCAATGTTTACAATCTCAATGTGGGGTCGGCTTCATTAGGTGTTACACTTATATAGATTTTATCCGTTAGTTTCGCGCCCTTGATTTTTAGGTTAATTAATTTGTTTTTTTTTAAATAGTACTCCCTCCGTTCCCTCATAGTTGAGGCGGAACTTTTCGGCACGGAGTTTAAGAAATGAATGTTGAGTGTGTTAATTAAATAGATAAAAAAGTAAGAAAGAGAAAAAAGATAGAGAGAATAAAGTAAAAAGTGAATAAAGTAGAGAGAATAAAGTAAGAGAGAGTAAAGTAAGAGAGATGAAAAAATTACTAAATATGGAAATGACTCAACTATGAGGGAACTTCCCGAAATGGAAAAATGACTCAACTATGAAGGAACGGAGGAAGTATTTTTTTGTTATCTGAAAAAGATTATAATATGTATTCATGGAATCTTTGTTCTTCAGGTACGTTTCGACTAGAATCCCTTGATTTTTGGATATCAAGTTTCCTTGTTTAGTTAGATTCTAGTATTTTCTGTTATTATTTGGATAATATTCCACATATTAATAATTACTCCCCCTTTGTTTCTTCATAGTTGAGTTATTTTTCCATTTCGAAAAGTTTCTTCATGGTTGAGTCATTTCCATATATGGTAACTTTTTTCTCTTTCTTACTTTACTCTCTCTTACTTTATTCACTTTATACTTTATTCTCTCTACATTTTCCTCTCTCTTACTTTTTTATATATTTATTTAACACACCCAACATTCATTTCTAAAACTCCGTGCCGAAAAGTTTCACCTCAACTATGAAGAATTGGAGGGAGTACAAATTTTTATCCGCGTGCGAAAGAAAGGGAGTCCAACAATGACTTAAACTTTGGTTGTCTATTATTGTAAATAAATTAAGTTAATTATTAACTCGCCAAAATGCTTCTCTTCTCTCTCCCTCTGACTCGAATTATTTTTAACACGAGAAATATCCGTAAGTGTACGGGGCTAGTGTAGCAATAAACAAGTAAGAGTATCGTATCCACAGAGACAAATTGTGCAAATTTAAGTACCACGAACCGACGTTATCTACTATCTAGAGAATCTGGAAAGTTTGGTTTGATTTTAAAAACAATTAAATGTAAACTAGCTAAAAGCACGCAACAAAGAAAAGTTTCTAGTAAGAGAACATGGTAGAGCATTGGATCCAACTACAACGACACAATACAACAATTCAACAACTTCGATTACCCAATTAAAGCCGCTTGTCTAGCTATAACCTTGTGGTTCAAGGTTAAAACCAGGAATCCATATGTTACGAAACGAATTAAAAGCTTTCCAATGGAGGTTTCCATTAAATAGAATACATCCATCGGAAAAGAATGTGAAACCAAAAGCTGCGCCAGCTGGAAGGCGCCTCCATGTTCCTGTTCTGAGGGTGTATGCATGATGAAAGGAGGATCCGGCTGCCAGATGGATACCGACCACCTTATATTGTTCACATATTTTGGTCACACTAAATCCAAATTTTAACTCTTGAAACAAGGTTTGGTTGTCATGGTAGCTGATAGAACGTGTCGATGCAAAAAGAGCACGCGTACGACGGAGATTGATCTGAAAATATGATAAAATATGATAAACACACCTAGTTGAAGTGCTAGGGTTTCGAGAGTGAGAAAAAGCGTTTTTATTATTTAATTCTCAATGTTTTTGACTCTCTAATGGACTCTAGTATTTATAGAGTCCGGACCCTGCTTGATTCGACTCTACGATTCAGAAAAGAATCAAGAAGAAAACTTGAAAAGAGTTATATAAATCATATGCTAAAATAGGGTAAATATCTTGCTTGAGGAGCAAGATTTGTGTCCCAAAAATACTATAGCTAGACAAGGAAATAAATAATAAACTAACAATAAAAGATGTCGGGCCACGGCTTAGTTGGTCGTTTGGGTTTGGGGCTCGAGGTCCCTATCAACTCCCTCCCCCGATAACAATCGCCTTGTCCGCAAGGCGGAGATGACGGTGTAGCATACGATGAACTTTATTACTCCATGTGCTAAAGCTCGAAATTGGAGTAACACATAGGTTACCACTAGGCATTTACACTTCCTCTGCAGCTAATTGCATGTGTCCAAGCTTGCCATCTCTAATACCATTTGAACTTCTAGCTCATCTTCCGCACAAATCCGAATAATTGGCGGATCACTCTCAACAATAGGAGTTCCACTTGTAATTCCCTCTATGCTTGTACTCTTTGTAGCTGGAGCTTGACAACAATACAGCACGTAATGCGAATCTCGGGCAGCAGCGTCAACTATGTTCAGAACAACCCATTCAAACTCACTTGAGATCACATGGACTTCCATACATAAGTCTGCTGCAACAGCAATCCTACTACCCTCCTCGACTAAATTGCAACCATCTCCAAGGATGACTGTATTTCTAATCTCATCCAAATCATGAATAAGGACTTCATGAATCAAAACTCCATACAGTAGCCCAATTGAGTGACAACATGCTCTTTCATCTAAGTCACCACCAATTGTGGATAAAGACGCCTCCCAAACCGATTCATAGATTTCACCATCAAGAAATTTAGCTAGTGCAATAGGACCTCCACTGCCATAATTTTTAAGCCATGCATCATCACACCTATGGTCTTTCATTCCATTTTCAACCCTAAACCTCTCGACATCATCAACGTTCACATCTAGGTCACTAAATTCGGGCGCCTTTTTTTAATAATTAATGCATTTGGAACGAAATCTCCATCATTCCCACGAAATAACTTACTCCCACGAAATGCAATAACACTTCCTAAGTAATCAGAATTATCATAATCCTCTACGCTAGATTTGAACTTGAGGGAACTTACAGCACTTCGAACAAGTTTCATTAAGCACCCTGCAACGTCCTCTGACTCATCCTGCTTGGATACGTCACAATGAGAAACAGCCACATTAAAAAACAAGGGATTCACAACCCTCGAAAACTTAGTGAGGGATTCCATCCTCCGAAGAATCATGCAGAAATTCCTTAAGTCTGATAAACTCTCATCATCTTCAACAACACTAGACACCTTCATCAGCCTTAAGTCTGATATACTCTTGGTATGTCCAGAAACCAGCCTTAAGGAGGCAAATTCCATGTCGCATTCTCTGCAGGAGGTTGCAGTCATTGCAATAAAGGTGGGTTCGGGATCAGAAATCATCCAAGAGTTCATATTCTGGCTCAAGTCATAGTTGGTGTGATAATCACCACCTTCAAATTCCACCACAATGATCCCAACTGCATATTTAGAAGCTGCAATATGGGCTACATGAACCGTCACATGACCTCTTAACATCTTCCCTCTAACGCAGTGATTGCTACAGAATATCCAAATGTATCTCTGTTTCTCAGCTTGATCTCTTGTACCCTCTTGAGTAGTCATTGGTTGGATCAGCAAGCACCAGAAATGGTCACGGTGAAGAAGAAGTTGGGGATGAGAGTAGAGCCCATCAATAACTCCTTCTACATATGTTTTGAATCCCAAAAAACTCTGGCTGATTCTATTAACCTCAGTTTCGGAGAGACCATAAGTCAAGGCTTGGCTTGGAAATGGATTGCCCGGTGGTATTGTGCGAGCATCACCGTGTAGAACAAGGAAGCTCGTTGCATCATTTGAAACCTGTTGAATATGTAGGGGCCCACCCTGCAAGATAGTATCATCCACTACATAATTCGGGAGCTGTATATTGGTCACGCCCAAATAATCCAATTCATACAATAACTTTGAACTATCAATGTAAAAGAATGAATCAATACCATCTATTTCCTTCATTGGCTTCTCACAATTAATTGCAATTTTGACAACATTGTCTCCAGCTTCATCATCATCCGTGTCATTTGGTCCAAAATTCTCATCACAAATTGTTGTATAAACAAAAGTGAATGAATTTGATATGCTCTCTTCATCAGCAAAAACCGATCCACTAACTTCAACACTGGAATGGTGAGGAACTATAGGATTGTTAATTGTAGAAAAGGGAGTAGACACAAGTCCGTTGTACTCCGACCCAATCTCATTATTGACACTGTTGCTAGATTCTTCGGTCAAAATTTCAGCAACAAATTCCTTTTCATCACAAGCGGCGGTGGCGGTCGAGGAAGCTGCTGGAGACCGAGCTTCTGAGGAAGTGGGCATATCCGAAATGGAGGTATGAGGCTTCTGAACATGCCCGCCGTAGTCATCATCGAGTTCAAATCGTTGCTTGACTGCCAATAGAAAATCATCCCAACCCTTTTCGGCATTGCTATCCTTCCAGTGTTCCATTCATGTCGACGCCGGGTGATCAAACAAGAATTTATTTAGGTATAGCCGATCGGATAGAGGTGAGTAGTAGTGGTTGTAGTACAATTGCATATCATGAATCCCCTCGACGATGTTCTCACCATCAAAACGAGGAGCATCAAAACGAGGGTGAGGTAAGGCCATGCCATGGGCACCACTCCTGTCAACGGCTGTGTGAGCGACGGAGGCAATCTCCACCCGCTTGTGTCCGAAGGAAAAGCAGGTGAGTCAGGCGGTTCGATTGCAGTTTTGTTGCTCGCGTAATCTTCATCGAAATTTGGGTCAAAACGATGCTTGACTGCTATCAAAAAATCTTCCCAACTTTTTCCCGTGTTATTTTCCTTCCAATATGTTGCCCAATCGTATGCCGGTGGGTCAAATAACAACGTGACAAGGTAGAGGCGATCAGATTCCGGAGTATAACTATGATTGAAGTATCTCTATCTCTGGATGTTAATAATCCAATTAGAAGCATCCATACCTGTGAAACGTGGCGGCTCCATGCGGGGACAGTGAATTGAACCCAGGCTGGTGGTCGCCGGCGCAGTAGTCCGAGATGGTGGTGGTTCCCACCCCTGCTTCGGCGTAGATATCTCCATAACTGGGTCTGGCGGTTCTTTGTGTCTTTCCTCGGACACGTGTCCACCAAAAGCTAGAGTTTCCAGCTTCTTACTCAATGAATCAGAACCAAAGAACCGTGGCAAGGGTAGGGGCTTGGAAACCATTGTTACAGCGTGTTGAGGGAGAAGAGTAGTCAATGGAAGCACCAATTGATATAACGTGAGGTTCTATCGATGCAAAAAGAGCACGCGTACGATGGAGAAGGCTTTCTGCACATTTCCAGTTTCTGAGACAAGAAACACAATACAATCAAACTTGCTGATTGAATTATATATGGCAAACTAGGAGAAGCGGAGATATATCTAACCTCCTTCCACCAGATAATATGAGCATAATCTTTATCTTCCAATGAAATTTTCGATTCTTTAAGCTTCTTTGAAGTTTTTGTATAATGCTTTCTCTCTTTGAAGCAAAAAATGTGAACAGGGACAGTGGTATAGTTGACTGTATTTCCAATGTGAACGCAACTATCTTCCAACAAAAAATGTCTGCTGCAACAGCAATCCTGCTACCCTCCTCGACTAAATTGCAACCATCTCCATGGATAACTGTATTTCTAATCTCATCCAAATCATGAATAAGGACTTCATGAATCAAAACTCCATGCAGTAGCCCAATTGAGTGACAACATGCTCTTTCATCTAAGTCACCACCGATTGTGGATAAAGACGCCTCCCAAACCGATTCATAGATTTCACCATCAAGAAATTTAGCTAGTGCAATTGGACCTCCACCGCCACAATTTTTAAGCCATGCATCATCACACCTATGGTCTTTCATTCCATTTTCAACCCTAAACCTCTCGACATCATCGATGTTCACATCTAGGTCACTAAATTCGGGCGCCTTTTTTTTAATAATTAATGTATTTGGAACGAAATCTCCATCATTCCCACGAAATAACTTACTCCCACGAAATGCAATAACACTTCCTAAGTAATCAGAATTATCATAATCCTCTACGATAGATTTGAACTTGAGGGAACTTACAACACTTCTAACCAGTTTCATTAAGCACCCAGCAACGTCCTCTGACTCATCCTGCTTGGATACGTCACAATGAGAAACAACCACATTAACAAACAAGGGATTCACAACCCTCGAAAACTTAGTGAGGGATTCCATCCTCCGAAGAATCATGCAGAAATTCCACACTAGACACCTTCATCACTTTCTCAGATATACTCTTGGTATGTCCAGAAACCAGCCTTAAGGAGGCAAATTCCATGTCGCATTCTCTGCAGGAGGTTGCAGTCATTGCAATAAAGGTGGGTTCAGGATCAGAAATCATCCAAGAGTTCATATTCTTGCTCAAGTCATAGCTGGTGTGATAATCACCACCTTCAAATTCCACCACAATGATCCCAACTGCATATTTAGAAATTTGGGCTACATGAACCGTCACATGACCTCTTAACGTCTTCCCTCTAACGCATTGATTGCTGCAGAATATCCAAATGTATCTATGTTTCTCAAGTTGATCTCTTGTACCCTCTTGAGTAGTCATTGGTTGGATCAGCAAACACCAGAAATGGTCACGGTGAAGAAGAAGTTGGGGATGAGAGTAGAACCCATCAATAACTCCTTCTACATATGTTTTGAATCCCAAAAAACTCTGGCTGATTCTATTAACCTCAGTTTCGGAGAGGCCATAAGTCAAGGCTTGGCTTGGAAATGGATTGCCCGGTGGTATTGTGCGAGCATCACCGTGTAGAACAAGGAAGCTCGTTGCATCATTCGAAACCTGTTGAATATGTAGGGGCCCACCCTGCAAGATAGTATCATCCACTACATAATTCGGGAGCTGTATATTGGTCACGCCCAAATAATCCAATTCATAAAATAACTTTGAACTATCAATGTAAAAGAAGGAATCAACACCATCTATTTCCTTCATTGGCTTCTCACAATCAATTGCAATTTTGACAACATTGTCAACAGAAGAAGCAATCCATTAGCAGCGATACCTTCCGTTGATTCTGAGCATGCACGAGGGATATTGAAATCTTTGAGCGGAATGTAGTGAAGATCATGTAGAAATTAATAAATTAAGTACCGCCAATATCGATATCTTCAGAACCATCAATTCGTTCCCCTCACAACATCAAGATGTTGCCAATCTTTGAACACATCGATGGGCACAGATCCCTCTGCTGTGCGTATAAACACAGCAGGGCGTGCTGTACTTCAATGACACACTTTGGCGCCGCTGTAACTTTGTTCTTATCCAATGTAAAACACAAAATAGTTTAGATTGTAAGAAAGCCATACGAGTACGACAATTACATTCGATGATCAATAAACTGCAATCACATAAAAATCTCAAAAAAATACTGTAACAAATCATCAAATACAGCAGGAAATGCATCCACCAATTACTGGTCCAAGTTTTTAATGTTCTGTTTTGTGTAAACAGCAATCAAATTTTCAATTGGGATGTAGTTTACGAAATTGAAATTTTGGAGTATAGCTAAAAACAATTTGTGCTCCAACATCCTGCTACCATTGTAAAATTTGCAATCAATTAACAAAAGATCTTTGTGTTCTTTCAAGACTATAATTATCTGAAAGCAGCTTCAGCAAATTGATTCAATCATCTCAAACCCTCAACACTAAAATGCCACCCTCCATTCCCTGTTATCCCTACCATGATAAATAATCCAGTAAGAGATTAAGAATGCAATCTCAAAGCCCTCACATAGCTTATTTTTCCAATGTTGTTCCCATATTTTATGGAGATGTTGCGGCTTCTTAATTATCTGACATATGTAATCATCTTGTATCTTTCTTGCTATTTTGTGTTCTATCTTGAAGTAGAAGAAAGTTACAGTGTTTCTCACTTGGGAGAAAAAGAAAAAGGGGAAAAACTTTCACATATAAAGGAAGTGTTTGGACTGCTTTATTTGCAGTTTATTGATCATCGAATGTAATTGTCATATGGTACTATAATCACCTCACTACGCCTCTAACGTCAACAACATCAATGAAGTTCATGTTTCCGTGATTCCCGAAGGTGGACTACGAGAGTCTGGCTGTCTTCAGTGACGAGGTCAACGAAGAGGGCAATAAACAAAGTTTAATAAAAAAAACATTAATAGTCCAAATAAAAGAGGCATTCGAATTTGATGACAAACACTAGTAACACATTACAGATGCATCTACGATGGTTTATGTCAAGATGGACACGATAAGACCAAACACGAACACTACAAGACAAAGAAACCTTAGAACCCGAACATTACATGAAACACTGGACAACAGACAAACATTAGAACCTGGACTAAAACGAGATCACATTCTTGAATCCGAAATTCTTGAGTGAGAAACGGCTAGGAGTGAAAGTCAGGGCGCTAAGGCAACGCACATATCCATCCCTAAACATACCGACTTGTTGAAACGTTCTTGTCTTGTTGGAGTAGTAGACGAGATCATCATCGTCCAGCAACATCAAAATATCACCGTCCTTAAAATGTTTAATCGGATGAACATACACATAATCCATATTAATATCAAAAACCATAGTACTCAACTTGTACTCCAAGGTCCAAGAATCCTCGACTAGGTATTTCTTCATCATCCAGATCCTAATCTCATAATCAACCGTGTAATAATAACACAGACAATCCCTTAAAACACAATAATACCCATTTAGATATCCACCGTCTTCCACGGGAGGAATTGAGAAGAGTCTAAAACATTCCGTTTCAACATCAAAACCACAAATCGACATGTCACCACTCACATCAAATGCTCTCCAGTGAATGTTGCCATTATATTCAACGCTTTGACCATGACATGTGAAACCAGAAGCAGCCCCGCCTTCAACACGCCTCCAAGTTCCTGTTCCGAGGGTGTATACATGATGAGAGTCGGTGCAGTCATTGTTGCAGACGACCTTACATTGCCCACTTATTTTGCTCACACCGAATCCAAAACTCAAGAAATGACCCGGGATGTAGTCCGCGGGCAAACAGAGCTCCGTATATTCACGAGTTATCAGATTGCATATGTAAACAGGAATACCTTTAGTTGATATTGAGTAGAGAAGAAGTAATCCATTAGCAGTGATACCTTCCGTTGTTGCTCTGTTTCCGTGAGGGATTTCCAAATCCATGAGCGGAATGTGGCGAAAATCATGGCTCTTCTCCGCATCTTCGTCTTCAAATTCGAAAATCGAGCACCAAGTTGAACCCCTCGCCTTCTCTGTCAAGAGGACTAGGGCGGGAGGGGTTTTGATTTCGGATTTGCGGAAATCGTCGGAATCGATTAAATTGAGCCATGGTTTGCAAACGGACTTGCTGATTACGAGGCTTCGGAAGGGCAGGCGGGAGAGGATGTCGGTGGTGAGTTCTGATGGTAGATATTGGAAGAAATCACGCTCCATTGATGGACTGAATCACTGAGAAGAAAGAAGAAGAAAAGAGGCAACGGCTGAGAATTGGGGCTAAATTGGAGACTGATGTATTTATATTAATTTTTATTGGAAAATGAGGAGTTACTTTTATATTTTCCATTTTTTATATTTTTGCAGGGATATTTTTTCTAATTCAGGTCGTAAAAATTAAGTTCACTAAAAAATTTTAATTGTTGATAAACCAGAAGAATTTGGAAATCATACTCTTCATATTCTAATTTAATAACCACTCATATGTTTTACTCTAAATGAACCATTTTCCTTTTTGAAATGTATAATCAAAATTATATATTTCTAAGAGTAAAGGTTAAAATTGGTCCTGAACATATGGTCATTTTACCTTTTCGGTCCTAAACATTATCTTTTGGATTTTTTGGTCCTGAACATATGAGAATTTGATCATTTTGGTCCTCTATTAACTTTTCCGTTAAAAACTAACGGTCAACGGATTTAAATCCGATTTTGACCAAATTTAAGTTTTAATTATGTTTTTTAAATCCTTAATTAAAAACCCTAACTATTATTAAAAATATTCTTTTAAATCTTTTAAAAATCTTTTTAAATCCTTAATTATAAATCTTTTTAAAAGAGTATTTTTAATAATAGTTAGGGTTTTTAATTAAGAATTTAAAAAACAGAATTAAAATTTAAATTGGAGACTGATGTATTTATATTAATTTTTATTGGAAAATGAGGAGTTACTTTTATATTTTCCATTTTTTATATTTTTGCAGGGATATTTTTTCTAATTCAGGTCAAAAATTTTAATTGTTGATAAACCAGAAGAATTTGGAAATCATACTCTTCATATTCTAAGTGTATAACTACTCATGTTTTACTACAAGTGAACCATTTTCCTCTTCGAAATGTATAATCAAAATTATATATTTCTAATAATAGAAACGCCATTTTCTCTACTTTCTTTATCTTTCTTACTTTACCATCTCGACTTAACTTGTAAAATAATACTGAACTAGATCTCATATGAGAACAAAAATTCTCTGCATAGTTTGGGACAGAAGGAGTAATTGCTAGGATTTAGACAAAAATAAATAAATAGTGAAGGTGGAACAACTACGATCTTTAAAAACTTCGAATAAAAATCACAATCCCAATCAAAATAAAAAAAACCAACCAGGGAACAATTACTATGAATAAAATATTATGCTCAAATTAAAGCCAATATATAGCTCATTTCAAGCCAAATTCAATCAAAAATTTAAATAATATACTCCCCTCCTCCTGTGATGGTTGGAGTTAGGGAGTTGTCTGTTTTAAGGGATTGCCTTTCTTTTAGCTATTGCATATGGGTTGGCGATGAAATTGTCATCCGGCTATCAATGGGGCAGCAATTGATGCATATCCTGCGATAAACCGTCTTAGTCCCAAAAAACCACGCATCCGCTTGATTGTGGAGGGGACCGGCCACGCAACCATCGCCTCAATTTTCCCTGGGTCTGCCTTTAACTGGCCTTCCTCGATTAAATGGCCTAAGTAATCCACAGTGGAATAACAGAAAGTGCATTTGGAAAATTTCACAAAGAAACTATGCAAAGCAAGAATAGAAAGCACCTCATTTAAATGGCGAGTGTGACACTCCATAGATGGGCAGTAAATTAGAATGTCGTCAAAAAACAAAATTACTGACTGGAGTAGAAGAGGTCGGAAGATCTCGTTCATTGCCGCCTGAAACATCGAAGGAGCGCTTGTGAGCCCAAACGGCATCACCGGGAACTCAAAGTGTCCGTCATGTGTGCGGAACGCCGTTTTGAACACATCCTCGGAGTGCATCCTGATCTGGTGATAACCGGCGTATAGGTCCAGTTTAGTGAAGACCCGAGCTTCGCCAAGCTCATCAAATAACTCATCTGTGGTCGGAATCGGAAATTGGTCCGGCACTGTAGCAATACAAAATCGGGACGAGCCATCTTTCTTTCTAATTAAAAGCACAGGCGACGAGAAAGGGCTATGACTCCGCCTAATGATGTCCGTGTCAAGCATCTCCTTAACTTGACACTGGAAATAGGGGTATCTGTAAGGTCGGACAGTCCCAGGCTTCGAGGTAGGATAACTCATCCTAAAAGACTAGCCTGTTAGGAGAGAGAGCCCATTTAGCCTATATACCCCACACCAATTGTTCTCACAACCGATGTGGGAATTGAGTCCGTAACATTCGATCCTCCTTTAAGGGCCAACGTCCTCGTTGGTCACGGCTGGTTCTTTGCCAGGCCACCACTCCGAGTTCCTCATTGGTCGCGGCGGATTCTTTGCCCAGCCACCACTCCGAGTCGGCCCCAAACGCATTCGTTGGTCACGGTGAGTTCGTTGCCCGGCCACCACTCCGAGCCGTTTGGGCTCTCAATGAAAGCACCAATTGTTAAGGGTAGAGTCCCTTAACACGGTTTCGACGTCGACGAGAGATCGACGGCGGTTTTGTAAAGTGGACGTCTCGGGCTTTCCCCGGGATCAGCTCCAAACTAGGGTTTGCGAAAAATAAAGGGATCGAGAAAACTGGGAAAAATATGTTATTTCTTGTTTAATCAATTCATAACACACTCCTTTTTATATTCTAAGGACCCTAGATGATTCGACTCTCTTTTGCGATCCAGGAAAGAATCACCAAGAAAACCCGGAAAGGAGCTTATTGGGCTCGACTCAAATATTTAATTAAATCAGTCCAAAACGCAAAATAACATCCGAAAATAACAACTATTAAACTAAGCAAAAAATAAAGCATCCTCTGCCCCCTCAACGTGAGACGAAGTCTCCATATCTCACCACCGGCTTCGGCTGTCTCCGGGGTCGCTCATTCACGTTCCAAACCTCAGATGGTCTTCCTTCTTCCTCTGCTGTCGTAAACTCTGCTGCCACCTCCTCTGTTCGTGGTCCCCCGGCCTCTGCCTCTGTTGTGGGTTCGGCCGTCGTGGTCTCCTTGATCAGAGTTGTAGTTATCTCCGTATCACATGCTCTCAACCCCATCACTCGCTGAAGCAGCCGAGGGAATTATGCAGCAGAGGCGCGCAAACACTGCCCTGATCCGCAGATAAGGAAGTGGTTGCAGCACAAGATTGTCCATTACAGACAATTCAGATTATGCTTAAATTTAAGTGAACAGTTCAAAGAATTTAACTTAAATTTAACACTTTCAAGCCAACTTAAAAAATATCATTTTCATGCAATTATTACCATATATACTCGTTTTCAAGAAAAAACTGAATCAGTCAGCCAAATGTGAAATATGACCAATTTATGCTAACATTATAACTAAATCCTTCCTAATCACATTTTACATTCACACATAGCACAAGTAACCAAATACTGCAACATCCAAAGCAATGTGTCTTGGTCTGTTTGTGCAACATATGAGTCCTCATCCCCCATTAAATACGCCATTTTATATAAAACTGTCTATGACACATGTTTTCAATATTTATAACTTTTTATTACTAATTTATTTTTAAAATAATGTATATCATTTTTAATTTTATGAATACGTAGAATAAGAGAACATGGTAGAGCCTTTGATCCAACTACAACGACACAATACAATAATTCAACAACTTCGACTACCCAATTAAAGTCTCTAGGATTACTAGGAAAGCCTCTAGTCTAGGCTAAGCCCTCTCTCGAGTGCACTCAACCAGTTAATTAATTATTAATATTGAAGTCTCCTTTTAATACTTCACAATTAACTCCTTAAAACAAAAGGCTCAAGCCCTCACTCTAGAATTCCTTCTCTCGAGTCTAGGTGTTGTTCATTCTTTTATCAATCCTAATTAGGTATCTCTCGATTACTCAAAACTAGTTCAACAAACCCAATTGATAGCTAGGCAATTGAATTGAAAAAAGCACAAGAATGAAACAAAGGAATCACAAGAGCAAAGGTAATCAAAAGTCCTTGAATTAATCAAAAGTGTTCATTGTAGTCTTCACCAAAACTCTACAAAAGATTTAGCTACTCATATTCAACGCAAATTCTCAAGAGAAATCCATAGAAAGTGAATTGAACATAGGAAAACTAATTAAGATGCTCCCAAAGGTGCATTGAATGGGCAAATCGTCTTCGTCTTCAACCTTGTTGATGAATCGGACTCTTGTCACTTCAATCGGCTCTCAAAATGTGAAAACTACTTCTGGGGCGTGTGGAAAGTGTGCTGAAGTCGAACCTAGGTCGTATTTATACCTGGGGCAAAAAATAGAAGCAAATCAGCGTATAAGCAAAATGCCCGGCCAGACGATTTTAAGTGACAAAACGCCCAACCCGGGCGTTTTTCTTGAGTCCCAACATTGCACAAAACGCCCAATGACAGTGAGGACGCCCAGTCTTGTGGGAGAAACGCCCGGCCTAGTGCAGTAAAACGCCAGGCCACTGCTCTTTGGCTGTTGTTTCGTCTGTTTCCACCTGTTGTGACTTAAAAAACTCGACAAACTCATCAAAACACTAAAATAGGGGATATAGATGAAAACTCAGGTAATGTGCTATAAAACACTGAAATATGCACTTTTAAACATCCAAAACACTTGCTAACTACGAGCTTATCACCCTCTCATCCACGAACTTGATCATGACACCTACTTCTTCAATCTTGTGACA
This sequence comes from Salvia hispanica, assembly GCF_029641045.1. NCBI lineage: Eukaryota > Viridiplantae > Streptophyta > Magnoliopsida > Lamiales > Lamiaceae > Salvia > Salvia hispanica. The sequence continues at coordinate 46,967,353 of NC_142697.1, forward strand.
ATCTTGAAATTAAGTGTTGGAATTCTAAAGCTAACCTATTGACTTATCGATCGAAAGTCCAACTTCGATTGTGTAACCATATTCATGTGATTCATAAAATTTCGTCCGTAGTAGGACTGTCAATTTTTGCCACGACACGAACCGGCACGAAGTTAATGGATATGTGTCAAAGCTTATTGGGTTCATATCGTTATCATTTCAACACGATAACGACACGAATATTTCGTGTCGTCTTTATGTTCGTGTTACTCGTTAAGAAATAATATTATTATTTTATTTATGTTAAATTTTAAATTAGGTTTAGTCTTATTGAGCACTTAGTATTAGTATAGTGTCGTGTTCGTGTTACATGTTATTTTAGTGCCTGATATTTTGGATAAATATCTTCCTTGTTTAGTTAATTATAGGATATAGTATATTATTTTATAATTTAATTTTTAAAAAAGTCCAAAATTGAAAGTATTTATAGCAATGATGTTTAATTGTTTTGGTTATTAAATGAATAATTACATAATGAATAACTTGTTTGCTCTCTCTCCCATTGCTTTATATAGGTTTATATAGGTTTTATGTGTTAGTTTTAAATTATAGATTTGGCGCATAACCCTTGATTTTTCGGATAATAAATTTCCTTATTTAGTTAATTATAGATATTAATAATAAATTTAATCATTAGTCAACTTTGATTATGTATCAGAATTTACTTTTAAAAAGTCAACGAAAGAAAGGAAGTCCAATAATAGAGTGTTTAACACGAAAACCAAGAAATCGTTTCAGATATTTTATCAAACACGTTTTAATCGCAGTTGCATGCGTGATAAATAAAGATCTCAGTCAGTCAATTCATCGAACACTTTTATTATATTGGGCTTTGGGCGGGGAAGGGATTTGCTGTGATTTAATTAATCTAAATGAGGCAACCTTTAAGCTATTTTGAGGCTCTCATCCACACCTACTTCTTCGATCTTGTGACAATCTTGAAATAAAGTGTTTGAATTCTGAAGCAAACCTGTCGACTTATCAATCGAAAGTTCAACTTCGATTGTGTAACCATATTCACGTGATTAGTAAAATTCCGTCCATAATTCAGTTGAGTTTGCTACGAAGAGATAACATAGTTGCTAGTTAGAAATAGCAAAATTGCAAATTTTATTATGCTATCAATCACATTAACATTATGTGTAATACAATAGCATATCATCGGGGCTAAATGAGAACTAAATTTAGTCACCCTTGTGTCTCTTGAAGCCACCACCACCAACGTGTACATCGTCCGGAAGATCTACATCTGCCGCCCTCTTTCTCGGGGCTGCCTCGCTGATAATCTGAGGTTGATGTGCCCAAGCATATGATATAGAGCTCCTACACCGCTCCCGCTGCACAATTGGATTAATCTCCTGATAAGACGCCTCCGGTTGCGCAGCCGCAACTTGACAATAGTCGTTGCTGCCCATTGTTGCCAACGAAAATCCCTAGGGGCGGATGCAGAAAAAAAAAGAATTACTACATAACAATTTGCATGAATTGGTAAACTCTAAAAGAAATTGTTTAAAAAAATTTGGTACCTCATGTGTGTTCGGCGCATGTGTCTCATAGATGGAATTGTCGCTATACCACTCTGGTAGTGCAGGCAGACTATCGTCGTGGCCTATATTTGCCAGTAAAAACCCCTAGGGTGGACACGGGGAAAAAAAGTTGTAAGCATAACAATTTGCATAAATTAGTAAACTCGAAACGAAAATAATATTAATAAAAAAAAGTACCTCATTTGTGCCGGGCGCAAGTCTCATGTACTTTGGGCCGTTGCCGTACGACTCTAGCTGCGGAGTCGGACCTTGATAACCGCCATTGTTACCTCTATTTTCCGATGGAAATCCCTAGATAGGACGTAGGAAAAAAAAGGTTACATAACAATTTGCATAAATAATTAGTAAACTCTAAACGACAATAATTAAAAATATAATTACATCAGTTGTGTCCGGTGCAAATCTTGCAACATTTGATCCATCGCCATACGATTCTGGTGGCGCAGCCTGGAGTTCATAATCGCCGTTGTTGGCTATATATTCCGATGAAAATCCCTAAGGTGGACGCATGAAAAAAATAGTTACATAACAATTTGCATAAATATGTAAACCCTAACATAATTTTTAAAAAATAAGCACCTCATTTGTGTCCCGCGCATATCTTTCATAATTTGAACCATCGTCGTACGATTCTAGTTGCACATATTGAACTTGATAATCACCGTTAAAAATTCCCTAAGGAAAACGCATGAAAAAAAAAGAGTTGAGTAACAATTTGCACAAATTTGTAAACCCTAAAAGAAAATAATTAAGAAAATTAGTACCTCGTTTGTTTCCGGCGCGAATCTCACAAGATCGCAACTCTCGCCATTCGACTCTGATTGCACAGCCATAGCATCATTACGGTCACCGTAACCAATAGCCGCCGGTGACTTCACAAAAAAATTAGATTATGATACGTAAAAAGTTCCAAGAAAATTAGGTTATGATACGTGATAAGTTCCAAGAAATTACTAAAAAATAAACCTAAATACCTGATTTGTGTTGTGATCGGATTTGTCCTTCTTCTTGACAACTTTAGTGATCTTACACACGACGAGATCGGCGGCGTTTGCTCGGCCGCTCTTCTTAACCGATTCCTCACTAAGAGAATACTGATGCATTATCCAATGCCCGACCCCGACGTCCGCCTTGCCTGATTGCCCGTACACTAGCATCTTCGAATGCCCAATGATGCATCCGGTGTCGGAGTTTTTGATCATCGTGGGGCCCGTTTGGCCGTCCCACGTGCCTCTCCCGGCTCTTCGACAAAACCTCTTGGAATTTTGAGCCCTCGCCAGCTTAGCGAAGGCGAAGACGGTGTACTTGATGGCGCCCTTTTCCTCCATCTTCGAGTGCCAACGCGACTCGATGTCGCTGAAAATCTCCCACGGGGAGCTGTCGCCGTAGATTGCCCTCTCAACGACGCCGTTCCATACCGGATTCTGTCCCGTCACCCATGGAAACAGGTAGTCGTTGATCAGCTTCTCTCCGGTCGGGTTTAACTCGAATCCCTGGTTGATCCGGGTTTCCAAGTTATCACACATCTTCTCTCTCGATTTTTCTTTCTTTCTTTCTCTCTCGTGTTTGCTTTGTACGTATAGTATGCTCTTGTTTGTATGTGTTATAGTACATATATAGATGGCTTTATGCTAGGTTTTATTCAATGTAACATATTTAATTTATATTTTAATATTTGTTGTTTTCAAGGGTTAGAGATGTGAAGCTTTATCTTCGCAATCGGGATAATATATAGATTTAGTTACCATATATGTACAATTTCATGTGTTTCGAGTTTAACTTAGAGTTGTATTTATGGTAATTTTTTCAAGAAATTATATTAGTGATTTATCCGCTTAATATATTTTGCTTAATAATTTATAAATTAATTAAAGCTGTTATTTTATTAAATTTATTAATCAAAGCTTAACATATAGTGTTACACATTATATAGCCGTAGAGGGTTTATGTGTTAGTTTTAATTTATTTAAATTATAGAATTTGTGTTAGTTTCGCGCGTAATCCGTAGATTTTTTGGATAATTAATTTCCTTTTTTTTAGATTCTAGTAGTATTTTTTTTATTTTTCTCTCTCTTCCAATCGGTAACACGTTTATATAGGTTTTATGTGTTAGTTTTAAATTATAGATTTTGCGCGTAACCCCTTATTTTACAGATCATATATAAATTTCCCTTTTTTATTGGATTCTAATAGTATATTTTGTTGTTTGGATAAGATTATTAATTTAAATAAATAATTTAATCTAATAATGATCACGACATCTAATTATTAATCTGTTCGATGGTTTGCTAATTAGATAAATGCTAGCATATTGCTCAGCTTGAGAAAGGTCAATTAGCTATTTGCATGTTTTATTTTTCTATCAATCTCATTAATTAAAAATAAACAAAAGTGAAGCTCGGAGTAAAATATGTGATCCCATTAAATATCTCATTTCCCCTTTTTCATCCATCCGTCAATAAATGTCTCATTTAATTATGAACGGCAATAAACGTCATCCCGAAGATCTACATTTGCCACTGTCTTTCCCCGAACATTTTCAGCCCATTTTTTTTGCATTTCTTAAAACCCACGCCAGAACCAAAGTAGACAAGTATCGAGGTACTTAGGTTTAATTAATGTTATTTCATACTTGGATATAATTTCCTAAAATTTAACTGTTAATTACCAAATGTAAAGTAATTTATAGAATTTATTTTTTCACTTATTTAAGCTATCGGATAGTTCTTGTTCATATTGAAAAGTAAACTTAGAGTACAAAAAAAATCGCCTATTAAAATACTGAAATTTCTTCACATAATAGATTAGTGACTGATCAAGTTTTAGCAGATCCGTCAATAATAAACTTGTCAGTAAAAATTTTTAGTGATGGAATTTGCGTCACTAAAGTTATTGTGACAGAAATCATAAGCGACTGTTTCGCATTAGTGCGGAGTACTCTGCCACAATTAGTGACATACACGTTTCAGTAACTAATTGTGTCACTAGTTGTTTAGCTATTGAATTCCGTCACTAATTTTTTTTAGTGTTACTTTTGATTGAAAGACAATACTTTAAATTAAATTAAATTTAAAATAATATACTTATCTAATTTAAAAATAATAGTAATAAAGCTCAAATTAAAAGATAATCATCACAAATGAACAATAAACTTCCAATGCAATTTCATCAACTTTGTCTATACTTTATCCGCAGATTAATATGGGCTTTTTTATCACGCTACATAAGAACTCGAGCTTTTTTTATGGTGCTAGATTAGCCCAAGTACCACGAGAGCAGAGGCACGGCTCTCCAGCCCGGTTATACTTCTAAAAGGCCAGCATCCCTGACACTATTTGCAGTCAATCCATAGAAAACTCGACCTACATAATACGTATACAAGCGACATGTACTGATGCATCTAGCCATCGAAACAAAACAAAACAAAACAAAGCACGTTGAACAAAATTCACAATTCAACTGGACATTGTGAAGGCATTCAATGATCATCAATATGCGCATATCCATGAATACTAGTTTGAGTGTGCTAGACTAATTGCCTCTTTGAAATAAAACCTGTTAGGATCGGGCTTTTCAAATGTTTGGGCTTTACTTTGTTGGGCTTGAAGTCCTTCTATGGGATTTAGTATCTCGACCCAATGGACATGGCTTTACTAAATAGTACAATAAATTAAACATAAACCTTTAAAAAAAGTTACTCCTAATTGGGAATGAAGTAACTATATATATATATACCTAATTGGAGAGAAGACTATTTCTTTAAATTTTAAAAAAAAATTATATGAACTTAAAAATTGGGAATAACTAAGTTGTTAATTAATCGGTCCAAAGAAAATAACTATCGATATTTGATTACTAACAATTTAATTATTCTGTCCAAAATATGTACACCGCATAAAAATATAATACTATTATTACAAATTCAAATCAAGATGGTGAAAATTCATTGCTAAATTTAGAATCCCAACATATCTTCTAATTGCTTCAAGTCAAAAAGAGGATCTGAATCTTCTTCATTTAGAAGATCAACCTCCGCCGCCCTCTTCATCGACACCGTCTGAGATGCCGGAACTGGAACTGGAACTGGCACTGGAACTTGAGCTTCATAACCACCATAGTACGGCTCCAAAGTCGGAACAACGCCGGGGTTTACAAATGGAGCTTCATTTCCCGGTGACAACAACTGCAGGGGCAGACGCAGAAAAAATAATTTAGAAAGCAATTTATGTAAAATTTAGATAAAATCGAAAACTCGTAAAAGAAAATTATATAAAATATATATAAAATTACCGTCTCTGACTCCATTAGTTGGTGAAATTCAGAAGGGAACATATCTCCATACTCCTTCATCCAGTCAGGTCTAGCATCTGAGAATTCTTCGCCGTTGAATTTCTGTCTTTTCATATATGAATCCTCTCCATTTCTAAGAAGATTGACCTCCGCTACCCTCTTCATTGGAACTGGAACCGGAACGTGAGCTTCGGCCACACCTATCCCATCGGACGCCTTCTTCATTAAAAAAATTATTAGTATACTACGTAACAATTTGCATAAATTTGTAAACTCTAACATAATTATAAAAAAAAGTACCTCATTTGTGTCCGGCACAAATCTTTCATAATTTAAACCATCGTCGTACGATTCTGGTTGTGCACATTGGACTTGATAATCGCCGTTAAAAATTCCCTAGGAAAACCCAGGAAAAAAAAGTTGAGTAACAATTTGCACAAATTTGTAAACCCTAAAAAAAATAAGTACCTCATTTGTTTCCGGCACGAATCTCACAAAATTGCAACTCTCGCCATTCGACTCTGGTTGCGCAGCCATAGCATCATTAAAGTCACGGTAACCAATCGCCGCCGGTGACTTCACAAAAAAATTTAGATTATGATATGTAAAAAGTTCCAAGAAAATTAGGTTATAATACGTAAAAAGTTCCAAGAAATTAATAAAAAAATTAACCTAAGTACCTGATATGTGTCCGGTGCAAATCTTTCATAATTTGAACCATCTTCGTACGATTCTGGTTGCGCACATTGGACTTGATAGTCACCGTTAAAAATTCCCTAAGCAAAACGCAGGAAAAAAAAATTGAGTAACAATTTGCACAAATTTGTAAACCCTAAAAAAAATAATTAAAAAAATAAGTACCACATTTGTTTCCTGCGCGAATCTCACAAAATTGCAACTCTCGCCGTTCGACTCTGGTTGCGCAGCCATAGCATCATTAAAGTCACCATAACCAATCGCCACCATTGACTTCACAAAAAAATTAGGTTATAATACGTAAAAAGTTCCAAGAAATTACTAAAAAATAAACCTAAATACCTGATTTGTGTTGTGATCGGATTTGTCCTTCTTCTTGACAACTTTAGTAATCTTACACACGACGAGATCGGCGGCGTTTGCTCGGCCGCTCTTCTTAACCGATTCCTCACTAAGAGAATACTCATGCAGTATCCAATGACCGACCCCGACGTCCGCCTCGCCTGATTTCCCGTACACTAGCATCTTTGATTGCCCAATGATGCATCCGGTGTCGGAGTTTTCGATCTTCGTGGGGCCCGTTTGGCCGTCCCACTTGCCTCTCCCGGCTCTTCGACAAAACCTCTTAGAATTTTGAGCCCTCACCAGAGAAGCGAAGGCGAAGATGGTGTACTTGATGGCGCCCTTTTCCTCCATCTTCGAGTGCCAACGCGTCTCGATGTCGCTGAAAATCTCCCACGGGGAGCTGTCGCCGTAGATCGCCTTCTCAACGACGCCGTTCCATATCGGAGTCTGTCCCGTCACCCACGGAAACAGGTAGTCACTGATCAGCTTCTCTCCGGTCGGATTTAACTCGAATCCCTGATTGATCCGGGTTTCCAAGTTATCACACATCTTCTCTTTCAATTTTTCTTTCTTTCTTTCTTTCTTTCTTTCTCGTGTTTGCTTTGCAATGGATTAGGTTTGATTGTGTTATGAATATATAAAGAGTTTGTGTGTAGGTTTTATTTAACGTAGAAATCCGATATCATGTTACATATTCAGGGTATATTTGTAATATTTAGGTTTTTCGAGCTATATCCCCTTATCTTTTGGATCACGATTTTCCTTTTTTGTTAGATTCTAGTTAGTTTTTTTAATAAGATTCTAAATTCTGTTTAATTAGTTAATTATCCAAATAAGAAAATACTATAATCAATTATGATCCGAAAAATCAGGGGTTACGCGCCAAATCTATAATTTAAAACTAACACATAAAACCTATAAAAACGTGTTACCGATTGGAATAGAGAGAAAAGATTGATAGAGAAAAAGCAATGGGAGAGAGAGCAAACAAGTTATTCATTATTTAATTATTCATTTAATAACCAAAACAATTAAACATCATTGCTATAAATTCTTTCAATTTTGGACTATTTTAAAAATTAAATTATAAAATAATATACTATATCCTATAATTAACTAAACAAGGAAGATTGTTATCCAAAACATAGGGGGATTTAGGTCGAAACACATGAAAAGAACATAGATACCATAAATAGTTAAGGTAAGATGTACATAGATTCTATATTTTGAATAAACAAGGAAATACAGATAACAATTAACTGTATTCATATTAGAATCTTATCCAAATATTAGAATTCTACCTAATATCTAAATATTTATACGATATCTAGATATTTCAATTAAAAAATTAAATTTATTTATTAATATTCTAAAAATAACTGCTATCGTTTCCTCGATTTTCCGATAAAAATCCGACGCAGGAAAAAAAAAGGTTACATAACAGTTTGCATAAAACATTTGTATACTCTAGACGAAAATAATTAAAAATATAATTACCTCAGTTATGTCCGGTGCAAGTCTCACATGATTCGAACCGTCGATATACGGCTCTGGTAGCGCAGCCGGAGCATCATAACAGTCATGGCAACCGATCCTTGCGGGTGACTTCATAAAATAGCATTATTAATCTGTTCGATTGTTTGCTAGTTAGATAAATAGCACATCGCTCATTTCTTAAAACTCACGCCAAAACCAAAGTAGACAATTATTAGGGGATGGAGGGAGTATCACTTATAATAAGTTTAATTAATGTTATTTCATACTTGGATATAATTTCCTAAAATTTAACTGTTAGTAGTAATTGTTAGTTACAAAATGTAAAAAGATTAATAGAATTTGTTGTTTCACTTGTTTAAGCTATCCGATAGTTCTTGTTCATATTGAAAAGTAAGCTTACTTTTGATTGAAAGACAATACTGTAAATTAAATTAACTGTAAAATACTATACTTCAATGATGGGATTTGAACGGCTAATAGTAGGAGTATTTAATTGTTTTTGGTCATTAAATAAATATTCTAAATAAATCAACTGAACAAGCGCTGACTTCCTAAAGTGTGCTCGGATATGTAGATTAATTTAAATGGAATAACTCAGTTGTTAATTAATCGGTCCAAAGAAAATAAAAGAAAATAACTATCGATATTTGATTACTAACAGTTTAATTATTCTGTCCAAAACATGTACACCGCATAAAAATATACTACTACATTAATGTTATTACAAATTCAAATCAAAATGGTGAAAATTCATTGCTAAATTTAGAAGCCCAACATATCTTCTAATTGCTTCAAGTCAATAAGAAGATCTGAATCTTCTTCATTTAGAAGATCAACCTCGGCCGCCCTCTTCATCGACACGGTCTGAGAGGGCGGAACTGGAACTGGAACTGGCACTGGAACTTGAGCTTCGTAGCCACCATAGTACGGCTCCAAAGTCGGAACAACACCGGGGTTTGCAAATGGAGCTTCATTTGCCGGTGGCAACAACTGCAGGGGCGGACGCAGAAAAAAAATTTAGAAAGCAATTTATGTAAAATTTGGATAAAATCGAAAACTCGTAAAAGAAAATTATAAAAAATATATATAAAATTACCGTCTCTGCCTCCATTAGTTGGTGAAATTCAGAAGGGAACATATCTCTATACTCCTTCATCCAGTCAGGTCTAGCATCTGAGAATTCTTCGCCGTCGAATTTATGTCTTTTCATATCGGAATCTTCTCCATTTCGAAGAAGATCGACCTCCGCCCCCCTCTTCATTGATACAGTCGGGGAGGCCGGAACTGGAATTGTAGGCTGAACACATTAAAAAAATTATTAGTATACTACGTAACAATTTGCATAAATTTGTAAACTCTAACATAATTATAAAAAAAAAGTACCTCATTCGTGTCCGACACACATCTTTCATAATTTAAACCATCGTCGTACGATTCTGGTTGTGCACATTGGACTTGATAATCGCCGTTAAAAATTCCCTAGGAAAACGCAGGAAAAAAAAGTTGATTAACATTTTGCACAAATTTGTAAACCCTAAAAAAAATAAGTACCTCATTTGTTTCCGGCGCGAATCTCACAAAATTGCAACTCTCGCCATTCGACTCTGGTTGCGCAGCCATAGCATCATTAAAGTCACGGTAACCAATCGCCGCCGGTGACTTCACAAAAAAATTTAGATTATGATATGTAAAAAGTTCCAAGAAAATTAGGTTATAATACGTAAAAAGTTCCAAGAAATTACTAAAAAATTAACCTAAGTACCTGATATGTGTCCGGTGCAAATCTTTCATAATTTGAACCATCGTCGTACGATTCTGGTTGCGCACATTGGACTTGATAGTCACCGTTAAAAATTCCCTAAGCAAAACGCAGGAAAAAAAAATTGAGTAACAATTTGCACAAATTTGTAAACCCTAAAAAAAATAATTAAAAAAATAAGTACCTCATTTGTTTCCTGCGCGAATCTCACAAAATTGCAACTCTCGCCGTTCGACTCTGGTTGCGCAGCCATAGCATCATTAAAGTCACCATAACCAATCGCCACCATTGACTTCACAAAAAAATTAGGTTATGATACGTAAAAAGTTCCAAGAAATTACTAAAAAATAAACCTAAATACCTGATTTGTGTTGTGATCGGATTTGTCCTTCTTCTTGACAACTTTAGTGATCTTACACACGACGAGATCGGCTGCGTTTGCTCGGCCGCTCTTCTTAACCGATTCCTCACTAAGAGAATACTCATGCAGTATCCAATGACCGACCCCGACGTCCGCCTTGCCTGAGTGATTGAACGTTAGCATCTTTGATTGCCCAATGATGCATCCGGTGTCGGAGTTTTCGATCTTCTTGGGGCCCGTCTGGCCGTCCCACGTGCCCTCCCCGGCCCTTCTAGAAACCCTCTTAGAATTCGAAGGCCTAATAAGCTTTGTGAAGGCGTGGATGGTGTACCTAATCGCGCCCTTCTCCTCGGTCTTCGAGTGAAAAGCCGACTCGATGTCGCTGAAGACCTTCCACGGCTCGCACGGGGAGTTCTCGCCGTACATCTGCTTCTCGACGATGCCTTCCCATTCGAGCTTCTCTCCCTTGGCCCACGGCAGCAGGTAGGCTTCGATCAGCTGCTCACCGGTCGGATTGAACTCCATTCCAATCGGAAACATGAACATGATTGCTTTTCTTTCTTTCTCTCTCGTGTTTGCTTTGTACGTATGCTCTTGTTTGCAAGTGTTATAGTACATATATAGAAGGCTTTATGCGTAGGTTTTATTCAATGTAACATATTTAATTTATATTGTAATATTTGTTGTTTTCAGGGGTTAGAGATGTAATGCTTTATCTTCGGAATCGGGATAATAGATTTAGTTACCATATATATTTACAATTTCATGTAGACAACAATTTTCCTTTTTGTTAGATTCTATTCCCTCCGTCAGTGAATAGGAGTCCCGTTTTTCCATTTTAGTATGTCCGCGAATAGGAATCACGGTTCATTTTGCCATAAATAGTATTCCCTTTGTCCCAAGAAAGTTGAGTCGTATTCCTTTTTAGTCCGTCCCAACAAATTTGAGTCATTTCTTTTTTAACATAAGACAAACCATCTAATCACTCATATTTTATTCCATCATTACTGTACTCTCTTATATTTCCTACTTTTTTCATCTCTCATATTAATTTAATATAAATTCTTAATCTTCATGCTCAAAAGTTTTGTATCAACTTTTATGGGACAGAGGGAGTAATAGGATCTCACCTCCCACTAACTCATTCCATTCATATTTCATTTAAAACTAATATATAAGTGGGATCCTTTTTCCACTCACTTTTCTTAACATTTCTTAAAACACATACCGCCAAGAAATGAGACTCCTAATGACGGATTCTGTTTTTATTTTCAGTTATATTAATAATTATAGTAAAATACATCCGCGTCAAAATTTGAGATAATATTATTTGTACTTTTTGAGTTGTTTGGGCTAATCTTTTGGATTATAAAGGCCCAATTCGTTTATGGTCTAAGGCCCAACTTAGATTGCCAGGCTATAAACCCAACCCAACTCATTCGCCTCTCAATATTCAATATTTTGATTATTTTATCTACTCTTGAATTAGGGTTGTTTCCATATTCTTCTTCTCCTTTGTCGATCTTTAATATTCTCTTCCTCTTCTCACCAAAACGTGTGCGAGTGGTCATGTGTAAGTGATTCATTCTCTTGAAACCCTAGAAGCTTTTTACAAGTGTTTTTTTCGTGTTGTCTGGTGGTTCGATTAAGTGGCAGATGTGTTATGGTCGTCGGTATAATCTTAGGTGGCGTTTGGTTTCCAACATACAATCTGGTATTGAGTTCTGAGATTATTTTAGTCATAGTGGTTAGCTATGATTAATTATCCCATGATTATCCATCTAGGATTGAGTTGTGAGGTTGAATTTCATGATCTAAACACACTACTAATTTAATCTCGGATACAATCTTACCAGCTGAACACCTCCTTAGAAGAATAGTAAAACAAATATTCATAAAATAAGTTAAGATTAGTAAATAGTGACCTCTTGCTTCAACCTCATCAACTATAAAAACATATTGTTATACAAATAAAAAATACACATCTATCCACGGGTCGCGGCGCAGTTGGCCGCGCGGAGCTGTGACTTTCAGCCTCCGGTTGCGCAGCCGCAACTTGACAATAGTCGTTGCTGCCCATTGTTGCCAACGAAAATCCCTAGGGGCGGATGCAGAAAAAAAGAATTACTACATAACAATTTGCATGAATTGGTAAACTCTAAAAGAAATTATTTAAAAAAAATTGGTACCTCATGTGTGTTCGGCGCATGTGTCTCATAGATGGAATTGTCGCTATACCACTCTGGTAGTGCAGGCAGACTATCGTCGTGGCCTATATTTTCCAGTAAAATTCCCTAGGGCGGACACAGGGAAAAAAAGTTGTATGCATAACAATTTGCATAAATTAGTAAACTCGAAACGAAAATAATATTAATAAAAAAAAGTACCTCATTTGTGTCGGGTGCAAGTCCCATGTAATTTGGGCCGTTGCCGTACGACTCTAGCTGCGCAGTCGGACCTTGATAACCGCCATCGTTACCTCTATTTTCCGATGGAAATCCCTAGATCGGACATAGGACAAAAAGGTTACATAACAATTTGCATAAATAATTAGTAAACTCTAAACGACAATAATTAAAAATATAATTACATCAGTTGTGTCCGGTGCAAATCTTGCAAAATTTGATCCATCGCCATACGATTCTGGTGGCGCAGCCTGGAGTTCATAATCGCCGTTGTTGGCTATATATTCCGATGAAAATCCCTAAGGTGGACGAATGAAAAAAATAGTTACATAACAATTTGCATAAATATGTAAACCCTAACATAATTTTTAAAAAATAAGCACCTCATTTGTGTCCCGCGCATATCTTTCATAATTTGAACCATCGTCGTACGATTCTAGTTGCGCATATTGGACTTGATAATCACCGTTAAAAATTCCCTAAGGAAAACGCATGAAAAAAAAAAAGTTGAGTAACAATTCGCACAAATTTGTAAACCCTAAAAGTAAAATAATTTAAAAAAATAAGTACCTCGTTTGTTTCCGGCGCGAATCTCACAAGATTGCAACTCTCGCCATTCGACGCTGGTTGCGCAGCCATAGCATCATTACGGTCACCGTAACCAATAGCCGCCGGTGACTTCACAAAAAAATTAGATTATGATACGTAAAAAGTTCCAAGAAAATTAGGTTATGATACGTGATAAGTTCCAAGAAATTACTAAAAAATAAACCTAAATACCTGATTTGTGTTGTGATCGGATTTGTCCTTCTTCTTGACAACTTTAGTGATCTTACACACGACGAGATCGGCGGCGTTTGCTCGGCCGCTCTTCTTAACCCATTCCTCACTAAGAGAATACTGATGCATTATCCAATGCCCGACCCCGACGTCCGCCTCGCCTGATTGCCCGTACATTAGCATCTTCGAATGCCCAATGATGCATCCGGTGTCGGAGTTTTTTATCATCGTGGGGCCCGTTTGGCCGTCCCACGTGCCTCTCCCGGCTCTTCGACAAAACCTCTTGGAATTTTGAGCCCTCACCAGAGAAGCGAAGGCGAAGATGGCGCCCTTTTCCTCCATCTTCGAGTGCCAACGCGACTCGATGTCGCTGAAAATCTCCCACGGGGAGGAGTCGCCGTAGATCGCCCTCTCAACGACGCCGTTCCATATCGGATTCTGTCCCGTCACCCACGGAAACAGGTAGTCACTGATCAGCTTCTCTCCGGTCGGATTTAACTCGAATCCCTGATTGATCCGGGTTTTCAAGTTATCACACATCTTCTCTCTCGATTTTTCTTTCTCTCTCGTGTTTGCTTTGCAATGGATTAGGTTTGATTGTGTTATGAATATATAAAGAGTTTGTGTGTAGGTTTTATTTAACGTAGAAATCCGATATCATGTTACATAGATCACGATTTTCCTTTTTTGTTAGATTCTAGTTAGTTTTTTTAATAAGATTCTAAATTCTGTTTAGTTAGTTAATTATCCAAATAAGAAATACTATAATCAACTAAATTTATGATCCGAAAAATCAGGGGTTACGCGCCAAATCTATAAGTTAAAACCTATACAAACGTGTTACCGATTGGAATAGAGAGAAAAGATTGAGAGGGAAAAAGCAATGGGAGAGAGAGCAAACAAGTTATTCATTATTTAATTATTCATTTAATAACCATAACAATTAAACATCATTGCTATAAATACTTTCAATTTTGGACTATTTTAAAAATTATATTATAAAATAATATAATACATCCTATAATTAACTAAACAAGGAAGATTGTTATCCAAAACATAGGGGGATTTAGGTCGAAACACATGAAAAGAACATAGATACCATAAATAGTTAAGGTAAGATGTACATAGATTCTATATTTTGAATAAACAAGGAAATACAGATAACAATTAACTGTATTCATATTAGAATCTTATCCAAATATTAGAATTCTACCTAATATCTAAATATTTATACGATATCTAGATATTTCAGTTAAAAAATTTAATTTATTTATTAATATTCTAAAAATAACTGCTATCGTTTCCTCGATTTTCCGATAAAAATCCAACGTAGGAAAAAAAAGGTTACATAACAGTTTGCATAAAACATTTGTATACTCTAGACGAAAATAATTAAAAATATAATTACCTCAGTTATGTCTGGTGCAAGTCTCACATGATTCGAACCGTCGATATACGGCTCTGGTAGCGCAGCCGGAGCATCATAACAGTCATGGCAACCGATCCTTGCGGGTGACTTCATAAAATAGCACTATTAATCTGTTCGATTGTTTGCTAGTTAGATAAATAGCACATTGCTCAGCTTGAGAAAGGTCATTAGCTAATTGCATATTTTATTATGCTATCAATCTCATTAATTAACATAAAATAAACAGAAGTGAAGCTCGGAGTAAAATATGTGCTCCCACATTCAATAATCAAACTGTATTTCATAGTAATATTTTTATGTGGAAATATAGATTTAAACTACGGCCTATCGTCGTAGCTAATACTCCTTCCGTCCGCTATTAAATATATCATTTTTTTTTCCATCCATCCATCAATAAATGTCTCATTTAATTATGGACGTCAATAAACGTCAGCCGGAAGATCTACATCTGCCGCCGTCTTTCCACTAACCTTTCCAACCCATTTTCCTTTGCATTTCTTAAAACTCACGCCAAAACCAAAGTAGACAATTATTAGGGGATGGAGGGAGTATCACTTGTAATAAGTTTAATTAATGTTATTTCATACTTGGATATAATTTCCTAAAATTTAACTGTTAGTAGTAATTGTTAGTTACAAAATGTAAAAAGATTAATAGAATTTGTTGTTTCACTTGTTTAAGCTATCCGATAGTTCTTGTTCATATTGAAAAGTAAGCTTACTTTTGATTGAAAGACAATACTGTAAATTAAATTAACTGTAAAATAATATACTTCAATGATGGGATTTGAACGGCTAATAGTAGGAGTATTTAATTGTTTTTGGTCATTAAATAAATATTCTAAATAAATCAACTGAACAAGCGCTGACTTCCTAAAGTGTGCTCGGATATGTAGATTAATTTAAATAGAATAACTAAGTTGTTAATTAATCGGTCCAAAGAAAATAAAAGAAAATAACTATCGATATTTGATTACTAACAGTTTAATTATTCTGTCCAAAACATGTACACCGCATAAAAATATACTACTACATTAATGTTATTACAAATTCAAATCAAAATGGTGAAAATTCATTGCTAAATTTAGAAGCCCAACATATCTTCTAATTGCTTCAAGTCAATAAGAAGATCTGAATCTTCTTCATTTAGAAGATCAACCTCGGCCGCCCTCTTCATCGACACGGTCTGAGAGGCCGGAACTGGAACTGGCACTGGAACTTGAGCTTCATAACCACCATAGTACGGCTCCAAAGTCGGAACAACGCCGGGGTTTGCAAATGGAGCTTCATTTCCCGGTGACAACAACTGCAGGGGCAGACGCAGAAAAAAAAATTTAGAAAGCAATTTATGTAAAATTTGGATAAAATCAAAAACTCGTAAAAGAAAATTATAAAAAATATATATAAAATTACCGTCTCTGCCTCCATTAGCTGGTGAAATTCAGAAGGGAACATATCTCCATACTCCTTCATCCAGTCAGGCCTAGCACCTGAAAATTCTCCGCCGTCGAATTTCAGTCTCTTCATATCCGAATCCTCTCCATTTCGAAGAAGATCGACCTCCGCCCCCCTCTTCATTGATACAGTCGGGGAGGCCGGAACTGGAATTGTAGGCTGAACACATTAAAAAAATTATTAGTATACTACGTAACAATTTGCATAAATTTGTAAACTCTAACATAATTATAAAAAAAAGTACCTCATTCGTGTCCGACACAAATCTTTCATAATTTAAACCATCGTCGTACGATTCTGGTTGTGCACATTGGACTTGATAATCGCCGTTAAAAATTCCCTAGGAAAACGCAGGAAAAAAAAAGTTGAGTAACAATTTGCACAAATTTGTAAACCCTACAAAAAATAAGTACCTCATTTTTTTCCGGCGCGAATCTCACAAAATTGCAACTCTCGCCATTCGACTCTGGTTGCGCAGCCATAGCATCATTAAAGTCACGGTAACCAATCGCCGCCGGTGACTTCACAAAAAAATTTAGATTATGATATGTAAAAAGTTCCAAGAAAATTAGGTTATAATACGTAAAAAGTTCCAAGAAATTACTAAAAAAATTAACCTAAGTACCTGATATGTGTCCGGTGCAAATCTTTCATAATTTGAACCATCGTCGTACGATTCTGGTTGCGCACATTGGACTTGATAGTCACCGTTAAAAATTCCCTAAGCAAAACGCAGGAAAAAAAAATTGAGTAACAATTTGCACAAATTTGTAAACCCTAAAAAAAAAATTAAAAAAATAAGTACCTCATTTGTTTCCTGCGCGAATCTCACAAAATTGCAACTCTCGCCGTTCGACTCTGGTTGCGCAGCCATAGCATCATTAAAGTCACCATAACCAATCGCCACCAGTGACTTCACAAAAAAATTAGATTATAATACGTAAAAAGTTCCAAGAAATTACTAAAAAATAAACCTAAATACCTGATTTGTGTTGCGATCGGATTTGTCCTTCTTCTTGACAACTTTAGTGATCTTACACACGACGAGATCGGCGGCGTTTGCTCGGCCGCTCTTCTTAACCGATTCCTCACTAAGAGAATACTCATGCAGTATCCAATGACCGACCCCGACGTCCGCCTTGCCTGAGTGATTGAACGTTAGCATCTTTGATTGCCCAATGATGCATCCGGTGTCGGAGTTTTGGATCTTCTTGGGGCCCGTCTGGCCGTCCCACGTGCCCTTCCCGGCCCTTCTAGAAACCCTCTTCGAATTCGAAGGCCTAATAAGCTTTGTGAAGGCGTGGATGGTGTACCTAATCGCGCCCTTCTCCTCGGTCTTCGAGTGAAAAGCCGACTCGATGTCGCTGAAGACCTTCCACGGCTCGCACGGGAAGTTCTCGCCGTACATCTGCTTCTCGACGATGCCGTTCCACCCGAGCTTCTCCCCCTTGGCCCACGGCAGCAGGTAGGCTTCGATCAGCTGCTCACCGGTCGGATTGAACTCCATTCCAATCGGAAACATGAACATGATTGCTTTTTTTTTTTTTCTCTCACAATGTTTAAAATCTTTCTTTCTTTCTCTCTCGTGTTTGCTTTGTACGTATGCTCTTGTTTGCAAGTGTTATAGTACATATATAGAAGGCTTTATGCGTAGGTTTTATTCAATGTAACATATTTAATTTATATTGTAATATTTGTTGTTTTCAGGGGTTAGAGATGTTAAGCTTCATCTTCGGAATCGGGATAATATATAGATTTAGTTACCATATATTTTTACAATTTCATGTAGATAACAATTTTCCTTTTTTGTTAGATTCTACTCCCTCCGTCAGTGAATAGGAGTCTCGTTTTTCCATTTTAGTATGTTCGCGAATAGGAATCACGGTTCACTTTTGCCATAAATAGTACTCCCTCTATCCCAAGAAAGTTGAGTCGTATTCCTTTTTAGTCCGTCCCAACAAAGTTGAGTCATTTCTTTTTTAACATAAGACAAATCATCTAATCACTCGTATTTTATTCCATCATTACTGTACTCTCTTATATTTCCTACTTTTTTCATCTCTCATATTAATTTAATATAAATTCTTAATCTTCGTGCTCAAAAGTTTTGTATCAACTTTTATGGGACAGAGGGAGTAATAGGATCTCACCTCCTACTAACTCATTCCATCCATATTTCTTTTAAAACTAATATATAAGTGGGACCCTTTTTCCACTTACTTTTCTTAACATTTCTTAAAACACGTGCCGCCAAGAAATGAAACTCCTAATGACGGACAAATGGAGTATTACTTAGTATTTTTTGGGGGGGATCGGATTCTAAATTCTGTTTTTTTTTTTCAGTTATATTAATAATTATAGTAAAATATATCCGTGTTAGAATTTGAGATAATATTATTTGTAATTTTTGAGTTGTTTCGGGCTAATCTTTTGGATAGTAAAGGCCCAATTCGTTTATAGTCTAAGGCCCAACTTTGATTGCCAGGCTATAAACCCAACCCAACTCATTCGCCTCTCAATATTCAATATTTTGATTATTTTATCTACTCATGAATTAGGGTTGTTTCCATATTCTTCTTCGCCTCGATCTTTGATATTCTCTTCCTCTTCTCACTAAAACGTGTGCGAGTGGTCATGTGTAAGTGATTCATTCTCTTGAAACCCTAGAAGCTTTTTACAAGTGTTTTTTTCGTGTTGTCTGGTGGTTCGATTAAGTGGCAGATGTGTTATGGTCGTCGGTATAATCTTAGGTGGCGTTTGGTTTCCAACATACAATCTGGTATTGAGTTCTGAGATTATTTTAGTCATAGTGGTTAGCTATGATTAATTATCCCATGATTATCCATCTAGGATTGAGTTGTGAGGTTGAATTTCATGATCTAAATACACTACTAATTTAATCTCGGATACAATCTTACAAGCTGAACACCTCCTTAGAAGAATAGTAAAACAAATATTCATAAAATAAGTTAAGATTAGTAAATAGTGACCTCTTGCTTCAACCTCATCAACTATAAAAACATATTGTTATACAAATAAAAAATACACATCTACCCACGGGTCGCGGCGCAGTTGGCCGCGCGGAGCTGTGGTGACCATGAGGTCACGGGTTCAAACCCCGCCACTCGCTGGGAGACTTTCAGCCTTAATCCGCAAGCCCGGTCGAGCAGGATTAGTTGGATTCGCAAGCCCGGTCGAGCAAAATTAGTTGGATTCCGCCAAAAGGCGGGTTCGGTATACATGTGATTAAATCAAAAAAAAAATACACATCTTTTTTTTCATCTTGCTAGTTCTATATTGCAAAATCGAACAAAAAACTTCACACTATCCTTCAAACAAACACATCACAACTTTCTCAACATCGCAAAAATTCCCAAACTGCTTCAGCCTCTCAACATTTCTCCCATGCCTATGAAGAAACGCAGTGTAAAGAGGCATGATCATCTCCAAAACCAAAATCCGAAGCTCCTTCCGAAGCTCAGCCTCGGCCAAGACCCAGCCACTCTGCGCCTCAACAACCTCCTTAAACCTGGCTTGGAAGGCCTTAAACCTCAGCCTCGAGAAAAACGAGCCACCAAACAAGCCCCCGAGCCTCTCAAAACAGCCGATTTCCAAGCAATCAAACACGCCCTTCCATAGATTCAGGTAGAAACTGGCTGAGAGATCGTACTCATCGGCTAACCTCTTCGTGAATTCCTCCCCGACCATCTCCCTCAGCTCGAACGAGCCTCTGATCCGATGAACGATGTAGTGCACGTTGTTCATCACGAAGAAATTAGACAACGCTGCGTCTTTGTAGTGCTTGGATTTGGCCTTGAGGTTGAGATACAGAGCCTCGATGATGCAGAGCAAGTGAAGCACTAATGGCGAATTCGACGATTCCGTTGAGAAGTCTAGATCGATCTGCAGAGGCTTGCGCACGATCAGCAGCGTCAGTATCTTCCTGTAATCGACGATTGAATCGATGTAGTCCATCACCGCCGTGTTCAGCGGGTGGATCGAGCCTCCGGTGATCAGAAACTTCGTCGGCTCTCCGATCACCGCCGCCTCGAACTCTAACAGAATAGATCTAGCACAATTAGCCAAGCTAAGCAACAGATCCACAGCTTTTTTACACACACAAATCCCAAATTTCCACTGGAAAACAGATTTCACATCAGGCAACAGATTCGAGATCGTTACGTACAGATCCAGAACGCTGAACAGTTTCTCCGGCGATTTCCGGCCGTTGCTAATCGCCGCGGCGAAATTGAAGAGCGAATCGGCGTGATCGGCGACGGTTTCGACGAAACAAGCATCGTCGAGATCGGAATTTCCCAAACCTCTGAAGATCTGCTCCGCCAGTCGCCGCTCCTCGGCGAAGAGGACTCGGACGCAGATCTCGGCGTTGCGGATCCAGAGGCGGATCTTCTGCTGCTGGACGCGCCACTCGAGGCGCTGGACGATCTTCGCGCTCGAGTTCTCGATTCCTAGAATTTTGAAGCTCTCGTCCAGGGCGGACTTCCGCGCGGCGGCGTAGGCGCGGACGCAGGCTCTGGAATCGCCGGCGGCGATCATGCGGCCGGCGATGCGGCGGAGATCTCGGATCGCGTCGTGGAGGAGTGGATTGAGTTCCGGTCTGTCGTGGATCACTTCGACGGAGAAGGAGCTGAAATCGGAGGTGCTGGAGTGGCCTGCGAGCGGTCCTTTTGCGTAGGCGGAGGCGAAGGAGAGGAGAGCTGATCGGAATTCGTCCTTGAGCGGCGGCGGAGTGGAATTTGGGGATTCGGTGGCGGCGTCTGATTCGCGTGAATTCATTCTGCGACGTGAATTTTGTGGCGGATTGGAGTTCCGGCGAAGGATTTTAATCACCGGAGAGGGACGGCGGTGGCTTCCGGCGGCTCAGTGAAAATGGCGCGGGATTTTATACAGAAGGATAAGAGTTTGGCGGGTTTTTTGTATTTGTGGAGAAGAGAGGCGTAGGAAATTTAGCATTTTTTTAAATTTAATTTACATATTACTCCCTCCGTCACTAATAATTCGTCACCATTTGACCCGGCACGAGTTTTAATAAATGTAATACTCTCTCCGTCTCAAAAAAATTGAGTCGTATTCCTTTTTAGTCTGCCCCAACAAAGTTGAGTCATTTCCTTTTTTTTTTTTAGCAAAACACAAAACATCTAACCACTCTTTTATTTATTCAATTATTTACTTTAATCTTTCTTATATTTCCTATTTTTTCATCTCTCCTATTTATTTAATATAAATTCTTAACCTCGGTGCCCAAAAGTTATGTCTCAACTTTTATGGGACGGAGGAGGGAGTAGAAAGTGGGTTGAAAAAGTTGGTAGCACGTGGGTCTTACTTTAATATACTAGTTTTATAATAAAATGTGAGTGTGAATGAGTTAGTGTAATGTAAGATTCACTACTAAAAATGATAAAAGTAAAAGGTGACAAATGTTTAGGTACGGATAAAAAAGAAAATAGGTGAT
Source organism: Salvia hispanica (assembly GCF_029641045.1). Classification (NCBI taxonomy): domain Eukaryota; kingdom Viridiplantae; phylum Streptophyta; class Magnoliopsida; order Lamiales; family Lamiaceae; genus Salvia; species Salvia hispanica. The sequence goes on from NC_142697.1 coordinate 46,989,428, forward strand.
AAATTTTGAGGGACAGGGGAGTTCTTCATGAAAATTTTGGCTAGAAATTGACACTCTAAATAGGCAAGACGGTCATTCTCCTTAATCTTCACGTTTCTATTCTGAAAATCAATAATTTTTTTATTTATAAAATTATCAAGAAAACTATAATAAATTGAATATATATGTGGACTAAGTCTGATTATTTATATTTCTAAAGATAAATACAAACCGAAAGTCTTGAACACGACAAAGACTTTGAAAATTATTGTTATGTTAGTGCCGATGACCAATAATTGGATTTCAAGGTCAACTTTAAGGCATTGACAGTATTTTTAAAATACCCACTTAATATATTTTGCTTGATTCTAATTTCTTAAAAAATAATATTTTTATGGATAATTTACAAATTAATCAAACTTCGATTTTTTATTTTATTAGTTTATTGAAAATGGACAGATCAATGTTCATGCAAATTGTAAAATTAATAATGTAATAAAAAAAATTAGGTATCAGAATAAAAATAAAACAAATAATATATCCGCTGAATAATTAGGAATAATGATTATTAATGATACTAACATAAAAAAATTATTGATAATTGAATTGGGGTGGGCCAAGCCCATTAATTTTTTATATAACTAATTGATACGGGCTGACCCAAGCCCATTTATTTTGAATAACTAACTGATATCGGGCCTCAAGTATTTAGGCAAGTTGATTTTAATATAATTGCATGTACTTAAATACAAGTACAATCACTAGTCCACTACACGTTAAAAAAGGGCCAAACATAGAGATATTGAAGTTTAAACTTGTTAAATGACTCGTCAGATACCTTTAATTATCAATAGTAATATAATTTTTTTTTGTAATTTTTTGTTGCTAACAAATTTAGTATCTAGAAAAGCCATTGCTACTGTGGTTGTCCCTCCCATTTTTCTACACGCCCTATCAACTATACCCCGGCGGGCGAGGCAACGAGCTTGGGCCCACCAGGGTCCGGGTATGTATATCATCACACATGTGAGATTATATAGGTCATTCCTATAGAAAACTCGACCTACATAATACATATACACGCGACATGTACTGATGTGTCGTAGCCATCGAAACAAAACAAAGCACATTGAACATTCTGAAGGCATTCAATGATCATCAATATATGCATATCCATGTAAACTAGTTGAGTGAGCTTAGTCTCTCTTGAACAGAGCAAAGTGTTGTTCAAGTCAAATGTTTGGGCTTTACTTTATTGGGCTTGAAGTCCTTATATGGGATACAGTATCTCGGCCCAATGAACATGGGTTTTACTAAATATCAACATAAACTTTTAAAAATAAATATAAAAAATTAAAATATTACCAAAGAATTTGATCATTGTATGGGTATGAAGTAACTATATATATATACCTAAATTAGACCTCAATTATAGCCCTTATTTATCAATTTTTTTATAACTAGACTCATCACAATTATCATTATCATTACTTAATAGAAGTTTGATCCTATTTCGTTCATAATGCAGTCGATTAAATTAATCAATTTAAAAATGTATAAATGGGTTCGTCATTCCACTTTACATATCCACAGAATTTATTAAATTTGTGTGCAAAATAATTGGATCAATACTTGGTGGTGGAGAGAAGACTATTTCTTTAAATTTAAAATTTATGTATTTAAATTTGAGGCTTCTTGATATTAATCCTATATTATTCAGTCTGTAATTTATTTTATTCATTTAGTCATTTTAGACCATTTTATAATTTTATTCTATTCTAGGTAATTATATCTCATACAGTTTATTTATTAAAACTTCAATATTAGCAGCACTTTACCCAAAGCAGCAACTGTGCCAAAGTGGTGGCCAAAGTGCATAATATTAATTTATTAATAAAAGTGTTAGAAAAAGCCATAACTTTAAAAAAGATGATGAATTATTTTAGCATGCATCTTCCAAGTTGACACCCATTTCAAGATACTTATTGCTAACTAGAATTCCACAAGACCACACATTGTTTAATAATACTTTTATATCTGCTGGCAATAATTCATCAAAGTTATGTCCTGAATCATACTTCCCATTCATTTTCACCTATTCTTCCTTCATATTCTTTCTGCATATTTTTGCATCATAAGAAAAAGATTATATCAATTGGAGATGGCCGCTTATGCAGCTCTTGTTTCTATTATGCAGATTTTCGATCAGATCGAGCATCATCCTTCCCCTCCGATTTCTATGGACAAAAAACAAGTTGAATCTCTCACTGATATTGTTATGTTCTTGCAGGAATTTCTTGAAGGTTACAAGTCTCCTTATGCTGACAGCGATGAAGCAGATCCGCTGGAGATGCGCATCGCTGATGCAGTTTATGCGGCTGAAGATGTCATTGAATCTCACATTGTCGATCAAATCATTCCTGCTAGAAAGAATCTGATTGGACTCCTCCTCAACTGCTTTCGAGGCCCAACGGAGTCCAAAAAATATGACCCACAAATCATTGGTGCAGAATTCTTTGAGAATCTGCAGAAGGTGATAGAAGAGATGGATTTGATCAAGAAACAAGTGATAGAGATCGATGCAGTCAAAGATCAGATGCAGAAACAAGACTTTGCAGTCGCTTGGAACAATTCTTCAGCACCTTCTCTCTCTATGCTGAACAGCACAACCATGACGGGCTTTGATGATGTCATGCTTCAACTCATGGATAAGCTCACTGATGGACGACTCGGACGCCATGTCATCCCAATAGTAGGAATGGGGGGAATTGGTAAGACCACTCTTGCTGTGAATGTTTATGCAAAGCCATTCATTACTCGTCATTTTGATATATGTGCTTGGATTACCATTTCTCAACAATTTCAAACAAAAGAACTTCTCTGCGAAATTCTGTCTCAAGCCACTAAACAGGGGAAGGCAGAGTTGAGTCAAATGCGAGAAGATGAAATAGGACTATCACTCCACAAATATTTATCATATAGAAGGTATCTAATTGTGTTAGATGATATGTGGAGTATTGAGGCATGGGAAAAGCTACAATGCTATTTTCCCGACAATAGTAATGGTAGTCGGATAATGGTGACAACTAGGCTATCGAAGTTGGGATCTCAACTGGATAACAGTTATGGCATTGAAATGAAATTTATGGATGAGGAAAGTAGTTGGAATATGTTATGCAAAATTGTGTTTGGAGGGGAAAGTTGTCCTTTGGAATTGCATGAAATTGGAAAGAAGATTGTGGAGGGTTGCAGAGGACTCCCATTATCAATTGTTGTGATGGGAGGTCTTTTGAGAAAAAAGAAAAGAACCAAAGAATGTTGGAAATCTATTAGCAGAAGCATAAGTTTGCTAGTGAATTCGGAGAACGATAAGCACTGTTTGAAGATACTGAAGTTGAGCTATAGCCATTTGCCTGTTTATCTTAAGCCATGCTTTCTATATCTAGGAATATTTGAGGAGGATAGGGAAATTCGTGTCTCGACAGTCATTAAGCTTTGGGTTTCTGAAGGATTTCTAAAACCAATAAGCAACAAGAGTTTGGAAACAGTTGCAAAAGAGTACTTGGATGAACTAGTTGATAGAAATCTAATTCTAGTTCATAGGTTTGGGAAAACTGGAAAAATGTGATACTTGAAAATTCATGATTTGTTGAGAGACCTTTGTTTGAGAGAAGCTCAAAAGGAGGGGTTTTATCATGTGGTAGGACAGCATAGTCCTCAAGGCAGGCGTAGCCAGTACCGTGTAGTTATTCCGGAAAGCACTTCCAAGAAAAAAGTCCTTGATGCAATAAGATCAACACCACATGCCCGTTCCTATACAAGTGATCATGAAAGAGTTCGATCGTTGCCCAATCTAAGATTGTTGAGGACATTGAGAGCACACAATGGAGATGTCTGTCCAAGAGGAAAATTGCTTAAGCTGTTTAACTTGAGGCTTCTATTTGTTTATTCCATATGTAACTCCACCAAACTTCCTTCAATCAATCTCCTATGGAGTCTACAGACATTAACTATTGGTTATGATGAAAAACCTAATGCACCTGTTGACATTTGGGACATGCCTCAACTTAGGCACGTTCATTTTTGGAGACCAATACGTCTCAGAGATCCTCCGAGTGATAGCATTATCATTATGCACAATCTACAAACCCTCAAAGGAGTTATTGATTTCAATTTTGATGAGACGATGGCTCGTAGAATTCCCAACATTAGGAAATTGGAACCAATTTATTTCAACGAGTCTCGTGATGGTGAATTTTGTGTCCACAACATCGAACATCTACAAAAGCTGGAATCTCTTAACTTGCAATGCTCCCGTGTGGCTGATTTTTCGCGAAAGGTTACCTTTCCATACTCTCTTACGAGTCTAGCTCTGAGATGCATCATAAATGGTGGAATAGGATACATGTTGGAAAAGGTAGGTACGTTACCCCTTCTTCAAAAGCTCACGTTGGATAATGTAGAATTTCCGAAGCGCAAATGGGAAACAGTTGAAGGCCAGTTCCTCAGTCTCAAATATTTGTCAATGTTTAACTGTTACAATTTGGTACTTTGGATAATAGAAAGCTCTCACTTCCCATGTCTAGAGCATCTTGATATTGGGTCTGAGAATTTGAAGGAGATCCCTGCAGAAGTTGGTGAAATTCCAACACTGAAATCTGTGGTGTTGAGTCAGTGCAGCGAATCAGCAGTGAAGAGTGCGAAGAGAATGGTAGAGGAACAAGAGGAATTACAAGGAGAAGATCAACTATCCTTTAAAGTTGAAGTTACGCTCTTGAATTATAACAAAGAGCTGCAGAGCTTGGCAAATCCCAACTTTCAAGTTACTGTATTGTTTGACCGTTGACGTTGAGTAATTTAGATGTCTTGTGTTGTTTGAGTGCAAATCCCAACTTTCAAGTTACTCTATTGTATGAAGTAGATGTCTACTCCTGATCTCTAAGGCATCCGCATCACCGTGCTTTTGGGTTGAGCTGAGCGCACGGTGGGATCCCGAATTAATCTTTATTGCATCACATACTGTTTATAAACACCAAACATGTTCGAATTCCAAATTCGTCTCGCTATAATTGAGGCATTTCTTTTAGATATAGGAGTTAAGAGAGTGGCGTTTATTAAGTAAGTAGGGAGAAAATAAATAGGTTTGTTCCTCCCATTTTCTCCACGCCCTATAAAATCCCGACCAACATATACACTCGACATTCACTCATGCATCTAACCAACGAAACAAAAAACGGAACGTCGAACACAAATCACAAGACAGCTAAAACATTATGAAGGCCGTCAGTGATCATCAATATATGCATATGTGCATAGTCCACACCATGTACAGAAATCTTAAGTTAGTGAAAAAAACAAGAGAGAGGTTTCCTACACAAATCAGCCAAATACGGAACTAAGCTTTGAAATTATAGAGAAAATAGAAAATTTAAGCCTTGGTTATGCAATTTGTACAATCAATAAACTAAAAATTTTAAAAATAAATACAAAAAAAAATATTTTATATTAAAAATATATATATAAATACTAAGTTTATCAAAATATGTGCATTGTCATTATTATATTAATGCTGATATTGGATCTGAAGTAACTATATATAAGATGGAATATAATTTACCTGAATTTTAATCTTCAATATTAGCTCTTACTTATCAATAATATTATAGCTTGTCTCAGCAGTCATCACAATTATTATTACTTAATAAAGTGTGATCCTATTTCCTTCGTAATAAATTTAACTACATTATATCAATTGAAAATGGGTTATCATTCCACTCATAGTATATTCAAACAGTTTATAAGAATTAGTGTCCAATATAATTGGGTTAATACTTGCTAGTAGAGGAAGGAGGGGGAAATATTTATTCTTTAATAAAAAGTTCAAAAATCTCGTAACTTTTAAATTTGGTATGACAAATTTTCTGATTAATTAAAACACTAAAAGTTAAGATGGAAACAGCTAGGCAATTACATTGCACCTTCCATACTCATTCCAAGATGCCAGAGTTGCTAATTGTTTAAGCATTTCAACAACCAAACATTGTAAAATAATTCATTAAAGCATTTTGACTCAAGTCTTCCTCCAAACTCTTTCTGCATTTTTGACAAACGATTATATCAGTCTGAGATGGCTGCTTATGCTTCTCTGCTTTCTATTATGCAGATCATCAATCAGATCAAGCATCATCCTTCCCCTCCGATTTCTATGGATGAAAAACAAGTTGAATCTCTCACTGGTATCGTTATGTTCTTGCAGGAATTTCTTGAAGGTTACAAGTCTCCTTATGCTGAGGGGGATGAAGCAGATCCGGTGGAGATGCGCATTGCTGATGCAGTTTATGCGGCTGAAGATGTCATCGAATCTCACATTGTGGATCAAATTCGTCCAGCTTTCTTAGACTCGTACGAGACTCTGTGGAGTAAGATGGAAGAGATGGATGCAATCATTGCATTTGGAGTTGAGGAGCTGAGACAAATCTTAAATGGTTCCTCAACATTCGCAGAGTGGTACGAAACTCTGGTGGATTTGATAGAATGGATGGGTTTGATAGAAGACGAGGTGATAAAAGAGATGAATTTTATCATTGCAATCAATGGTCAGCTGCCGAGTCAAGTCAAGGCTTCTGCAGACTTGTATATGAGTGTGGTGAAGGAGATGGAGCGCGTGAATCTGATCAAGAAACAAGTGACGGAGATTGTTGCAGCCAAAGATCAAGCCTCGGAAAACGCAGACATGTGTACGAGTCTGGAGAAGGTGACAGAAGACATGGATTTGATCCGGATCATTGCACTCAAAGACCAGCTGCAGATACAAGTCGCAGCAGCATCACTTGGTTCGTCAACATCTGCAGACTTTCATGAGAGTCTGCAGAAGGCGATAGAAGACATGGATTTGATCAAGAAAGAAGTGATGGAGATCGTTCCACTCACATCTGGTGGTTCGTCAACATCTTCGAGGAACAATTCTTCGACCTCTTCTCTATCTAGGCTGAACAGCGCAACCATGGCGGGATATGATGATGTCGTGCTTCAACTGATGGATAAGCTCACTGACGGACGAGTCGGTCGCCATGTCATCCCAATCGTAGGGATGGGAGGAATTGGTAAGACCACTCTTGCCAGAAATGTTTATGAAAAACCTCTTATTACTCACCATTTTGACTTATGTGCTTGGGTTACGATTTCTCAACAATTTAGCACGAAAAAACTTCTTTGTGAAATATTATTTCAAGCCAATAAAGAAGAGAACTTTGAACGGTTGAGTGAAATGAGAGAAGATGAAATAGGATTATTGCTCCACCAATATTTATCATATAGAAGGTTTCTTATTGTGTTGGATGATATGTGGAGTATTGACCCATGGGAGAAGATACAACTCTATTTTCCTGACAATAGTAATGGTAGTCGGATAATGGTGACAACTAGGCTATCGAATTTGGGATCTCAGTTGGATAGCAATTATGGCCTTCAAATGAAATTTATGGATGAGGAAACTAGTTGGAATATATTCTGCAAAATTGTGTTTGGGGAGGAAAGTTGCCCTTTGAATTTGGAGAAAATTGGAAAGAAGATTGTTATGAGTTGCAGAGGACTTCCATTATCAATTGTTGTGATAGGAGGTCTTTTGGAGAAAATGGAACTAACGAAAGAATATTGGAAATCTATTAGGAGAAGCATAAATTCATTAGTGAATTTAGAGAATGATAAGCATTGCTTAAAAATACTAAAGTTGAGCTACAATCATTTGCCGATTCATCTTAAGCCATGCTTTTTGTACATGGGAACATATGCGGAGGATCGTGTAATTCGAGTCTCGAGACTCATTAAGCTATGGATCTCTGAAGGATTTCTAAAACCAATAAGCGGCAAGAGTTTAGAAGCAATTGCAAAAGAGTACTTAGTTGAACTAGTTGATAGAAATCTAATTCTAGTTCACGAGTTGGGATCAACCGGAAAAATTAAGTACTGCAAAATCCATGATCTGTTGAGAGACCTTTGCTTGAGAGAGGCTCAAAAGGAGAGGTTTTATGATGTGGTCGAGCAACATAGTCCTCACAGCATGTATAGCCAACGACGTTTAGTTATTATGCGAAGCACTCCAGAGAAGAAAGTCGTTGATGCCTTGAAATCTAGACCATATGCCCGTACCTGTATAAGTGATTGTACAAGATATGAACCGTTGCCCAATCCAAAATTGTTGAGGACACTGAAAGCATGGGATGAAGATAATGTTCTAGGGATGTGTGAGTGTTCTGTGGAAAAATTGTTTGAGTTGGTTAATTTGAGGTTTCTTGATGTTAAATCTGATATGTACCTCCACCTTCCTTCTTCGGTCAATCTCCTCTGGAGTCTACAAACATTAATTGTTCATCATACTATAGTAGAGGTTATACACGCACCGGTTGAAATTTGGAACATGTCTCAACTTCGGCATGTTCATTTATGGACCGGAGAAATTCATCTCCCAGATCCTCCAGGTGATAGCCTTGCCGTCATGGAGAATCTACAGACCCTTCAAGGAGTAAAAAATTTCAAGTTTGATGAGAGGATGGTTCAAAGAATGCCCAATGTCAAGAAATTGGGACTAAAGTACGATGGAATCGATTCTAGTGATGATGAGAGTGATGATGACTGTTGTGTCCACAACATCAAACATTTGCAGAAGTTGGAATCTCTTCGATGTTTTAGCTATCCCGGGGCTAAATTTTTGCAAAAGCTTACCTTTCTACACTCTGTTAAAATTAAGAGTCTATTTCTTCAAATACCATATGGTCGTAGAATGGAAGACATATTGGAAAAGGTTAGTACATTACCTCATCTTCAAAAGCTCATTTTGATTGGTGGAGATTTCACAATATGCAAATGGGAAACAGTTGAAGGCCAGTTCCTCAGTCTCAAATATTTGTACTTATGGTGTGGTCATCTGGAATGCTGGACGATGGAAAGCTCTCACTTCCCGTGTCTCGAGCACCTACATCTTTTAGTCTCGAATGATATGAAGGAGATCCCCGCAGAACTGGGTGAAATTCCGACACTTAAATCTGTGACTTTGTACAATTGCAGTGAATCGGCTACTAAGAGTGCGAAGAGAATGGTAGAGGAACAAGAGGACTTGCAAGGAGACGGACTCACCTTTCGAGTCACAGTTCGTCTCCACAACGATGAGGACAGCGATGAGCTGTTGAAGTTGGCTACTCCCAACTTTAAAGTTGTTAAATAGTTGCTCAAAGTGTACCATTACCATGCCCATTGTTTAACCTGCATTCTGTTTGTGATAATGAAACGTTTTTTTCCAAAGAAAACTCATATGTGCATCGAGACACAATCCTATATCTCTATTGCTAATGTGGTGTTAGGATTCATTTATTTTATTAATCAGCTAATTAGATAGGATGAAGAGGAACAAGAGCCTAGATAAGATGATCCCGCCAGCAACGTCATGTATTTGGGGTGGAAATAAGAAGTAGATGCAGCCAGACAGAAGCAATGTACGCAAACCTCACGGTACGTGGAGGTTGCAAAATGTTCCGGTGGATCAGAACAAAACCTCTCGAGTTTTGTATAAATAAATGAACTAATATCCCACAATTTGATAATCTATTGCTACCAGGTACCGTCCAGAGGGATAGATGAGATCATATATGTCATCAGAATAGAAAACCCGACCAACATACACACACGACTTCACTGATTCATCTAGCCATCGAAACAAAATAAAAACGTCGAACAAGAATCACAAGACAACTAAAACATTCTGAAGGTAGTAAATGATCATCAATATATGCATATCAATGTATACTAGTTTTGTCTTGAGTGTCTAAAACCAGTCTCTTTTATTGAACAGAGAAAAATCCTTTAGTCCAATAGCTTATTCCACTCTACTACATAGGTACACTTCTAATGCCTATGAAAATTCAGTAAACTGCATAGCAAGAAGCATATTCTATCAACAAGAACTAGCATTAGATTGAATCAATCCTAATTAACCATCATTTCATATATAGTTCTTCCCACACAAATCAACCAAATATGGAACTAAGTCAAACCAAACCTATCAAACAGTCAATAGATAAAGAGATGCTTATAGCTGCCTCAGAGGAAACATTTCAAGCACAACAGCTTATGCATCAGTTGGAAAGAAATCAATGCTTCATGTGACATATCAAACCAAATTATAACTCAATTATTTTGTAAAATTTCTTTGCAGACCATGATAATTGCAGTTTGCATATGAGGATTCATAAATTACAACAAAAATCACAACCATTCCCATATAAACAAATGAAACAAAATCTAAAAGATAAAAAAGTAGAACCAACACATGCTTACAGAATTTGGGGATTCATTGACTGCGTTTAATTCGCCTGAATTCATTCTAGGACGTGGATTGGATTAACTGGCGAAGGGTTTTAGTCTCTGGAGAGGGAAGGAATTCATCCAATAACTGGATTTCAACAAATTGAGTCATTTCAAAATATTGCTATGTGCAAGCTTATTATCACTAACCCATCTCTTAAAAATAAGAAATTTTGAAATGGCATAAAAATATTAGTGAATTATAAAATCCACAATATTAGAAATATTTATTTATAAGGGACGAATGTAGTATTATTTAATCCATTTTGGTTAATTATTTTATTTAATGTATTTGACTTGATAATATTTATTTATATTATTGATTTACAAGTTATTTATATCAAAACTTTATTTATTATTTGATTAATCTATTTAAAGTTTTTGAAAAAAATAGACAAATCAGTCAATGTTACATTGATTTTTTTTTTTAAATCATGAAAAAATAATACTCCCTCCGTCCCGGAGTATTAGACTCACTTCTTTTAGGCACATGATTTAAGGAATTGATATTTAAATAGTTAAAGTGGAGAGAGTAAAGTATGAGAGATGGAAAAAGTAGGAGAAAGAAGAGAGAGAAAAGTAGGTGGAGAATAAAATAAGATAGATGTTTTTTGCTAAAAAGGGAAATGAGTCTAATATGTTGGGACATTCCAAAAGGGAAAGTTGATCTAATACCTTGGGACGGAGGGAGTATTGAATAATTGAATTGGGCTGGGCTGAGCCCATTTATTTCGCATAACTAGCTTATAAGGGCCGAGCCAAGCCCATAATACTTTTAAAAATTACTACTAATATCGCGCAGGGCCTAATTTATTCTCTCTTACTTTTTCCACCATTTATTTCATATACTATTATTAAATTTCGTATCGAAAATAAATGTCTTTGTTAGCAAGAAAGGGAGGCAATAATATAGACAAGAGATGTTTTATGAAAGAGTACTCTATAGACATGGGCTTTACAAATATTTGAGATTTAGTTGGTTCACCGTAAAGCCGTTCGCCCTGATTAGCTATCTCGGCCCAATAGACATGGGCTTTACTAATTAATGATATACTACTAAAATACTAGTAGTACTATAAAAGATTATAAAAATAGGTAATATAGCTACAAGTTGCATATGTATATCGTGCATTTTAATTAAGGGTGTCAATCGGGTCGGCCCACCAGATTTCAATTCTATTTGGGATGTGGGTCAATCGGGTGCGGGCTAGTCGGGTTATAAAAGTTCAACCCTACCCCTAAAATAATAATAATAAATTTATCAAAATATGTGCATCTTCATTATTATATTATATGTGGATACTGGATCTGAAGTATATCAGAAAGTACTAATTTACGTGAATTATAGTCCTCAATATTAGCTCTTATCAATATTATTATAACTTGTCTCATCGGTCAACACAATTATTACTATTTAATAGAAGTATTTAACTAAATTAATCAATTAAAAAATGGGTTGTCATTCCACTCATAGCATATTCAAACAATTAATTAAAATTTGTGTCCAATATAATTGGTATGACAAATTTTCTAATAAACACTAGTACAACTTTATTACTTTAAGATGGAAATAGCTAGGCAATTACATTGCACCTTCCTAGTGGAAACTATACTCATTCCAATATGCCAGAGTTGCTAACTGTTTAAGCATTTCAACAACCAAACATTGTTAAATATTTCATCAAAGCATGTTGACTTGAAGTCTTTCCTTCCTACTCTTTCTGCATTTCTGACAAACGATTATACCAGTCTGAGATGGCTGCTTATGCTTCTCTGCTTTCTATTATGCAGATCATCCATCAGATCGAGCATCATCCTTCCCCTCCGATTTCTATGGACGAAAAACAAGTTGAATCTCTCACTCATATCGCTATGTTCTTGCAGGAATTTCTCGAAGGTTACAAGTCTCATTATGCTGAGGGGGACGAAGCAGATCCGTTGGAGATGCGCATCGCTGATGCAGTTTATGCGGCTGAAGATATCATCGAATCTCACATTGTGGATCGAATTCGTCCACCTGTCTTAGACTCGTACGAGGCTCTGTGGGATACGATGGGAGAGATGGATGCAACCATTGCATTTGGAGGTATGCTGCTGAGACAAATCTTAAATGGTTCCTCAACATTTGTAGAGTGGTACGAAACTCTGGTGGATTTGATAGAATGGATGGATTTGATAGAAGGCGAGGTGATCAAAGAGATCAATTTGATCAATGCAATCAATGATCAAGTCACGGCATCTGCAGACTTGTATAAGAGTGCGGTGAAGGTGATAGAACACCTGAATCTGATCAAGAAAGAAGTGACGGAGATTGTTGCAGCCAACGATCAGCTGCAAACACAAGCCATGGAAAATGCAGACATGTGTACGAGTCTGGTGAAGGTGATAGAAGACATGGATTTGATCCGGAAAGAAGTGATGGAGATCGTTGCACACAAAGATAAGCTGCAGATACAAGTTGCAGCAGCATCCCTTGGTTCGTCAACTTCTGCAGACTTGCACGGGAGTCTGCAAAAGGCGATAGAAGACATGGATTTGATCAAGAAAGAAGTGATGGAGATCGTTCCACTCGCATGTGGTGGTTCGTCAACATCTTCGAACATGTTGAGGAACAATTCTTCGGCATCTTCTCTCTCTAGGCTGAACAGCACAACCATGGCGGGATATGATGATGTCATGCTTCAACTGATGGATAAGCTCACTGACGGACGAGTCGGTCGCCATGTCATCCCAATCGTAGGAATGGGAGGAATTGGTAAGACCACCCTTGCCATAAATGTTTATGAAAAACCTCTTATTACTCACCATTTTGACATATGTGCTTGGGTTACGATTTCTCAACAATTTAGCACGAAAAAACTTCTTTGTGAAATTCTATTTCAAGCCAATAAAGAAGAGAATGAACGGTCGAGTGAAATGGGAGAAGATGAAATAGGACTATCACTCCACAAATATTTATCATATAGAAGGTATCTAATTGTGTTAGATGATATGTGGAGTATTGAGGCATGGGATAAGCTACAATGCTATTTTCCTGACAATAGTAATGGTAGTCGGATAATGGTGACAACTAGGCTATCGAATTTGGGATCTCAATTGGATAGCAATTATGGCTTTCAAATGAAATTTATGGATGAGGAAACTAGTTGGAATATGTTCTGCAAAATTGTGTTTGGGGAGGAAAGTTGCCCTTTGGATTTTGAGAAAATTGGAAAGAAGATTGTTAACAGTTGCAGAGGACTTCCATTATCAATTGTTGTGATAGGAGGTCTTTTGGAGAAAATGGAACTAACGAAAGAATATTGGAAATCTATTAGGAGAAGCATAAGTTCATTAGCGAATTTAGAGAATGATAAGCATTGCTTGAAAATACTAAAGTTGAGCTACAATCATTTGCCGATTCATCTTAAGCCATGCTTTTTGTACATGGGAACATATGCGGAGGATCGTGTAATTCGAGTCTCGAGACTCATTAAGCTATGGATCTCTGAAGGATTTCTAAAACCAATAAGCGGCAAGAGTTTAGAAGCAATTGCAAAAGAGTACTTAGTTGAACTAGTTGATAGAAATCTAATTCTAGTTCACGAGTTGGGGTCAACCGGAAACATTAAGTACTGCAAAATCCATGATCTACTGAGAGACCTTTGCTTGAGAGAAGCTCAAAAGGAGAGGTTTTATGATGTTGTCGAGCAACATAGTCCTCTAGGCACATGTAGCCAACGACGTGTAGTTATTATGCGAAGCAGTCCAGAGGAGAAAGTCGTTGATGCCTTGAAATCTAGACCATATGCCCGTACTTGTATAAGTGATTGTACAAGATATGAACGGTTGCCCAATCCAAAATTGTTGAGGACATTGAAAACATGGGATGAAGATAATGTTCTAGGGATGTGTGAGTGTTCTGTGGAAAAATTGTTTGAGTTGGTTAATTTGAGGTTTCTTGATGTTAAATCCGATATGTACCTCCACCTTCCTTCTTCACTCAATCTCCTTTGGAGTCTGCAGACATTAATTGTTGATTATCCTATAATAGAGGTTATACATGCACCGGTCGAAATTTGGAACATGTCTCAACTTAGGCATATTCATTTATGGAGCGGAGAAATTCATCTCCCAGATCCTCCGAATGATAGCATTGCCGTCATGGAGAATCTGCAAACCCTCGAAGGTGTAAAAAATTTCAAGTTCGATGAGAGGATGGTTCGGAGAATGCCCAATGTCAAGAAATTAGGACTCAAGTATGACGGAATTGAGTCTAGTGATGATGACTGTTGTGTCCACAACATCAAACATCTGCAGAAGCTGGAATCGCTTAAATGTTTTAGCTATCCCGAGGCTAATTTTTTGCGAAAGCTTACCTTTCTACACTCTGTTAAAATCAAGAGTCTATTTTTTCAAATACCATATGGTCGTAGAATGGAAGACATATTGAAAAAGGTTAGTACATTACCTCTTCTTCAAAAGCTCATTTTGATTGGTGGAGATTTCACAACAGGCAAATGGGAAACAGTTGAAGGACAGTTCCCCGGTCTCAAATATTTGAACTTAAGCTGTGGTGATCTGGAATGCTGGACGATGGAAAGCTCTCACTTCCCGTGTCTCGAGCACCTATATGTTTTAGTCTCGAATGATATGAAGGAGATCCCTGCAGAACTTGGTGAAATTCCAACACTTAAATCCGTGACTTTGTACAATTGCAGTGAATCGGCTACTAAGAGTGCGAAGAGAATGGTAGAAGAACAAGAGGACTTGCAAGGAGAAGGACTCACCTTTCGAGTCGCAATTCATCTCCACAACGATGAGGACAACGATGAGCTGTTGAAGTTGGCTACTCCCAACTTTAACGTTGTTAAGAAGCGACTCGTGAGATAAACTTTGTTTGTTACTAATTTTTTTGTTTTCCATGTTGTTCAAAGGGTCCATTGAGACACGATTCTATATCTCTATTGCTAATGTGCTTTTAGGATTTATTTATTTTATTAATCAGCTAATTATTGAGATTTTTTTCAATTATTGAGATTTTATAGTTTTTTAATTAGTGCTAATAAGTATAATTTCATTAGAGTTTACAATTAGCATAATTTCATCCAATAGCACGTCTACATGGAGACGTGACCACCTTAGGGGACAACGAACACACTGACTCGCTGCCCTCTGAATCCGTTGGACATCATCAAGGACGAAGAGGGTACATAGGAAACGAGGAAGGGCGAAGACAGCGTGAAGGATATGGAGATCATGGTAGGGATAGATAGGATGAAGAGGAACAAGAGTCTTGATAAGATGATCCGGCCACAAGAATCGTCATGTAAATAAGAAGTGGATGCGGCCAGACAGAAGCCGCCTACGCAAACCCCACGGTACCGGTGGATCAGAACAAAACCTGCGGACTTCATCCAAATGATGCAACGAAAACTCATCCTATTCAGATGGCTGATGAAAGATCATAATCTCTCGAGTTTTATATAAATAGATGAACTTATCTCCCACAGTTTGATAATCCATTGCTAGGCCAGAGGGATAGATGAGATCATATAGAAAACCTGACCAACATATACACACGACTGCACCGATGCATCTAGCCATCGAAACAAAAAAACGTAGAACAAGAATCACAAGTCAACTAAAACATCATGACGGTAGGAAATGATCATCAATATATGCATGTCCATGTGTATATTGAACAGAGAAATGTCCTCTAGTCTCTAATAGTAGTCCATTTATTCCACTCTACTACATAGGTACACTTTTAATACCTATGAAAATTCAGTAAACTGCATAGCAAGAAGCATATTCTATCAACAAGAACTAGCATTAGATTGAATCAATCCTAATTAACCATCATTTCATATATAGTTCTTCACACACAAATCAGCCAAATATGGAACTAAGAAAAGACAAACCAAATTATAACTCAATTACTTTGTAAAATTTCTTTGCAGACCATAATAATTGCAATTTGCATATGAGGATTCATAAATTACAGCAACAATCACAACCATTCCCATATATATACAAATGAAATAAAATCTAAAAGATAATAGAAACAACACATGCTTACAGTTACAGGGCAGGGAGAGGAGGCGGTGGCAGCTATCAACAGAATTTGGGGATTTTATTGACTGCGTTTAATTCGCCTGAATTCATTCTAGGACGTGGATTAACCGGCGGATCGGAGTTCCGGCGAAGGGTTTTAGTCTCTGGAGAGCGGAGAGGGGCGGAGCGGCGGTGGCTACCGGCGGCTCAAATCAACAGAGTTTGGCGGGTGTTTGGTATTTGTGGTGAAGAATTAATTTTCAATAAATTTTAAATAGTACTCGGACGAATTTTTAAATTTAAAATACTATAGTAATCACTACTCCCTTCGTCCCGCATAATTCGACTCACTTTGACCCAACGCAGATTTTAAGAAATGTAATGAAAAGTTAATTGAAAAAGTTAAAGAGACGTGGATCCTGCTTTTATATATTAGTTTTATAATAAAATATGAGTAGGAATGAGTTAGTGAAATATGGGGTCCACTACTAAAAATGATAAAAATGAAATAGGTCAAATTATTGGGAGGGACCGAAATGAAATATCGGGTCAAATTATCTAGGACGGAGAGAATAGTATTTATATTTTGGCTTATGCGCCTTCGTGTTTTTTTTTAGCCTTCGTACTTATTTAACACGTCTTTATTCGGTAAATAAATAAATATTATGATAATAGTGGTAGATACTCCCTCCGTCCCCCATTAGGAGTCACTTTTTTCCATTTCGGTCCGTCCCCAATTAAGAGTCACTCTTCATTTTTACCATAAATGGTAGTAGGTCCCACATTCCACCAACTCACTTCACTCACATTTTATTATAAAACCAATATAAAAAAGTAGATCCCACATTCCACTAACTTTTTCAACCAACTTTTCTTTACATTTCTTAAAACCCGTGCCCGGTCAAACCATGACTCTTAATGGGGGACGGAGGGAGTAATATTTTATAAGACCATCAGAATAAAAAATTAAAACAAAAATACATCGGCTGGTTAATTAAAAATAATGTTTATTAATGGTACTCGCAGAAAATTATTTATAATTGATTTGGGATGGGCCAAGCCCATTTATTTAATAGTATAATTAATTGATATGTGCCGAGCCGAGCCCATTTACTTTGAATAAGTTTAGGCTAATTGCTTCGAATCAACACTATTTAATCGGATCATTTCTCACTAAATAAAAGAACATATTTGGACTCAAATATGTCCCACCATTTTAGGTTGAATCAAGCATTGTGTTCATTATTTGTGGTATGTTCATATACTATTAAAGGTTACTATAGGAAAAATAGAAAATTCAAATTTTATTTTAAAGTAACTTGTAAAATTAAGTTAATATTAATAATGATAATGTAAACTAAACTATAATAATAACTATAAATAATGCTCACATATAAATACCATAAAACAACATAACATTTCATTTTACATATCTTTGTGAAAATTCTAATATATAAGAGCATCCGCAATGGTCGTCTAGCGACCGGCTAGCCGATTCGTCGCGCTAGCCGATCGGCTAGCCGAACCATTGCCATCGGCCAGCGGCAAATCGGCCAGCAGATCGGCGTGGGCTGGCCGATCGCTCGTCGCTGGCCGAAGCGCTAGCCGATCGGCTAGCCGCCATTGTGGCAGCCCGATCGGCCAGCGACCGGCCAGCGCCGATTCTTGATTTTTTTATTTTTTTATTTTTTAAAACATATATAAACGCGATTTTCGTTTCATTTTCATTTGCACCACTTGTTTTAACGAGTTTTCTCTCTCTCTCTAGCTTTCTGTAAAAGAGCATCATCGAGCGATGGATCACAACAACGAGTCCAGTCCAGCGACGAGTGGATCTCAGATCCCACAGTTCTGGATGGGTGCAGATGGGCCCGGGGTTTAACATCCCTTGGAATCAGATGATGGGGATGATGGCCGGTGCGCCGGGGGGGGGGGGGGGCAGGGGGGTATGCCGGGGGGGATGATGGGCGGGCAGGGGAGCGGCGGGCAGTCAGCGCCCGGGTGGGGGGTATGCCCCAGATGCTGCAGCAGATGATGGGGATGATGTGGCAGGGCGGGGGGCAGGGAGGGATGCAGCACGGTATGCATCCCGGGATGCAGGGGAGGGTTCAGGGGTCACCGGGAGGGGACGCGGTATATCGGTCCTCTCTTGATTTTTTGACGGTTTCGTCTCACACGTCGACCCCAGTGGAGGCGCAGTTCACTGGCGATGACCTTCTGTCATTGCATGATATGGGGATCGATCTCGATGATCCGGATACTCCCGTTCCGGCGAGGCGGGCCGCGCCGAAGAAGAAGACGAGGGGGAAGGCCAAGGCGGTCGGCGAGTCATCGCAGCCCGCTGTTGACCACACCCCGGGCCGGAGGAAGTGGACGGAGGATGAGTACGTCGGGGTGGCCAGGGGGTGGTTGGAGGTGTGCGACGATCCGCTGGTTGCGAACCACCAGCGGGTCGTCAACATGTGGGCGAAGATCAGAGCTGCCTATAGGAGGCACTGCCCGCACGGGAAGGACTTCAGCAACGAGGAGGTCCGGAAGGGGTGGGAGCGCACCAGGGCCGCTGTGGGTCGTTTTGCGAATTTGTACGCCAACGCCCTCCGTCAGCTCAGAAGTGGGCAGAACGAGGATGACGCCCGGAGGATAGCCGTGAGTCAGTTCCCCTTGGAGGGGAAGTATAAGGAGTTCACCTTCTGGGAGTGCTTCCTGTTGCTGAAGGACTCCGAGAAGTTCCAGGCGGGGTGCGACGCTGGGTGGCCGAAGAAGCAGCGACTGAACTATAGCGGCGACTACAGCGGCAGCAGCAGCGGATCCCACGACCTCCCCCCGGATGCTGAGGAGTTCCCATCCCCTCCTTCATTTACTGGCCGCCCCCGCCCGATTGGACAGAAGCGGGCGCAACGAGCTGCGAGGGACGGATCCCCCCTATCGCCCCGCGAGGTCCAGTCCTCCGCCCTCCCACCCGCCCCACTCGAGTACACTCTCCATTCGCGTAACCATACGCGGGATCAGATGTACAAGGTCTTACAAGAGTGGAGAGCCGCCACTGAACCCACGGAGAAGATGTTTCTTCAGGAGATGCTCGAGAGCATGCGTGCCAATTTAGCCGTCGCGAGGGCACGGCTAGCGGGTTCCGACGTGGGCTCAGATACCACGGGTGGCGGCGACGGCGACGGCGAGGAGGAGTAGAGAGCGGCGGGGCTCGTGTGTGGAAGCCCTTTTTTTTTAGAAAAGAATCATGTGTTTTTTTTTAAAATATTTGTACTTTTTTTTAATGGAATGGATTATTTTTTCCGTATATGTGTCGTAAATTTAATTCCGTATTCGTAATTTTAATTCCGTAAATGTAGTATATTTTGAATTATTTTTATTGCGGCTGGCCTATAGCTGGCCTATGGCTGGACTAAATCTGATGTGGCAGATAGATTTTTGAGTGTTGCTGATGTGGCAGGGAAGAGAATGGCTAGCCTATGGCTGGCCTAAGTACTATTGCGAATGCTCTAAAAGAAGAGCGCCTAAGTTCTTAAATCATTGTGTTCGGGTCCTACATCATTTAATATTTAATATTGTTTCTCCCCCGCAGTCCCATGTACATGTGATTAGAATAATTCGATACTCTTCTTTTTTATTTTAGTATTAGAGTTAATTTGAAATTAGAGTTGGAAATGACGTTATTTCCTTTAATATTTTCCGGTAACCTATGTAGATTCAATGGCTGCCGGCGTGGAGAGTGTTTGATCGGAAAATTTTTAATTCGGATCGAGTTGGAAAAAGCCACAATCCAAGAAAGTTGGTAGCATTAGGGGCCAATTATAAAGTTGGTGGAAAATATCAAATTTTTTTAAAAGTTTACGGTTTTACGTGCCTATATCCCTATTTTTAAAAATTGTTGTCACCTAGGGATGTCAATTGGGTCGGCCCACCGGGTTTCGGGCCAACCCTATTCGGGTTGCGGGTCAATCGGGTGCGGGCTAGTCGGGTTGTGATTTCTTTCGGATTATAAAAATTCAACCCTAACCCTAAAAGCTCGGGTTTCGGGCTAGCCCAGCGGGTTAATCGGGTTGCTACCGATAAGATTAACATGCGATCAATCTCATAAATAATGATGAAAATTAGTTATATTCATAAAATGTAAAATGTTTAATAATGACAAATTTGAGATATATGCTTAAATTCAATCATAAACATGATCAAGTACTAATATTTGAGATATTTCGTAAAATTTCAATTCATATTTTAGAAATTTAAATAATTTTTTAGTGAATTTAAAGCTTTTAGTTTATTTATCTATTATTAAATTAATAAAAATTCAATATATAATTTATATATTTAATATAAAATTGAAAGTTACTTTTTTTAGTTATGTATAATTATAAAATCAATCAATGAAGTGTCGAATTAGGAGTAAAAATTGGAATAATAAAAATTTTATCGGGTTTTCGGACCAGCCCATCGGATTTTCGGGTCTGGCCCTAACGGGTTGCGGGTTAATCGGGTGCGGGCTAGTCGGGTTGTGATTTCTTTCGGGATATAAAAGTTCGACCCTAACCCTATAAATTTGGCGGGCTATTCGGGCCAACCCACAGATTGCAGGCTACATTGACATTCCTATTGTCACCGGACTCATCACAATTTATATTACTAAATAAAATTGATATCATATTTCAGTCATAACACATCATCTAAATTAATTAATTTAAAATTATAATGAAAATGAGACTTTTATCTATTCCACTTAAAACATAATCAAGCAATTTATTGTAAAACTTTGCACAAACCAATTGTATCAATACTTGGTGGCCAAAGTGCGTAATATTAATTATTTAAAAGAAGTTAGAAAAAGCCACAACTTTAAAAAAGTATGAATTATTTTAGCATGCACCTTCCATGTTCATACTAATTTCAAGATGCTTATAGTTAAGAATTCCATATCCAAACATTTTAAAATAATACTTTATTAGCCATTGACAATAATTCATCAAAGTAATGTCATGACTTGCCATTGATGTTCACCTATTCTTCCTTCATATTCTCTCTGTATTTTCTGCATCCTAAGAAAAAAATTACTATATCAATTGGAAATATGGCGGCTTATGCATCTCTGGTTTCTCTTATGCAGATTTTCCATCAGCTCCAACATCATCCTTCGCCTCCGATTTCTATGGACAAAAAACAAGTTGAATCTCTCACTGAAACTGTTATGTTCTTGCAGGAATTTCTCGAAGGTTACAAATCTCCTTACGCTGAGGGGGATGAGGCAGATCCGTTAGAGATGCGCATTGCTGATGCGGTTTATGCTGCTGAAGATGTCATCGAATCTCACATTGTGCATCAAAGTCGGCCTTCTGTCGTGGTCTGGTACGAGGCTCTGCGTGGTGTGATAGAAAGAATGGGTTTGATCAAAAAATCATCAACACTCATACTGGATACAATTGTGTTTCGGATTCAGTGTTTGAGAGAAGACAAAGTGATAAAAGACATGGATTGGATCATCGCAGTCAAAGGTGAGCTGTTGCAGAGACAGGCCTCATCATCGGCTGATTCCTCAACATCTGTAGACTTGTTGTATGAGAGTGAGGTGAAGGTGATAGAATACATGGATTTGATCCGGAAAGAAGTGATGCAGATCTTTGCACTTAAAGATCAGCTGAATAGAATATACTCAGAATCTGGTATCCCAAGAGCTCCAGTCTTTGAGAGTCTGGAAAAGGTGATAGAGGGCATGGATTTGATCAAGAAAGAAGTGATGGAGATCGTTGCACTCGAAGAGAGGCGAGCCTCAACATCTTCAGACTTGCATGAGAGTTTGCAGAAAGTGATAGAAGACATGGACGTGATCAAGAAAGAAGTTGTTGCACTGAAAGATCAGCAAGTCTCATCATTTGCTAGCCCATCAACATCTTCTAAGGAATCTTCTCTTTCTATGCTGAACAACACAACCATGGTGGGCTTTGATGATGTCATGCTCCAACTCATGGAGAAGCTCGTTTATGGAGAACTAGGTCGCCAACTCATCCCAATCGTAGGGATGGGAGGAATTGGTAAGACCACTCTTGCGGAACATGTTTATGCACATCCATCTATTAGTCATCATTTTGATATTTGTGTTTGGGTTACGATCTCACAACAATATGACACAAAAGATCTTCTTCGTGAAATTCTATCCCAAGCCAATAAACAAGGGTTAAGTCGAATGAGTAAAGAAGATGAAATAGGACTAGCACTCCACAAATGTTTCACACATAGAAGGTATCTAATTGTGTTGGATGATATGTGGAGTATTGAGACATGGGAGAAGCTACAACGATATTTTCCTGATAATAGTAATGGTAGTCGGATAATGGTGACAACTAGGTTATCAAATTTGAGATCTCACTTGGATACCAATTATGACCTTGAAATGAAATTTATGGATGAGAGTAGTAGTTGGAAAATGTTCTGCAAAATTGTGTTTAGGGGAAAAAGTTGTCCTTTGGAATTGGAGAAAATTGGAAAGAAAATTGTGCATAGTTGCAAAGGACTTCCATTATCAATTGTTGCAATAGGTGGTCTTTTGGAAACAATGGAACAAACAAAAGAATGTTGGGAATCTATTAGGGAAAGCATGAGTTCATTAGTGAATTTGGAGAATGATAAGCATTGCTTGAAAATATTGAAGCTGAGCTACAATCATTTGCCAGTCTATCTTAAACCATGCTTTCTATATTTGGGAATGTTTGAGGAGGATAGTAAAATTCGAGTGTCGAGAGTCATCAAGTTATGGGTTTCGGAAGGTTTTCTAAAACCAATAAGCGGCAAGAGTTTGGAAACAATTGCAAAAGAGTACTTAGATGAACTAGTTAACAGAAATCTGATTATCATTCACAAGTTGGGGTCAACTGGAAACATGAAGTACTGCAAAATCCATGATCTATTAAGAGACCTTTGCATAAAAGAAGCTGAAAAGGAGAGGTTTTATGATGTGGTCAGGCCACATAGTCCTCAAGGTACGTGTAGCCAACGACGTGTAGCTATTATGGAAAGTACTCCAAAGGAGAAAGTGGTTGATGCCATGAAATCTAGACCATATGCCCGTACATGTATAAGTGATTCTGAAACAATTGAACTATTGTCGTATTGGAAATTGTTGAGGACATTGAGACTACGCGATGAGGGTCGATTTCCTGGGCACTCTCTGGAAAAATTATATGAGTTGGTTAACTTGAGGCTTCTTGTCGTTCGTTTTAACTACCTTAGCCAAGTTCTTTCTTCCTTGAATTTCCTCTGGAGTCTACAGACATTAATTGTTTTTTCTTCTGAAATAACAATTAATGCACCAGTTGAAATTTGGAACATGTCTCAACTGAGGCATGTTAAGGCCGAGGATTCAATGTTGCTTCTCCCGGATCCTCCGAGTGACAACATTGTGATCATGGAGAATCTACAAAGCCTGAAAGGAATACTGAATTTAAAGTGTGATGAGATGATGGTTCGTAGAATTCCCAACATTAAGAAATTGGGACTTCAGTATTACGGAGATGGAATTACTGGATTTAGGGAAATCGAGTCTCATGGCGATCACTTTTGTGTCCAGAATATCAAACTTCTGCAAAAGCTGGAATCTCTTAGCTGCGCGTTTAGGGAGCCTTCAAGATCTGATTTGTTTCGAAAGCTTACCTTTCCGCACTCTCTTAAGAGTCTGACTCTTTCGATGTTTGTAAATAAAATTGAAGACGTATTGGATAAGGTAAGTACGTTACCTCTTCTTCAAAAGCTCAAGCTGGGTGGATTCTTCGCAACACGCAAATGGGAAACAGTTGAAGACCAGTTTCTTAGTCTCAAATTTTTGTTCTTAGACATCGCAACTTTGGACTGTTGGACGATGGAAAGCTCTCACTTCCCATGTCTCGAGCACCTTCATCTTCACTGCATGAAAAATTTGGAGCTCCCTGCAGAAGTTGGTGAAATTCCGACACTGAAATCCGTGGTGTTGAGTCAATGCAGCATATCAGCAGCGAAGAGTGCGAAGAGAATGGTAGAGGAACAAGAGGAATTGCAAGGAGAAGATCAACTATCCTTTCAAGTTGAAGTTAAAATCCACTACAATGAGGACTCTACGCTAGTGAGGGGCTTGGCAACTCCCAACTTCAAAGTTGTTTGAGTGAGATTCCTTAGATTGTCAATAATACTACTACTAGTTTTTGTTTTCCATATATTGCACATAACGTCATGTGTTGTGTTGTTCTCATACACAACCTTAGATAGGTTTGTTTATGACTTAATTTTTTGTTAATCAACTATTAGGGTTGATTTTTTCAATTATTGAGATTTTATAGTTATTTAGAAATAATTACTCCCTTCGTCCCGGCTAAGATGACACATTACATGGTTGGCATGAGATTTAGGAGTTATTATTTAAAGTGTTTGATTGGAGACAGAAAATGTGAGAGTAAGTATTATAATAGAGAGAAAGAACGATGAATATTTTAATGTGGGTGAGAAAAATTTGTTGGATGTATTAAATATAGAGAGTTTCTAAAAAAAGAAATATATCATCTTATTTGAGACGAACTAAAAAAAACGTGTCATCTTTAAGTAGGACGGAGTAAGTAGCAAATCTTAGCAATTGTTGTTGTTGTTTGATTTTATTAATTAGTATCTAGGTAGTACTCTTTTCGTTCCGATTTAAGCGATGTCTTAATCTATTAACACAAGATATTTTCGTCAACACGGGATTTTAAGAATTGTTGACTTATATATATAACTAAAGAGAGAAAATATAGGTGTAAATATTAAAGGGAAAGAGAAAGAATAGATAAATGCTCCCACATGAAACTTCAAGCACACTTTGCCTGAGTTTCATTTGCCCAAGTTTCATGGCAAGTTCGAGCACATCATGTATTTGGGGTGGAAATAAGAAGTGGATGCAGACGGACCGCGGCCCGCGGGCTTGGCTATGTTCCCCACAGTCTGTGGAGGTAGTCCACGAACCCCATGCACTGACCCGTGGGAAATGTTCAGGTGGATCAGAACAAAACCCGCAGAATTCATCCAGCGACCACGGGAATTGTCGCACGCGGAGCGGGTCTACGAAACCCGCAATCCACGGGAATGGGTAACGAAAATTCATCCAACGATGGCTGATGAAACATTATAATCGCTCTAGGTTTATATAAATAAATGAACTAATTTCCCTCAATTTGATAAGCCATAGCTACCAAGTCCTGCCTCCCATTTTTTCTGCGCCCTATCAGCTATAAGCATTGGCTCGCCGGATATACACACTGTCCGGAGGGTCAGACGAGATCCTATAAGTCATCCCTATAGAAAACCCGACCAACATATACACATGACATTCACTCATGCGTTTAACCATCGAAACAAAAGGAAGAAGTTGAAGAAAAATCACAAGTCATCTACAACATTCTGAAGGCAGTCATTGATCATCAAAGACATCAAAGTTGCATATCAAGAAAATTATTCTATCAACAGGAAGTAACACTGGCCTATATTAATCCTAATTAACCATATCAACATGGTGAAAATAGCCTAATTTAGTCCATACCATTTCCACAAATATGTTCTCATAAGTTAGTGAAAAAAAACAAGAGAGGGGTTCCAATCCCATGGAAACTTAAAGCCTCATTCTATATATTGTTCTTCCTACACAAATCAGCCAAATACGGAACTAAGATGACCGTCAAATCAGCCAAATACGGTAACTCAGCATAGGTAACTCAATGGTTGTATTTCAAACTAGGAAACTACTTACCTACAGTCTTATCCTTCTCACTCCCACCGTAGAAATCTACGAAAAAAATTAGAACCAACAAGACAAAGCTATATAATCCAGTAAATTATGTTATATAAAAACAAACTCATCAAATAGTCACTAGAATTATAAGAGATGTTGAAATGCTTCGGAGGAAATATTTCAAGCACAACAACAGCTTATGCATCACTAGGAAAGAAATCAATGTTTGATTCAATATATCAAACCGAATGAACTGCAGTCAGCAGAAGATCATAGATGCTCATCTAATCATTCAACGAACTTTCTAAAATTTCTTTGCAGACCATAATAATTGCATGCGAGGATTCGTAAAGTACAACAACAATTACAACCATTTCCATATAAACAAATGAAGCAAAATCTAAAAGATAAAAAAGTACAGACAACACATGCTTACAGTTACAGGGCAGGGAGAGGAGGCGGTGGCAGCTATCAACAGTCCGAAAACAGCACCTTCGGTCCTAACGGCATCCAATTATCGTTTGGAGACAATACGGTCGTCCCATCCAAAGAGATTGCAGGCACAATCCCGAACAACAGGAACCTCATCCCATAACACTCCACCAAAAATTCAAAGAATGTCGTCCTACAATCTACGTGGCAAGCTCAACCAATCCCACTCGGGTCACTGAGATCTCTTCCTCAAATGCTGCGACACAGGGTAACCCTCGAAGAAGTCCAAGACTGCGCTTTCAAGATCCTCGACTGAGTATTTGATGTAATTCTCAGGGTGCCTCCCACTCTCGATATGGCTTCTGAACCTCCCAAGAAACGATCTATACGCAGGGAGGAGCTTCTCCGATATGGAAATCCTGAGCTCCTCGCGGAGCTGTGTCTCGGGAATCAACCATGTCGCCTGAGTTCTGTGCACCTCCTCAAACATGGAATTGAAAGCCTTGAACCTCTCTCTCAGAGCACTCTTTGACACACCGGATGAGAAACTTCCACTTACGTGCAAGCCCTCGTCCCTCAAGCAGTACAACACTTTCACCCACGTTGCCCGCTGGTAACTAGTTGCAGAGACCCGGAACTTCCCCGTCATCTTCCTTAGATAGTCATCCCCAATCATCTCCCTCAACTCCGGCGACCCCTTGATCTTTTGCACAATGTAATGAACATTATTCATCATAAAGATGTGAGCTAATGAAGTATCCTTATAGTGCTTAGACTTCCCATCCAAATTGAACTGCAAAATCACAATGATCCAAATCAAATGAAGGGCCAGCGTCGAAGCCTGCCCTTCGTACTCAGAGAAGTCCATATCCGGAACATTGGGATCGCTCGAGTACCTCGGCCCGGTGGAGGGCTTCGACACGATCAATTCGATTAAAGTCTGCTTATAATCCGAAATCAAACTTATGTAATTCATCACGTATCTAGTCAATGGATGAATCGTTCCGCCAGGAACCGGAACTCTCGAGGGCTCGCGAAGCACAGCGCTCTCGAATTCGGATAATATCCCTCTGGCCGCCTCGGCTAGCCTAGAGAGTATCTCAACAGCCTGAACCCTAATTGACTCGCTAGATTTTGACTCGAAAACGGAATCGATGTCAGGCAACAAATCAGATAAAGCATCGTGTAAATCGAGAATTTTAAACAGTTTCTCAGGCGATCGCTTGCTAATGCTAATCGCTTCTGCGAAATTGAAGAGCTGAATAGCAGGACCTTTGATTGTTTCCATGAAGCAGGAATCGTCGGCGGAGGTTCCTAAATCTTCGAAAATCTGCTCGCAGAGGCGGCGCTCGCTGGCGAAGAGCACGCGGATGCAGATCCTGGCGGCGCGAATCCAGCGGCGGATCTTCGTCTCGAGCGTCTCCCACTCGAGCTTCTGGATGTCGCCGATGCTGAGCTTCTCGACGCTGAGGCGGCGGAGGCTGGCGTCGACGGCGGACTTCCGGACGCTGGCGTAGACCTGGATGCACTCGCGGAGGTAGCCGGCGCCGATCATCCGCTCGGCGATGCAGCGGAGGTCGTAGACGGCGTCGCCGGGGATGAGATCTACCTCGCGGATGCTGCTGGTGGACTTGTAGCAGCTGCTGGCGGTGCTGCTGCTGCTCAATTGCTTCTCGTAGCTGCTGCTCTCGCCGATCTCGGCTTCGTTGCTGTCGAATTCCTGAGAGGCGAACTCGGGGTGAGTCGACTCGCTGAGCGACTCGGCCTCGATCGGGGAGGTGTGGGAGAGGAGGATGGTGCGGAACTCGTCCTCGAGGCGGGCCATGGCGATCTGGAGGGCGGGGGAGGAGTCGGAGAGGGAGGCGGAGTCCATGGATTTCTGGAGCTCGTCGACGGCGTCGAGGTAGCGGTCGATTTCGTGGCGGTCGCTGCTGAAGATCATCTTGTCGCGGGCGTCCTCGGAAGCGGAGGAGTCCCAGCGGAGGATGACGTCCTCGGCGGAGGAGAGGGCGGATTCCGGCGGCTCCATGGATGGTCAATCGTGGGGAGGTTGGGGTTTTTTTTCTTTTTTTTTTTTTTTTTTTTTTTTGGGAAAGGGTGATGATTGATTTTGATGGTGGTGGAAGGAATTGAATATGGAGAGAGAGAGAGAAGAGAGAGAGAGGGAGGGGCTTTGCTTCTTCTTGATTGCCGGGCTTTCGGTTCGGGCTTTATCTCTCTCGATTTTACAGTTTCTTTTCATCTTTTTACTGTGGAATTATTGAACAATCATACAAGTGAAGAAGATGAAGATTGGTTCTTACTTGAGTGGTTTTCGGAGAGGATTACCTGCGGCAAATCCCGATCCATCTTCCTATACACACTCTCAAGCATAAGTGATGGACCCACCATCATTTATTATGTTTGTGAGTGTGTATTAAAAGATAATCGGGACTTGCAGGTGATCTTTACTGGTTTTGTACTGACTGAAATTTTGAATTTTAGTATTTAAACTAAATTGATAAAGTTACAAATTTGAGAAACAACCATTTTCTTAAATTGTTGAATTTTATTCATGTCATTACTTATAAAATAAAAGGCACATATTATTGAAAAAAAATTAGTTTTGTTAATTTCTAGTTCATTTGTAATTTTAAAAAATACTGATTTTATTATTATTCTGACAATTTATTCAATTATTTCATGGTGAAAAATCTAAATATGTTGTGTGTCTGAATTTATTGATGACGAATATATGAATGAAAAAGTAAAAACTAAGGAATGTGATTGCCTAAATATACTAAATGACGTCTTTTATTCATAGTATATTCCGTGTTTCGCATCATAAATAATTTTCTCCAATTCAAAATTGTGGAATAATTAGAAAAATATATTCCCTCCGTCCCACAAAAAATGTCACACTTATGGAACGGCACAAGATTTTAGGAGGTTTTGTTTTGTGTGTTAAATGGAGAGAGAAAATATAATTTTTATATTCATGTAGAGTTATTTTTTTTCCTAAAAGAAAAATGTGACATTTTTTGTGGGACAAACTAAAAAGGAAAGTGTGACATCTTTTGTGAGATGGAAGGAGTATTAAATTATAATAATAATTGTTGTGCTTTTATAAATCACGGGATAACTAGAAAATGATCAAATTTTATAATTTTTTCAAATAAAAACATACTACTACTATATGCTACTACTTAGTAAGCTTTCAATTTGTAATTTATACTCATACTAGTAGAGTAAAGGAGATCAATTAAAGAAAATTTTTGATTATGTATATATATATACTCATATAATTACGTGGCCTATTCACCTTAGATAAAGGTCAATAAACTTTTTACAGCATGGAGCAT
The DNA here is from genome assembly GCF_029641045.1 of Salvia hispanica. Taxonomy (NCBI): domain Eukaryota; kingdom Viridiplantae; phylum Streptophyta; class Magnoliopsida; order Lamiales; family Lamiaceae; genus Salvia; species Salvia hispanica. The sequence goes on from NC_142697.1 coordinate 47,019,302, forward strand.
TTTGAGCGACGGTGGGAATCAAAACGGATATTCCGATTACGGGTCCCACTGTTTGCAAAGCTCTTAAAATTTCCAAAAAATTCTTTCGTTTTGTGTTTTTTAGAAATAGGTTGAATATCCATTATATCAATTTTATTTAAATCTTTTAATTTATTCATAATTTTAAAAAAATTCAATTCATGAGTTATATTTCAATATTTTTTTATACATTTTCGCATCAAACGTCGCTCCAAGGGTGTTACTATATTACTATTTCATTTTAAATGGTTTTATAATTATAAGAAGCAATAAATCTAGAAGCATTTGTGTGATTCTCTATTGCTTCTAGAAGGTTCAAAATTTTATTTTCCATAGTATTATATGTGGCGCGTTTACTTTATAATATGTGCATGTCCTATAGTGGAGTTCTTTATTGTTAATCTAAATTACCTTGTTATAACATACTATTTCCCTTCTTTCTAAGTCTAGGAATCCATACGTGCCAAGTTACTATGACATCGACATGAACATACATGACTCATATTAACATAGACACAACACAAATTACTCAACACAATAAATCCGGTTTCACACAACACAATATTCAACAAATTTTTACTTCTTAAAAGTTACTCCCTCTGTCCACGAAAATTCGTCCTAATTTGACTGAGCATGAGTTTTGAGAAATGTAATAGAAAATGAGTTGAAAAAGCTAGTTGATTGTGGATCCTACTTTTATATATTAGTTTTATAATAAAATGTGAGTAAAAATGAGTTACTGGAATGTGAGATCCACTGCAAAAAATGGTTTGGTAAAAATGAAGTGAGACAAATTTTGAGGGACGGATGAAAATGAAAAAATGGGACAAATTTTGGTGGAAGGAGGGAGTAAAAGACTAATACTCCTAGGGCTGGCAATTTTTGACACGACACGATAACACGACACGAACCGGCACGAAATTAATGGGTTTGGGTCAGAGCTTATCGTGTTCGTGTCCTTATCGGGTCGACCCATTAAGGACACGAAAATTTCGTGTCGGGTTCGTGTCGGGTTCGTGTTATCCGTTAACAATGCGTGTTCGTGTCGTGTTCGTGTTATCCGTTAACACATAATATTTTAATATTATTATTCTTATTACACATAATATTTTTATATTATTATTCTTATTATTTTCATTTTTCAATATTTATTTTCGTGTCATTAATGGGTTCGTGTCGTGTTGATCCGAAACGGTTCGTGTCGTTAATGGGTTCGTGTCGTGTTCGTGTCTGAGAGTAGTGGGTCATGTTCGTGTTCGTGTTTGAGGTTTTCTTAACGGGTCGTGTTCGTGTTTGTTGTTATCGTGTTCGTGTCGTTATCGTGTCGACACGATAACGACCGGACACGCACGATTTGCCACCCCTAAATACTCCCTCCATCCCAGATAATTTGACCCAGTATTCCATTTCGGGCCGTCCCACATAATTTATCTCATTTCACTTTTACCATTTTTGGTAGTGGACCTCATATTCCACTAACTCATTCGTACCCACATTTTATTATAAAACTAATATTTTAAAAGTATGACTCACGTTTCACCAACTTTTTCAACTCATTTTCTATTAGATTTCTTAAAACACGTAACAGATCAAAGTGTCCCAAATTATCTGAGACGGATGGAGTACTTCTTAATGAACCTCTAACTACTACACCACGAATCAAATAATTTATTAATAAAAACAATAATAATTAGTGATGATTAATTACATGATTCTCATATGAAATTATTATGTCACGAGCACGATAGAAATTTGCTAAGCAAGCCAAATCTGTAGTGATACAATCTACTCCACAGATTTTAACCAACTTTTATTTTTTAGTTTTATTATAGTAAATACTCACACCAAATTATCTTAGTTTTTAACAGAGAATTTAAATTATTAAATAAAAAGAGAATTTAATGAAGTCAACTTATAGCAGGAGGTGACCGACACTCACACGTGCAAATATGCTCGCACGTACACAAAATGATAGTAGTAGTATTAATTACAGTTAAAAGAACTTATGTTTCAATAATGTATTATCAAAATTAAAACGACAGTGAGCTACATTGACAATAAAATCCCAAAAAAAGATATTGTTCGATCAAAGCATTAAATGGAGATAAGATTGAAATTTTTTGATTAAGTATAGTTTATGGTTCAAACTAGTGAATTTAAGTTTATGGTTGGCGATACAATAAATGAGGTGAAAATTAACTTCGTAAGAGCACTCCCAATGGAGGTGGCGAAAGCTCGGCAATAAATCGCCGGATTATCGCCGACCGTTGTGGCGAAGTCGGCGATAATTCGGCGATAATGTTACCGTTGTTACGCCGAGTGGCGTTTTATCGCCGGATTATCGCCGAGCGATCGCCGGCCACTGTGGGCGACGCTCGGCGATAATCGGCGATAATTTAATTTATTTTATTTTTTTTTGAACCCAACGGCTATTTTACATCCCACCCCTATAAATATTTCCTCCACTTCCTCCATTCATCACCCACAATCTTCATTCTCTCCATTTTCAATCTCTTCTCCCAATCTTCAATCTTCATCAAAATTATGAGCTTTTGGAAGAAAAGTTCCCGATCGGGTAAGGATAAGGGTAAGGGGAAAGAGTCGAGTTCACAAATTCCCAACACGGATGAAGCAAACGAGCAGTGGATGCACTCGTTGTTGGCCATGGGTTCTCCTCCCGGCCAACTTCCATACGGGGGTCCGTCTCCTTTGCAGACTCCTCCGGCGCGGAGACTTTCTCCGTACTTCAACTCTGCCGGCAGAATGCCCTTTCCAGCCGACGATGTGTATCGGCCCCAGTTCGACACCCCCGGATCAACCCCAGGCGACCAAGAATCTCAGGCCGCGACACTGAGCGCGGAGGACTTCGAGGTGGAAGAAACGCCCACCGAGCCGCCTTCTAGGAGCGGGAGGGGGAAGGCGCCGGCGTCGTCGGCTGCGACTGATACGGGTTCCGATGAGAGGCCGAAGCGGGTAAGGACTACTTACACTCTGCAAGAGTCCGAGCTGATAGCCACCTGCTGGGCGGACACGTCACAGGACGCGGAGCGCAGCAACTACCAGACTGAGATCATATTCTGGGAGCGGATTGCCGCGAAGTACAGGAGCCACAAGACTGCCTCAATGAAGGACCATGGCAGCGAGGCGATCCGTCGGCATTGGGAGCGCCTCATGAGGGACTGCGGCCACTTCAACGGTATTTATTCTAACTTGATGACTCACATGACGAGTGGCCAGAACGAGCACATGGTCCGAGATGAGGCCATCCGGATGTATAGTAGCCAGTACTTGTCGTCGAAGGGCTTCAAGTATTGGAACATCTACGATAAGCTGAAGGATCTCCCCAAATTCCGGACGGGAATGCACGACGCGCTGCACGGGAAATCGGTGCGCTCGCGACTTAGCGTTTCGGAGAGCGAGGGGAGCGCGGCCCACATCGACTTGAGTGGGGATGGTCCGCACGAGCGCCCGGAGGGAGTGAAGAAGGCGAAGGGGAGGCGGAAGGGGAAGGGCACAACGTCGGAAGTCGCGTCGGAATCCCTCATCGACTTAGAAAAAGCCACTTATTCGAGCAATGTCGCCAATCTGACCCAGATGTACACGCTGTACTTCACCGGCGGCGGGACCCCTGAAGAAAAGGCGGCCCTCTGGAAATGCATCCAACACCTGCAGAGTACGCTGGGCCTCGATCCCGACGCCCCTCCGGCCCCTCCGTCTTAGATTTTTTTTTTAAATCTTTGTTTATTTGCGTTTTTTATTTGTAGTTTTTTTTTCTCGTTGTATTATATTTTCCAATGATTAATACAACGATGAATTGTTCATTATTAGTCTATTTATTAAATACATTTGTAGGGAAAATTAAATAATATAAAAAATAATGATGTAAAAATGAAATGTTGAGTTAGGGAGAAATAAGGGAGAAACCAATGTAGCACTTGGCTAAAAACTGGGGATAAATTTTGGTGCTGATGTGGCGCTGATGTGGCAGGAGTTAGGGAGAAATAAGGGAGAAATAAGGGAGTGCCATTGGGAGTGCTCTAATTATACTGTCACATTTTGATTGACATAAATACTTTATTGCATCTTTTAAAATTTGGTAAGCTAATTAAAATATTAAAAGCTAGAGTCTCGTCACTTTGACAAAAATGACAAAGTTTATCAATTTAAAAAATAAATTAAATTTGTAATATCGATGAATTATACAGAGTTTAATTCATTACCAAGGTTGATTACTACACAAATCAGAATTATATTATTTTCCACTCTTAGTTAATAGTCACTTACAATTGATTATATTATAATTAATTTAATTTTGCGGTTCGAAATTAAAATTGTGACCTCTAAAAACATGGGAAAGGGTATAAGGTGTGAAAAAGTTCCTAATCTTTTTTGTTCACTATATGAAGACAAATTTTGGTCCAAATTGAATCCTTTAAACGCCTCTTCAACACCAAAAACCAACTCCAACCCCATATTTCTTATCAACATTGCATTTCTCACATCCAAACAAACACATAGAAAATAATCAAGGAATTTCAAAAGGAAAGCTCCCTTGCCCGGGCTCGTCTCCGAAGCTTCCACGCCTTCTCCCCGAAGAACAACGTCAATCACTATAACCATCTGGCACGATTTCATACCCTCTTGCCCAGTGTTCACTCCTTTTTCCCATCAACACACAAACCTTCTATCCTAAGAACACATTTTTTAAGACTGAAACGTCTCTCAAGGTCATCTTCCATCCAACCTAGAGCAGTGCGGGCTAACTGTTTCATTTTTCTGCATGGAATCGTCTGTGTTAGCTAGGTCAGGATCGAGCAGATTCCCCTCTCGCCCCTCAGCAACCGCTGAGCGTGCCCACAGGACTAGGTCCGTATCACCCTGAGCGTTGTTGGGGTACCGAGAGGGAAATTTCCTCACAAGAATCTCGAGGATCATAACTCCTAGAAAGTAGATAATGTATTACATTTCACCTCAATGGGCATAAAGCTTTTAGCAAGAAAATTGAAAAATATTGGAAGTATTTCCAAGAATGCCTCTTTTATGATTTTTTCCCCCTTTTTTCTTGGTGTGTTCAATTTCATAGTGCAGCTTGTTGATTTTCTTCATGTTGGATTTTACCAAAGTGGGAAATGTGAGTCAAAACGGTTGATTTTTGTTTTTGACTATTTTATTAGTGGAAAGCCGTTAATGCCGATGTTAAGGTTGTCTGTGTAATAATGACTATATTTAGAAGCTGCGTTAGTCATTACACGTAACTAACTTTTGATTTACCATGATAATAATTGGACTGATATATCGTTCAAATTATTTCTTTTTAGGTAAGAAATTAATTTCACTAGTCAATAATTAGAGAGAGAAAAAATAGATGACCAATTAATAAAATTATTTATTCACGAGATCAAATTAATTAGAAATTGTATCACAGAAAGAAGCGTGAGGAACTTTACTTCGTAATTCACGATAGAGACGTATATTATGAATGATCTAATTTACAAAATTAATATTCTATAATTATAATTCGTTATTCATTGAGTGTTGACTGAGGTTCTACTTCAATAGAGTAATTCTGCATCTGAAAAATTGATAGACGTGCGAATATTCAATAACAGTCAAATTAATTAAGACAATATCTATTAAAAATTCATTTTGGGATATATTTTTTATCTACTTCCATTTTCACACTTTTATATTAGTGTTAAAACTATCAAAATACACTTGGGTGGTTCATAAGATGCTAAATATTGCACTGTCTATGCCTAGGTTGCCGATTCCTTTTTTTCACTATGCCTAATTTTTACAGAGTTTTACAGAATTTCATGTACTAATCATCCTCTATTCACGAACTTTAAACTTGCGTGGATTTTCATTAGGTGGGATCGGAGTTCATTTATGTTATTATGTATATTAGTGTTAAAGAATCAAAAATACACTTGGGTGGTTCATAAGGTGCTAAATATCGCACTGTCTATGCATATGTTGCCGATTACTCTTTTTCACTATGTCTAATCCCGCCGAGTTTTATGTACTAATCCTCTATTCACAAACTTTAAACTTGCGTGGATTTTCTTTAGATGAGATCGGAGTTCACTTTTGTCTCAACCGTTTGAGGTTAAGTTCACTTTTGCTATTTTGCTTGTCTGCGATTTGCAGAATAACAACGATTGTTGTAACATGATCATTAACCTCTGCCTTTCTACGTCACTGATTATTTTTTTCACTTTTGCTATTGATTCCGCCATTGACGACACAAACATTAGTAATAAAATTCTCCCTTCCAATGAAATACAAATAGAAAATAATTATACTACATCCGTACACGAAAAAAAAAAAGTCTTATCTTTTCTAATTTGTGTTGCCTACTAAAAATTAATCTTTATCTATTTATGGCAAGTTTCTTTCTCTAATAAAACGAGTCTCATTTTACACCAGCAATACTTCAATTACTTTTAGTTTCCATTTCTCGCTTATTGTTAAATTTGAATTAAAATCATGCAACCATCTCCTCAGGATTATTTTTTATGGACGGATCGTATTTTTTATTTGGGCCAAAATAATGGGTTAGTAGAAAAATCAAGGCCCAATATGGGTGCACGACTCGGTAAAAGCTCAACTATATATAGCTCTAAAAATACCAAAAAATTCCTGCTTTTCTGTGACGCCTCTCTTTAATTCTCATCTGCCCTTCCCTTTTTCTCTTTTTATTTTTTTTTTCCATTTTTTTTCTTTTTTTCTCTTTCCTTCGCGAACCCTAACACTGAGAGAAAAAATTTCTTCGATCATTTCATCCGGATAAAATATTCGGTTCGAATTCGATCGAAAATGCTGAATCAGAGATTGAAGCAGCAGCAGCACCAGGCGTTGATGCAGCAAGCTCTCCTCCAGCAGCAATCTCTGTATCACCCCGGTCTCTTAGCTGCTCCGCAGGTTCGGAGTGAAATTGATGATTGATTGAGCGTTTTTTTCTGTATTGCGTTTCACCGTTTCGATTTTCGAAGAAGATTGAAGAGGATGTGGATGTTTGTTTCGTCAATTTACGCGATGCGATGAAGATATGAAGTTTGAAATTGTGTGTTTTGCTATGCTGCTTTTGATTGTGTAAAAATCGTCAATTTACGCGATGTGATGAAGACATGAAGTTTGAAATTGTGTGTTTTGCTATGCTGCTTTTGATTGTGTAAAAGTTCATTTCGTCAATTTACGCGATGTGATGAAGACATGAAGTTTGAAATTGTGTGTTTTGCTATGCTGCTTTTGATTGTGCAAAAGTTCATTTCGTCAATTTACGCGATGTGATGAAGACATGAAGTTTGAAATTGTGTGTTTTGCTATGCTGCTTTTGATTGTGTAAAAGTTTCAGATGGTTTCGGTGGTAGTGTGATTATCTAGAAGATTGAGCTCGTTGCCTTTTTGTATTTCCCCATAGATGCCAATTTCTTGGTTATACACTTATATGTCTTTTAATTTTAGCTCGTTTAGTGTTTTGAAGGTCGTTTTCTCAATTTATGTGGCAAGTCAAGTTTAGTTCAGTAATGGCATTTCAAGACTTGTACCATGTACATATGGTCTTATTTCCATATTCAGGAGATTGAATTAACTTAGGGGTGGATGTAGTGAATATGGGCGGAATAGACTAGGATTTTTTTTCTTTATTTTTATTTCTTTTTTCTTTTCGCCTTTCCATTTTGCAGATCGAACCAATTCCAAGTGGAAATCTGCCTCCTGGGTTTGATCCAAGTACATGCCGCAGTGTGTGAGTGTTGTTCAGGCATTTTTTACCTTTTTCTTTTTATTGTTTGCCCTCTTCGATGCATGCTCCTGTAGCTTGCAAATGCCTTATATAGTTAAGTCACAATTTTACTTTTTTTTGGGGGATTAGATTGTGAGTGAGTTATACTTCTCTCTCTTTACTTATTGGATATGCCATTATGATCAACATGAGTGCAATATGTTGGTGGTTTTGTAATTGTCTCCATCTCTCCTGTCACTGTCTTATATGTGAAGTTGTATCTGGAGAAGGTTACTACGATATTTCATTATTTTGTATGTGTAAGTTCATGGTTTTTGATCGTTTGAGACAATGCAGGTATGTGGGAAATATTCATACACAGGTGACTGAACCACTTCTTCAAGAAGTTTTTGCTAGTACTGGTCCTGTCGAGGCTTGCAAGCTTATCAGAAAGGAAAAGGTACTCATAAGAAATACTCCTACCCTCTTTCCCACAAATTAATTCATGTACCGGTTTGCATTGTGTATGTAGAGCTGATGTTGACATATGTTACCTTTTTGTTCTATGCAGTCATCCTATGGATTTATACACTACTTTGATCGTAGGTCAGCTTCACTTGCAATATTGACTCTAAATGGGAGACATCTGTAAGTAGGATATATTTGAATGTTAGATCTTGCATTTTCATTTGAATTTTGCTAGTAATATATATTCTGTTGCTTAGGTTTGGGCAGCCTATCAAAGTTAACTGGGCATATGCCAGTGGTCAGAGGGAGGACACATCAAGTGAGTTTACATTATAATGTTTGATGTTTAACATTCGTGTGGTATTTGTTAACTTTTGGTATATAACAAGATGCCATAGTAGTATTGTTTTTGGTTCCATATAATCTCTTTTTGTAACTTAATATTGTCTACCATTCAGGCCACTACAACATTTTTGTTGGTGATCTAAGCCCAGAGGTTACTGATGCAATGCTGTATTCCTGCTTTTCTGTTTACCCTAGTTGTTCGTAAGTTCCTCTCTATTTCTTTGTTCCTCCATTCAGAATGGGGCACATGGCCTTGACACTGCAGATTACTTTAACTTTGTTCTTAATAACAAATGAATAGCAGCGTCATAAGTTTCTTTTGGTAGCTAGGAGTTATTGATCTAGTGTAGTACTTGATGGTTCTCTCTCTCTTGGTCATAGAGATGCAAGGGTTATGTGGGATCAAAAGACTGGCCGTTCAAGGGGATTTGGATTTGTGTCTTTCAGAAGCCAACAGGTATTGGGCAGACATTACCCGTGCCATATGAAAATAATAATTTCCTTCATTCAGCTGAATTATTTGGATTTCTTTTACAGGAAGCGCAGAGTGCAATTAATGATTTAACTGGTGAGAACGGTTTGGATTGGTAATTTGGTATCTTTGGATTACTTCTCTTGATTTAGAAAAAAGAATTGTCATTTGGCATCTTTGATCTCTTTAAATCAATTAGGGGAGAACACTTACCACTTTTGATACGGAAACTTCTCAGGTAAATGGCTTGGCAGCAGGCAGATACGTTGCAATTGGGCCACAAAGGGTGCTGGGACCAGTGAGGACAAACAGAGCTCAGATTCTAAAGGTGTTGTAGAACTTACAGCCTCAGGTCAGTAAGGATGGATGGATGGATGGAATGGATGATATTAACAACTGATTGGAAAAACAGGAAAAAAAAAACAGTTCGACTTAAGTTGTGCTAGCGCAATTAAGAAGGCTTACAATTAATTGTTGAATCTTTTAACAGCATAAAATCAATATATCTATCAGAAGTTTTTTGAGTTTATGAGATGATATTTTGGCTGCACAAAAATTGGCTATGATCTTCTTAGCCAAAAGAAAAATGCTGAAAGTGACTTTACTTTTACAGAGGATGTTAATGAGGCCGCAAGTAGTGATGCTCCTGAGAATAACCCTCAATATACAACTGTGTACGTCGGCAACCTTGCCCCAGAGGCAAGTCCTCTCTTTGCTACGTCTCTTTTACTTGAAGCATTTCATGCTCCCGAGCCTTGAAGCATTTCTAAATCTTTCTTTCTTGGTTGTGGTCGCCAGGTAACCCAGGTTGACCTCCATCGCCACTTCCACGCACTTGGTGCAGGATCCATTGAGGAAGTAAGGGTCCAACGTGATAAGGGTTTTGGCTTTGTTCGGTATAGTACTCATGCAGGCGCAGCAATGGCTATTTCAATGGGAAATGGTCAGTCCTACCTCTGCGGTAAACCAATCAAGGTATGTACTCCATTTGTTTTGGATTTTTTTCGCTACTCATTTCCGATCCAACTCCCACTACGTGCATTATGACTTCTTCGTCCAGCTCTATCGTTTGATGGCGTAACTTTGTTAATATACTCTTGTGGTCCAGTGTTCGTGGGGAAACAAGCCAACTCCAGCTGGAACGGGCTCAAACCCACTTCCCCCACCCGGGCCTGCATCCATGCCAGGCCTCTCCGCAGCTGACCTCCTGGCCTATGAGCGGCAACTTGCACTAGCCAAAATGGGCGGCGTGCATCCTCTAATGCATCCACAGGGGCAGCATCCTCTGAAGCAAGCGTCCATGGGGATGGGCGCCGGTGCAAGCCAGGCCATCTACGACGGTGGCTATCAGAACGTTGCTGCAGCCCAGCACCACCTCATGTACTACCAGTAATGATGACAGATTTATCGGTCTGTGAAAACCTAAAACAACGGTTTGAAGCCGTCGTTTCCGAGTGTTTTATGTTTGTAGGGTATCCTGTAAGATTTATGGCGGCCGGCCGAGACCCGAAATTCGGTCGTCCATGTATGTCGTATACGACCTATGTAACGCTTCTCTTTTTTCCTTCATGAATGTTGAGTGGTTTCTTTAGTCATGTTGCCTAGCTATATATACTTCTATTTTATTTGGTAAGGATCACTTCATAGTTTGTTATTTTTTTTTGTTCAGATTGTGGTATGTAAATTAGGTTTTTAAATTTTTTTTTTCCTTTAAAAGTTGGTAGTTTTGAGGTTCTATTCGAGCCCTTCATTTGATTGGTGGAAATAGAAAAGAAAAAACATGTTTCTGGTTGCTGAGGTCATTATTTTGTTTTTGGAGGGAAAACCAGTTTTTTTTTAATTTAAAATTTATAATCATTTTCATTTGATATTTGAGAATTCAATTATTTGTTTCTTGAAAGATAACTTCTTTAATTTATCATCATTGTCGTTTAAATCAACTATTTAACACAGACAATCAATTTTATATACTTGCCGAAATTATTAATGTGATATTAAATGCTTTGAAAGTTAATTGCTTCAAATTTTGGATGAAATTGGGCCAAATAATTGTAAAAGTTGGGGCAATAAATTACAATTTCCCATTCATATTATGTAGATTTTACACTGTATTTTACATAATACAGTTACCTTTTGTAAACAATCAAATTTCTATACTACAAATATTTAGTTAAAAAGTCTCTAAAATGTACCATTATTTTCCCGTGGCAATATAAAAGGACTTAAAAATCAAAATTATAGTACTAGTACTAATTTATTTGGGAATATTACCAGTTTAAATCATGATATGTGGTCTAAATTATTACTAGCATTTGAAAATATAATATTATATTATAAACTTTTAATTTTCATAATTGCTTTATATATGCAAAATGATACTAGTCCTACTATTTTTAACCATGTTCAAAATGAGATAAATATTTTTAAACAAATAATGTCATGTTAAACATCACTAAAAAACATCACACAAAGATGTTTTTTTATACACAAATTATGATAGTTGAGAAAAATTGAAATTAATACTCAGTAGTTTAATATTTTGATGTTAAACTAATCTGAATTTAATTAAACTTCAAATACTACTAATCTTATTTTTTAATGAATTACTCCATCCGTCCACGATTAAGAATCTCATTTTTAAATGGCGCAGGTTTTAAGAAATGTTAAGAAAAGTGACGGAAGAAAGTTAGTGGAATAGAAGTCCCACTTGTATATATATTATTTTTAAATGATATGCGAGTGAAATGAGTCAGTGGAATGTGAGGTGTCTTTACCATTTATGGTAACTATGAACCATGACTCTTATTCGTAGACGAACCAAAATGGAAAAACGGGACTATTATTCGTAAACGGAGGGAGTATTAAATACTATCTCAATTACTACTAAAGTACTAATATTAATAAAGACAATTAAACAAAACCCTATTCAATTAATCTTGTCCATAATTACAAAAACAATATGCCATAAATATCGAGATACACAAAATCTTATACTCACGATGGAGTAAAAGGAATTCAATTTCTGTATCATCTTCTTCAAATATGAATTTGCGATAGTGAATTCAGTTTGTAGAAATCACTATACGCTACAGCTATGGGGATCTCGTTTAAGGTTTCCAAAACCGGCCGGCGGTTTCGCCCGAAACCGCCGCTGTCGAACGCCGTCGTTTTGCGCGCCAACGACGAAGATTTGAACGATGCGCCGATTGCTGCGTCGAAGCAGAAAACCGATGCTATCGCGTTTCCTGCTGCTCGGAAGCTGGTGCGATTGCTGATTTCCGCCTTAGTTTTGCGTAATTTGGCGATTTTCGAATGCAATCCGCTGTTATAACTTATAGGTTATATGGATTGTAGAATTACGTCGGATTTTGGGGTTTTGAATGCAATTGCATTGGGAGATATGAGACCGCGAAATAAATGTTAATTCACTTAATTGAGATGTTTGGTTTAAAGATAAAGATGATTAATTTTGTTTTGACACAGTGAGAAAAAAGGGAATTTTGATTTTTTTTTTCTCTGCTTTGTTGCTTGAATGATTGAATCGAGTTCATTTTGTAATTATATCTCTTTTAATTGGACAGGGAGATGACAGGGAGAATAATGGAATATCTAAAATTGATGGTATACAAAAGTCTTCTGCTCCTTTATCTTAAAATATATAGCTTCATGGTGATTAAATTTTAATAACTACTGTGCTTTTTTCTCTGTTTCTTCTTCCCAGAGAATGAAGTTTCATTCACTCTTAAGCTTTTTCCGGATGGATATGCAATTGGGAAACCTGTTGAGGTCTGCCACACATTCTGCACCTTTTAATTTTTGCATGGGAGTAATTAAGGCTCTCATGTTAAAAGTGTTTTTTTGGTATGTGTTGCTTGACTGTGTTTGCTATGAATCTTCAGAATGAATCCGGGAATCAGACATCAATCGATGTACCAAAGCTCTTGCGTCCATTTGATAGAGCATCCGAGGCTCTCTTTTCGGTAGGTTTGCAGTTTATGTCTCCACTTTATGTAGTTGACTAGTTGTTGATTCACTTGATATGGTTTGTTAGGAAAAGTGATCTCATCACCCATAGTCCTTTTAATGTTGGATATGCATTTGTAATGTTGTGCTCGGATCAACATATATATTGGGATCAGTAGGTCACTCTTGTGGTGAAGAAGTTTTGAGTTGCAAATCTGGATCACATATTCACATGTTTTATCGCAACTCTCTAGTCAATGTCTTCATATTAGAACCTATCTACATTTTTGTGTTAATTACTACTTTGAAGATGAAACTTACTTTTTTTTGGTGACAGGCGATTGAATCTGGTCGATTTCCTGGAGATATTCTGGATGATATACCATGCAAATATATTGATGGGACACTTGTCTGCGAAGTAAGCTATCCAATGTTCACAATAGTTTTTCTTAATGCTTTTTAAGTGAAACATAAATATGCAACAAAATTTATGTTATCACAGGTGCGGGATTATCGGAAGTGCTTTGCTGAAGGAGTTAATGTGGCTTCTGGAAAAATCTCAGCTACAATTAACAGAGTGTCCCTTAAAATGACACTTGAAAATATAGTGAAGGATATTCCATCTATTTCTGAAAATGGTTGGACATATGGTGATCTGATGGTAAGTGATCCTCTGCTCTAACTCTTGCAGTGGAAGGATGACTTTCTTACTTGGAATTATTATTTTTTTTGGGTAAAGGAAGTGGAGTCTAGAATATTGAGAGCTACACTACCACAACTTTGCCTAGATCCATCCCCACAGCTAGACAAACTATCTGAAGATCCAGTTCAAAATAAGGTTTGTCTATTCTTCATTTTCCTATATGGTGATTAATTTTCATGATTTAATATTTGGTTTGCCGTTGTGTTTAGTTAAATTTAGAACCACACAGCATGCGAAGGAAAAGATTGAGGCAAATTTCTGAAGCGAATAACCTCCAGAGAGCAAGTCTTGGTAGAGTTTCGGAAAGTTCTAGGTTGGGAGACACAGTAACTTTAGTGCAGCAACTTGCCTATGAGAATACAAACAGTCAAAATAATGTTCCGAGTGCTATGCTTCAACCAAGAAGCAATAGCTTTGGGTCGGATGGCTCTCTTCTGCCTTCACCTATGGCATCTCACCAGCCAAAGTATAGTGGTGGTGGAAGCCCAAGAATGATGAAGGATCAGCGGACAGGAGCACTTTTGAATGCATCAGTAGGTTCTCCTGGTGGGCAGGGCATGATGATCCCATCCGCTGATAACACTTCGGCTTCTCTTCATGGAAAGAGGGATAATCAAGATGGGAAGCCATCTCTGTTGACCAACAAGAAGGCTAGGCTTACGCATACAGGGGCTAAGGGGAATATACAGCATTTAAGTTCACAGATGGATACTTTTCACGGTTCTGAACTGCACTGGAAGAACACATTATCACAGCAGCAGTCAATTGGAAGAGAAATGCAGTATACTGACAATGGCATTCAAAAGTTCCCTCAGCAGGTATTTGAAGGGGTCCAAAATCAGGTAAGAGGGCCTGATGGTTGTGTGGCCATGGGAGAAACAGAATTGGCAATTATTGACTCCCAGCAGTCACATTTGCAACAAGAGATGCTGCATCAGATGATGAGATCCGGCTTATCGCAATCTCCTTGGAACAATCTTGGAGAGCCTCTTGATAATAACTCCAGAAAGGAGGACCCTTTCCAAAAGAGAAAATTGGTTCAGATTCCTCGTGTTTCTGGTGGTGGCCTACCTCAATCTCCTTTGTCGACAAGATCTGGGGATTGTTCTAGTGGTTCCATGGGGCATCAATTTGGAGCTGCTGTAACTAGTAGGCTTGCTTCACAAAAGGATAAAAATGCAGTCACATCTGTTGGCGTTGGTGGCAATCCGTCTTTCACTTCAAGTGCTAATGACTCGGTGCAGAGGCAACATCACGCACAGGCAGCTGCAAAACGCAGATCTAATTCTCTTCCTAAGACTCCTGCAGTAAATGGGGTTGGATATCCAGCAAGTGTTGGCAATATGAGCATCCCAATAAATGCAAGCTGCCCTCCTGTTGGAAGTCAGGCATTGGGTGATCAGACCACGGAGAGATTCTCGAAGATAGAAACAGTAGCTATGAGGTATCTCTGAAAATCAATATGCCATAATTTTCATCAGCATTTTAATTTAGTTTTCACACCACCGAATCATCAACCTAGATTCCATATTTTCATATTCTGTCTTGTCTTTAACTGTTAGTTTGATGTCAGATATAATGAGATCTCCTTTGTGTTCCTTGTGACATTATCTTTTGCTTTCAGGTATCAACTTAATTGCAAAAAGGGTAGGGACGATGAGTATCCTATGAGCAAGTCTAGCACGTATTCAACTCAACAGCTGATGTCTCATTTGTCGAGTGATTCAAACAATGAGAGTTTGAAAGATAAAACGCGTCAAATGCCACTGTCAAATTCCCTGGTTGATTGCAGCATGAATGTTTGCAAAAGCAAGATTTTGAACTTCATTCAAACAGAGCGGATTCTTCAAGGTGAATTAACATTCTAAACATATTTACTATATTATCGGAAAACTGAACTTGGCTGATCCTGATAATTGATCTGTCAGGTAATACCTTCCAAGTTGTTCCGAACTCCAGAACTACGATGATCATGTCGGAGAAACCAGATGACGGTGCCGTTGTAATTCATATAGGGGAAATAGAGAGTGCTGGATACTTGGCCGCAGAGAATTACCTTCCAACATTGCCAAATACTGTAAGCTTTTCGAGTATCAATTTTCTTTTATAAGCACATTGGTTATGACCAAAATGGCCATAGTTCTGTATTTGATTACTCATCTCGCTCTTTCCTTGTGTTTGCTTGTGCAGCATATGGCCGACCTACTCGCATTGCAGTATTCTAAACTGGTATGTTAGCATCCCTAAGTTAAAAAAATCTGCGATTTATTCCAATTTGTTGCTAATAATATATACGTGAGCAGATGATTCGGGAAGGCTATTACATGGAGGATCGCGGTCGTCAACCAGAACTTGTTCGGATGAATCACAGCTCAGGGACCCAGCCCAATACTCCGAGAATTTCTCCCCCTAGTGCATCATCTGAGATGCAGCAGTTTCTCGAAGGTGTTCTGTTGCAACAACCGAGCGATGCTGCAAAACCTAGTAATAGTGGTAATTCAACCTCATTGCAGAACCTACAAGGCCCAAGGATGCTGCCTCCAGGCAATACTCAGGCGGTTCAAATGTCTCAAGGACTTCTACCTGGGATTTCAGTGTCTTCAAGGCCTCAGCAACCCGAACAACTGCCGCCTATGCAACAGCATCCTCGACAGCCACAGCAGCATCCCCAGTCCCAAAGGAGGCTCTCAACGAACCCGATGCAGAATCCGAATCATGTAGCTAAGAATGCTAATATGCAGTTGGGACCTCAAACCACAAACAAGACTACAGCTCCCGAAAAACTGCCGCCTAAGAAACAGAAACCTCGACAGCCACAGCTGCATCCCCAGTCCCAAAGGATGCTCTCAACGAACCCAATGCAGAAGCCGAATCATGTGGCTCAGAATGCTAATATGCAGTTGGGACCTCAAACGACAAACAAGACTACAGCATCCAAACAACTGCCGCCTAAGCAACAGCAACCTCGACAGCCACAGCAGCATCCCCAGTCCCAAAGGATGCCCTCAACGAAGCCGATGCAGAATCCGAATCATGTAGCTCAGAATGCTAATATGCAGTTGGGACCTCAAATGACAAACAAGACTACAGCTCCCCAGTGTCAGCTGACGCAACAGCAGCAACCATCGCAACTTCTTCAGCCGCAGCAGCAGTCAACAGTGCAGAGAAAAATGATGCCTGGCATTGGAAATGTCAGCAACGGCGATATTAGCAGTAATATGGCGGGGCCTGGAGGTGGAGGTTTGGGTAATGCCACGGGAATTGATGGGGCTAGGGAGGTGAGTGGATCCAGCATTTCTGCGCCGGTGGGGTCTGTGCCAAACATAGGAAACATGAATCAGAACCCGATGAATCTGACTTCCGCTGCAAGTCTTACTAATACCACTAGATCCGGGGCGCTCACTCCGCAGCAAGCAGCTTACATGAAAAAGACGATGGGAAAGCAGAACCGAGCGAATATGTTGGGGAACCCGCAATCGAGCATTGGAGGCATACCTGGAGCTAAACAGATGCATCCAGGATCTGGTGTTTCCATAAACCGGGCCAATACAGGCCGGATGAAACGTGCAACTAGACCTAAGGTACCAGGAATGAATCATAACAAGAACCAGCAGCCTCAACAGCAGCTTCAGCAGCAACAAGAACAACACCAGCTTCAGCAGCCTCAGCAGCAGCAGCAACAACAACAACTACAGCAGCATCCACAGCCACAGCAGCAAGAAACAACTCCACCATTGCAAGCTGTCGTTTTTCCTCCACATGTCGGATCACCCCCAAGCGTGGGGATACCCCACCAAATGAATAAGCAACAGCCCCAGAAAATGAGTCAGAGAACTCCTATGAGCCCACAGCTGAGTTCACGAGCCATTCATCCGATGGCTGCTGGCAGTTCAGAAGCCTGTCCAGTAGTCATCAGTTGAGCTCACACACAATGGGCTCAGTCGCAAGTATCCCAAACTCTCCAATGGAGTTGCAGGGTGCCCAAAAAAGTAACTCTGTCAATAATACATAGTGCTGATGAGTTCCTTCCGGTCCGGCTTGGCTGTGAACCAGGAACTGCGTATATATACATACTAGGACCAAATTAGAAGTTGAAGCTGAACCGAGAAGCATTGATGATTGTTGTTCGGACCAAATAAAACGTAGAATGAAGAAGCCCTTTCAGTGGGAAAAGAGTACATAATACATTTCCTCCTTCAAAGTGAGACAGTGGTAATTACTGATACTGATTTTGTAAATATAGGAGATACTATATTCTCCTTTGTTGGATTAGGTTTATTTATTGTTAAGTTAGCATACATAGCTTTGTTTAAGCTGTTAGCTCTCTTCCTTCTCAGTTCCTCAAATTGCACCAGGATGAATTAGGCATTGCTATCTATACAAGATTCCTCAAAAATATAAATGTGTAGATGAAACAGTGTTTTACACATGCACTGAATCTTTTAAGATCACAGCTGCATCTGATTTTTTTTTAGTAGAAACTGCATTTGTTTTATAAAAAATGGAACATGATCAATACTCCCTCCGTCCGCCATTAGGAATCTCATTCATGGGCGGCACGGGTTTGAAGAGATGTTAAGAAAAGTGGGTGAAAAAAAGTTAGTGGAATAAGTGTCCCACTTATATATATTAGTTTTAAATGAAATGCGAGTGGAAAGAGTTAGTGGAAGGTGAGACCCTATTACTATTTATGGAAAAAGTGAACCGGGACTCTTATTTGCGGACGGGCTAATATGGAAAAATGAGAGTCCTATTCACGGACGGAGAGAGTATCAATTATCAAAGCTTAAAACTTTGGAATGGAACACGTGATCGCCATTCAAATAAAAGACATAGTACATTAATAAAAAATTGAAAATATTTTATGGACTGAGCAGTTTAATTTTTTTACACTCTACTAGTATAATTGATTGATGATTTAGTCAGTTTATTTAAATCCAAATAGTACTTATTTTATTTAATTAACATGATTCGGATTCTGTTTGTCGCTGATCTTCATATTTATTGCTAAAATCCACTTCTCAATTTAGTCAGAATCCCTAATTCTATTCATCCTTCACTCCGAATCCCTAATTTTCTTGCAGATTTGTGAAAGAGGTAAGTTGATTTTTCCACTTAATTTTTTTTTTCTGCTACTGAAATATAGCATTGCACGAGGAAATTGAAATGTTGCTTGAACATCAGAAGGCAATGGTTTATCAAGTCTAGAGTGATTAATAATGTTGCATTTCAGAGATAAATCTATTTCTGCACCATTTTGATTTGAATTATAATTTCATTTCTTCTATTGTTTTAAAAAGAGCAGCAAATGATTTTATATGATCTTTAACATTATATGTTTATTGATTAGCATTTCCAGAACAATTTTGATGTCAAAAAGTTTGTTTCACTTTTGATTATGTAGTAATGCTTGAATCTTCAGATTGGATAGATAGACTTTAGATTCATATAATTGAGAGAATTCATGTCTGCCTTTCTTCAACAACTCGGAAATGAAATTTGAAGCTCGTACCGCGATGCTTGGTTATGTTCCGTCTTTACTGAGTATGAAATTTTTAATAGCCGTGTATGTTTATGCATAGTTTTCGTGCTTCCTGTCCTTACAGATGAGGCGATGAGCTAGTTTGGAGTCTTGAATAAGTTCGTTTTCGAAGCAGTTGAAGGAACTATGTTAGCTGCCAATGTGCTCTCATTTAGTTCCCCTTTAGAAGTAGGTCTTGAAAAATCTAGTAGTTTCGCTGTTTCACGGAAAAATGCAGTACTTAAGGCCAAATGCAAGCCCAACCGTGTAAGCACAGGCATCAGATCGTCTTTACAGTCGGTTGTAGCTCCAGAGGTTGATAAAGACTTCACCTCTGCTCAAACCCGGGTTAAGATTTTATCTGAAGCGTTGCCCTTCATCCAAAAATTCCGTGGCAAGACTATTGTTGTCAAATATGGAGGAGCAGCGATGAAATCTGAGGCCCTGCAGGCATCTGTGATTGATGATGTCGTACTTCTTTCCTGTGTCGGTCTCCGTATTGTATTTGTCCACGGAGGCGGGCCTGAGATCAACCACTGGCTTGGCAAGCTGAATATCGAGCCAAATTTTCTTAATGGGCTCCGTGTCACGGATGCATCAACCATGGAGATTGTGTCGATGGTGTTGGTTGGTAAAGTGAACAAGCAGCTCGTTGCGCTGATCAACAAAGCTGGCGGGACTGCGGTCGGGTTATCGGGAATCGATGGCCGGCTTTTGACTGCTCGGCCATCTCCCAACGCCGCGCAGCTTGGTTTTGTTGGGGACATTGCAAGTGTTGACCCCACGGTCATCCGCCCGCTTATCGACAATAACCATCTCCCCGTGATCGCCTCCGTCGCTGCTGATCCGACGGGACAGGCCTACAACATAAATGCAGACACGGCGGCTGGCGAGCTGGCAGCAGCATTGGGCGCGGAGAAGCTGATATTGTTGACGGACGTGGCCGGGATACTGGAGGACCGGAACAATCCGGAGAGCTTGGTGAAGGAAATCGACATCAAGGGAGTTAAGAAGATGATTGAAGAGGGGAAGGTGGCTGGTGGGATGATCCCGAAGGTCAACTGCTGCGTGAGGTCTCTGGCTCAAGGTGTTCGGACGACGAGCATCATCGATGGGCGGCTGAAGCATTCTCTACTTCTTGAGATTCTCACAGGTGAAGGTG
Source organism: Salvia hispanica (assembly GCF_029641045.1). Taxonomy (NCBI): domain Eukaryota; kingdom Viridiplantae; phylum Streptophyta; class Magnoliopsida; order Lamiales; family Lamiaceae; genus Salvia; species Salvia hispanica. The sequence continues at coordinate 47,039,680 of NC_142697.1, forward strand.
CTGGAACGATGATCTCTGGCTGAGAAGTATTGCTGGTAAACAGTAAACTAATCTTGTTTTTTTTTTGGAAATGTCAATTTATAATTTCTCATGAAATGGAACCATGTTGGAGTTGATATTTATTTTTGATTTCCCCTTAAAGTTGAGACTTTGTCATGCTTTTTTTCCATAAATTTGCTAAGCAAAATGTAGACACAATTTACAAAATGAACATTGCACATTCAAGAAGGAAAATTCATTATATCTGATTCAAATGGATTCCAATCATGTTCTTGCACAATGGGAAACTAAATTTCCACTCAACAAAAAGATAGAATCAAATCACAGATGATAAAAAGGTGAACTTGGATTCTACCTTTCATCTATTTGAAGCTAATTCATGCGAAAACTTGCATCGATCCCCAAAGTGACACCTTCCTTGACCAAAGTAACGACATTTCTGTTGATTTTGCTGGTAAACTGGTCGAATCCCTACTGCATTTGTATTCCGTATATGGTAAGCGAAACTTTGCTGTGAGTATCCCATATTTTCCTTGAATGCATGCCTTTGTACTGGAAAATCGCGATGATTGGGATATGAAGGAAAGATCTGAGGATGCCCTCTTACAGGACTTCTGTAAATTGGATACTTCAGATGTCGTTCTTCTTGAGTCGGGCTCTTCAAAATAGGAACCATACCGGGACGCGGATCTGTCTTTTGGGCTCTTTGAAAGTTGCAGTTGGTAGCCATCAAAGGCTGTCTTCGGCTATAATTAGGATTCGCATCCAGCTTTACTGGCTGAGTTGGAATCTTCAATTCCTGAGTTGCAGTATAAAAGTGAGCTTCATGCTGCAGCTGTTGAGGGCGGTTGATCTGTTGGTCTGGCTTGTTTCTCTTGTATTCGTGTCTTCCTTGCTCGTTTATTGCAGCCCTGATATATACAAGTGAAGCGATAATCACTAACTAGGGTAGAAGCTAATCTATGATGTTCAAATTGGATCTGTGTTTTCTTTAACTAGAGAGGTTTACTCACCTCTGCGTTTGTCGCTTTTCCTTCTGCTGTATGCGCGCTTCCCTGTTGGAACGAGCAGCGCCACCTCTAGCATGCTTTTCGAACAAAATTCTCTGCCTCTCTCCCTCATCTTCCCATTTCTGATTTACAATAAGGGTAGTTTTAACACTTGAATGGTGGATATATGCAAAATTATAAACAAACAAACACACACACAAAACACACCTGTCTCATTGTTTTCAACCTATAGAGATTCCTGCCTTTGATGAGCAGAGGATGAAGTGGAGGCAGTGGTTTCTCTCCTTTACTCCACAGCACTTCGATCTGCTCAAACAACGAAGAACGCTATTTTATACTCCACGCGAGAGAGATAGACAAAGAGAGCCGAGTGCTACTAATACATTGCAAGAACTACAACAAAATCAAAGACGAATGATGTGTTCACCGTGAACGTGTGTTGCTGCTTGGCAGCACCATAGCTCTCCTTCAAAATCCTCCCCGCAACAATCCTCGTTCCACAGACACCCCCTTTGGAACTACGAGACACAATACTGAACCTGAACAACATCAAGGTGGATCCATGGTAACTATCTCCATTCAAATATGTAAAGAATCGATAAAACTCAATAGAGACAAAGAGTTACTCGTCATAAACATTCTGTTCAAAGATGACTACGTCTCCCTTGCAAGCATCACCTGCTCGAATACGAAGTTCAAATCAGACACGGAACATCAAAAACACCAGCCTCTCGAACCCAAACAATAACACAACTCACCTTTGCAGTTAAACACAAAACTAGACTGTGGATACTTAGCCTCCCCACCACCATTGACAATACTGAAAAACATAACCACGGAGATCAATGACACTGGCTTAAAAACACAAAAATCGAATCGAAAATGCGTAGAACATTACTCCACATGCTCCTTAATCCTCTCTATCAGTATGTCTTTCTTCCCACTCAGCCTTAATCCATGATTCCTTAAATAAATCTTGCATTCATCCACCTTCAATTTTTCAACCTCACCACCTGCCATTATCGGATAACATTAACACCTTAGGGGCTTCTTGGTACGATGGAATGGAATGTGATTCCTACTTCCATTCTATTCATTTGCTTGGTGTGATGGAATGAACGAGTGAATGGATGAAAATGCAAAGGAAATCCAAGGAAATTAACATTTCATTCCTATCTTCATTCCATTCCAACCTCCATTTCATTCCACCCTCGTTCCATTCCATCATACCAAGCACGCCCTTATTGATTCTGAGAAAATGTATGATTACACACACAAACACACAGTCATGAAATTGCTCAATCGAGCCAGAATACAAAAGCAAACCTTCAATCATTTTCCTAATAACTTCATAGCTCTTTTTATCCTTCTCATCAAGCTCATCTCCCTCTTCATCGCGACTGATGCAAACAACCAAAAAAATCCAATTTCAAAACAAACGCAAAATATAGAAGCTGAATCTCAATAAACAACCAATTTACACGAGATTAAACGCAATATCGAGAAAGAGCTAGTCGATTACTTGATCTTCGATTTTCGCTTTAGCGAGAGATTTGATAGCGTCAATCGGGTCTCCTCAATGTCGAAATTCGGATCGTTTAGCGAATCATCGGAAAATTGTGAACCAGATTCCGATTCGGTGTAGCAATCTTCCTCTGGAAATTCCATTGATTCAGATCGAAACCTTGAGACCGATTGAAAAGCTAGGGATTTTGGGAGGTTTAAATTGGCTGCTTAATTTCTTTGATTTGTGTGTTCTTCCATTTTTCAAAAAATGTAACCGTTGGCAAAAGTAAATGAGGCCTCTTGAAATAGATTATTATTAAAAGGGTAAATAATTGTTTAAAGAGTAAATGTCAAAATTGGTTATAAACATATAGTCAGAATACTAATTTGGTTCAAAATATTCACTTTTCGAAAATCGAGTCCTAAACATTTGTAATCGTTATTGAAGTGGTCCTAAACATTTGACATCGTTGTTAAAGTGATCTTTTTCCGTCAAAAACTAATGGTCAATGCCTAATTAATGATTTTTTAAACTTAATAATATACAAATGCATAATTAATTAAACACAATTAAATATAAAATTAATAAAATGCTAAGAAATTCCAAAATCTACTATTTATCCCTCTTTTTCCTTCTCTTCCATCTCTCCTTCGTTCTTCCTAAATGGAATCTCTCTATTCTTCTCTCCGGCGCTCAACGTCGTCGCGTCTTTCTCTCTCTGCTCGCTCTTCCACAAATCGTCGTCATCGTGTGTTTCTCCGCATTGCTGCTGTCCGATATCAAAATCGTCGTCGTCCACCATTGTTGTCGCCGTCCATTGCTGGAAGAGAAGGAAAAAGAGGGAGAAATAGTCGATTTTGGAATTTTTTAGCAATTTATTAATTTTATGTTTAATCTTGTTTAATTAATTATGCATTAATATATTCATTAAGTTAAAAAACCATTAATTAGGCGTTGACCGTTAGTTTTTTACGGAAAAGGACCACTTCGACAACGATGTCAAATGTTTAGGATTACTTCTTTAACGGTTTCAAATGTTTTGGACCCGATTTTCAAAAAGTGAATGTTTTGGACCAAATTGGTATTCTGGCTATATGTTTAGGACCAATTTGGACCTTTACTCTTATTTAAATCACAAGTTTGGTCAAAATCTAGTTTGTCCCACAAAGTTTAAAATCTGCTAATTAAATCACAAAGTTTCAATTTTTCTAATTTATCCCATGGGTCGAATTCTAGGTTGAATATTTGCATCTTTACATTGAAATCCATCTTGAAATCTCAATCCAACAAGATCAAGCTCCTTGTGATCACACTTTGGATTATATACGCATATTTTTCGTGATTTAAATCTCAACCCATCTTGATATCTCAATTCACGTAAATAAAGATTGAAACTTTGACTCATGATTTAATTAGCAGACTGAAACAAAGATTGAAACTTCGAAATCTCAATCTTCATCTATTTTAGATTCCACCTAAAATTCGACTCGTGGGATAAACTAGAAAAATTGAAACTTCATGATTTAATTAGCGGATTTCGAATTTTGTGGGAAAGACCAGATTTTGACCAAACTTAATGATTTAAATGGCTATTTATCCTTATTAAAAACCGCTTCACATTTTTAATACTACTAACTTCGAATATGGTGAAAAATTGTAGGAACTTTTGTCACCAACAAGTCAACATAGTTTTTCATATCCAATTTGAAATTTTTATGTATTTTACCTTGAAATGACATCGTTTTGGCCTATCAGAAGAATTTGAATACTATTTGAATTTCAACTTTCTAACTTTTAGGCAAAGTATATATCTATGTTAATTTAATTAGTAGTCTGGTTTTGATACTTCTCCACAACCTTTTCAATGATGGGAAGTTAGAGAATACAACAAGAAAGGCTTCTCATATTCCAAGATGTGTGAGAATATGCTTTGTAATGTCTTTCAAAACAATTGTAAACAATTTGGTTAAGAATAAATTACTTCTCTTATTGGATCATAAGACTATTAAAATACTTCAAAACTTGTCTTTCACTTCACAAAACGAAAACCACACGATAAGTTTCACTCATTTAAGAGTCTCTTAGCAAGTAGAGAAAGGCAGGCTCAAGTTGAGGTGTGAATTTCTCTTTTTCTCTCAAATTAACCAAAAAATTGAACTACAATTTTTTTATGTGACATGAAAAATTTGTTGTGAATCATGTGTTATGTTTAGTATATATTTCAGCATTTATTTTTTCTATATTTTTACAGAGTTGAAAAAAATGGTGGTAGCATCATCTCTTGTCTCTCCTCTTTGCACATGGTTAGTGGCAACATGCTTGAGTTCATCAAGTGAGAGTAAGAATTTAGATAAAAATTCAAGTTATTTTCAATGCCAAAAGAAGGTGAGGAGGAGGAATTTGGTGGCTCTTAGTAGCAAAAATGGTGGATTCAGCTCTTTGATGGAGTTTTGTCGTATCGAGCCTTGCGAAGAGTATTGCAGTTCTCGCGCGTTGTTTGGTGTGCGTGCATTTGCGGATCTTGGATCCAAGAACCGGAGGCCAAAGCAATTGAGCCGAGCCCGTGGTTCAGGTAAATAAGTGTTATAAAGGTTGTTGTTTTTGGTAATTATTCGATTTTGTCACATCGTTTTAGTATATCATATAGGAAAATGTCTCAAAATTGAAACATTGGTTTTCCTTGCAATTGTTCTAAGATCGAGATGTTTTAGTTAAAAAAGCTAAAACGATGAGACAGAATCGAATATTTACTTTTTTTTTAACATATTTTGAAAGTCAAAATATATATAAGTTGTATGCACAAATTTAATATTATAACACGACGACGAAGTGCAACTCAGCTGTTAAGACAGATCATTAACTTTAAATTAAATTCCACGTCAGATGAGGAGAAAGCCGTAGCGTCTACAGAGACGAAGAAACCAAAATCGAAGAAAAGACGCGTCGTCGTTACGGGATTGGGCGTCGTGTCACCACTTGGACACAATGTGGATGAATTTTATGGCAATCTTCTTCAAGGCATCAGTGGAGTTAGCCAGATTGAGTCATTTGACACTACTCAGTTTCCCACAGTAAATTTTTTTTTTCACTTTTTCCTCACTGTAAAATTTCCTCAAAATTTAGTGGTGTTTGATGCTTTTCATCAACAGAGAATTGCAGGAGAGATCAAGAATTTCTCAGCAGATGGTTTCATCTCAAAGAAGATTGCAAAGAGAGCAGACAAATACATGCTTTACCTTCTTGTTGCTGGTAAGAAGGCTTTAACAGACGGTAAAGTTACAGATGATGTCATGAAGGAGTTAGACAAGGGTAAATGTGGCATTTTGATCGGTTCCGCCCTCGGGGGCATGAAGGTAATTTGGCTCCGCGATCGATGAGAGATCTTGTCTTAAGTTGTTGCTAGAGCTGTCAAATGGGCTTTTTTAGAGGCCCGCTATGATATGACAATTGGGTCGGGCCGGGCCGGGTTGGCATTTTGGGCCTTAGAACGTGGTGCAGCCCGAGATCGGGTTGTGTCTTGATTTGATGGCTCTAGTAGCGGTTTCGGGTTTATGTCGTTGACTGTGTTCCTTGTGTACTTTTGGTAGGTCTTTGGCGATAGTGTTGAAGCATTGACCGTGTCGCATAAGAAGATGAACCCTTTCTGTGTGCCTTTTGCTACGACGAACATGGGCTCAGCCGTTCTAGCAATGGAGTTGGTGAGTTGCGTTCGCGGTTTAAGATTTTTAGACGGATTAAAATCATGATAAAATTCATAAAACCACGAAAGGTCGAAAGGTCAAGATAGCGAACGATGAAATTTTGTGCGTAAATTGCATTGCAGGGGTGGATGGGTCCGACCTACGCAATTTCTGCAGCATGCGCCACGAGCAATATATGCATACTAAATGCAGCAAAGCATATCATACAAGGGGAAACCGTAAGTGACCGTGTTTCGTGTTACATCTCGTGTTTCATTACTCGTTTACGCTTGTCTGAAATCCGGACTGAGCGGAAACGTGCAGGATGTTATGCTATGTGGTGGCTCTGATTCTGCAATAATTCCAATAGGTTAGTTTTGATTCATTTGTGATCAAATTTATCTCCAATTGTTACATGATTTAATCAATGTTATCTAAATAAAAAGGAATTGGAGGATTTTCTGCTTGTGGAATACTTTCAAGGAAGAATGATGAGCCAACAAAAGCTTCTCGTCCATGGGATATGGTATTTTAAATTATGTCACATTTAAAAAATTCAATTAAAATTTTACTAATATTTCAAATTAATTAACTTACGCTAAAATTCGATGTACGATATGTATAACGGAGTAGCAAAGCGATGGATTGGTCATCGGAGAGGGGGCGGGCGTGCTACTACTCGAAGAATTGGAGCATGCAAAGGTAAGCTTCGATTTTACTAAAGCAAATAATCTAGCACGCGAGAAACTCTATTTCAAATACGTTACTTCCTCTATTTCTCTCAATTGTAGCAAAGAGGCGCGCCTATATACGCCGAGTTTCTAGGGGGAAGCTTTGCATTCGATCCATGTTATACAACGGACCCACACGCTCATGGTAGAAGTTCGTGTTCTTAGCTACACAAACACCTCCAACTACTACTCATACGCTTTACGTTCCAAATTGAACGATTCTCGGGTTTGTTTATTGCGAATTCAGGTGAAAGTTGTGCTCGTTGTATAGAGACTGCGTTGGCTGAATCACGAGTCGATAGAGAAGATATCAACTACATAAATGCTCATGCTGCATCGATACAAGCATTCGACTTAGCTGAATACCAATCTATTACACATTTGTTTGCACAAAATTCTGAGGTTATTACTTTATATCTCATCTCATCTCTTGTTTGGATTTATGTTGTGATTTTTAATTTATTTTTACCTCAGCTAAGAATGAACTCAACAAAATCTATGATCGGTCACCTATTAGGGGCTGCTGGGGCTGTCGAAGCTATAGCAACTATCAAGGTAAACTTGATCAAATTTTGTAAATTGTAATAGTAATTAGTCAATTTGAATCTTCATGCTAGAAGATTTGATTTTGATTTCATGGTGTAGGCTATAGAGACAGGATGGATCCATCCAAATATCAACCTTGAGCATCCAAACCGAGGCCTGGTACTATTTTCGTGTTCGTGCTCGTTTTCCTATTCGGTTTTTCTATCACGTGCACATTTATGATGTCATTCAATACGTTTCAGGATTCAAGTGTTCTCGTTGGCCACGAGAAGGAACGCCTCGACGTTAAAGTAGCACTCTCTAACTCATTCGGATTTGGGGGGCCTAGCTCGTCGATTTTGTTTGCCCCTTACTACGGAGACTGATCATTGTGTATATATAGCAATTGGCATATAATTAAAATGCAATGTTCCACATCTGTTCGAATAATATCACAATGAGATACGAGTTGGCGTGTGAGGCTGATTCGAGTAAGGTGCGGGCGGGTATCAAAGATAAATGCATAAAACTAGAATACTCATGTTTTTTTTCTATAAAACGGGAAACACAGAGGAAGATAACAAGCATAAGCTATATGTTTCTCAGACATCTTGGAATCAATTCGTCTCATAGTACGAAATCTCTATATTTTCCGACATGCTTAGTTTCCAAAATCCGCCAAAAAATTGGAAGCAGATCCCTTTTCTAGTGGTTTCAAAAGATAAAATGATAGAATGAGCCAAGAAACTGCAATACCACGTTAGCAAGATCGGAGCAGCTCATCAAACAGCAAATGGGGGAATGATCAATAAAGCTTGCTCTTGATATAGAAGACGAGAAACACAACTCCTAGAACAACAGCAACGGGGGCCCATTTCCGAATCAGAGCCTACATGATAGTTCAATGACGGATAAATACGTTAATAGAGTATGATAGTTCAATAACAACACTCAACAGATTCATCTTTCTATAAACAACTGATCAGTTTTGCATGCGCGATCCTTCACGCCTCTGAAGTCTGTTTTGTGGATCAAACCTTGCTGGTGAAACACATGTTTCTTATTTATATTTATGAACATACAAACATGGTTTTCTCACATTAAGACCTCAAAAGTTGGTGCTGAAATCAGCAATTTTCAACAGTAAAAGGGGTTTAGTAAAATTTAAGAGGGTGATGTTGTATGTGATATTTTTGAAGGAGTTATCTAAAATTACTTTTCTCAGAAATAGAAAAACACCCTGTTACTACTTACTAGTGTGCATAAGTGAAAGCTGTAATCAGTCATACCTGACGGTTCAAATCTTTTGCCTTCTCTGCATAAATGCGGGATTCTGATGTTAAGCGACTGGACATCTGGCTGACCTCTGCAAAATATAGATCATTAGATATGCACACGACAAGGATTCATGAATATAAGTAAAAGTCTACAAAATTCAAACAAGGAAATAAGCATATTCTTCGTGACACAAGTGTCCTTCTAGTTAATGGTAGTGAAACACAATGCTCATCAAATACAAATTAACTCGGGACTGAATACTAAGTTTGACAAGGAGCCACTTACGGTCCAACTTTTCACCAACACCAAGAACTTCTTGTACATTGCGGGTCATTATCTGGTGAACTTCATAGAGTTCATCATTCAACTTTGAAATGTTCCGTTGAGTTCTTGTGTCCTGGTACAATTTTTTTGTCTTCTGTATAAATGTGTCTAGCGAATACAAGACAAGATCTCGATTAAAAACATGAAGTAATTGAAATAAGAAGAATGATATTAAGAGAAAGATAATGAAATGACTCACCGAATTTGATAAAAGCATAGGGTCTTGCAGCAGTTTCGATCTGATTCCCATATGTACGCTCAAATTCATTCTTGAGATCTTCGAGATATTGAAAGGCAAGCTTCTTAGGATAAGCACGGTCGCACATTGTCAAGTAGCATACACGGCCTTCAATAATATAACTAAGCAGCCACATTAAGGCTTAACTTTACAGCGAAGATAAGAAAGCAATAACACTAATAATAGTAACATTTTAAAATCACGTTGCCTGCTAATATTTAATATACTACTTATCTAATACCTAAATTATGTTGTGCAGCTATTATAATTCAACAGTTAACATCACACAGAGGGAAACATAACCAAGAAAGTAAAACTGTGACGTTACATGCAAACTACTAATGTAAAAATAGCCACAAGGAAGACAGGTAGATGTCAGCAAATCTATACACATGCATCTCCGATACAACATTTTGGTGAGTCAGTACAGTAAAAGTAGCCACCAGCTTAAACACAATGCATGCAAACAAGCAACAAAAAATCATAATTATTAAAAAGCATCCAAAGGATACTGAAATATATAAGGCCCTGTTTCGACAGACATCCTTGACGCCTCATTATGACCCCTCGACAGATTTTTGAACAAAGACTTCACTTGTTGTTTATAAAAGTCTGCATCGGACACATCACGCCCATCATCCAATCCCTCTGCCAACGGAAGGCCATCAGTAACACGAGCAATCATAGTCAACTTCACCATTTTTATTTCCTGAGCTCACACCTGCAAGATCAAGATGTCTATCAAAATCAATGAATACTAACAATTAAATCAGCTTGTAGAAAGAGTAAAACTAATTTCCCTATAGAAGTAACAAATGGAGTTACACTTTTTAGCTATTTCTAAGAAGACTACATCCCGAATTCCAGTCATCTACTTCGTTTTCTTCGATTCCAATCCGTGTACTTATACACCGATAATGGATAGAATTCACGCACTTCAACAAAATGTCCCAAATTGAACACAGGAAAACACTAGAAAATTAACCTTCAACACATTTACATGGAAATGAACAACTGAAATGAAACGCAGGCAAAAATTTCATGAAAATCGCATAAAAAAAGCAAAAAAATCCTGCAATCACCGATTTTCCCTTTCACTTTCACCATCATCGATCCTGATCTCCAAGCCCTAATCAACTGCTCTACCAATTTAACAACAATTACACTACCACAAAACAAATGAAATACCATCCCGAACATCCACACACGAATTCAGCCAATTTCCGAAACAAATCAACAGCACGAAACCTAAAAATCAGAATGTAAAATCGAATTCAAAAACGCAAATGAGCTGAATCAGCTACCTTTGACATGCGTCTGTGAGCTCCTTCCGTGTGCTTTTCGCGAATCCCCGATCTACAATATACAGAATTGTGCCCCGCAAATAGATCCTCCGCTCAAAATTCGAACGATCTGAAGGAAATATCGCGATTGCAATCTCAGAAATTTGAGGGTAATGAGATGTTGTCCTAATTTTGACTAAATTTGTGAGGGCGTTAACTTTTTTTTTTTTTTTTTTGCTGTTATCAATTTCAGGAATATGCATTTAATTTTGTTTTGACAATATTCCCAAAATCAATTTTCTCAAATATCGGTATAAACCCGTGAAATATATTAAATTAAAAGTAGATTAATTACAACTAGGCCTGAAAATTTAATCCGTGGGTTTCGGGTATTCCCGACCCAGCTTGAAACCCGAAATTATGGGTTCGGGTAGTTAATGTTAGGATTCTTTGGGTTTAGGGTATCTGAAACCCGTATTAGGGTACCCGACTGATACCCAATTAAACCCGATTAATTATGTATTTGTGATAAATATTTTGGGTTATAAAGTTCTTAGTTTACTATTTGGATTATGTTTGGTTGCTTTGACATTATTTAGATAATATGTTTGGTTGCTTTGACATTTCATTGTTCTATTATCTCGACTTTAATACTTCTTTACATTTGTGTTCAGTTCATGTTGCATTATTTATTACTTGTTATTTTTTGAAAATATATAGTTAATTAGTTAAGATTTCTCCATTTTATTTACATGTTCAGTTAATATCTTAAAAAATTAATCTCTTTTAGGTTTCAATTTATACTAAAAAAAAAATTTGTTTTAAAATTAAGTAGTGTCTATTTGTCTAATGTCTATTTTATAGTATAATGTAGGAGTAAAATTATAGTCAATAAATAGTATAAGTATTGTGTTATTTTAATAATTTATATTCTCAACACAATTTAATTTATATAAAAGAATAAATTTCAAATATAATAATTCCGGGTTTATGGGTACCCGATTAGTTGGGTTCGGGAACCCGCATCGGGTATTAGGATACCCGATTTCACATACGGGTCAGATATTAGGTGTGGTATTTTTGAGATTTCGGGTTTGGGTACCCACGGGTACCCGAATTTACACCCCTAATTACAACACCCAAATTGTAATTAAAGAAATTAGAAGGATCAAACTGTAATTTTCCGAATTTTGTAGCACTCCAATTTCGCACTAAAAACTGTTCAGTATAAACTCTTCAGCTTTTCAACATTCAACAATGCCAAAGCCTATTCAGATTCCCCAAATTCTGATTATATATTCAATCTCTTCTTCACTTTGTTCTACTTTTCGCTAAATCATTCGTTTCTCCAACCAATTTGTGCAGCTGCGAGACCTAATTTTGTGATCCTTAACCGCCGTATCAGCTCACGCAAGATGAACCGTGGCAGAGGCAACAACCGCCGCGACGGAGGAAATCGCGGCGGAGGTGGCGGTGGTAGGCAGCACTTTGCTGCCAGAGGGCGATCGCCGCAACCGACGGGTCAATGGGTGGCTCGTGGCGTGGTAATTTCACTTTATTGTTGAATGTCGATGTCATTTTTTGCTGGCTCCGTTGCCATCGAGTGCTTTGATTGATTTTTGCGTTCAATTTAGTAGGTTTTCCGTGGATGATATATATTTATAGAGCAAATACATAATGTTAATTTAGGTCAATTAGAGTTTAGAGTCCGGAAATTGATCAAATTATGAGTCATCCTCTGGATTTTGTGTTTATGTGGCGATGGAGGTGCGGCTGGAGTGAAGACTACCTCATTTGTTACAATATGATCACAATATATGATCTTGCTATGTTTTAACACACTAAAGTGGATAAATATCAAATTATATGTGCCAGACCTTTATAAGATATAGTTAGGAATCTATTTTCCCTACCTATGTTTTTTTATCTTGTGAAGAGTGCCGGGTTCGAGGTGCTCGGAATTTCTATAGACGTGTCACTGTTCTACTTTGCGATTTCAGGCTGGAGCTGGAGGTCATCTCGATGATGCTTCTTCCGGTAGTGGATCTGCCGAGATTGTGAGGAGAAATACAGAAACAGCATCTGTTGATGATGTAAGGAAGAAGTTTGGTGATGTGTTGTTGTCTTCAGAATGTCCAAGGGAGTCTAGCTCTGAATCTCGTGGATCTCCTAACGTGCCACCTAAAGATGTGAATTTCAAGGGAGTGCAATGTGTTCCTAAAACAGAACCGATTGTTCCATGTTACAACAATAGCTTTCCTTCATTACCAACAGACTCTAAGCTGAGTGAGAGCAGTATGAGTGTTAAATCATGGGATCGGAATTTAAAAAGTTGCAGTCCATCACACTACATCTCCACGTTTCCTCAGACAGTAGGTTGTCAATTCTCTCCTGAGGTTCAAAGTGGGAAGAAGGCAACTTCTGAGGGAGCTAGTGGGGAAACTAAATTTGGTAGCTCTGTTTCGCAGCACGATGGATTTTCTTTTGATATCTGTGAGGAGAGAAGGAGTAGCGGTGTGAAGCTGAAAACCCCTCTGCACAAAATAAATAAAGCCAAGAGGAAAGAAGAACTCCGAATGCAAGGAGACAATATAAAGGTTTTTAGGCCTGGCATGATTCTTCTGAAGGGTTATTTATCTTTAGATGATCAGGTGACATATTATGTTTATCCAATCATTGAAGTATTTACATTATATCACTTCAGTAATATACTTTGAATTGCTAGCATATAATTGAACATCGGATGAAGGTAGCTTTGCTTTGTCAATGTAGTTCATTAGATTGAAAAGGGTTGAAAGTTGAAACCTTTCATGCAATTTTGGGGCCTACGCAGTTAGTTCAATTCTTTCTTTATGATTTGGCCATAATAGAGAAGAAGGGCAGTTATTGTGTAGCATGCTCATTCAACCTCATCATGCCAGCCCTTTCTGTCCCTGGCTTGCAGAATGTATAAGAAAATGATAAATTTAGAAAAATGGAGGCACTCATCTTAGGAATATGTTAATGACTGCTAAAAAACATTATGATGGAGGATTTATGAAGCATTAGTCCTTTGAATAACTCGGTTTTTACCTGTGTTTAGGTCAAAATGGTCAAGTCATGCCGAGATCTTGGTAGGGGCCCTGGAGGCTTTTACCAGCCTGGTTTTCGTGATGGGGCAAAGTTACATTTGAAGATGATGTGCCTTGGTAAAAATTGGGATCCTGAGAAAGGTGAATATGGTGATCTGAGGCCTGGTGATCAAACCAAACCTCCCCCAATTCCCAATGAGTTTCAGTTGTTGGTCAAAGGAGCAATCGAGAAGTGCCATCAGTATTTAGAGTCAGATAATAAGGTGCTGAAAGCAAGAAATATTCTTCCAACAATGACTCCAAACATATGCATCATCAATTTTTACACAAAGACGGGCAAGCTTGGTCTTCATCAGGTTTGTGCATTCATTTTTCCCTACTGATTCCTGATGGTGAAATTTTTCTTAAATGAATTTAAATTATTCTGTCTATCGAACTCTGCTGGGTCGTAGTTAAGGTGCTACTACTGATTTTGCCCCTTGTTTGAAGTACTGATTTTGTTCCTGTTACATGTAGGACAAAGATGAAAGTTCGAAAAGTTTACTGGATGGACTTCCAGTAGTTTCTTTCTCTCTTGGGGACACAGCTGAATTTCTGTTTGGGGACGAGAGGGATGTCAACAAGGCAGATAAAGTTGAACTGGAATCAGGGGATGTGTTGGTTTTTGGTGGCAAATCTAGGCACATTTTCCATGGAGTTAGTAACATTTTAGCAGACACTGCTCCGAGATATCTTATGGATGAAACGCTTCTAAAACCCGGTCGTTTGAATCTCACATTCAGAGAGTACTGATGTGTACATTCAGAAGGATCAAACACGCACGCGCGAGTTGGCTGGCATTTTGACTTTAAGGTGACACAACTCTGGGACGTTGAGCAAGACCATATCAGATGCACTGAACGAGAAGGAATAAATTCCTGCAAGATTTGTGTGTGTCGATTCAATCACCTTCTCTAAAAGCAGGACGCCACAAACAACATCAACTCGTGCTTTCGGGATTAACGGGTACGTCTTCACGGTCGCTATTGATGCGTTAATACAAAGTGACAAATGCCTGCTAGAGTGACATTGCTATTCAGTTCTTGAGAAGAAGCCTGTCCTGTGATATCGCAAGTGAAAGAAAGAGTGATGAGAAGAGTGTGGGATTTTTTAGTCTGTTTAGAGTGTTTGAAGTGTGTTATTTGCCTTTGCCTTTTTGCTTGCTTGTACATAATTAAATTAAGAAGTACTTAGTAGTATCATCTTAAATTATCAACAGTTTTTGTTTTATGAATTATTAATTAAAACCCAGACTATCATATTGCATCAGAGATATCTTTCGTCCATTTTTAGTCACAATTGAATAAAATTAAATTGGCGTCGTTCTAAGGCAAAACATCAGTAAAATGCAAAAATCAGACATCAAGAATCTCAATATATACCTAAGAATAAAGAGGTTATTAGTAAAACTTAAAATTACTAATGGGGCTCAAGCTCATTGTTTTACCAACTCTAAAAAATCCTACCAAGCCCATAGACCCAAAATCCTTCTAACATCTTTTGATGGAGTGATGATTTCGGACGGGGATCCTCTGCTGTGCTATTCAGCACATCAGCTCCTACTGCTGCACACATGATAATAAAAAATTCAAGTAAATAACATAAAATAAATTAAGTATTTATACATTATTTTAATGCTGTATTAGGAACAACATGGGCTGTTGTGCTAAATAGCACAGCAGAGGATCCCACCCCGGTGATTTCATGACTGAAACAGTAAGAATATCGGAATATGTACAACACCTTCTTGGTCGAGATATCTTATCTACACTTACAATTAGTCATTAAAAATCAACTCTTTGCTTTGATTAAAATGGTGAATATAGATCTAATTTGATAAGCCAATTTAAACAACTTTTTTTGCACTTTTGATTTAGTTCTCCATTAGTTGGATGAATATGAAGCCAATGGTTGGTGGGTGGCCAGCCTGTGAGCTTTTGTTGGTAAATTTCATTTTCTATCATCATTTTTACTTCTCTTTTTGGCAGCCAAACTCCAATACCCACTATTTTGAAGACATAATCTACTTTACCAAAAATAAAAAGAATAAATAAAATAAATTAGATCTCACATTTTCAAGCAAACTCCACCCAACCAAAAAATATATTTTTCTGGTGATCTTGGTGGAATGTGTGGTATATAAAAGCATATATGTATAGTTATGTACTATCATGTTACATTTGTCAAAAATTGTGTTAAGACATACTAGCTTTGATGACTATAAAAATTTCTTCATGGGTGAATCCAAATGTGCAGCAGTACATAGAATGTGGCCGAATGAAGGTGGAGAAGCAGGGCACATGCCCGATTTTCACCTCATGTTTTCTTTGAAAATCCGGCGTGTGCCCTGTCCCTCCATCTTCTTCCCTCATTCTGATGAAGTTAGAATGTTAGAAGAAAAAGAGGTAATCTTTCTTACTTTATTTTTTCACCTACAAATTAAATAATGGCATTTGAAATGTGCTCAATGAATTTTCGAACAATTAGAGCAATCAACCTAGTTTAAGCCAAAAATGGAATGAAAAACATGCTGTTTTTTTCTATTTTTCTTAACATTCTAATGCACATTTTTGACATGTCAAGCAAATGCCATGGCTTCTGTCTCTGCTCTAACCAAGTTGGCATAGATGCCATCCAGGTTGGCAGCCAGCAGGGTTTCGTGGTCGCCATATTCGGCCACGGAGCCGTCGCGTATGACGGCTATGAAGTCCGCCTCCCTGATCGTGGAGAGGCGGTGGGCCACCACGACGGTTGTGGCTCGCCTTGAGGCCTTCTTTAGCGCATTCTGGATGTGCCTCTCCGATTCTAAGTCCAGTGCGCTGCTAGCCTCGTCCAGCAGCAGCACCCTCGCCTTCTTTAGCACGGCTCGCGCTATCGCGATCCGCTGCTTCTGCCCGCCCGATAGCTGCACACCACTCTGCCCAACCTACAATTACAAAAACACAACATAAGATACAAAATCTGTTAACTAAGAAGATTTGATTTTTATTTTGTTACCTCAGTTTCATATCCTTGAGGCAGACTACATATGAACTTGTGAATGTAGGCCTCCTTCGCCGCCTCCTCGATCTCCGACCATGATGCGTTTGGATCCCCGAACGCGATGTTCTCGCGGATGCTCCCGGCAAAGAGGGATGGCTCTTGGCCGACCAGAGCCACCTGCCTTCTCAACCAGTTGAGATCAAACTCCCTCAAATCAAAACCTCCCATCAAAACTCTCCCTCTTTTAGGATCATAAAATCTCTGTATTAGCCACACAACCGTTGATTTCCCTGATCCACTCCCTCCCACCAACGCCACCATCTTCCCTGCCCTAATCTTGAGGCTGAAATTGTTCAACACGGCCACATTCGGCCTCGTTGGGTACGCGAACGTCACTTTCTTGAGCTCGAGGTCCACTGATTTTGCGCCCTCGAGCCTCCTGCCCCGCCTGCCCTCGCTGCTAATGCAGGGCTTGCGGCGCAGGATCCTAAAAATGGCCGGTATGGCCGTCACGGCCATAGAAGTGTCGGGCGCCAGCCCGGCCAGCTGCCCGACCGAGAACGAGCTGAGCACGAGAATCAAGAAAATCTTGTACACAACCCCAAAGTTGGTGTACCCCTTCTTCACAAGAAACGCGCCGAAATACAGAATTAGCGTGTACGCACCGTACATCGCGCCCTGGGAGAACCCCAGGACGGACCCCATGATCTGGGACCGCCTGACAGAGGTCCGTCTGGGCTCCCCCAGGGCCCGGTCAAAGGACCGGACGACGGTCTCCTGGGTCCCGAACGTCGCCACGGTCCTTATACTCGACACGGCCCCCGCGGCAATAGTGCTGGCCTTCTCGTAGGCCGCGTTATCCAACCTCGGCCCGATGTTGACGATCAGATTCAAGTAGCTCGCCCCGAGCGTCAGGGGAGTGACGGCCAGCGCCATGAGCGCTAGCCGCCACTCCAGACGGGCCGAGATCCCTAGCCCGACCCCGGCCGAGCTCAGGCCCATCAACAAAACAGAGATCCTATCACCAAGAACTGATCTGAAGCTAACACAATCAATAGACAGCTTTGACACAAGAATCCCACCGGAATTCTCGGGTGCGTCGAACCAGCCGGGCTCCTGCCTCAGCATCGCCCGGAACAACGAGTCCCGGACGCGCCTAGTCAGCCTCGTCCCGGCCCAGCCGCAGAACCCCTGCTGCCCAATCATGGTCAAGATGCACCCAAATCCCAAACCAAGCAACACCAAACATAGCCTATTAATCTCCTCTTTCAAATCATCCAAATCATCAAAGTAAACCCTAAGAGCCTCACCCAAAATAAATGGGAAAATTGACAAAATTGCCCCTGCAAACATACCTAAAACCAAACCAAGAATCAACACACCTCCTTCTGGCCTTTGCAAACTCCAAACCTCCCCTAACCTATAACTATCCTCCCTCTCTTCATTTCCCATCTCCACATTCATAGATTTCTCCACATTGCTCATCTCTCCACCCCAAACCGGCCTCCCCGCCTCCGCCACATCCACACCCTTAGCCTCCCCGGCCCGCTGCGCCACGGGGTGTCCCGCCTGGGACACCCCGTGGGACGCCAGCTTGACGAGATCAAAATACGCGCCTCCCTTCTCCATCAGCCCCCCGTGATCACCGCTCTCCACAGCCGTGCCACGGTCAATCACCACGATCGTGTGGGCGTTCCTGACCGTGGCCAGCCTGTGAGCGATGATCACGGTGGTCCTCCCGCCCGAGATCTTGTCGATGGCCTTCTGGACCACCGCCTCCGACTCCGCGTCCAGCGCGCTCGTCGCCTCGTCCAGGAGCAGGATCCGCGGATCCTTGATCATGGCGCGGGCCAGCGCTATGCGCTGCTTCTGCCCGCCCGAGAGCTGCGTCCCGCGGTCCCCGACCTCGGTGTCGTAGCCCTGGGGCAGGCCGGAGATGAAGGAGTGGGCGTTGGCGGCGACGCAGGCGGCGACGGCCTCTTTCTTGGTTGCGTTCTCCTTTCCGATCATCACATTTTCGAGGATTGTGGTTGCGAAGAGAACCGGCTCTTGGCCCACCATGCCTATCTGATTCCTCAGCCACTTCACCTGCAGAGTCCTCAAATCGTAGCCGTCGATGTTGATAAATCCTGCACTTAGTTTTATTCGTTAGATTGTGAATCAATTTTATCTGCATTCTTTTTAACTTATCCAAATTCAATCGGAAAATCGAAAAATCGAATTTTCTAATAAAGATGACCATTTTAACTAAAATAACCGAACCGAATTTCGGGTTATTTTAGTTAAAATAAAAAATAAGTCTCATTATTCATAAATCCAGTCTTAAAGACCGAATATTTGGAGAACATGTAGGTCGTGCTTAGTCGGTTTTATGTCATGATAGTAAGCATGACTTAAAATGATCTTAATATGACATCCGTATTTTTCAAATCCAGATTTATATATCATGACCTAAAACCAACTAACAATGTCTTAATATGACCTAAAACAAGCTAACCATGACAGGTTCAGAAGTTCGGTCATTAAAATTAGTTCGACATTGATTATAACTCAATAAAAAATAGTTTAAGTTTTTGGCTATTTTACTTAAAACTCAACTCAGTTAATTCGGTTCGGTTCGGTTCGGTTTGAATTTCTCATTAGTTCATGAGCAAAATGGTACGTCAAAAACTCACCTTGTGTTGGATCATAGAACCTCTCTATAAGAGCAAAAACGGTCGATTTCCCGCCACCACTTGCTCCGACGAGTGCCAGAGTCTTCGAAGGCGGGATGACGAGATCCAGAGCTTGAAGAATCGGGACGGTGGGGCGCGACGGATAAGCGAAGGAGACTCCTCTGAACTCGATTCTGCCGCGCATGCTCGAGGGCTTCCTCCCCTCGGAGCTGTAAGGATCGATCTCGGGAACTCTCTCTATCACTTCGAACACTCTGCTCGCGGCCACGGTTCCTTGCGAGAACTGCGCAAAGTAAGATAAGGCCAATGCTAGGCCTCTGCAATAAAAAAAAATTAATTATTCAACAATTCAATGTAATTTTAAGTATATAATCCTTATGTATTTTGCATCTATTTTAAGATCAAATTAAACCCGAAAAGGGCGGGAAAATTCAATACCTTCCGCCGACGTTGACACCGAAAAAGCAGGCAATGGCGGAGCCACCGGAGAGATCGCCATTTACAACTAAAATGGAGCCGTACCAAAAGGCAAGAGCCCAAGTGGCATACGTGACGAGATAAATCACCCCCATCCCGGCCCCCTTCGCGAACCCGAGCTTCGCCCCGAGAGGCACCGACCTCTCGAGAAGCTCGCTGTATTTTCCCGCCAAAATTTCCTCTGCTGCGAAGGAGATCACAGTTCTGATTGAGCTTATGGCTTGTTCCGCTATGCTCCCGGCCTTTCTGTACGAACCCTTTTGCACGTAAAATAAGGAGTTATTCAAGGGGAGATAATCCAAACAAGAATGTATCTAAATTCAGAAATGCAGCTAAGTCTTGGCGCTAGGATCATGTGATCTAATTGTCAATAATTAACCAAAAACACGGAAGGTCATTATTAACCAACTTTAAGTCATTTTATAAAATTTGGTTTGATGTCATTTTGCGTACCTCTTCTTTGGCCGTTAAGCCGCCGTAGATGGCCTTATACGCGATGCCACAAAACATAGTTAACGGCGTCACTGCGAAAACGGCTAGAGACACCTTCCACGAGCTCTTGAATCCAACGGCATATCCACAAAAGAAGGTAAAAACGTGATGCACAAAATGCGCCATCTGCAACACAAATACAAACACGATTATTTGGCTTATTAATTATACACAACAACAGATTCCATCACTATTTGAATGAGGCAACCTTTTCGGACATGACTTCTTGAATTTGTGCAACATCACTCGAGATCCCGTGCATTATGTCGCTGGTGGTTATCTCTGTGTCGAAAAACGCCACGTTCTGCCTTAGGACGGCTCTCAGATACTCGGTTCTGATCCGGTGGGCTGACCTCTCGCCAACCAGCCTCCAGCACGCGATCTCTACCATGGATCAAGAGCATTTTCAATCACACAAAAATGTGTTAATGTTAGTATTTAAAAAAAAAAAAACTAGTTTTACTCCCGTGCGATGACCTACCTAAGTAAGCTCCCACCATAACAATGGCTGCAAGTCCAGTCATATATAGACATATCTGAAAAATTATCAACATAATCATAGTTACTTATTCAAAGTAATAAACAGTAACTGTTAGGACCGTTGACTGCAATACAAACTGTAGCTAAATTTTAACTTTTAACCAACTCTAATTTTCTCATAGAAATTTTACTATTTTGGAAATTTTCATGAGTATACATTTAATTGGTCAATAACTCAAATTTTTGGAATAAAATCCAAAGGTATTAGGAAATGCAATTTACTCTCATGCCAAATTTTTCGAAAATCGAAAGTTCGTGTATTTATAGGCAACGTTAACAGATAAAGAAGATACATACAGTGTCCACTTCGTCCATCATCTTGTCCTTATCAGATCCTCCAAGGGCAAGCTTGTTCACAAATTTCCCAAAAAGCAAAGAATAAAAAGGCAAAGATCCTCCATTGATGAAAGCTCCCAAGCTTCCAAACAATATCAACACAAAATCTAGCACCATCGCATACCTAAACAAACCAAACAGCCCAACCGATCTCCGCGCCACAGCCTCATCCTCTTCCTCTTCGTCCTCATCCTCATCATCACCCTCACCCTCGTCGTGATAATCAACGACAACCGGCATGGAGTGGCCCCCGCCGCCTTCCAAGTCACCTCTCCCAACTTTATGATGATCATGACCATGTTCATGACCGCGATGATCATGGTCATGATCATGATCATTCCTGTCCATGTAAGCATGGGAAACAGAGAGCCATCGCTGGTCCTGTTCGTGTTCGCGTTTGTGGTTGAGGTCGCGGTACGTCTTGATCAGGCGCATCTGGCGGTCCATGTCGCCAGGCAACTGGTCAAGGCTCGCGGTCTCATCCACTAAACTTCTCCCACTCCCTTCATTAATTGTCACCATTGGGCCGGCCTGGGCCGGCCCAACGTAACTATGCAGCTCCAGCCTCTGCGGCCGGGCCTGCGGCGTAAGATCATATCCGGATCCCGAGAAGTCACGACTCGGGATCCCGCCATAAGTACGCGACATAAAGTAGTCGTTAGCCGATCTTCTGAAGATCCTGCTGCGCGGAGTAGCAGACGGGCTCGTGGCCCAGGGCCCGAACGCAGCAGCGCCGAGGCCCCGATTCTCGTGCCAGCCCGAGGGCTCGAACTGCCACGAGAGCTCCCCCTGCCACGACCGGTCGCCGTCCGTGGCAAAGGGGGAGGCCGGGGTCGCCCTCCCGGCCCCCCCTAGGTGGGGGAAGACGTAGGAGCTCGAGGTCGAGAATGAGGAGGTGGAGACGTACTCGGACCTCACCGGGGTAGTGTGCCTCCGCCTCCCGCGGCGGAAGGCCGGGGAATTCTCGGCCTCGAGCGAGTGATCGGCCATGATCTTCGACGGAACCTATGCTTTTCTTTTTTGTTTGATTGATGAGTTAAGAAGATATATTGATGAATCAAGTATATTCCCAATTTAGCAAAATTGGGGAAATCGTCACTTTTTTTTTTCCTTGGAGAATTCAGATGCTAGCTGCAGTTTTGAGACACCTGCAGCAATGCATTGGATTTAGCTAAATGTTTTTTTAGGTTCTTGTTTAATTTAGTTAGAAACCGATGCTTCGATTATTTGTTGTAACAATGTGTTGGATTAATAAGACAATAGTAAATTGGATTGAAATTTAATTTACATAGTAGTTGTGACAAGCCGGCTTTGTACTATTTTTTTTGTTGATATATTTGACTATTGACGCCGGCTCGATTTTAGTGATTTTTGTAGTTTAAAAGTACTCCCTATTTTGGTTGTTTGTATTATGGTGGTCAATGGAGTCTTCTTGGGACGATCTCGACATTAAAAAAAAGCACAAAGTAAAAAATATTATTGAATTGGATCTCATATACTACCTCCGTCCCCCAAAATTCAATACACTTTGACCCGGCACGGGTTTTAAAAAATGTAATGGAAAGTGAGTTGAAAAAGTTGGTGGGATATGGGTCCTACTTTTAAAGTACTCCCTCCGTCCCGCTTAAGATGACACGTTTTCCTTTTTAGTTTGTCCCAACTAAGATGACATATTTCCTTTTTTGGTAACTTTCTCTCTCCAATTAATACACTCAACCACTTTTTCTCACTCCTATTAAAATATCCATCTTTCTTTATCTCTCTACTTTAATACTTACATCCATCTTCTCTCTCTACAATTAAACACTTTAACCAATAACTCCTAAAATCTCGTGCCGGCTAAGCAATGAGTTAGTGGAATATGGGGTCCACTACCCAAAATAGTAAAAGTGAAGTGTATCAAATTTTCAGGAACGGACCGAAATGGTAATATGTATCAAATTTTGGGGGACAAAGGTAGTATGACTTTGTTAGTGAAAAATAGACTTAGTTTTCTTATTTCATTAATTTTGAATTAAATTCTTTAGTGTTAATAATTAAGACTATTTTTTAAAGATGGATGTGAAAATATCGACGGAGTCACTATGTTCATAGTGGGGCATGCCTCTATGGAAATTTTTTTAGTTAATAAAATCTTTAAAAATATTACTCCCTCCGTCCCAGATAATTCGGGTCATTTTGACCGAGCACGAGTTTTAAGAATTGTAATGAAAAGTGGATTGAAAAAGTTAGTGGAATGTGAGTCCTACCTTTATATATTAATTTTATAATAAAATGTGAGTAGAAATGAGTTATAGAATATGAGGTCCACTACCAAAAATGGTAAAAGTGAAATGAGACAAATTATGTGGGACAGACCGAAATGGAAAACTAGGACGAATTATCTGGGACGGAGGGAGTATTATTATATCAACTATATGTAAAAATCAATTTAATTTGAGATGAAAGTCTCATTGTAAGATGGATAACCGACCGCTGCACAAATTTTTGTTATTTTAAAATTTATGATAATAGAAGCAATAAATTATATTAATAACTAGTCTGATATATGATTAGTACATTATTAAGCATACATAAGAACATTAAAATATACTACTCCCTCCGTCCCAGAGTATTAGACCAACTTTCCTTTTTGGGATGTCCCAACATATTAGACTCATTTCCTTTTTTAGCAAAAAGCATTTATCTTATTTTATTCTCTATCTACTTTTTTCTCTCTTCTCTCCCCTACTTTTTCCCTCTCTCATACTTTACTCTCTCTACTTTAACTATTTAAATATCACCTCCTAAAATCCTGTGCCCAAAAGAAGCGAGTCTAATACTCTGGGAGGGAGTAGTATTATTTGAACTAATGTCATCACCAAAAAACAGAGATTAAACATCTCTCCATGTTTCTATGAATAGCCAAATGGCACGTAAACTGGGAAGAAAATTGAATTGAAGATTTGAAATTGAACATAAACTGACACTTAATTAACAACTAATCTTTACAATGACTAGCAAGAGGATGTGTGATGCTCACAAATGTATTAGATTTAAATAATTAATACACATAAAAAAGATCAATTTCAGTAAGCATACAAATTAATAATAACAACAACAACAACAACAACAACTATTAGTTGTTAGGCTAAATACACATTGGGGATATAATAGGCAAATTAAATTCCATTTTACATTATAATATTTTTACAGTTTTTTTCTTTTTTTTTTCTTGATATTTAATGTGTAAGAAATGATATACTACTCCGTCTATTAGTAAAAAAAGTGTTCCATTTGCCATTTCAATATGTCTGCAATTTAAAGTCTAATCCTTTTTTTTAGAGTACATAAAAGTGAGATCTAAGATCTACTAACTCAACTCAACACTAATTCTTAATTAAATAAAAAGAGCATAAACATAAAAATACATGTGGAAAGAGGAAGATAGCATCTCTATCATCATTCATACGACGGCCTTTATGTCACCATTATTGATCATTTCTATACCGCAGCCGTAGAGACAAATGAAGAAGTTGCATAATGCACAGTAAAATCCTTCCTTTTCATGCCTACTGTAACGACAAATGTCGCAGCGACGTTTTGTGGTGAGAAGTTGAAAGGTGAGAGGGTGTGGATGGGTTTCTGCATTCACATCATATTCCTGCCCCAATTTGATGTTTCGATACCAGCCGGATGTAGTTTTAAAGCATCGCGGGTGGAAGGATAGATCGCAACTGCGGCAGTGATACATCCATCTCCTGGGATTCATTTGTGTTTCGCATTGATAGCAGTAGAAATCTCCAGGACGATTGAGAGTGGCGTCGTACGTCAACAGCAGCGGGTGGTGCTCGTCCCATCTATGGCTGGTGACTGATGCCGGCAGCACAACGCATCTGAAATGCACAATGAAATCGCATGAGCTGTTGCAGCACCTGTAACAATCAAAAGACGATATGCTTTGGCCGCACGTAGCTGCACAAAACAAGCTCCACCGGTTGATATCACTGCGTAGATCCAACTTGGTCACATACTTTAGGAGATGTCGCGGGTGAGCTGCGTGGTGTATGGTATCCGGCATACAAGCGCATTGGATATCGACTCTGAAGCCGCACGCTGTGCAAGTGTAAAACAGCCCATTCGTATTATACTTACACACACTGCATTCTTTACTCTCCCAAGGTCGAAGTTTGTTGCAAGATCGGAGGTCCAGCGAGTGATGATAATCGTGGTGGTGGAGTGGAAACGAGGAGAGTTGAGGTGGCAAGTGAAAGCAAGCCAAGTGAAGATTGTATTTGCATTCACTGCAACTCATATAGTAGTAGTAACATTTACTATTACTATTACTACTACTAGTTGTGGATGATGATGATATAGGAGTGATGCAAGCATCACATATCAATTCTGATCTCACTCCATAATTCTCCTCGTCTTCTTCTTCTTCTTCTTGGCTTCGATCACCAGATGAGACTAAAGTGAGTTGATGTTGGTGGTGAAGGAACTCATATTTCACCTTCCTCAACTCATCAACAGCAGCAGGGATGATGATGGGTGGTATCAATGTTTCTCCTCCTCTTTGTCTCATCACAAAAGGTGTGATTAGTTCCTCGGCCACTTCATTAGTTGGAAGATGAATCATATCTTTCCCAATGTTTCTGGTAAACAAAAAAAACACATGACATTAATTAAGATAACACAAGGATAATATATCTAATAAAGTAAGTGATAACATAGAAACTAATAAATCATACTCAGTGATGCGGGGCTGCTTGTTGAAAACGCACTTGATGTGGACAATAAATCTGCAGATTTGACAATGATATATCCAATAGTTGGGTAGCAAATATGTGTTGCACACATCACATTTGTAGTTGAAATTGAGATATTCATAAGGGACATGAAAGGATAAAGAGAGAAAGTGATGATGATCTTCCCTTTTGAAGCTTTGAGGCAAGGAAGCACATTTCTCATGGATCCAATATTCACAAGCATCATTGGTGCATGTGTATGAACTCCCTTCGCGTCTGGTGCTACAAGCATCGCACTTGAAGGAACAACTTCTTCTCCACAACTTCAGCTCATGGTCAGGATGACTTGGATGACGTATGATGCTGCGCCTTTTCTTATCATCATCATCGCCCGTTGCATCGACCATGCCACCACCTTGTGCGCATCTTAGGTGCATCTGGAAATTACATTTGGAGCATTTGTAACCAATGCTCCAAATAGTCCTTCCACAGATATCACACCCCTTGAATTCTCGTTCGTGGCGTTGGATGAGTATGTGTTGAGGGTGGTGCGATGGATGGCGTATCTCTCTCGCAACCGCAGAACATTCTGCGTGTAACAACCTTGAGTAGTTACATCCCTCTGTGCTGCATCCATAAGCTTGCTCTCCGACACTAAAGAGCTCTTCACACCCATAACAGTATACTTTTTCACGAGTATTCACCAAAGCAAGTGGATGCTCGTGGCTCCAATGATGGAGCATCTCTCTCTCACTCCCCTCATCCTTCTCTATCTCCTTTCCTCTCTCGCTCATTCTCTCGTTTTTTTTTACTTCTCAATATCGATCTCACTATCTGCGTGTGTGGGTGTCCAGACCATACATATAAACACTATATGTAATGTATTTCAAACATTTTCAAATGCAAAAAACATACAATCCTTCCAATCTCACCAAAAGTATGTACTCCATCAAAGTAATAAATTAATTCAGTCAAACAATAATCTTCTTTCTCTTTCTGTTTACTTTTGTCTTTTGCTTTTCCAATTTTATTATATTTTCATTACAGTTTAGGTTTAACTTTAACTGAATCTATTGATACAATACTTTTGTGTAATAATTTTGAGAAGGTTCATCACTCAAAGAATCTCCTTTTTCTTCGGCATTGTCTTTCCCTTTTTCATGTAATTACCGTTTGTTGGTGGGTCTAATTAATACTCCCTCTGTCCTAGATAATTCGTCTCAATTTTCCATTTCGGTCAGTCCTATATAATTTGTCCCACTTCAATTTTATCATTTTTGTTAGTGGACCTCATATTCCACTAACTCATTTCTACTCACATT
Source organism: Salvia hispanica (assembly GCF_029641045.1). Taxonomy (NCBI): domain Eukaryota; kingdom Viridiplantae; phylum Streptophyta; class Magnoliopsida; order Lamiales; family Lamiaceae; genus Salvia; species Salvia hispanica. The sequence goes on from NC_142697.1 coordinate 47,066,917, forward strand.
TTATTATTAAAACTCGTACTCGGTCAAAGTGACCCGAATTATCCGGGACGGAGGGAGTAATTCTTTTCTTGATTGTGTGAATAAATATATGTTCTCAAATATTATTACTCGTTTTTAGCTTTGATGATTTCTCTTTTGGAGTATCATACACTAGAATTAAAATTTCCTATGGCGGCAAAGTATGTGTCAAAGTAACATAGTACTCCCTCCATCCCGCTTTAGGAGTCCCGGTTAAGTCGGGCACATGTTTTAAGAAAAAAATGTTTAGTGTGTAATAAATAAATATTGTAGTGGATGTTGGGACCCACTTTTAGTTGAGTGTCCAATAAATTAATGTTGTAGTGGATGTTGGGACCCACTTTTAACACTTTTTAATTAGTTGTAGTGGATGTTGGGATCCACTTTTAACACTTTTAGGCATTTTTTATTAATTTATCTCAACCGGGACTCCTAAAGCGGGACGCTCAAAATTGATCAACCGAGACTCCTAAAGCGGGACGGAGGGAGTATTAATTTACTATTTGTCCTTGTCTTTTGCTTTTCCAATATTAACAATTACATTTATATAACGATTAGTTTAACTTTGAGTAATGAGTAACTTCGCAAAAATACTGGCAAACTATCTCATCTTTCATTCAACATTTTGAATCATACAAAAGCATTTCACTCAAAGAAATCTCCTTTTACTTTGGCATTGCCTTTGTCTTTTTCATGTAATTATCTTTTTTGTGATGGGTATAATTTTATCATGTGGAATAATACTTTTTTTTCTCGATTCATGTGATTAGATATATATTCTCAATCATTATGTATTATGCTTTGAGGATTACTATTTTTCAAGAGCACAAACAATTCTTTTTCTTTTTCTTTCTCTTTGTCCTTTGTCTTACGCTTTTCCAATATCGTTTTAGTATTTTTATTACGTTAAGTTTAACTTTGATTGATAAGTGATAACTATTGATAATTTGATACTACATCCGTCCACTAAAATTTGTCTTCCTTTAACCTGGTACGAGTTTTAAGAAATGTAATGGAGAGTGAGTTGAAAAAGTTAGTAGATTGTGGGTCCTACTTTTATGTATTAGTTTTATAATAAAATGTGAGTAGGAATGAGTTAGTAGAATATGAGGTCCACCATCAAAAATAATAAAAGTGAAATGAGACAAATTTTGGGGGACGGACGGAAATGAAAATATGAGACAAATTTTGGTGGATGGAGATAATATAATATACTCCCTCTGTCCCATTAGAAATGAAACGTTTTCCTTTTAGGTCTGTCCCATTAAAAATGAAACGTTACTAAAAATGGAAACAATACTCTCTCTACTTTTTCTTCTCTTTTACTTTACTCTCTCTTCATTAACTCACAAAACAACACTACATAAAATCATGTGCTGAAAAACAAATGTTGCATATTTAATGGGACGGAGGGAGTATATACTACACAAATCTAGCATGTGCATGTTCATTAATTTTTATTGATTTCATCAAGAAGAGTCAAATTTGTATTTCATCGATGTGTTTATGTCTCTTATTTCACTTTTTCAATAAATCCGGCTTTGTATTTTTCTTGATATTTGACTATGGACACCGGCACGATTTTTGTGGAGTACAGTATTTTAGGTATTTGTGTACGTCAAAGTAAAAGATACTCCTTCCGTCCACGGAAATTCGTCCCGGTTTGATCGGGCACGGGTTTTAAGAAATGTAATGGAAAGTGAGTTTGAAAAAGTTTGTGGATTGTGGGTCCTACTTTTATATATTAGTTTTATAATAAAATTTAAGTAGGAATGAGTTAATGGAATATGAGGTCCACTACCAAAAATGGTAAAAGTGAAAATGGGACAAATTTTGGGGGACAGACGGAAATGGAAAAATGGGACAAATTTTCTTGGACGGAGGGAGTATTACTAAATTTAATTTTGTACTATTTCATATAGTTTTATTTTATACTTGACTTTTTTGGAGTAAAATTAATTGCAATTTATTTAAAGTAACTTTTTTTGAAAAAGAGCATAATCTCATTTTCACTAACAAATTAATGATTTTAACCTCTTACTTTATCAATTAAAATTTCACAATTGAAACTATTTATCGTAGGTCGATGTCGCACAGAGTATTAAGTTATCGCATGAGCCACGATGTTCATGGTGGGGCTATGCCTCCACTATTGGCAATTTATATTTTTAATTAAAAAACTTTAAAAATATTATCATTAATTTAACTATATGTAAAAATACACTCCTTCAGTTTCATAGTAGTGGAGATTTTTTTTTCGGCATAGAGATTAAAGAAAATGTGTAATGTATTAAATAAAAAGATAATAAAAAACAGGAAAGAGGAAAAAGTAGAAAGAATAAAATAAGCAAAAGGGAAAAGTAAGTGCGAAGAAATATATTAATTTTTATTAAAAAAGGAAATGACTACACTACTATCGAACGTACCAAAATATCAAAATAACTCCACTACTATGGAATAGAATATTTAATTTTAAACCAAGTTGTTTAATCCACCTCATATGTATCCATGTATACTTTGGATGGATAACCGATCGTTCCACAAACTTTAGTTATATTAAATTTTTTGTCTAATAGTATTATACTATGTTCTATTAACGTTGAATCAGTAGGAGATGTCATAAATTAACGTTACCTAAACACTACTCCATGTTCCTGAATCCTATGAATCGCCAAATGGTGTGATGCTCATAATGTATTAGATTTAAATAATTAATAAGCATAAAAAGATCAATTTGAATAAGCATACAAATTTATAATAATAAGTCATGATAATAATAACATACAAATACGAGTGGAAAGAGGTGGACGACGTCCCTAATTGACTAATTTCTAGACAAAGTATGATAATTTCTCTCAATCAATCCTGTATTGCAGTAGTAGCAACAAATGAAGAAGTTGCATAATGCACAGTAAAATCCTGGATATTCATGCACATTCTGACCACAAATGTCGCAGCGGTGTTTTGTGGTGAGAAGTTGATAGGTGAGAGGGTGTTGGTGAACTGCGTCGTTCACATATTTCTGCCCCAACTTCCTGTTTCTAAACCTGCCGGATGTAGTTATAAAGCATTTAGGATGGAAGGATATATCGCAGGCGCGGCAGCGATACATCCAGCTCCTGGGATTCATCTGTGTCTCACATTGGTCGCAGTAGAAATCGCCAGGACGGTTGAGAGTGGCGTTGTACGTCAGCAGCAGCGGGTGGTGCTCGTCCCATCTACGGCTGCTGACCGACGCAGGCAGCAAAGTGCATCTAACGTGCACGATGAAATCACATGGGCTGCTGCTGCAACACCTGTAACAATCATAATAGTCTACCCGTAGGCCACAACCAGCAGCACACCACAAGTGCCTTCGGTTGACATCTGTTAGAAGATCCGAACCAGTCACATGCTTGAGAAGATGCCGCGGGTGAGCTGCGTGGTGTATGGTATCCGGCATACAAGCGCATTGGATATCTACTATGAAGCCGCACGCTGTGCAAGTGTAAAACAGCCCATTCGTATCATACCCACACACACTGCACTCTTTCCAACTCCAAGGTAGAAGTTTGTTGCTAGATCGGAGGTCCAGCGAGTGATGATAATCGTGGTGGTGGAGTGGAAATGAGGAGAGTTGAGGTGGCAAGTGAAAGCAAGCTAAGTGAAGATTGTATTTGCATTCACTGCAACTCATATAGTAGTATGATGATATAGGAGTGATGCACCCATCACATATCAATTCCGATCTCACTCCATAATTCTCCTCGTCTTCTTCTTCTTCTTCTTGGCTTCGATCACCAGATGAGACTAAAGTGAGTTGATGTTGGTGATGAAGGAACTCATATTTCACCTTCACCAACTCATCAACAGCATCAGCAGGGATGATGATGGGTGGTATCAATGTTTCTCCTCCTCTTTGTCTCATCACAAACGGTGTAACTAGTTCTTCGGCCACTTCATTTGTTGGAAGATGAATCATGTCTTTCCCAATGTTTCTGGTAAACAAAAAAAAAAACACATGACAATAATTAAGATAACACAAGGATAATATATCTAACAAGTAATGACACAGAATTTAATGAATCATACTCAGTGATGCGGGGCTGCTTGTTGAAAACGCACTTGACGTGGACTATAAATCTGCAGATTTGGCAATGATATATCCAATAGTTGGGCAGCAAATATGTGTTGCACACATCACATCTGTAGTTGAAATTGAGATATTCATATGGGACATGAAAGGATAAAGAGAGAAAGTGATGATGATCTTCCCTTTTGAAGCTTAGAGGCAAGGAAGCACATTTCTCATGGATCCAATATTCACAAGCATCATTGGTGCAGGTATAGGAACTCCCTTTGCGTGTGGTGCAACAAGCATCACACTTGAACGAACAACTTCTCCTGAGCAACTTCAGTTCATGGCCGGGGTGACTTGGATGATGTATGATGCTGCGCCTTTTATTATCATCATCACCATCACCCGTTGCATCAACCATGCCACCACCTTGTGCGCATCTCAGGTGCATCTGGAATTTACATTTGGAGCATTTGAAACCAATGCTCCAAATAGTCCTTTCACATATACGACACCCCTGTAATTCCAGTTCATGGCGTTGGATGAGTATGTGTTGAGGGTGGTGCGATGGATGGCGTATCTCCCTCGCAATCGCTGCACATTCTTTGTGTAATAATCTTGCGTAGTTACATCCCTCGGTGCTGCATCCATAAGCTTGCTCTCCGATACCAAACAGCTCTTCACACCCATAGCAGTAATCTCTTTCACGAGTTTCCACCAATGTAAGTGGATGCCTGTGGCTCCAATGATCAATCATCTCCCCTCCTTTCTCACTCATTCTCCCTTTTCCTTTTTTTTTTTTTCCTTCTCAATATCTCTATCTCACTATTTGTATGTGGGTGTCTACACCATACATATAAACACTATTTATACTACTACTCTTTCAAAAATTTTCAAATGCAAGAATCATACAATCCTTCCAATCTCACCAAAAGTATGTACTCCATTAAAGTAATAAATTCATTCATTCAAACAATCTTCTTTCTCTTTCTCTTTTGTCTTTTGCTTTTCCAATTTTGCTATATTTTCGTAACACTTTAGATTTAACTTTGACTGACATCTATTAATGATATCAATACATTAGTGTAATAAATTTGAGAAGGCCATCAATCTTATTTTTCTTTCTCTTTGCTCTATTGTCTTTTTATTTTCCAATATAATTATAACCTTATTATGTTTAATTTAAGTTTAAGTCATAACAAAGGATATAATACTAGTACTAAATTGAGACTTTACAATATCCATGCACAATTTGTTCGAGCATGCAAGTGCTTGTTCCATTTTCCTTGATTTTCAGAGAAGAACCAAACTGTATTGAATTAAAAATACTTTTACAGGATGAAAGAGGTAAACAACATTTGTATCATCATTTTTATCTCAATCGACGACCTTCATGTGTGAGTATTTCTTCAGTCTAGATAGACATATTTGAAGACTGTTTTTTACCATCATTTAAACAGTTTAGAACACAATCATGCATGCAATAATATTTAATTCACCCAAACAGTCCCTTTCCTCTTTGTCCTTGTCTAGCTTTTGCTTTTCCAATAATAATAACGTTTAATTTAACTTTGAGTGATGACTAACTTTGAAAAAAAACTGATAAACTGTCTCATCTTTCAAACATTTTGAATCATACAAAACTTCCAACCTCAGTAAACAATAATGTTTAACAACAACAAAGCATTTCACTCAAAGAAATCTCCTTTTTCTTTGGCATTGCCTTTATCTTTTTCATGTAATTATCTTTTTTGTGATGAGTCTAATTTTATCATGTGGAATAATACTTTTTTTCTCGATTCATGTGATTAGATATATATTCTCAATCATTGCTTTGAATGTATTATTTCACTCAACATTACTTTTTCTTTCTCTTTGTCCTTTTTCTTTCGCTTTTCCAATATCATTATATTTTCATGACGTTTAATTTACTTTGAGCGACAACTATTGATATAATACTAAATTGAGATTGTCATAAATGCACAAATTTAGCATGTGCATGTTCATTATTTTTTTTATTGATTTCACCAAGAAGAATCAAATTGTATTTCATTGATGTGTTTATAACTACCAATATCAATCACACAATCTTGTGCAAAAGAAGAAAAATAAGAATACTAAGACTCATTATATGTAATACTACGTACCAAGGGTCATGTTAGGAAGAAAAGTAGTAATAATTGAGATAACTCACCAACTCAGTATATTAAAAATGTTAACAAAATGACATGAGTACGTCCACTATGTCTTTGTATTGACATTTAAATATAGATATACACAAGCCAACTCAAAGACATATTTGACATACTAATGATATTGTGTTAGACATTTTTTCATACTGAGTTGACAAGTTAATATCACATTAAGCTAGTTACCATTTAATTACACCCATACTACCAATTAGTACAAATATATTAGTCTTTCTATACATTCTTCATCTAATAACTCCATATAGTTATCTTTTCCAAACATTTCAAAATTAAGTGTTGATTACAGTACAATGATACCTCAAAACTTCGACAAAAGAAAAGAAAATGATTGGTTTCACAACACTTTTTACCTCTTTTCTTGGTTAATAAACAACATTCACAACTCATATGAGGAGCGGGAGACGGCAGTGGCGTATCCAGGATTTTCAATTTTGGGGTGCAAAAATAATTACGACTTAAAATTTCAAAATGTGAGTGATCTTTTTTATTTTCTTTGTTATGCTTTTTCAATTATTTTTTTTAATAAAATATTTGTTGTTATTTTATTTTTATCAAAAAAAATTCATTTTAACTAAAAATAAACTATTTTTTAAAGTATCACGTAAATTATACATTTGAAATACAAGTATCCGTGTTTTTTTTTAATTAGCAATATATAATATAGATATGAATATAATGAGGATGTTAGTTTTATAAATATGAAAGAATACATAATTAAATTGAATTAGATATGATATAGATTAAAACAAATTTAGCTTGGAGAAGAGAAGGGGAAAGTAGGATTAAGAGTAGAAAATGTGGTCACTAAGTTTAGTCTCTAGCTTGTAAAGAGAGACAACTTACCACTAGGCTACTGACGAATTTTTGTAAAAGTTGGACTACATATAGAATTAATGCACAGAAATTGGAGGTACAGTTCTACCCCTTGTTACAATGTGTATACGCCAGTGGGAGACGAAGTAGCAATTAATTAGAGTATCTCTTTTATCAAATAAAAAAAGAGAGAGCAATGCAACTAGATCAATTTAAATAATTAATAAAAAGTTTAATAAAATAGAGATTAAAGAAAATGTGGAATGTATTAAATAAAAAGATAATATAATAGGAAAGAGGAGATGTCGTCACCGAGAAATAGAGAATCATAAATTAACGTTACCTAAACAGTACTCCATGTTCCTAAATCCTATGAATCGTCAAATGGTGTGATGCTCATAATGTATTAGATTTAAATAATTAATAAGCATAAAAAAGATCAATTTGAATAAGTATACAAATTTATAATAATAAGTCATGATAATAATAACATACAAATACGAGTGGAAAGGTTAGACGACGTCCCTAATTCACTATTTCTAGACAAAGTATGACAATTTCTCTCAATCAACGGGCGCATTTCTAATCAATACTGTGCTGCAGTAGTAGTAACAAATGAAGAAGTTGCAAAATGCACAGTAGAATCCTTCCTGTTCAAGTTTACCCCGACCACAAATGTCGCAGCAGCGTTTTGTGGTGAGAAGTTGAAAGGTGAGAGGGTGTTGGTGAACTGCGTCATTCACATATTTCTGCCCCAACTTCTTGTTTCTAAACTCGCCGGATGTAGTTGGAAAGCATTTAGGATGGAAGGATATATCGCAGGCGCGGCAGCGATACATCCAGCTCCTGGGATTCATCCGTGTCTCACATTGGTCGCAGTAGAAATCGCCGGGACGGTTGAGAGTGGCGTTGTATGTCAGCAGCAGCGGGTGGTGCTCGTCCCATCTACGGCTGCTGACCGACACAGGCAGCAAAGCGCATCTGACGTGCACTATGAAATCACATGAGTTGTTGCTGCACCTGTAACAATCATAATCGTCTATGTAATAGTCACAACCAGCAGCACACGACAAGCGCCGTCGGTTGATATCCCTACGTAGAACCGACTGAGTCACATGCTTGAGGAGATGTCGCGGGTGAGCTGCGTGGTGTATGGTATCCGGCATACAAGCGCATTGGATATTGACTTTGAAGCTGCAATTTGTACAGGTGTAAAACAGCCCATTAGTTACATACTCGCAAACACTGCACTCTTTCCACCTCCAAGGTTGGTGTTTGTCCAAAGATTGGAGGACTAGCTGGTGATCATCACGTTGGTGGACTGGAAGTGAGGAGAGTTGAGGTGGCAAGTGAAAGCACGCCAAGTGAAGATTGTATTTGCATTCACCGCAACTCATATAGTAGTTTGATGATAATGATATATGAGTGATGCACCCATCACATATCAATTCTGATCTCACTCCATAATTCTCCTCATCTTCTTCTTCTTCTTCTTCTTGGCTTCGATTGGCAGATGACAGTAAAGTGAGCTGATGTTGGTGATGAATGAACTTATATTTCACCTTCATCAACTCATCAGCAGCACTAGCAGGGATGATGATGGGCGGTATCAATGTTTCTCCTCCTCTTTGTCTCATCACAAACGGTGTAATTAGTTCCCCGGCCACCTCATTCGCTGGAAGATGAATAATGTCTTTCCCTATATTCCTGTTGGACATAAATACACATGAATAATTAAGATAAAGGAAGGCTAATCTAATACTCCCTCCGCCCCACTCAAGATGGCCACACTCTTGAGTGGCATGGGATTTTAGAAAGTGTTGTTAGGTGGAATAAAGTAGAGAGTAAAAAGGTAGTTGAATATTTTAATGAGGAGAGAGGAGAGGGGAGGTTATTTTCAAATTGGAAAGTGGTCAACTTGATTGGGACAAACAAAAAAAGGTGGCCATCGTGAATGGGACAGAGGGAGTAAGTAATAACATGGAACGATATTGGCTAGCACATACTCAATGATGCGAGGCGGCTTGTCGAAGGCACACTTGATGTGGACAATGTATCTACAAATTTGACAATGATACATCCAATTTTTGGGCAGCAGAATTCTGCTGCATACATCACATTTGTAGTCAAATCTGATATATTCAAGTGGGACATGAAAAGAGAGAGAAAGTGAGTGATGATGGTCTTCCCTTTTCAAGCTTTGAGGCAATGAAGCACATTTCTCATGGATCCAATACTGACAAACATCCGCGGTGCATGTGTAGGAACTCCCCTTGCGCGTGGTGCCACATGCATCGCAGTTGAAGGTACACCTTCTTCTCAACAACTTCATTTCGTGGTCAGGATGACTTGGATGACGTACAATTTTGCGGATTTGCTCAACGCCATCGTCTGCTACTGCTTTGATCAGCCCACCACTTTGCTGCGAGCATCTCAAGTGCATCTCGAACTCACATTCAGAGCATGTACATTTGTAACCAATGCTCCAAATAATCTTTTCACAGATATAACACCGACTCAAAACCGGTTCGTGTTGTTGGATGAGTATGTGTTGAGGGTGGTGCGATGGATGTCGTATCTTTCTTGCCATCGTTGCACATTCTTCGTGCAATAAGTTTGAGTAGTCACATCCGTCGATGCTGCATCCATAAGCTTGCTCTCCGCTGCTAAACCGATCTTCACAACCATAGCAGTATTCTCCCCCACAAGCTTCCACCAAACTGAGTGGATGCTCGTGGCTCCAATGCTCAAACATCTCTCTTTCATCCTTCTCTATCTCCTTTCCTTTCTCACTCATTCTCTTCTTTTTTTTGTCTCTCTCTTCTCAAATATCTCACTCTACGTGTGTGGGTGACTGGACAGACATTTAAACACTCAAATGTAGTACTAGACATTTTTTGAACAAATTATTCACTCAAAACAATCTTCTTTTTCTTTTCTTTTTTCCTTTTCCTTTTTCTTTTTTCTTTTTTTCTTTTTTCTTTTTCTTTTTCTTTTTCTTTTTTGTTTTCCAATACTAATTTTTGTGCACCAACATTTCTTGCTCCATCCATAACCATCCTCTCCACAGCAATAATAAATCCAACAATAGAATCTCCTTTATTTTTTATCTTCCTCTTTGTGTTTTTGCTTTTCTCATATATGTAGTTCTCTTTTCCAAAAGCATCCAAACTAGTGTGATGATTAAAGCATGATCTTTGTACATTAAATTCTACCAATGGCAAGAACGAAAACTAACTTCAAAACCCAAACATGATTAATGGAGTAGTATAGAAGGAAAGTTAGGGAAAAATATTACTCCCTCTGTCCATGAAAAATAGTCTCATTTTTGGAAGACATGGCTTTTAAATGATAAACTAGTAAATTAAAAAAGAGAGGTGGAGAAAAAATTGGTAAAGTATAAAAAAACTAGCCATTTGGTGACGGATTTACTATCAATGAATTATTGTCACTAAACAAGTTAGTGACAGATTAGAATCATAATTCAAAAAGCTTATCACTAAGGTTACTACAGCCCCAATGACGGAAAACTTAGAGTAAGTTTCAATTAGTGACAGAATAGTCTGTAATTAATTAGTGAATCACGCAATTCCGTCACTAATTTGTGAGGAAAATTATGCCATCAACTAATCAGCATTTTTTTTAGTGATTAGAGAAAGTTTTTATTTTTAAAACAGGACTATTTTTCATGGACACTCCAAAATAGCAAAATGAAACTATTTTTCGTGGACAAAGGAAGTACTATATATAATACTATATGATTTACTCCATTGTTATGTTCCATTCAGAAATGTAACCCTATCATAGTATATATCAATGAAACTTAAGCTCCAACAAAAGAAAATAATAAATCAAGCTCCATGTCGTCAAATGTCTTAGACTTGATACATACTTTAAGAAATGCTCCCTCTGGTCTCCAATAAATGATGTCCCATATTGGGTTGGCGGGGGTTTTATAAAATTTATCTTTTACCTTTTGTGAAGATATTGGAATGAAAAAATTAGTGGAATATTGTTGTTACTTTTATCATTAGTTTAATAATATCTGTGGGTAGAATGAATTAATAAAATGTGCAGTCCACTTACTATTAATTGTAAAAATGAAATAAGACATTTATTAATAAATATATAAAAAAAGAAATATGAATTATTTAACAGGGATGGGAGGGAGTATAAAGAAAATGTGAATAAAATTACTTAGTGTAATGAGTCATTTGTCAAAAATAATACAAAGTAAAAATAAAATGAGATATTTAATTATGCGCAAATGTAAAATAAATATGAGATATTTGATTGAGCGAACATGTCTCTAGATAGGCATATAGTAGTTGTTATATGTTTCATACATTTTGGAATAAAAATAAAACTTCCAATCCATTATCAAAGTGGCAACCTAATGTCCTAATTCACCCGCCCCAAGCAATCTTCTTTGCAATTTGTCTTTTGCTTTTCCAATATAATTATATTAACTATCGAAAAAAATTCTTCTCACATTAATATAAACATAATATTTTCTTTTTCCACTTAATACATAAAATATCATTTAATTAAACTCGACAAGACAACTACCATAGATCACATAATCTTCTTAATTAAATATAATGCCAATTACAAATAAGTCATTTCTACACATTCTTCATGTGGTGTAATAAATTTGTGGACCCACATTTCTTGCACCACCCAAAAATACCTTCCTTAAAGAATCTCCTTTATTCAATCTCTTTGGCTTTTGCTTTTCTCATATATATAGTTATCTTTTCCAAATATTTCAAAATAAAGTGTTGATTACAGCATAATGATCTCGGTACATTAAATTCTAACAATTGCAAGAATTAAAACCAGCATCAAAGCCCAACATGAATAGAATTATTAGTGGGGAGTTAGGAAAAATAATTCTAATGGCGGGTGAATTAGTCGAATTTGAAGAAAATGATACATCAAACTCCAACAAAAGAATACAAATTAAATCAAGCGTAATTAGTCCTCAAGTTCGGAGATAAAAAATGATGTTATTAAAGAGTAATTGGATAAGGGACTTCCAATTTATGGCATGAAAATAAAGCCCAAATTCCTGATTTTACAAGTTTTTATATACTTGGGCCTAGACATGGTAGCCCAAAAGTCGATGAAATATTAAAATTATACTCCATCCGTCCCTTTTTAAGAGTCACACTTTGACCGGGCACAAGTTTTAAGAAATGTAAGGAATAGTTGGTTGAAAAAGTTAGTGAAATGTGGACTCATTTTTTTATATTGGTTTTATAATAAAATGTGAGTGAATTGAGTTAGTGGAATTTGAGACCTACATATTATTTATGGTAAAAATGAAGTGTGACTCTTACTTGGGGACGGACCGAAATGGAAAAGTGTGACTCTTAATCGGAGACAGAGGGAGTAGTATACTAATTGGAAGGAGGCACCACCAGATACACGACTGTTACGTACGAAGAAGATTAATTAAAAAGAAATAAAACAACTCTATTTAATTACGCTAGAACAAAATAAGTGAAAATGGGAAATACAAAGGTTTTAATAGAGGACGTCAAGTAACAAAATCCTAGATAGTAGTATGATAATTTCGCTCAATCGACAGCCTTCATGTCCCCATTTTCGATCATGTCATACCCGCACATGTAGAGACAAATGAAGAAGTTGCATAATGCACAGTAAAATCCTTGATTTTCATTCTTATTGCAACGGCAAATGTTGCAGCGGCGTTTTGTGGTGAGAAGTTGAAAGATGAGAGAGTGTGAATGAATTGTGTCAGTGATCACATATTCCTGCCCCAACTTCCTGTTTCTATACTTTCCAGATCTAGTTTGAAAGCATTTAGGATGGAAGGATATATCGCAGGCGCGGCAGTGATACATCCAGCTCCTAGGATTCATCTGTGTCTCACATTGGTCGCAGTAGAAATCGCCAGGACGGTTGAGAGTGGCGTTGTACGTCAGCAGCAGCGGGTGGTGCTCGTCCCATCTACGGCTGCTGACCGACGCAGGCAGCAAAGCGCATCTAACGTGCACGATGAAATCACATGGGCTGCTGCTGCAGCACCTGTAACAATCATAATAGTCTACGTGTAGGCCACAACCAGCAGCACACCAGAAGCGCCTTCGGTTGATATATCTGTCTAGATCCAACTTGGTCACATGCTTGAGGAGATGTCGCGGGTGAGCTGCGTGGTGTATGGTATCCGGCATACTAGCGCATTGGATATCGACTCTGAAGCCGCACGCTGTGCAAGTGTAAAACAGCCCATTCGTATCATACTCACACACACTGCATTCTTTAATCTCCCAAGGTCGAAGTTTGTTGCAAGATTGGAGGTCCAGCGAGTGATGATAATCGTGGTGGTGGAGTGGAAATGAGGAGAGTTGAGGTGGCAAGTGAAAGCAAGCCAAGTGAAGATTGTATTTGCATTCACTGCAACTCATATAGTAGTTTGATGACGATGATATTGGAGTGATGCACCCATCACATATCAATTCCCATCTCACTCCATAATTCTCCTCGTCTTCTTCTTCTTCTTGGCTTCGATCAACAGATGAGACTAAAGTGAGTTGATGTTGGTGATGAAGGAACTTATATTTCACCTTCACCAGCTCATCAACAGCAGCTGCAGGGATGATGATGGGTGGTATCAATATTTCTCCTCCTCTTTGTCTCATCACAAACGGTGTAACTAGTTCCTCGGCCACTTCATTTATTGGAAGATGAATCATGTCTTTCCCAATGTTTCTGGTAAACAAAAAAACACATGACAATAATTAAGCTAACACGAGGATAATATATCTAACAAGTAATGACATAGAAATTAATGAATCATACTCAGTGATGCGGGGCTGCTTGTTGAAAACGCACTTGACGTGGACTATAAATCTGCAGATTTGGCAATGATATATCCAATAGTGGGGCAGCAAATATGTGTTGCACACATCACATCTGTAGTTGAAATTGAGATATTCAAAAGGGACGCGAAAGGATAAAGAGAGGGAGTGATGGTGGTCTTCCCTTTTGAAGCTTTGTGGCAATGAAGCACATTTCTCATGGATCCAATACTCACAAGCATCATTGGTGCAGGTGTAGGAACTCCCTTTGCGTCTGGTGCAGCAAGCATCGCACTTGAACAAACAACTTCTCCTCAGCAACTTCAGTTCATGGCCGCGGTGACTTGGATGATGTATGATGCTGCGCCTTTTATCATCATAATCACCATCGCCCGTTGCATCGACCATGCCACCACCTTGTGCGCATCTCAGGTGCATCTGGAATTCACATATGGAGCATTTGTAACCAATGCTCCAAATAGTCCTTTGACATATACGACACGTCCCTAATTGCGGTTCGTGGCGTTGGATGAGTATGTGTTGAGGGTGGTGTGATGGATGGCGTATCTCCCTCGCAATCGCTGCACATTCTTCGTGTAATAATCTTGCGTAGTGACATCCCTCGGTGCTGCATCCATAAGCTTGCTCTCCGGTACCAAACAGCTCTTCACACCCATAACAGTAATCTCTTTCACGAATTTCCACTAGAGTAAGTGGATGCTCGTGGCTCCAATGATCGATTATCTCCTTTCCTTTCTCACTCATTCTCCTTTTTTTTTTCCTTCTCAATATCTGTATCTCACTGTTTTTCCTTTTTTTCCCCTTCTCAATATGTATCTCACTAATTGTGTGTTGGTGTCTAGACCATACATATAAACACTATTTATACTACTCCTCTTTCGAACATTTTCAAATGCAAGAATCATACAATCCTTCCAATCTCACCAAAAGTATGTACTCCATTAAAGTATAATAAATAAGTAATTCAGTCAAACAATCTTCTTTCTCTTTTGTCTTTTGCTTTTATAATTGATTATATTTTCATAACAGTTTACGTTTAACTTTGACTGACATGTATCAAATACTTTTGTGTAATAAGGTTCATGACTCAAATAATCTCCTTTTGCTTCGGCATTGTCTTTCTCTTTTTCATGTAATTACCATTTGTTGATGAGTTAATAATTCTTTCTTTTTGTGTGAATAAATATATATTCTCAATTATTATGTTTTGTGCTTTGGTGATTTCTCTTTTGGAATATAATGTAGTATTCCAAGTTTCCTGTGTCAGCAAAGTATACATCAAAGTACTAACAAATTAATCACTCAACAATCTTCTTTGTCTTTTTCTTTCTCTTTGCTCTTTCTTCTTTGTCTTTTGCTTTTCCCATATAATTAATAGTTTAATTTAATTTGAGTGATAACTAGTGATAGTACTAAATTGTACATCCATGGACAATATCTTCTAACATATGCATGTGCTTGTTTCATTTTCCTTGATTTTAAGAGAAGAACCAAACTGTATTGGATTAAAAATACATTTGTATCATCATATATTCTTACAGATTACCGAATCAATGATCTGAAACAGATAATTTATCTCTTTTACAGACTTAATTATATGAAGACTCTTTGTTACTAAAATAGTTTGGAATACATAATCATGAATGGATTTTAATTTATTTCACCCAAACAAACTCTTTCCTCTTTGTCCTTTTCTTTTTCTTTTCCAATAATACTTATATTCATATAACGTTTAAGTTAACTTTGAGTGATGACTAATTTCGAAAAAAATTTGATAAACTATCGCATCTTTCAAACAATTTTAATCATACAAAACTTCCAACCTCGGCAAGAATAGAGTTTAACAAAACCAAAGCATTTCAGTCAAAGAAATCTCTTTTTTCTTTGGCATTGCCTTAATTTGTTTTTTTCATGTAATTATCTTTTTTGTGATGGGTCTAATTTTACCATGTGGAACAATAATTTTTTTTCTCGATTCACGAGATTAAATATATATTCTCAATCATTACAAATTATGCTTTGAGGATTTCTCTTTTTTAAGAACACAAACCGAATATTGTATATGAAAGTAACAAGTTATTTCACGATCAACAATTTTTTTCTTTCTCTTAGTCCTTTGTCTTTTGCTTTTCCAATGTAATTGTACTTCTTCCGTCCCAATAAATAAAGACATTTTGAATGACGCGTGAATTAATGCATAATTAATAAAGTAGGAGAAAACCTCAGGTTGGTGTCTAAACTGAAAATACTATTTTCCAACAACATCATATGGTAAGTCCACTTGTAAAATTTTTAAGAATTCAAGAAATTTGACAAAACAAAAAAAAAATCTATACTTTCAATGTTGAAGCGTGTTTTGTTTGAGTTAAAAACGACGAATAGAAACTACTCACCAACACATTAACACATTACACAAAAGGAAATCCACAAAAATGACTAGTGATCTAAAAATTTGGATATTCTCTGCAACAAGAATCAAGACCAAAGAATTCAAACATTTGAATTAGAATTCACAAATTCTTAAAAATGTGATCTTTCTTGTTGTAAACAGTGTAAAACCACTCATAAAAATATACTACTGTCCCCGATTAAGAGTCACATTTTGACCGGACACGGGTTTTAAGAAATGTAAAGAAAAGTTGGTTGAAAAGTTAGCGGATTGTGGGACCTACTTACCATTTATGGTAAAAATGAAGTGTGATTCTTAATCGGGGACGGACCGAAATGGAAAAGTGTGACTCTTAATCGGGGACGGAGGGAGTAAATCACAACAAATTTATGTTTTTCAGTTCTTCAATTCATCATCAATAAAGATCCTATTTTTATCATCAAACTGAGTAAATATCACACTTTCATTTAAACATCTAGAAAACTGGAAAAACCCATGTTCAAAACCACTCCTAAGAACGTTAATCACAACAAATTCATGTTTTCCAGTTTGTCTTTTGATCTTCATGTACAACACTTTCAATGCTACTACAGTTTTAGCGTGTGTATATTAATTTAGTAGTACATTAGTTAATATTCGAGGCTAGAGGTCAAATGAGAGGGTTTTTTTTTTTTTGTGGGACTCAATCTCGGACGGAATGGAAATGAGGATAACATCATGACTTATACACGTAATTAAAAACACGTTTCTTTTTGGTGCTGAATGAAATACTTATTAAACTAAAAACACACACACACACATACAGCAAGCTAAGGGTATAATAGCAATGCAAGAGGAAAAAAGAGGTAAACAACATTTAATATATATATGCATCATCATTCTAGACATAGTACTACTACACGAATGATCTGAAACAGATGATTTTCTCTCAATCAATCAACGGCCTTCATATCCCCATTTTCGATCATTTTTTTACGGCATCTGTATCTGCGACAAACGAAGAAGTTGCATAATGCACAGTAAAATCCTTCCTCTTCATGCATATTCTGATCACAACTGTCGCAGCGGAGTTTTTTAGTGAGAAGTTGATAGGTGAGAGGGTGTTGGTGAACTGCGTCATTCACATATTTCTGCCCCAACTTGATGTATCTATACTCGCCGGATGTAGTTTTAAAGCAATCTGGATGGAAGGATATATCGCAGGCGCGGCAGTGATACATCCAGCTCCTGGGATTCATCTGTTTCTCACATTGGTCGCAGTAGAAATCGCCAGGACGGTTGAGAGTGGCGTTGTACGTCAGCAGCAGCGGGTGGTGCTCATCCCATCTACGGCTGCTGACCAACACAGGCAGCAAAGCGCATTTGACGTGCACAATGAAATCACATGAGTTGTTGCTGCACCTGTAACAACCGTAATATCCTATGATGTCGTCACAACCAGCAGCACACGACAAGCGTCGTCGGTTGCTATCTATGCATAGATTGGACGGAGTCTCTTGCTTGAGGAGATGTCGCGGGTGAGCTGCGTGGTGTATGGTATCCGGCATACAAGCGCATTGGATATCTAATTTGAAGTGGCACTTTGTACAAGTGTAAAACAGCCCATTAGTTCCGCACCCACAGACACTGCAATATTGGATCTCCCAAGGTTGATTTTTGTGACAAGATCGGAGGACAAGCTGGTGATCATCATGTTTTTCTTGGTGGATTGGAAGTGAGGAGAGTTGAGTTGGCAAGTGAAAGCAGGCAATGTGAAGATTGTATTTGCATTCGCTGCAAATCATGTAGTAGTAACATTTACTACTAGTTATAGGAGTGATGCAGCCATCACATATCAATTCTGATCTCACTCCATAATTCTCCTCTTCTTCTTCTTCTTCTTCTTCTTCTTCTTCTTCTTCTTCTTCTTCTTCTTCTTCTTCTTCTTCTTCTTCTTCTTCTTCTTCTTGGCTTCGATCACCAGATGATGCTAAAGTGAGTTGATGTTGGTGATGAATGAACTTATATTTCACCTTCATCAACTCATCAGCAGCAGCAGCAGGGATGATGATGGGTGGTGTCAATTTCGCTTCTCCTTCTCCTCCTCCTTGTCTCATCACAAATGATGTAATTAGTTCCTCGACTACCTCATTTGCTGGAAGATGAATAATGTCTTTCCCTATATTTCTGTTGGACATAAATACACATGAATAACTAAGATAAAGGAAGGCTAAGTAAGTAATAACAAACGATATTGGCTAGCACATACTCAATGATGTGAGGCGGCTGGTCGAAGGCACACTTGATGTGGACAATATATCTACAAATTTGACAATGATATATCCAATTTTTGGGCAGCAGAATTCCGTTACATACATCACATCTGTAGTCAAATCTCATATACTCAAGTGGGACATGAAAAGAGAGAGAAAGAGAGTGATGATGGTCTTCCCTTTCCAAGTTTTGAGGCAAAGAAGCACATCTCTCATGGATCCAATACTGGCAAGCATCCGCGGTGCATGTGTAGGAACTCCCCTTGCGCGTGGTGCCACAGGCATCGCAGTTGAAGGGACACCTTCTTCTCAGCAACTTCATGTCGTGGTCTGGATGACTTGGATGGCGTATAATGTCGCGGATTTGCTCAACGCCATCGTCTGCTACTGCATTGATCAGCCCATCACTTTGCGAGCATCTCAAGTGCATCTCGAACTTACATTCAGAATATGTACATTTGTAGCCAATGCTCCAAATAAACCTTTCACATATAGAACAACGATATATGAAAGCCGGTTCATATTGTTGAACGAGTATGTGTTGAGGGTGGTGCGATGGATGTCGTATCTTTCTTGCCATCATTGCACATTCCTCATGTAATAAGTTTGAGTAGTCACACCCCCCCATGCTGCATCCATAAGCTTGCTCTCCGCTGCTAAACCGATCTTCACAACCATAGCAGTATTCTCCCCCACAAGTTTCCACCAAAGAAAGTGGATGCTCGTGTCTCCAATGCTCAACCATCTCTCTCTCATCCCCCTCCCTTCCTTTCTCACTCATTTTTCCTTTTTTCATTTCCTTCTCAACCATCTCACTCATTTTTTCTTTTCAATTTCCTTCTCAACTACTATCTCACTCGGTCTCTGTGAGTGGCTGTCTAGCAATCTATATATAAACAAAGTAATTCATTCAATCAAATCATACAACACTTCCAATGTCAGCAAGTATCTCAATCATACTACTAACAAAGTAATTCATTCAATCAATCATCTTTTACTTTTCCTTTTCCTTTTTCTTTTCCCTTTTTCTTTTTCTTTCTCTTTATCTATATTTTCAAAAATGTTTAATTTAACTTTGAGTGATAAATATTGCACAAATTCTAGCAAGTTCGTTTTTGTTAATTTCGAGAAGAACCAAATTGTATTTCATTGGTGTGTTTATACACGACAAGACAACTACCATCGATCACATAATCGTCTTAATTATATACTCCCATACTACAAAAATGTCACACTTTCCTTTTTGGAAAAAGTTCTTTCTCACATGAATATAAAAATTATATTTTCTCTCTTCATTTAATACAAAAAATAAAATCTCCTAAAATCTCGTGTCGTCCCACAAATGTGACATCTTTTATGGGACGAGGGAGTAGTATAATGCCAATTACAAATAAGTCATTTCTACACATTCTTCTTCATGTAATAAATTTGTGGACCCACATTTCTTGCACCATCCAAAACCTTCCTATCCATTGCAAAAATACCTTCCTCAAGAATCTTCCTTAAGAGTCTCGTTTTTCCATTTTGGTCCGTCCACGAATAAGAGTCTCGGTTCAAAGTTACCACAAATGGTAAAGAGATCGTACATTCCACTCACATATCATTTAAAACTAATATATACAAGTGGGACATTTATT
This sequence comes from Salvia hispanica, assembly GCF_029641045.1. Lineage (NCBI taxonomy): Eukaryota > Viridiplantae > Streptophyta > Magnoliopsida > Lamiales > Lamiaceae > Salvia > Salvia hispanica. The sequence continues at coordinate 47,087,141 of NC_142697.1, forward strand.
CCACTAACTTTCTTCCACCCACTTTTCTTAACATTTCTTAAAACCTGTGTCATTTAGAAATGAGACTCTTAATCGTGGATGGATGAAGTATAAGGTTATCTTTTCCAAAGATTTCAAAATAAAGTGTTGATTACAGCACAATGATCTTGGTACATTAAATTCTAACAATTGCAAAATTAAAACTAGCTTCAAAGCCCAACATGAATAGAATTATTAGTGGGGAGTTAGAAAAAGTTATTCTGTTATACCCCACAATATGTAATTGTCATATCCTAAATGTGTCATATCAATGATACATCAAACTCCAACAAAAGAATAGAAATGAAATCAAGCTTAATTAGTCCTCAAGTTCGGAGATAAAATTGATGTTATAAAAGATTAAGGGACTTCCAAATTATGGCATGAAAATAAAGCCCAAATATGTGATTTGACAAGTTTTTATATACTTGGGCCTAGACATGGTAGCTCAAAAGTTGATGAAATATTAAAATTAAAAAGAAATAAAACAGCTCTATTTAATTACGCTAGAACAAAATAAGTGAAAACGGGAAATACAAAGGTTTTAATAGAGGACGTCAAGTAACAAAATCCTAGATTGTAGTATGATAATTTCTCTCAATCGACAGCCTTGATGTCCCCATTTTCGATCATGTCATACCCGCAGCTGTAGAGACAAATGAAGAAGTTGCATAATGCACAGTAAAATCCTTGATTTTCATTCTCATTGAAACGGCAAATGTTGCAGTGGCGTTTTGTGGTGAGAAGTTCAAAGATGAGTGGGTGTGGATGAATTGTGTCAGTGATCACATATTCCAGCCCCAACTTCTTGTTTCTATACTTTCCGGATGTAGTTGGAAAGCATTTAGGATGGACGGATATATCGCAGGGGCGGCAGTGTGATACGACCATGGAGCTTGACACACAAGTAACGCCGGATCGTACGTCGCCGGCGGCAAGGAAGGAAGAAGCTGGTGGAAGAGGACGAAGCATGAGTAGACCATCGAAGAATGATCGGCCCAAACGTGTCCAATCTCGGAACATGAAGTATAAAGACTTCGTCACCTATTAGACCATGGATTTCCTTTAGATTTGTTTTGATATTTTTAATTGTTATTTTCCTTATTCTGCTGAACGTTTTTCCTTTTAAGATTGAGTCAAATCTTTTCGGTTTTCTTCTTGATTCTTTCCCGCATCGTAAGTCCGAATCAAGCAGGGGGAATTCTATAAATTATAGAATTCCCTTAGATCGAGTCAGAGAAATAAAGCAATAAAAAACTTTTATTTTCACGTTACAAACTTTGGGTCATTGCTAGAGTTTTTGATCAAGTTCTTCTGCAAGTTTGAGTGCTCAATTCATCAATAGGATCGCTAGTCCTATTACAGTGATACATCCAACTCCTGGGATTCATTTGTGTTTCGCATTGATCGCAGTAGAAATCGCCAGGACGATTGAGAGTGGCGTTATACGTCAGCAACAACGGGTGGTGTCTCTCCCATCTACGGCTGGTGACCGACGCCGGAAACACTGCGCATTTCCCCATCTAAGTTTTATCATGTTCAGACAAATGAAGAAGTTGCATGATGCATAATAAAATCCTTCACATTCATATTTAATGTAAAACAAATCGTACGAGAGTAGTAATATTATTGAATTAAACATAACACAGCACAAACATAAGAAGATATAGTAATGAACGAACTAATGATCTAAAACAGATAATTTCTTTCAATCGACAGCCTTCATGTCTCCATTTCTGATCATTTCAAAACCGCACATGTAGAGACAAATGAAGAAGTTGCATAATGCACAGTAAAATCCTTGGCGTTCATTCTCATTGCAACGACAAATGTTGCAGCGGCGTTTTGTGGTGAGAAGTTGAAAGATGAGAGGGTGTGGATGAATTGTGTCAGTGATCACATATTCCTGCCCCAACTTCCTGTTTCTATACTTTCCGGATGTAGTTTGAAAGCATTTAGGATGGAAGGATATATCGCAGGCGCGGCAGTGATACATCCAGCTCCTAGGATTCATCTGTGTCTCACATTGGTCGCAGTAGAAATCGCCAGGACGGTTGAGAGTGGCGTTGTACGTCAGCAGCAGCGGGTGGTGCTCGTCCCATCTACGGCTGCTGACCGACGCAGGCAGCAAAGCGCATCTAACGTGCACGATGAAATCACATGGGCTGCTGCTGCAACACCTGTAACAATCATAATAGTGTGCGTGTTGGCCACAACCAGCAGCACACCACAAGCGCCGTCGGTTGATATCTCTGTGTAGATTGGACCAAGTCACATGCTTGAGGAGATGCCGAGGGTGAGCTGCGTGGTGTATGGTATCCGGCATACAATCGCATTGGATATCGACTCTGAAGCCGCACGCTGTGCAAGTGTAAAACAGCCCATTCGTATCATACTCACACACACTGCATTCTTTAATCTCCCAAGGTCGAAGTTTGTTGCAAGATCGGAGGTCCAGCGAGTGATGATAATCGTGGAGGTGGAGTGGAAATGAGGAGAGTTGAGGTGGCAAGTGAAAGCAAGCCAAGTGAAGATTGTATTTGCATTCACTGCAACTCATATAGTAGTTTGATGATGATGATATTGGAGTGATGCACCCATCACATATCAATTCCCATCTCACTCCATAATTCTCCTCGTCTTCTTCTTCTTCTTGGCTTCGATCAACAGATGAGACTAAAGTGAGTTGATGTTGATGATGAAGGAACTTATATTTCACCTTCACCAGCTCATCAACAGCAGCAGCAGGGATGATGGTGGGTGGTATCAATACTTCTCCTCCTCTTTGTCTCATCACAAACGGTGTAACTAGTTCCTCGGCCACTTCATTTGTTGGAAGATGAATCATGTCTTTCCCAATGTTTCTGGTAAACAAAAAAACAGATGACAATAATTAAGCTAACACGAGGATAATATATCTAACAAGTAATGACATAGAAATTAATGAATCATACTCAGTGATGCGGGGCTGCTTGTTGAAAACGCACTTGACGTGGACTATAAATCTGCAGATTTGGCAATGATATATCCAATAGTTGGGCAGCAAATATGTGTTGCACACATCACATTTGTAGTTGAAATTGAGATATTCAAAAGGGACGCGAAAGGATAAAGAGAGGGAGTGATGGTGGTCTTCCCTTTTGAAGCTTTGTGGCAATGAAGCACATTTCTCATGGATCCAATACTCACAAGCATCATTGGTGCAGGTGTAGGAACTCCCTTTGCGTCTGGTGCAGCAAGCATCGCACTTGAACAAACAACTTCTCCTCAGCAACTTCAGTTCATGGCCGGGGTGACTTGGATGATGTATGATGCTGTGCCTTTTATCATCATAATCACCATCGCCCGTTGCATCGACCATGCCACCACCTTGTGCGCATCTCAGGTGCATCTGGAATTCACATATGGAGCATCTGTAACCAATGCTCCAAATAGTCCTTTGATATATACAACAAGTCCCTAATTGCGGTTCGTGGCGTTGGATGAGTACGTGTTCAGGGTGGTGCGATGGATGTCGTATCTTTCTTGCCATCGCAGCACATTCTTCGTGTAATAATCTTGCGTAGTCACATCCCTCAGTGCTGCATCCATAAGCTTGCTCTCCGATACTAAACAACTCTTCACACCCATAACAATAATTTCTTCCACGAATTTCCACCAAAGTAAGTGGATGCTCGTGGCTCCAATGATCAATCATCTCCCCTCCTTTCTCACTCATTCTCCTTTTTTTTGTCCTTCTCAATATGTATCTCACTAATTGTGTGTGGGTGTCTAGACCATACATATAAACACTATTTATACTACTTCTCTTTCAAACATTTTAAAATGCAAGAATCATACAATCCTTCCAATCTCACCAAAAGTATGTACTCCATTAAAGTATAATAAACAAGTAATTCAGTCAAACAATCTTCTTTCTCTTTTGTCTTTTGCTTTTATAATTGATTATATTTTCATAACTGTTTAGGTTTAACTTTGACTGACAACTATTAATGATACAATACTTTTGTGTAATAATTTTGAGAAGGTTCATCACTCAAAGAATCTCCTTTTGCTTCGGCATTGTCTTTCTCTTTTTCATGTAATTACCGTTTGTTGATGAGTTAATAATTCTTTCTTTTTGTGTGAATAAATATACATTCTCAATTATTATGTTTTGTGCTTTGATGATTTCTCTTTTGGAATATAATGTAGTATTCCAAGATTTCCTGTGTCAGCAAAGTATATATCAAATTAATAACATATTAATCACTCAACAATCTTCTTTTTCTTTCTCCTTGCTCTTTCTTCTTTGTCTTTTGCTTTTCCCATATAATTATAATGTTTAATTTAACTTTTGTACTCCTAATAACTAATGATAGTAATACTAAATTGTACATCCATCATCCATGCACAATTTCTTCTAACATATGCATGTGCCTTGTTTCATTTTCCTTGATTTTCAGAGAAGAACCAAATTGAATTGAATTAAAAATAATGGTGTGCAACATTTGTATCAATGATCTGAAACAGATAATGTATCTCTTTGACATACTTAATTATATGAAGACTCTTTGTTACTAAAACAGTTTGGAATACATAATCATGAATGGATTTTAATTTATTTCACCCAAACAATCCTCTTTCCTCTTTGTCCTTGCCTTTTTCTTTTCCAATAGTACTTATATTCATATAACGTTTAATTTAACTTTGAGTGATGACTAATTTCGAAAAAAATTTGATAAACTATCGCATCTTTCAAACAATTTTAATCATACAAAACTTCCAACCTCGGCAAGAATAGAGTTTAACAAAACCAAAGCATTTCAGTCAAAGAAATCTCTTTTTTCTTTGGCATTGCCTTAATTTGTTTTTTTCATGTAATTATCTTTTTTGTGATGGGTCTAATTTTACCATGTGGAACAATAATTTTTTTTCTCGATTCACGAGATTAAATATATATTCTCAATCATTACAAATTATGCTTTGAGGATTTCTCTTTTTTAAGAACACAAACCGAATATTGTATATGAAAGTAACAAGTTATTTCACGATCAACAATTCTTTTTCTTTCTCTTTGTCCTTTGTCTTTTGCTTTTCCAATGTAATTGTACTTCTTCCGTCCCAATAAATAAAGACATTTTAAATGACGCGTGAATTAATGCATAATTAATAAAGTAGGAGAAAACCTCAGGTTGGTGTCTAAACTGAAAATACTATTTTCCAACAACATCATATGGTAAGTCCACTTGTAAAATTTTTAAGAATTCAAGAAATTTGACAAAACAAAAAAAAAATCTATACTTTCAATGTTGAAGCGAGTTTTGTTTGAGTTAAAAACGACGAATAGAAACTACTCACCAACACATTAACACATTACACAAAAGGAAATCCACAAAAATGACTAGTGATCTAAAAATTTGGATATTCTCTGCAACAAGAATCAAGACCAAAGAATTCAAACATTTGAACTAGAATTTCACAAATTCTTAAAAATGTGATCTTTCTTGTTGAAAAACAGTTTAAAACCACTCATAAAAGTATAAATCACAGCAAATTTATGTTTTTCAGTTCTTCAATTCATCATCAATAAAGATCCCATTTTTATCATCAAACTGAGGAAATATCATACTTTCATTTTTTAACATCAAGAAAACTGGAAAAACCCATGTTCAAAACCACTCCTAAGAACGTTAATCACAACTAATTAATGTTTTTCAGTTTGTCATTTGATCTTCATATACAACACTTTCAATGCTACTACAATTCTGAGTAAAATCACATTTTTATCTTTGAAAAAAAAAACCAGTTCAAAACCACTTCCAACAACCTCAATCACAATGGGTTTTTTTGGGGGGATGGAAATGAGGAGAACTAAACACACACACACACACACACATACAGCAAGCTAAGGTATAGCATCATCATTCTAGTCTCTAGACATAGTACTAAACGAATTATCTGAAACAGATGATTTTCTCTCAATCAATCAACGGCCTTCATGTCACCATTTTCGATCATTTCTTCCCCGCAGTTGTAGAGACAAATGAAGAAGTTGCATAATGCACAGTAAAATCCATCCCTTTCATATGTATCATGATGACAAATGTCGCAGCGGCGTTTTGTGGTGAGAAGTTGATAGGTGAGACGGTGTAGATGGGTTTCTGCATTAATTACATCATATTCCTGCCCCAACTTGATGCTTCTATACACGCCGGACGTAGTTGGAAAGCAATGCGGATGGAAGGATATATCGCAGCTGCGGCAGTGATACATCCAACTCCTGGGATTCATTTGTTCTTCGCATTGGTCGCAGTAGAAATCGCCAGGACGATTGAGAGTGGCGTCGTACGTCAGCAGCAGTGGGTGGCGCTCGTCCCATCTACGACTGCTGACCGACGCAGGCAGCACACTGCAGAAAAAGTGCACAATGAAATCGCATGAGCTGCTGCTGCAACACCTGTAACAATCGAAATCGATCACGTTGTAGCAGTTACAACCAGCAGCACATGACAAGCGTGATGAGTTGATATCTTTGCGTAGGTCATCCTTAGCCACGCACTTGAGGAGATGTTGCGGGTGAGCTGCGTGAAGTATGGTATCCGGCATACAAGCGCACTTGATATCTACTTTGAACTCGCACTCTCTACAACTGTAAAACAACCCATTCATAGGATACCCACAGGCACTGCAATATTGGATCTCCCAAGGTTGGTGTTTGTCCAAAGATTGGAGGACTAGCGGGTGTTCCTGGTCGTGGATTGGAAGACATTGGACGTTAGGTGGCAAGTGAAAGCATGCCACGTGAAGATTGTATTTGCATTCACTGCAGCTCATGTAGTAGTAACATTTACTACTTGATGAAGATATAGGAGTGATGCACCCATCACATATCAATTCTGATCTCACTCCATAATTCTCCACGTCTTCTTCGTCTTCTTCTTCTTGGCTTGGATCGCCAGATGAGAGTAAAGTGAGTTGATGTTGGTGATGAATGAACTTATAGTATTTTAGCTTCACCAACTCATCCCCGTCATCATTAGGCATGAATGCTCCTCCTCCTTTTTCTCTCATCACAAAAGGTGTAATTAGCTCCTCAGCCACCTCATTTGCAGGCAGACGGATTATGTCTCTCCCAATATTACTGTTTGACATGAAAACGTAGAAATTATGAAAAAGGATGATCTAATAATGAATTAATGTTGTAGATCTAGAAATAAAAACATACAGATTGATGCGAGGAGGCGGCTTGTTGAAGGCGCATTTGACGTGGACAATAAATCTGCAAATTTGGCAATGATATATCCAATAGCTGGGTAGCAAATATGTGTTGCACACGTCACATTTGTAGTTGAATATGAGATATTCAAAAGGGACTTCAAATGATAAAGAGAGAGAGTGATGGTGGTCTTCCCTTTTGAAGCTTTGAGGCAATGAAGCACATTTTTCATGGATCCAATACTGGCAATCATCATTGGTGCATGTGTAGGAGGAACTCTCTTTGCGTGTGGTGCAGCAAGCATCGCACTTGAAGGAACACCTTCTCCTCAACAACTTCAATTCATGGCAGGGATGGCTTGGATGATGAATGGCGCTGCACCTTTGATCCTCATCATCAATCACGCCGCCCCCTTGTGCGCATCTCAGGTGCATCTTGAACCAGCATAGTGGCTCATTGAAGGCACACGTGATGTGGACAATATATCTGCAGATTTGGCAATAATATATCCAACACTCGGGTAGAATACTCATCTGGCATATATAACACCTAAATATTTTGTACACAAGTCTGATACTAATATTCGTATATTCTTGTGGGAGATGATAAGAGAGAGAAAGAGAGTGAGGATGGTATTCCCTTTTGATAATTTGAGGCAAGGAAGCACATCTCTGGTGGATCCGATATCCACAGCCATCTGTGGTGCACACGTACCAACTCCCGCTGTGTATGGTGCCGCAAGCATTGCACTCAAAGGTGGACCTTCTCTGCAACAACTTCAACTCATGGTCGGGATGACTTGGATGATGCTGTATGATATCGATGTTGGCCATTTGCTCATCACCATAACCACGGAAGCTACAACTGTAGAGAATGGACCGAATTCTCTGTCTACAGATGTAACATATGGCATATTTAGGCTGGTGTTGTTGGATGAGGATGTGCTGAGCCTGAGGGTACTGGTGCAATGGATGCCGTATCTCTCTCGCCATCGCTGCACATTCTTCGTGTAACAGCTTTTCATACTCGCATCCCTCCATGCTGCATCCATAAGCTCTCTCTCCACTGCCAAACCGCACTTCACAGCCGTAACAGTATTCTCCTCCACGAGCATCCACCAAACTAAGTGGATGCTCGTGGCTCCAGTGATCCACCATCTCCCTCTCATCCCCCTCTATCCCCTTCCCTTTCTCTCTCATTTTTTCTTTTTGTATTTCCTTCTCAAATACTACTATCTCCTTTCCTTTCTCACTCATTTTTTCTTTCTTTTTTTTTTGGTTTCCTTTCACTCTGTATCTGTGTTTGGCTGTCTACACAAATCACACATTTCTCTATATATAGAGACTCTTTGTTACCAAATCACATAAATAACAAACTAGTAATTCATTCAATCAATCTTCTTTTCCTTTTCCTTTTCCTTTTCCTTTTTCTTTTTCTTTTTCTTTTTCTTTTCTTTTTTAACGTTTGATTTTACTTCGAGTGATAACTATTGGCATATCAATGCACATATTCTAATAACTCAACTTCATTTTCAGATATTGGTCTTTAATGTTATAAATTTTGGTTGAATTTTGGTATTTTCCAAAACTTTAAAATTAGTCTAGCATGTGCACATACCCTTTGTCTTTTGCTTTTCAAATATAATTATACTTTTATAATGTTTAAAACTTTGAAAAATAAAGAATTTCTTTTCTTTTTTCTTTCTCCTTCTTCGTTAGCTTTTGGTATAAATCCATAACATTCATTAGAGGAAAATTTTAAAAGGATTATGCTATACCCCATTGTAATATTATTTCTTATAATCAATTGATATCAAACTAAACATAAATAATCTGTGTCATTCTCTTTTGATTTAGCTTTTTCATATCTATAGTTATCTTTTCCAAAACATTTCCAAAATTATTTCAAATGTGTTTTTGATCAACGTGTTATTCAAACTCGACTGGTCAAAAGTTCGACTGAGAGGTCGTGTACGAACTTGATTGAAGTCTCACGAACGTGCTCGATTAACAAGCTCACAAACCAAGTAGTATATAGTAGAGATCAAGTTCGGCTCATTTGCTATTGAATTGAGCTATGAACAAACTTCTTTCGAATCAGTCCCGGAAAGTTAGTACAAACATAAGTTGATAATGTAGAACAAGATAGTTGAATCTGGATTTGATAAGAGAAAAGTTAGTACAAACATAAGTTGCAAAGTGGGGGTGGAGAATGCAATAAGATATAGACAAATGTGGTGAAACTGTCATGTAGTACGATATTTGTGGGCTGAATCTAGGCCACTTGTAAAGTTGGAGGGCCTGCCGGCAATTATACAAAAAAGAGTAGGCACCTCATGACATGAGACTATACGAGAATGACCGAATCAACAAATAAACAGATATAAGGAATTGTAGTTAGAATTGTGAATTGTGAGCCCAAAAATAACAAAATAGAAACTTGAGGAAATATAAGAAGACAAATACAACCATGTTACAAGAGAGATCTAATCAGATCATTGTTGTTATGGATTTAAATCTTCCTTAAATATATAGAGGTTCCCTAAGCAAAATCCTTCAAAATGGGAAGCCTCAGCTTCTTTTGAGTTCCATTTACTGGATACGCCATAGGCCTCGTTGCCTGAGGCTGAGGACGATGGTGAGGAGCACGTTGGGGGTGTAGATGACCGAGATACTTTCAAAGAGCTCGTCAAATAGTTCTTGAAGTTCTTCCAATGTCTCGTTCCCACTCTCCTATCATACACAAAACTTTGTTTGAAATCACAGGACACTACTTAGTCATGGGTGATTTAGGTCACATACTTAAAATCCTACCAAGAGAAAACCTTATCCATTTGGCCCAATTATTCAAAGTATGCTTTTCTTAGAGAATGAAGACAACAATATTTCATGATATTTTACAATGACTAGTAAGAGGATTAGATTTAAACAATTAATACACATAAAAAAGATCAATTTCAATAAGCATACAAATTTATAATAATAATAATAATAATACTATAAGATGAAAGTATAATAAATTAGTCCTTAGACTAAATACATATTGGGGACATAATAGGAAAATTAAATTTCATTTTACATTCATTTTATGGGTTTATTTTTTTCTTTTTTCTGATATTTAATGTATAAGAAATGATATACTACTCCCTCCACAGTAAAAAAAATGTTCCATCGGTATTTCGAGATCTATCATTATTTCACTAAGCAGATCTATCATTAAACTAAATTATTTCACTCAAATAAATTATAAAACTAATACTTCATATAAAAGTGAGATCTACGATCTACTAACTCAGTAATTCTTAATCAAATAAAAAGAGCATAAATATAAAAGTACAATGGAAAGAGGTACACAACATCTCTATCATCATTTATTCGACGGCCTCGATGTCACCATTATCGATCATTCTTTCACCGCAGTCGTGGAAACAAATGAAGAAGTTGCATAATGCACAGTAAAATCCTTCTTGTTCATGCATATCCCGATCACAAATATCGCAGCGGCGTTTTGTGGTGAGAAGTTGAAAGGTGAGAGTGTGTGGATGGGTTTCTGCATTCACATCATATTCCTGCCCAAACTTGATGTTTCTAAGCCAGCCGGATGTAGTTGGGAAGCATTTAGGATGGAAGGATACATCGCAGGCGCGGCAGTGATACATCCAACTCCTGGGATTCATTTGTGTTTCGCATTGGTCGCAGTAGAAATCGCCAGGACGATTGAGAGTGGCGTCGTACGTCAGCAGCAGTGGGTGGTGCTCGTCCCATCTACGGCTGCTGACCGATGCCGGCAAAACAGCGCATTCAATGTGCAGGATGAAATCACATGAGCTGTTGCTGCACCTGTAATAATTATGAAGAAACATGTTGTCGTTGTTGTAACAACCAGCACACGACAAGTGCCATAAGTCGAGCTCTATGCCTGGTTCCGACGGAGTCACGTATTTGAGGAGATGCTGCGGGTGAGCTGCGTGAAGTATGGTATCCGGCATACAAGCGCACTTGATATCAACTACGAAGTAGCACTTTGTACAAGTGTAAAACAGCCCATTTGTTTCATACCCACACACAATGCAAGATAGCCTCTCCCAAGGTTGGTGTTTGTCCAAAGATTGGAGGACTAGCTGGTGATCAGCACGTTGGTGGAGTGGAAGTGGGGAGAGTTGAGGTGGCAAGTGAAAGCAAGCCAAGTGAAGGTTGTAGTTGCATTCACTGCAGCTCATAAAGTAGTTTGATGATGATGATATAGGAGTGATGCACCCATCACATATCAATTCTGATCTCACTCCATAATTCTCCTCATTTTCTTCTTCTTCTTCTTCTTCTTCTTCTTCTTGGCTTGGATCGCTAGATGAGAACAAAGTGAGTTGATGTTGGTGATGAAGGAACTCATATTTCACCTTCATCAACTCATCAGTAGCAGCAGCAGGGATGATGATGGGTGGTATCAATGTTTCTCCTCCTCTTTGTCTCATCACAAAAGGTGCAATTAGCTCCTCGGCCACCTCATTCGTTGGAAGAGGAAGACGGATTATGTCTCTCCCAATATCACTGTTGGACATGAAAACATAGTAACTAAGAAAAAGGATGATCTAATAATGAATAAATGTTGTAATAAAAACATACAGATTGCGAGGAGGCGGCTTGTTGAAGGCGCACTTGACGTGGACAATAAATCTGCAGATTTGGCAATGATATATCCAATAATTGGCTACCAAAATTGTGTTGCACACATCACATTTGTAGTTGAATTTGAGATATTCAAAAGGGACTTCAAATGATAAAGAGAGAGAGTGATGGTGGTCTTCCCTTTTGAAGCTTTGAGGCAAAGTAGCACATTTTTCATGGATCCAATACTGGCAATCATCATTGGTGCATGTGTAGGATGAACTCGAACTCCCTTTGATTCTGCAAGCATCGCACTTGAAGGAACATTCTCTCCTCAACAACTTCAATTCATGGCCGGGATGGCTTGGATGATGAATGACGCTGCGCCTTTGATCCTCATCATCAATCACGCCACCCCCTTGTGCGCATCTCAGGTGTATGTTGAACCCGCATAGTGGCTCCTTGAAGGCACACGTGATGTGGACGATATACATGCAGATTTGGCAATGATATATCCAACACTCGGGTAGAAAACTCGTGCTGCAAACATTACATTTGTACTCATATCTGATACCTCTATATCTATACTCTAGTGGGACATGATAAGAGAGAAAAAGAGAGTGAGGATGGTCCTCCCTTTTGATAGTTTGAGGCAAGGAAGCACATCTCCGGTGGATCCGATATCCACAGCCATCTGTGGTGCACATGTACCAACTCCCGCTGTGTATGGTGTTGCAAGCATTGCACTCAAAGATAGACCTTCTCTGCAACAACTTCAACTCATGGTCGGGATGACTTGGATGATGCTGTATGATATCGATGTTGGCCATTTGCTCATCACCATAACCACGGAAGCTACATCTGTAGACAATGGACCGAATAGTCTGTTGACAGATGTCACATATGTCAAAGTGGGGCTGGTGCTGTTGGATGAGGATGTGCTGAGCCTGAGGGTGAAGGTGGTGCAATGGATGCCGTATCTCTCTCGCCATCGCTGCACATTCTTCGTGTAATAGCTTTGCATACCTGCATACCTTCATGCTGCATCCATAAGCTTTCTCTCCGCTACCAAACCTCAATTCACAACCATAACAGTATTCTCTTTCGCGAGTATCCACCAAAGTAAGTGGATGCTCGTGGCTCCAGTGATCCACCATCTCCCTCTCATCCCCCTCTATCCCCTTCCCTTTCTCCCTCATTTTTCCTTTTTTCATTTCCTTCTCAAATACTACCATCTCCTTTCCTTTCTCACTCATTTTTCTCTCTTTTTTTTTTTTGTTTCCTTTCACTCTTCTCTCTGTGTGTGGTTATCTACACAAATCACACATTTCTCTATATATAGAGACTGTTTGTTACCAAATCCCATAAATAACAAACTTGCAATTCACTCAATCAATCTTCTTTTTCTTTGTCTTTTTCTTTTTCTTTCTTAACGTTTGATTTAACTTTGAGTGATAACTATTCACATCTTCATTTTCAGATATTGGTCTTTAATGTTATAAATTTTGGTATTTTCCTAAACTTTAAAATTAGTCTAGCATGTGCACAAGATTCTATGCCCTTTGTCTTTTGCATTTCAAATACAATTATACTTTTATAATGTTTAAAACTTTGGAAAATAAAGAATTTCTTTTCTTTTTTCTTTCTCTTTCTTCTTTAGCTTTTGGTATAAATCCATAACATTCATTAGAGGAAAATTTTAAAAGGATTATGCTATACCCCATTGTAATATTATTTCATAATGTATTGATATCAAACTAAACGTATAAAACAAAATAAATATAACTAGACGTACATCAAATGGATAATGTTCCTATAAGATAGCACATCATTTATACCTAAATACATGAGCTATCAATTACACTGCAAACTCCAACAAAGAAAGGGAAAATAAGCATGTATTTCGATATAAAGCCCATATATATTATTTTACAAGTAGGTATTTACTTGGGCCTAGGTATGGTGGTCCACATTTTAAGAATTGGAAGTTCATTAACTATTCCATATTCTTAAAAAATTTCTATTAAAAGTAACTAATATTGATTATATACTTGATTATGCAAGAAATTGAGAATCTGAAACAACTGCGAGTGATATTAAGATTATGGTCGAGTGATATTTCCTACTGAACTACTACTATCTCCTTTCCATTCTCACTCATTTTTCCTCCTTTTAATTTCCTTTCACTCTGTTTATCTATATATAGAGACTGAGAATGTTTGTTTCCAAATCATAATAATAACAAACTAGTTACTCATTCAATCAATCTTCTTTTCTTTTTCTTTTTCTTTTTCTTTTTTTTTTCTTTTTCCAACATAATTATGCTTTCATAACTTTTGATTCAACTTTGAGTGCTAATTGATATATCAATGCACAAGTTCGCAACTTGGATATTGGTCTTTAAAATTATGGAGTAAATTTTAGTTGAATTTTGGTATTTTCGCCAATTTTAGAATTGGTCTAAAACATCGTAACATTACATTTCTTTTGTTAGTTTCTCATGCCAAGTAAAACGCCATATATATTCGACTAACATATTTGAATTTTTTTTAATCATACTTGACACGACTAAATTAATGTGATTTTCTACGTGATTTTTTTATCCTACTTATCACGAACTTACAAAGTGGTCTAACTTGTAGTTAAAATGTTGACTTGTGAGCCCAAAAATAACAACACTGAAACTTGAGGAAATACAAGAAAACCAATGCAACAATGTTACAAGAGAGATCTAATCAAATCATTTTTGTTATGAATTTAAATCTTCCTTAAATATCTAGAGGTTGAAATAGGTTGCAACCCGACTTGTTTAAGTCGTAACCCGACTTTATATAGTGATGCCCACATATATAAGTGAGCTAGGTCGGAAACTACCTCCGACCTAACCTTGCACTCCTTTTCCGACTGCTCTCTCCATTGGGACGTTTCCCCGACCCTCCACCTGTCCCTAAGCAAAACCCTTCAAAATGGGAAGCTTCAGCTTCCTTCGAGTTCCATTTGCTGGATATGCCATAGGCCTCGTTGCCTGAGGCTGAGGAAGATGATGAGGAGGGCGTTGGGGGTGTACTTGACCGAGATGAGCCAACAAGGGCATTGATGTCACTCTCAAAGAGCCCGTCGACTAGTTCTTGAAGTTCTTCCAATGTCTCGTTCCCACTCTCCTATCATACACAAAACTTTGTTTGAAATCACATCACACTACTTAGTCATGGGTGGTTTATGTTATAAAATAAAATCCTACCAAGAGAAAACCTTATCCATTTGGTCGAATTATTCAAAGTAGGCTTTTCTTAGAGAATGAAGACAACAATATTTCATGGATCTTTTACAATGACTAGTAAGAGGATATGTGTGATGCTCATAAGTGTATTAGATTTAAACAATTAATACACATAAAAAGATCAATTTCAATAAGCATACAAATTTATAATAATAACAATAATAGGTAAGTATGAAAGTATAACATATTAGTCCTTAGACTAAATACATATTGGGGACAAAATAGGAAAATTAAATTTCACTTTACATTAATTTTATGGGTTTTTTAACATATTGGGGACAAAATAGGAAAATTAAATTTCACTTTACATTAATTTTATGGGTTTTTTTTTCTGATATTTAATGTATAAGAAATGATATACTACTCCCTCCATCACAAAAAAAAAATGTTCAATTGGTATTTCGAGATGTTCGCTATTTAAAATCTTATTTATTTTTCTCCATTTTAGGTAAGCAGATCTATCATTAAACTAAATTATTTCACTCAAATAGATTATAAAACTAATACTCCATATAAAAGTGAGATCCACTATCTACTAACTCAGTAATTCTTAATTAAATAAAAAAAGCATAAATATAAAAATAAAATGGAAAGAGGTAGACAACATCTCTATCATCATTTATTCGACGGCCTCGATGTCACCATTATCGATCATTCTTTCACCGCAGTCGTGGAAACAGATGAAGAAGTTGCATAATGCACAGTAAATCTTCTTCTTCTTCTTCTTCTTCTTCTTCTTCTTCTTCTTCTTCTTCTTCTTCTTCTTCTTCTTCTTCTTCTTCTTCTTCTTCTTCTTCTTCTTCTTCTTCTTCTTCTTCTTCTTCTTCTTCTTCTTCTTCTTCTTCTTCTTCAAGTAAGTGGATGCTCGTGGCTCCAATGATCAATCATCTCCATCTCATCTCCCTCTATCTCCTTTCCTTTCTCACTCATTTTTTCCTCTTAATTTTCTTTCACTCTGTTTATCTATATATAGACAGGACTATGATCAATACCAAACCACTCTTAAACCATAAACGTCGAACAACATCATTATTTGATAATCTGAAGTATAATGAACTAATAACAAACTTAGAATGAACTTCATATTTCTAAATTATGCATGATGATGTCATTGTTTTAAATCTCATAATTCCCTATAATGAACTAAGATAAAGTTGTAATGAACTCTGCGTTATTTTATAATGATGTGTTTGGCGTTTAGCATTTATAACTAATTTAGTATATAACATAACCCTAGATAGACATTGAGATTGTTTGTTACCAAATCATACTAATAACAAACTAGTTATTCATTCGATCAATCTTCTTTTACTTTTCCTTTTCCTTTTCCTTTTTCTTTTTCTTTTTCTTTTTCTTTTTCAACACTATTATGCTTTCATAACGTTTGATTCAACTTTGCGTGATAACTATTGTTATATCAATGCACAAATTCCATCATGTGCGCAACTTCTTTGTATATTGGTCTTTAAACTTATAAAGTAAACTTTTATTGAATTTTGGTATTTTACCAGTTTTAATATTAGTCTAAAATATCATAAACATTACATTCATTTTGTTCATTTCACATGCAAAATAAATTACCATATTCGACTAAAGTAATTGGTTTTCTAAAAATCCTACTTATTACGACCAAATCAATGTATTTTCTACGTGGTTTTTTATTCTACTTGTCATGACCTTACAAAGTGGTCTAAGTTATCATACTCTAAAAAATTTGTCACTTATTTTCATTTTCATCAATTCTATAAAATTTGTCACATTTTGTATAGTGGATCTCACATTCCACTAATTCATTATGAGTAGTGATATAGGGCTACTTAAATGTATAACTAGAGAATATGAATTTAGTTCACGCAATTCAGTTCACTATGAAGGCATTTTATTTCACGACACGAATTTGAAAACATGGAGAGAATCAATTTTATGATATTTTAAACTAATTTGAAGTTTATAGAAAATATCATAATTTGATCAAAGATAATTACTCCCTCCGTGAGTAAAATGTTGTCTACTTTGTCATTTCAGCCCGTCCGCAAAATGTTGTCCACTTTGTTTTTTTTCATTTTTGGTAAATAGACCCTCTATACATTAACTCATTAGACTCACATTCTATTATAAAACTAATACATAAATATGAGACCTACATTCCACCAACTTTTTCAATTCACTTTTCTTCACATTTCTTAAAACTCGCGCTAAGTCAAACATGGACAACATTTCGTAAACGAGGGAGTATCATTTTAAAAATCAAATATCCCTTCCATATATTTCACATACTCAATTATGCGAGGCTGCTTGTTGAAGACACACTTGATGGGAACAATATAAAAACTACCATTAATATTCTTTAAGTTTATTTAATAATTCATTTAATTTAAAATATAATCCACTTATCATTATTTCAACTTAACAGTCAATCGCAACCATATGCATATATATAAACACTATTAAAACATCCAACTGTTAGTTACTTATTCCTATTAAATCATACTACTACAAAAACTTCCAATGCCAGCAAGCTGTATTAAATTAGTAACAAATTAATCATTCATCAATCTTCTTTTTCTTTTTTCCTTTTCTTTTTCTGCCTCTTTCTCTTTTTCTTTGTCTTTTCCAGCATAATTGTGTTTTCATAACGTTTGATTCAACTTTGAGTGATAACTGGATATATCAATGCACAAATTCTAGCATGTGTGCATGTTCATTTTTTGTTGAACCAAATTGTATTTCATTCTACACATTCATCATGTAGTAATAAATTTGTGGACCCACATTTTTATGCACCATCACTGCAAAAATACCTTCCTCAATAGCAGTGACAGACATCTCCTTCACAAAGAATCTTCTTTTTTCTTTCTCTTTTGCTTTTCTCATATCTATATATAGTTATCGTTTCAAAAACATTTTAAAATATAAAGTGTTGATTACATCATGATGATCTTGGTACATTAAATTCTACCAATTGTAAGAATAGAAATTAAATCAAGCTTAGTTAGCCCTCAAGGTTGGAGATAAAAAAACATAATAGGCAAATAACTTTTATCAGTAATAAGTTTAGGTTTTTTTTTTCTTTTTTGTGATAATAAATAATGTAAGAAATGATATTAATTTTATAGTTTTAAATTAAAAATAACACATAGAGAATACACATAAAAATATGATGATTTCCTATCACTCAACCAACAGCCTCGGTGTCCCCATTTTCGATCATTTTATAAGCGCAGAGGTCGAAACAAATGAAGAAGTTGCATAATGCACAGTAAAACCCTTCCTCTTCATGCCTATTATCACCACAAAAGTCGCAGCGGTATTTTGTGGTAAGAATTTGATAGGTGAGTGTGTGGCAGTGAGCTCTGGGGATCACATATTTTTCACCAAACTTGATGTTTCTATACCTGCCGGATGTAGTTGTACAGCATCGCGGATGGAAGGATAGATCGCAGGCGTGGCAGTGATACATCCAACTCCTGGGATTCATTTGTTTTTCGCATTGATCGCAGTAGAAATCGCCAGGGCGATTGAGAGTGGCGTCGTACGTCAGCAGCAGCGGGTGGTGCTGGTCCCATCTACGGCTGCTGACTGATGCCGGCAGCACAGCGCATCTAAGGTGCACAGTGAAATCACAGAGGCTGCTGCTGCAACACCTGTAACAATCATAATTGGTTATGTCTTCGCCACAACCAGCAGCACACGTCAAGCGCCATGAGTTGTCATCTCTTTCTAGATCCCACTTGGTCACATGCTTGAGGAGATGGTGCGGGTGAGCTGCGTGGTGTATGGTATCCGGCATACAAGCGCATTGGATATCGACTTTGAAGTCGCACTCTCTACAACTGTAAAATATCCCATTCATAGGATGGCAACAAACCTCGCAACGTCGACATTTCCAAGGTCGAAGTTTGTCACAAGATTGGAGAAGTAGGTGGTGTTTTTGGTGGTGAGGTGAAAGCGAGGAGAGTTGAGGTGGCAAGTGAAAGCAGGCCACGTGAAGATTGTATTTGCATTCACTGCAACTCATATAGTAGTAGTCATGTTTACTATTACTACTACTACTAGGAGTATTTGATGTTGATGATATTGGAGTGATGCACCCATCACATATCAATTCCGATCTCACTCCATAATTCTCCTCGTCTTCTTCTTCTTCTTCTTCCTCTTGGCTTCGGTCACCAAATGAGACTAAAGTGAGTTGATGTTGGTGATGAATGAACTTATAGTATTTCACATTTGCCAACTCATGGACATCATCATTAGGCATGAATGCTCCTCCTTTTTCTCTAATCACAAAACGTGTAATTAGCTCCTCAGCTACCTCATTTGTTGGAAGAGGAAGACGGATTATGTCTCTCCCGATATCACTGTTGGACATGAAAACATAGTAATTATGAAAAGGATGATCTAATAATGAATTAACGTTGAAATAAAAACATACAGAGTGATGCGAGGAGGCGGCTTGTTGAAGGCGCATTTGACGTGCACAATAAATCTGCAGATTTGGCAATGATATATCCAATAGTTGGGTAGCAAAAATGTGTTGCACACATCACATTTGTAGTTGAAATTGAGATATTCATAAGGGACGTCAAATGATAAAGAGAGAGAATGATGGTGGTCTTCCCTTTTGAAGCTTTGAGGCAACGAAGCACATTTCTCATGGATCCAATACTGGCAATCATCATTGGCGCAGGTGTAGGAACTCCCTTTGCGTGTGGTGCAGCAAGCATCACACTTGAAGGAACACCTTCTCCTCAACAACTTCAATTCATGGCCGGGATGGCTTGGATGATGAATGACGCTGCGCCTTTGATCATCATCATCAATCACGCCAACCCCTTGTGCGCACCTCAGGTGCATCTTGAACCCGCACAGTGGCTCGTTGAAGGCACACGTGATATGGACATAAAAATATATGCAGATTCGGCAATGATATATCCAACCCTTGTGTTCAATAAGTCTGCCACATGTACTACAGAATCCTAAGAGCTCAAATCTGATTTTATAAGAAAGAAAAAGAGAGTGAGGATGGTCTTCCCTTTCGATAGTTTGAGGCAAGAAAGCACATCTCTGGTGGATCCGATATCCACAGCCATCTGTGGTGCACACGTACCAACTCCCTCTGTGTATGGTGCCGCAAGCATTGCACTCAAAGGTGGACCTTCTCTGCGACAACTTCAACTCATGGTCGGGATGACTTGGATGATGCTGTATGATATCGATGTTGGGGATTTGCTCATCACCATAACCGCGGAAGCTACACCTGTAGACAATGGACAGGATTCTCTGTTCACAGATGTGACATCTGTCATAGAGGTCCTGGTGGTGTTGGATGAGGATGTGCTGAGGGTACTGGTGCAATGGATGTCGTATCTCTCTCGCCATCACTGCACATTCTTCGTGTAATAATCTGGAGTAGTCACATCCCTCGGTGCTGCATCCATAAGCTTTCTCTCCGCTACCAAACCGATCTTCACACCCATAACAGTATTCTCCTCCACGAGCATCCACGAAAGTAAGTGGATGCTCGTGGCTCCAATGATCAATCATCTCCCTCTCCTCCCCTTCTATCTTCTTCCCTTTCTCCCTCATTTTTTCTTTTTTTATTTCCTTCTCAACTACTACTATCTCCTTTCCTTTCTCACTCATTTTTCCACCTTTTAATTTCCTTTCACTCTGACACTGAAATTGTTAGTTAATTTCCTTTCACTCTGTTTATCTATATATAGACATTGACATTGTTTGTTACCATAATAACAAACTAGTAATTCATTCAATCATTCTTGTTTTCCTTTTCCTTTTCCTTTTTCTTTTTCTTTTACTTTCTCTTTTCTTTTTCTTTTTCTTTCCCTTTTGTTTTTCCTTTTCTTTTACAACATAATTATGTTTTCATATTCAACTTTAAAAGGGATATTGGTATTTGAAATTATGGAATAAATTTAGTTGAATTTTGGTAATTCATCAGTTTTAAAATTAATTTAAAATATCATGAATATTGTAGGGACAAACAATATCCCACATTGGAGAATGAACAAAAATTGCAAATATATATTTGGGCTACCCCAACTCCATTAGTATGAGGCCTGTGGGAGAGTACCCTAAAAGCAAAATCGTAAGGGTTTTGCCCAAAGCAGACAATATCATGCTAATGTAGAGTTCGGTTGTGCATCATAGATCCCCAACTATATTCATTTTGTTAATTTCTCATGCCTAGTAAATCACCATATAAGACTTAAGTGTGTGGCTTTTTTTAATCCTACTTAGTACGACTAAATCAATGTGGTTTTCTACGTGATTTTTTATCCTACTTGCCATGAACTTACAAAGTGATCTAAATTATCATACTCCCTTCTCTCACAAAATTTGTCACATATTTTCATTTCCGTCTGTTCTATAAAGTCACATTTCACTTTTACCATTTTTTATAGTGGATCTCATATTCTACTAATTCATTGTGAGTAATGATAGAGGGCAACTACTGCTTAAATCCATAACTAGAGAACACAAATTTAGTTCACTGTAAGAGCAATTCAGTTCACTATAAAGGCATTTTATTTCACAACATGAATTTGAAAACACGGAGTGAATCAATTTTATGATATTTTAAACCAATTTTAAAGTTCATAGAATTATTGAATTTGATCAAAGATAATTACTCCCTCCGTCCGTGAAATGTTGTCCACTTTGCTTTTTTCCATTTCTAGTACTCCCTCCGTTCCCTCATAGTTGAGGCGGAACTTTTCGGCACGGTGTTTAAGAAATGAATGTTGAGTGTGTTAAATAAATAGATAAAAAAGTAAGAAAGAGAAAAAGGTAGAGAGAATAAAGTAAAAAGTGAATAAAGTAGAGAGAATAAAGTAAGAGAGAGGAAAAAATTACTATAAATGGAAATGACTCAACTATGAGGGAACTTCCCGAAATGGAAAAATGACTCAACTATGAAGGAACGGAGGGAGTAAATAGACGTCGCTTTCCACTAACTCATTTCACATTCTATTATAAAACTAATACGTACTATAAAAATGTGGAACCTACATTCTAGTAACTTTTTCAATTCACTTTACTTCACATTTTTTAAAATTCGTGCCGAATCAAACATGAATAACATTTCTTGTACGACTGAAGTATCATTTTAAAAATTAAATATCCCTTCCGTATATTTCGAGAAAAACGAAATTGTATTTCATTGGTGTGTTTTATCCTTGACAAGACAACTATCATCGATCACTTAAATGTCTTTCAATATGAGAAAAAATGATTGTATATAATGCCAACGGAACGTAATCAATTGCTAACTAATTATCAATTTCAAATTGAGACTAATTTTTAACCATTAGATTAGAAGATCTTAGGGTTAATATAATGCCAAGTGTAATATATTTTAAATTTAAATAATTTATTAATTATATTAAAAGGGTATTAATGTCAAATCCTATATGTAGTAATTATAACTAACTACTTTCTCTCTCCTCAAAATCATCTCAAATCTTTAAATTTACATAACTCTCTCAATTTAAATTATTTTTTCGCAAAAAATATATCAAATTAAAGATAATTTAATAAGGATTCCAACGAGATCTCAATTGCATATGTTCCGACGATGTTCGGGTGATGAAATTTGATAAATTATATTTCAATTTTCGTACATGTTGATAAGCAGCTTTTATCAACAAATGCAACAAAAAATCTCAATATATTGTAGACAAAATCTCAATATTATGCATGTCCAATCTCAATAAAAATGTGTTGATATTTTTTTGTCTTTGTATTGATATTCTAATGTCATATTGTTGATATTTGTAATACACAACGTTGATATAAAAAAACGCCCACGAAAATTATCATATGATAACATAATGACGATATTACCCTTTTGTTGATATTTTGTCTACTATTTATTGAGATTTGTGAGCTTTAATCTCATCCACTCATTTTAAAATCCAAGAGTGGAGATTTAGTCTTGATTTTGGATTAGGGTGCTATAAGTATTAGAATAAGACCCTAATGCCAATTATAAATAAGACATTCTAAACATTCTTCATTTGTGGACCCACATTTCATGCACCAGTCACCACCCAAAATATTTCCTCTCCACTCAAAAATACCTTCCTTGGTAGTAGTGACAGCTATCTCCTTCATAAATAATCTCCTTCGTCTTCCTCGTTTGTTTTTACTTTTGCTTTTGCTTTTTCATATCTTAGTTATCTTTTCCAAATCATTTAAAAAAATTTCAAATGTGTTTTTGATCAACATGTTATTCAAACTCGACTGGTCAAAAGTTCGACTAAGAGGTCATGTACGAACTTGATTGAAGTCTCACGAACGTGCTCGATTTACAAGCTCACGAACCAAGTAGTACATACTCGAGATCAAGTTCGGCTCATTTGCTATTGAATTGAGCTATGAACAAACTTTTTTCGAGTCGGTCCCGGAATATCCACCTGTAAAATGAGACAGACTTTAATGTAGAAAGTGATAATGTAGGACAAGATAGTTGAAGCTGAATTTCATAAGATAGTTAGTACAAACACAAGTTGCAAATTAGTGGGGGTGGAGAATGCAATAAGATATAAACAAGTGGGGTGAAAATGTCGTGTAGCTTGATTTTTTTGTGGGCTGAATCTAGGCCATTCGTAAAGTTGGAGGGCCAGCCGGCAATTAAACAAAAAAGAGTTGTAGTTAAAATTGTGACTTGTGAGCCCAAAAATAACATTGAAACTTGAGGAAATACAAGTAAACCAATGCAACAATGTTACAAGAGAGATCTAAATCAAATCATTGTTGTTATGGATTCAAATCTTCCATAAATATCTAGAGGTGGAAATACGTTGCAACCCGACCTTTTTTAGTCGTAACCCGACTTTATATAGTGATGGCCACACATATTAGTGAGCTAGCTAGGTCGGAAACTACCTCCGACCTAACCTTGCACTCCTTTTCCGACTGCTCTCTCCACTGGGGCATTTCCCCGACCCTCCACTTGTCCCTAAGCAAAACCCTTCAAAATGGGAAGCTTCAACTTCCTTCGAGTTCCATTTGCTGGATATGCCATAGGCCTCGTTGCCTGAGGCCGAGGACGATGAGGAGGAGCGTGTTGGGGGTGTAGATGACCGAGATGAGCCAGTGAAGGCATTGATGTCACTCTCAAAGAGCTCATCGAATAGTTCTTGAAGTTCTTCCAATGTCTCGTTCCCACTCTCCTATCATACACAAAACTTTGTTTGAAATCACAACACACTACTTAGTCATGGGTGATTTAGATCATAAATAAAATCCTACCATGAGAAAACCTTATCCATTTGGTCTAATTATTCAAAGTAGGCTTTTCTTATAGAATGAAGACAACAATATTTCATGATCTCAAGTCAAATTTTAAGATTATATAAAAAAAATCACCAAATCATTTTAGAAAAACACCATTGTGCAAAAAACTCACTTGGGATTTTGTTTGGCTCATCATTGTTGTCATCTCATTCAAGAATTCGCCCATTCCCTGCATTAAATATAAGTGCAAAAAAGAATCGATCAAATATCAACTACCTAAATGAAGGGATATTGCAGGAAGAATAAAAAATTTGGTCAAAATTATAATCTATCCAACTTTAAAAATTAGGAAAAAAAACAATGAAGTTTAAATTTGTTGGCAATTATCCGACAACCAAAAAATCTAATCGTCTACGTATAATATATTGTTGATGATTTTAAACCAAACGATGTCATTTTACGTATCATTATTAACTCATCGGTAGTGAAGTCCCGTATGATTTCTCGACTGTTGTATCAAATACAATTTCATAAAAAAAACATCGTAAGATAATTGCAAACAAATACAACCTTTAACGTATTTATAGTATTAAAACTAACAAAAATTGATCATAATGTGTTATTTTTCCAACAAATTGTATTTATGTAAGTTAGATAATTAGATAATAAACATTCCAATCACCACACACCAACCATAATTAAGAATCATGCCCAAAAAATAGCCAAAAGTATCTAGCTAAGAAGGCCATTATTATCCTCTAACAATCTAATTATTGTACTAATTAGGCTCTCTTAATGTTGCCATTAAAGAATTTTATCAAACTCCTTCAACAATGACAAATTGGGACCACATTCTCACTCAAACTTTCTTACAAATTCTTAATTAGATCTCTCATCTCCTCCCTAGCCACCAAAACTAAATTAATACACTAAAACATTTGATTATTATCTATTCAAGCAACTTGCTCCTACCATAAATCATGGAGCAATTTAATTCCCCAAGTCTATATTGAAATCATGGACCTAAAAAAGTACAACATGGGAAGAATCAATCAAGGCATCTCCAACCCCCAAAAAAGTACTCCCTCCGTTCCGTAGCAGATGTCACACTTTCCTTTTTAATTTGTCCCACAAAAGATGTCACATGTCCTATTTTGGAAAAAGCTTCATCTCACATTAATATAAATATACTATTTTCTCTCTCCACATAACACACAAAACAACATCACTTAAAATCTCGTGTCAATCCCCAAGTGTGCCATCTATTATGGGACGAGGGAGTACTGATAAAAGTTAATATTAGAGTCCAAAGATCTCAAGTTTGACAAACAAACAATCACGTGCTTATGCAAGAGTACATTATTATCATCGTCATCATCGCAGTTAAAGACTCCTACATCGTACAAAAACCTCTTGTTGGTGTCTGAAAGCACTGTTTTCCAACATCATCTATGGTAAGTCCACTTGCAAAATTTTCAAGAATTCAAGAAATTTGACCCAAAAAAAAGTATACTTTCAATGATGAAGCAAGTTGTGTTCGAGTTAAAACAATAAAACAACGAATAGAATTAACACATAAGGAAATCCACAAAAATGACTAGTGATCTAAAAAATTGGGCATTCTCTTCAACAAGAATCAAGACCAAAGAATTCAAACATTTGAATCAGAATTCACAAATTCTTAAAAAAAATTGATCAAGATGGCCCATCAAACCACTAACAAAATTTTGTCTTTTCTAACGTGACATCTTTTGTGGGACAAATTAAAAAAAAAGTGTGACATCTATTATAGGACGGTTGAGTACTAAATAACAATACTCCATTCGTCCGCCATTAGAAGTCTCATTTGAGTTTAAC
This sequence comes from Salvia hispanica, assembly GCF_029641045.1. Lineage (NCBI taxonomy): Eukaryota > Viridiplantae > Streptophyta > Magnoliopsida > Lamiales > Lamiaceae > Salvia > Salvia hispanica. Next base: position 47,113,356 of record NC_142697.1, read on the forward strand.
ACGGGTTTAAATAAATATAAAGAAAAGTGGGTGAAAAAAAATATTGAATATCAAACTCATTTTTATATATTAGTTTTATAATAGAATGTTAGTGGAATGAGTTCGTTGAAAGTGAGGTGTACCTATTATTTATAGTAAAAGTAAATCGGTACTCTTAATGGCCGACGGACTATAATAATAAACCAAGACTCCTGATAGCGGACAGAAGGAATACAATTTACTATTATCTTGAACCAAAACTTGACTTTTATCTTGTCATATCCTATTACCAAACCAGCCATATAAAAATACTAGCTATAAGATGTGTCGAGACATGCAAAAGTAAACTGAAAAAGTGACTACCTTGGTATTACCATAAGGGGAAATTGAAATTCTAACATCTCAACCTAGTACATTTAATTCTGGTACATTTAAATTTCACATATTCGACAACAAATGGATATTTTTTGTTTTTTTCTTTTATCTGTGAAACAGTTGATATCATAGTAATTCTCAAAGTAGAATTAAATTCAAAACTAACACTCATAGCAATTGCAAAGACGTACTAATAAGAATACAAGAGGAAGCGGTAAACAACATACTACTGAACTAATGATCTGAAACAAACAAACAAACAAAAAAATCTCTCAATCGAAAGCCTTCATGTCCTCATTTTTGATCATTTTTGCACCACAGAAATAGTAACAAATGAAGAAGTTGCATAATGCACAGTAAAATCCTTCATGTTCATAATTATCTATTTGACAAATGTCGCAGCGGCGTTTTGTGGTGAGAAGTTGAAAGGTGAGATGGTGTGGATGGGTTTCTGCACTCACTTCATATTCCTGCCCCAACTTCACGTTTCTAAACTCGCCGGATGTAGTTGGAAAGCATTTAGGATGGAAGGATAGATGGCAGGCGCGGCAGTGATACATCCAACTCTTGGGATTCATCTGTGTTTCGCACTGATTGCAGTAGAAATCACCGGGATGGTCGAGAGTGGCGTCGTACGTCAGCAGCAGCTGGTGGTGCTTGTCCCATCTACGGCTGGTGGTTGATGCCGGCAGCACCGCGCATGAAAAGTGCACGATGAAATCACATGTGCTGCTGGAGCACCTGTAGCAATCTCGATGGAGTATGTCTCTGCCACATTCAGCAGCACACGACAAGCGCCGCGTATTCCAATTAGTCACATAATTGAGGAGATGTCGCGGATGAGCTGCATGGTGTATGGTATCCGGCATACAAGCACACTTGATATCAACTTCGAAGCTGCACGTTGCACAAGTGTAAAACAACCCATTCATTTCATACTTACAGATGCTGCAACGACGACATTTCCAAGGCTGGAATTTGTTACAGGATCGGAGGTGTAGGGGGTGATTATCAAGGTGGAGTGGTAGAGAGAGGAGGTGAGGCGGCAAGTGAAAGCAGGCCAGGTGAAGATTGTATTTGCATTCACTACAACTCATGTAGTAAAACTTATTAGTTGATGATATAGGAGTGATGCACCCATTACATATCAATTCCGATCTCACTCCATAATTCTCCTCCTCTTCTTCTTCTTCTTCTTCTTGGCTTCGATTGCCAGATGAGACTAAAGTGAGTTGATGTTGGTGATGAAGAAACTCATAGTGTTTCACATTCACTAACTCATCAACATTATTAGGTATGGCAATGGGTGGTATCAATGTTTCTCCTCCGGCTTGTCTCATCACAAAAGGTGTAATGAGTTCCTCAGCCACCTTATTTGTCGGAAGATGGATTATGTCTTTCCCAATATTTCTGGTCAACATAATAAACACAGCACTATAGTTAAGAAAAAGGAGAGGATAATCTAATAGGGATAATAGCTGAAACATAGTACATCAATTATAGGGATATCCCACACAAATATACATGAATTTTAGCGTGTAGTTAACTTCACACACAAATCATATTTCGCCTAAACTAAATCTAATTCCAATGTGACATTTCGGAATGTCCAAAACTATGTGTTTTGGTCTGAGGTGGCATGCCAGAATATCTAGCCAGAATATAAAAAAATTCACCTAATTAATCATTAAAACCTAAAAATACAGTATAGTAGCACATACTCAGTGATGCGAGGTTGCTTGTTGAAGGCGCACTTGATGTGGACAATAAATCTGCAAATTTGACAATGATATATCCAAGTTTTGGATAGAAAGGATTTGTTGCATAGATCACATTTGTAGCGAAATTTTATATATTCTAGTGGGACATGATAAGACAGAGTAAGAGAGTGATGATGGTCTTCCCTTTTCAAGTTCTGAGGCAAGGAAGCACATTTCTCATGGACCAAATACTGGCAAGCATCTGCAGTGCATGTGTAGGAACTCCCTCTGCGTGTGGTTCCGCAAGCATCGCACTTGAAGGAACACCTTTTCCTCAACAACTTCAATTTATGGTCAGGATGACTTGAATGATCTATGATGTCGCTCCGTTGCTCATCATGATCGCCTGTTGCATCGATCATGCCACTAGCTTGTGCGCATCTCAGGTGCATCTGGATGGTACATAGGCGAGACAGCTCGCTGAAGGAACATGCGATGTGGACAATATATCTGCAGAGTCGACAATGATATATCCAGTGGTCGGGTAACAATGATTTGGTGCATACATCACATTTGTAGCCATTGTCAATATATTCTTGTGGGACTTGAAAAGAGAGAGAAAGATAGTGATGATGTTCTTCCCCACGCATGGTGAGAGGCAACAAAGCACATCTATGGTGGATCAGATATCCACAAGCATCTATGGTGCACATGAAGGAACTCCCTCTGCGTGTGGTGCCACAGGCATTGCAGTTGAGGTAATACCTTCTCTTCGTCAGCTTCAACGGATGAATGGGGTGACTTGGATGTTCCAAGTTGCCCCAGTATCCGTCCTCCTCCTCATAATCACCATCACTGTCGTCTTCACCCGTTGTTGCATTAATCATGGCATCCATCTGGGAGGTACATCTGTAGCCAATGGACCGAATAATCTGTTTACAGATGTCACATCTTTTAGAGTGTAAAGATGTTGTTGGATGAGGATGTGCCGAGGGTGGTGCAACGGATGCTGTATCTCTCTCGCCATCGCTGCACAATCTTCGTGTAATAAGTTTGAATACTCACATCCCTCAATGCTGCATCCATAAGCATGCTCTCCGCTGCTAAACCGCTCTTCACACCCATAACAGTATTCTCCTTCGCGAGTTTTCACCAAACTAAGTGGATGCTCGTGGCTCCAGTGAAGCACCATCTCCCTCTCATCCCCCTCTATCTCCTTCCAGGTCTCCCTCATTTTTCCTTTTTTTATTTCCATCTCAAATACTACTATCTCCTTTCCTTTCTCACTCATTTTTCTTTCTCTTTTTTTTTTCCCCTCTCACTCTATCTCTGTGTGTGGCTGTCTACTCAAATCACACGTCTCTATATATATAGACTGTTTGTTACCAAACTAGTAATTCATTCAATCAATCTCCTTTTCCTTTTCCTTTTCCTTTTCCTTTTTCTTTTTCTTTTCTTTTTCTTTCTTAACGTTTTATTTAACTTCGAGTGATAACTATTGACATATCAATGCACAGATTCTAGCAGCGCAACTTCATTTTCAGATATTGGTCTTTAATGTTATAAATTTTGGTTGAATTTTGGTATGTTCCTAAACTTTAATACTTCTCGAATAGGAGTCCCGTTTTTCCATTTTAGTCCGTCCGCGAATATGAGTCTCAGTTTATTTTTACCATAAATAGTAATAATGTCCCACCTTCCACTAACTCATTCCATTAATATTTCATTTAAAGCCAATATAAACAAGTGGGACTCATATTCCACTAACTTTTTTCCATCCACTTTTCTTAACAATTCTTAAAAATCGTGTCGCCCATAAATGGGACTCCTAATGACAGACGGGGGGAGTATTAGTCTAGCATGTGCGTAGATTCTCGGAGAGGATCTCCTAATCCACTCCTACTCCACCTCTCACAATGCAATAGAATAATATTATAATTATGACCAATTTTAACAAGTGATGGTGGATTATTTTATTGAATTGTGAGAGGTGGAGTAGGAGTGGAGTAGGAGATCCTCTCCGAGAGATTCTATGCCCTTTGTCTTTTGCTTTTCCAATATAATTATATTTTCATAATGTTTAAAACTATGAAAAATAAAGAAAATTTCTTTTCTTTTCTTTTTTTCTTTCTCTTTCTTCTTTAGCTTTTGGTATAAGTCCATAACATTCATTAGAGGAAAAATTTAAAAAGATTATGCTATACCCCATTGTAATATTATTTCTTATAATAATTTGATATCAAAAACTAAACATATAAAACAAAATAAATATAACTAGACGTACATCAAATGGATAATGTTCCTATAAGATAGCATATCATTTATTCCTAAATACATGAGCTATCAATTACACTGCAAACTCCTACAAAGAAAGGGACAATAAGCATGTATTTACTTGGGCCTAGGTATGGTGGTCCACATTTTAAGAATTGGAAGTTCATTAACTATTCCATATTCTTAAAATAATTCTATTAAAAGTATATAGTTCAATTACCTTCTGTTAGTAACTAATATGGATGATATACTCGATTATGCAAGAAATTGAGAATCTGAAAGAGCTGCGAGTGATATTAACTACTTCCTCCGTCCAGAATAATTTGTCCCAGTTTTCCATTTGGGTCCGTCCCACATAATTTGTCTCATTTCACTTTTACCATTTTTGTAGTGGACCCCATATTCCACTAACTCATTCCTACTCACATTTTATTATAAAACTAACATATAAAGGTAGGACTCACATTCCACTAACTTTTTCAACCCACTTTTCATTACAATTCTTAAAACTCGTGCCCGGTCAAAGTGACCCGAATTATCCAGGACGGAGGGAGTATTAAGATTATGGTCAAGTGATATTTCCTTCTCAACTACTACTATCTCCTTTCCTTTCTCACTCATTTTTCCTCCTTTTAATTTCCTTTTACTCTGTTTATCTATATATAGACACTGAGATTGTTTGTTACTAAATCATACTAATAACAAACTAGTTATTCATTCAATCAATCTTCTTTTCCTTTTTCTTTTTCTTTTTCTTTTTTCTTTTTCTTTTTCTTTTTTTTTTCTTTTCCAACATAATTATGTTTTCATTTCTTTTGATTCAACTTTGAGTGATACTCCCTCCGTCCCGGATAATTCGACTCATTTTGACCGGTCACGAGTTTTAAGAAATGTAATGAAAAGTGAGTTGAAAAAATTAGTGGGACGTGGGTCCTACTTTTATATATTAGTTTTATAATAAAATATATGTAGGATTGCGTTAGTGGAATATGGGGTCCACTACCAAAAATGGTAAAAGTTAAATTGGTCAAATTATTTGGGACGGACTAAAATGAAATACTGGGTCAAATATCTGGGACAGAGGGAGTAATTGATATATCAATGCACAAGTTCACAATTTTTTTAAGGGATATTGGTATCTTCACCAATTTTAAAATTGGTCTAAAACATCATAAACATTACATTCCTTTTGTTAGTTTCTCATGCCAAGTAAATCACCATATATATTCGACTAACGTATTTGAATTTTTTTTAATTAAGTGGTCTAACTTGTAGTTAAAATTGAGCCCAAAAATAACAACGTTGAAACTTGAGGAAATACAAGAAAACCAATGCAACAATGTTACAAGAGAGATCTAATCAAATCATTGTTGTTATGGATTCAAATCTTCCATAAATATCTAGAGGTGGAAATAGGTTGCAACCCGACCTTTTTTAGTCGTAACCCGACTTTATATAGTGATGGCCACACATATTAGTGAGCTAGCTAGGTCGGAAACTACCTCCGACCTAACCTTGCACTCCTTTTCCGACTGCTCTCTCCACTAGGGCGCTTCCCCGACCCTCCACCTGTCCCTAAGCAAAATCCTTCAAAATGGGAAGCTTCAGCTTCCTTCGAGTCCCATTTGCTGGATACGCCATAGGCCTCGTTGCCTGAGGCTGAGGACGATGAGGAGGAGCGCGTTGGGGGCGTAGATGACCGAGATGAGCCAGCGAAGGCATTGATGTCACTCTCGAAGAGCTCATCGAATAGTTCTTGAAGTTCTTCCAATGTCTCGTTCCCACTCTCCTACCATACACAAAACTTTGTTTGAAATCACAACACACTACTTAGTCATGGGTGATTTAGGTCATAAATAAAATCCTACCATGAGAAAACCTTATCCATTTAGTCCAATTATTCAAGTCAAATTTTAAGATTAAAGAAAAAATCACCAAATCATTGTAGAATAAAACCATTGGGGATAGAACTTACTTGGGATTTTGTTTGGCTCATCATTGTTGTCATCTCATTCAAGAATTCACCCATTCCCTGCATTAAATATAAGTGCACAAAAAGAATTGATCACCTATATCAACTATTTAAATGAAGGGACATTGCCGGAAGAATAAAGAAATTTGGTCATAATTATAATCTATCCAATAACTTTAAAAATCACCCAAGAAAATAATGGAGTTTAAATTTATTGGCAATTATCCTATAACGAAAAAAATCTAATTGTCTATATACTAATATACTATTGATGAGTTTCAACCAAATGATGTCATTTTCGGTATCATTGTTTAACTCATCGGTGGTGAAAATCTTGTACAATTTCTCGAATATCATATTAAATACATTTTGATAAAAAAAAATATAGTTAGATAATTGTGAACAAATACAACCTTAAACGTTTTTATAGTATCAAAACTAACAAAAATTTATCAAAATTCATGATTTTTCATCAAATTATATTTATGTAAGTTAGACAATAATCATTCCAATCACCACACACCAACCATAATTAAGAATCATGCCCAAAAAATAGCCAAAAGTATCTAGGTAAAAAGGCCATTATCATCCTCTAACAATCTAATTACTGAACTAATTAGGCTCTCTTCATGTTGCCATTAAAGAATTCTATCAAACTCCTTCAACAATGACAAATTGGGACCACATTCTCACTCAAACTTTCTTACAAATTCTTAATTAGATATCTCATCTCCTCCCTAGCCACTAAAACCACTAAAACATTTGATTATTATCTATTCAAGCAACTTGCTCCTACCATAAATCATGGAGTAATTGATTTTCCCAAGTCTATATATTGAAATCATGGACCTAAAAAAGTAGTACAACATAGGAAGAATCAATCAAGGCATCTCGACGCCCAAAAAATTACTAATAAAGTTAATGTTTGAGGCCAAAGATCTCATGTTTGATAAACAAATAGTCACGTGTTTATGAGACTTACATTATTATCGTCGTCATCATCGCAGTCATAGACTCCTACATCGTACAAAAACCTCTTGTTGGTGTCTGAAAGCACTGTTTTCCAACAACATCATATGGTAAGTCCACTTGCAAAATTTTCAAGAATTCAAGAAATTTGACAAAATAAAAAAAACAAGTACACTTTCAATGATGAAGCAAGTTGTTTTTTAGTTAAAACAGAGAATAGAAACTACTCACCAACACATCAACACAAAAGGAAATCCACAAAAATGACTAGTGATCTAAAAAATTGGGCATTCTCTGCAACAAGAATCAAGACCAAAGAATTCAAACATTTGAATTAGAATTCACAAATTCTTATAAAAATTGATCAAGATGGCCCACCAAACCACTAGCAAAATTTTTGTTCTAATTTGACCTATTTTTTTATTATGATCAAGAGCCTGTCTTTTCTTTGAATGAACAGAAATAAAGAAAATTTAAGTATTTTTTTACCTGAATATGCTTGCTGAATAGCTTGAAATTTCTTCTTTGCCTCATCTAAATACTTTGATTTCCCTGAAGCAGAGAATCTATCTGGATGCCATTTCTATCACCAAAAAAAAGACATGAATTTTCACAAAATTCAACTCATTCCCAGATTAAAAGTTTTGATTTTGAAGAGAAATCACTTCAAACTAAACTGTCTCTGTCTCAGTGATTTGACATTCAATTCTTCATCAAGAAAGATCACATTTTTATCATTAAACTGTGGAAATATCACATTCATCTCAACATCAAAAAACAGTTCAAAACCACTCCAAAACAATATAAATCACAACAAATTTACTATGCTTTTCAGTTCTTCAATCCATAATCAGGTAAAGATCACATTTTTATCATCAAACTGAGGAAATATCACACTTTTAAATTAATCACAACAAATTGAGTATTTTTCAGTTTGTCTTTTGATCTTCATGTACAACACTTTCAATGCTACTACAATTCTGAGTAAAATCACATTTTTATCTTACAAAAACAGTTCAAAACCACTCCCAGCAACCTCAATCCCGACAAATTTACGGTCTTTTTAGTTTGATTTGCTTAAATTAAACACACACACATATACACACAATTATAAGAGAAAAAATAGGACTTGTAAATTTGTGATTCTAACCAGAGCAAGTTTCTTGTAGGCATGCCGTAGCTCAGCTGATGTGCATTCCTTCTTCAACTCCAAAACAGCATAAAAATCACAGCTTTTATCTTCTTCGCCAGCCATTTCATCGATCAAGCTCAAAAACCAAAATAATCACTCACAAAAGAGATTAAAAATACAATCTTTTTCTTGTTCCAACGCACCCTTTTCCTGCAAATGTGTGAGTGAATTGTGATTATGATGAATATATAGTAGAAAGTGTACGTACACAACTACTCAAGTATTATACGTATACTTCTCAATAAATACTAAAAGGCCATTTGCAAGTGTTGCAGAGAGAAACATCAATCTCTCTCTCTATTTAGAAGTCTCCAGAAGCAGAGTAGTGTGTATATATACTAATATAATACTACGTTAATGTCATGTTCAATTCCAAGAAAACAAATGCTAAAATATGGTTAGTTTAAAATATTTTGGGGTGGTGTCTTTGATAAGGATTTGTTGGGTTGAAATGGTTAAACGGCTTGGATTGAATGTTGAAGTAGATATTTTATAGGGTCTGTCACACTCTCCAGAAACTTCTATTGCATTTTTTTCTATTCTAGTTTGTGGCCTATGGATGGGAAAGGAGACTTTGGAGGAGTTCTAAAGCTCCCCCAAATTAAGACAGTGGATGCAACCATAGAATTCTATTGTTAAGGGTGAGAAATCAACTATTGTTGAAGTAATGAATTTCATTCAAGAATAAAAATCCAATCTTTCATTCATCAAAGAGGTGGTGAAGATGTTATGGTTTTCTCTCCTACTTTCCATATTCTGTGACCAACCTCTAGAATTAATCATTGAAATTTCACTTCATATCTTTACATAATCTCCAATTGAAGAAGAGAAACGACTTAACAACTAACACATACAACTCAAAAATATCTTGTTTTGGCTCATGAAAATTGTCTCTCAACATCATGAAGATACTCAACTGTAGTGAAACCCCACTTCGATTGGCTAGCAACAACTTCAACTTGTGTTGTGTTAGAAACTGATGTGGTCCAAATTCCAAATGCGGGGATCACGTGACAAACAGATGCGACTCACGTGCCTCTAACAAAAATTAGCTATTTCAGCAATCAAAGACAAAGGAAGAAAATTGTAGTATCCACAAAGAATAAACCCCACTGGCCTTTTTCACTGTATGTAATTAGAAACCACTCAATTTTGATATTTCTTCACAAGGCAGAGATTCAAAATAGCAGTTAGTAAGAACAAAACTGAATTGTGTCTATTCTGTCTCATCGCCAGCAACCAGAAATGGACTAACTCAACGTTCTGAGAGCTTTGATCCAGTCTATCTCGACTCGAAAATCACCTGGGCCGGTGACGGAGCCTGGGATTCCGCCTTCTGCGTTCAGCGAGAGAGACATGCCAACTACACGAGATGGGTTCATCTCGAGCTCTGCATCTATCACATTGCCCCGCCATGTTGGTAGATATCGAGCAAGGGGGATCTGATCATGGATTGGAAAACAGTCGTTGATTAGTAAGAGAGTTGAGTTTCTGATTGCTCGTGTACAAGAATACGGATGTTTCTGTTTCATGTTCTTCAATACCGCAAAGTACTCTCTTGACAAAAAAATAGTTCCATTAGGGAAGCGAAAACACTATTGCGGAAAGAAGAAAATCGTTAAATTTTCAATTTCAAATTATTTGGAAGGAATAATATATGCTTGCAAGGTTTTCATTAAGATAAAATGATCCTCATCTCTCTAAGTTTAGTTATCTACTTGAGAGGCGCTCATGAGAGAGAGAGGGAGACTTGCCTTGGCAATGTACCAGTTGTCCTTAGGCACATAAACAAATGCCTGCCACGAGTTATCTTCTTGTTGTCCCGGAGAATTCACCCAATTCTCTGTATAAATCTGCATAGAAGTTCGATTTATCCTCGATTAGCTCGTTCCATTCATATAAGAATCATTAAAACAGCATATGACTGAATTCAACTCACTTAAGGCATCAAAGAAAAAATCTTCTTCGATCTCTCCAAAGTTCATAACAGGGTCAAATTACTCACAGTGGAAATGTAGCATCGCCCATCTCCTTTAACTTTTAGAGCCAACGTGTCATACCCATCAAGATCGATGAAGCCATCAAACTGCAAACAAGTGAAATGTGAAGCTAGTGATATACAGAAAACTTTCAAGGGCAAATCTATGTTAAGCATATTCATTCTAACTTTTGCAATACAACAATCATTGGGTGCAAATGTAGATAAAGCCGAATACTAGTGTTATAAGAATCATTTTGAATAAAGAGAGTTTAAGGATATCTAACTGATAAGTGCTGCATGATCTCTATTTCTCGAGCACAGTTTGCCATTTACCTTCTTAGATCTCATTCCACAGAATCCGCTTCTACTTATATTCCACTTAGTACCTTCGCTGACATCCAAGGAAAGGTTTCCAGAGAATACACCTATGAGACGAAGTAGATTTAGACGAAGTACCATCTGAAATAGTATGAGATTTGAAAAGGTGGAGGAGTAACTTATAAATACTGATCATATATAACAAGTTTTCATGATAAAAAAAACAAGTCTCGTACAAACAAATACAAGACACAATAAGAAGATTCAAGTTTTCATTGATACATGAACAGGAAACTGACGATGCCCCACCACCCAATTAAGAGAATTTGAATGCTCAAAACAGTACTATTTCTGTGAAAACTAATATGAGTCGATCGCATGAGAAAGTTAAAATTTCACTAACCAGTGCCACTTGATCCATTGGTGGACTCTTGTATCTGCAGCGAAGCTGACGACAAACCTGAAAAAGTAAAGCCCGACGTTTAAAGATTCTCACTCGCACCTATCATTTCCCTTATTCCTATTCTAACTTTTTCAATTTTCAGCAGAAGTCTTTCATACATACTGCTCACTATGAACATACATATCATTGATCGGACAAAGCTAATAAAACTATCATTTTTAACTGAGCATCGAAATTTCTAACGCTGATACCATTAAATTCGGAATCTGCATACAAATGCCATCGCTTTAGCTCCTCCTTCGAGTCAAACTTAAAGATGTATCGTTCGCTCGGAGGAAGCAAGTCTTCAGGTCTCCACAAAAGAGCTGCAACACAATAGAAAACCATATGGCAAGAAATTACGATGTATTCAACTCGATTCTTCATATACTCAAAGATAACTACGAGCGCCATACTACCTAAAAACGCGCGTATAATTCTGATTATTTCCTTTCTAACCACCCTCCTCACAACCCCCACATCATCAACAAACATTGATTTTTCTAAATTTCCTCTTTTTGAAACTCCATAGTTCCCTGCAACAACTATAACTTTAAAACCAATATACTGACTATATGTTTTCATTAATACTTAAAAATGCATAAATTGACATAAAAAGCTCGCGTTATATTCATTCATCTTCTGAAACCAGCTGAGCAAACAAATCTATAATGCGAATAACTAAGCAAAAACACCTCAAAGAAAATGAAAATAACAATATCAAACTCGTTTGCTGACGAAGAAAGGCAAATTGAATAGAAAAAATACCTCTTTTAGTAGCATTAACGGAAGCTTGCCACAATCCACGAAACCTAGACATCTTCTCGATTATTTTATCGCGAATTCTGAAATCGAACAAAATTCAGTTCAAGCATAACATCAATCCGCGTGATCTGAGCTGCGAAAACAGAAGAAGAAAAGGAATTACCTGTGATGGAATTCGAAGTCGAGGAAGAAATTTGATTCTATTTTCACTGATTCCGAGTGCAGTTCGAGCTGAAGTTTGAGAGGATCATCTAAACGGCGTCGTTAGAAACAATTTCTTTATCTGTATATTTCTCTTCTTAATTGTTACTACTATTTTCTTTTTGTGTTTTCTACTGGTGGTCGTAGAGTACTAAATTTGGAATATTCAATTTTTTTTTTTGCTACATTAATATAACAATGGAATTAATTTAATTTTAAGTGTTTAGATTTCAATATAAAGTGTTAAATGCCTTAAAATATGTAGTAGTAATATACAACTTTTTTATCGCTTTATTCATTTGTTTTGTCCTACTACATGCTAAAGTCTCAAATTGGTCTAATATATTTGTTCCAAAATAAATTGATTTTACCCATTAAATATATTACCTTCTAGTCCTAAATAATGGAGAGAGAGAGAGAAATAGTAATTAAAATATTGTTAGTGGAAAATTGATCTCATCTTAGAAAGAAGGGATTTTCTAAAATTCAAAAATGTATATTTTTGTGAGATGAAATAAAAAAGAAAATAGTGCATATTTTTATGGGACCGAGGAAGTACTATATTTTGATTCATATTTTAATGATTTCATCAAAAATTAACGAACAACTACATTTTAGCTTGATTAATGAGTTAAATATAAATCAAAAGGACCAAAACCCACACACTTAAAATTAAACATCCTAAAATAAAATAGAAAAAAGTTTAAATCAACACATAATAACCTTTACCCACCAATGCCATTACTTAATTACTCTATAGAAGTAATATCTAAACAAGAGAAAATTAATTCATGAATATTTGAGGCACACTAAAATGAATAAATGATGACAATTATTCAGAGTTAAAATAAAGATTCGAATTACCAAAAAATTATTTTCTTTAGCTTTTGAGTTTATACATTAATTAGAGATCAAATTCTTCTTAATCTTTTTGGCAGCTCCTCCGAATCCATTCCTTAAATACCATGAAACTTTCTTCACATATAATTTAATTTAAACAAAATGCACACAAATATTCATCCCATAAATAAATAATCCATATAATTCTGAATAAAATGCACACAAATATTCATCCCATAAATAAATAATTTGCACACAAATAATAACGCGTAGTTATCATTAACTAATCATTAACTAATATGGATCCAAATTCCCTCACTCGGAATATCTCTATGAACCACAAACAAAAGGTAATACCCACCCGGTGCAAAATTACCCGAACCCGGCATCGTGACCCGAACTTGATACTTGAATCTCCCGACCGCCTTCACATCCCAACCGTCGAGAATCAGCAGCCTCTGATTCATCGAGAACGAATGAGTCGCAAACGCCGGCGCAATCATCGTCACCATGATTTCACTCTCCACCACCCGACCCGACCCGACGCTGAACCGGATCATGACATCCTGCCCGTACCCGGCGTAGGATCCGGATACGGGCGAGAGGATCCGCGGCCGGAGATACCCGAGCTGCGGATCCAGATAAGGCGGTGAAAACGACTCGAGAGTTAAATCCGTCGGAAACAGCACGTCGGTGAAGTTGTAGAACTCGTGAGGATTGCTCCCGCCGACGATGACTCGGCCGTCGCGGAGTAGTATGGCGGAGGAGTGGTACATTCTGGGGGTCGAGGTCGGGTTCTGGACCTCGAACCTCGAACCGGGTTGGTTCTCTGGGTAGTAGAGAACCGGCGAGAGAACTGGGCCGCGGCCCAGTTCCCAGGCCGCGGTGCCAGAGGCGGCACCGTTGATGATCAGGACGTTTCCGTCCGGGAGCAACAGCATGTCGCCCATGACCCGGGACAGCGGCATGGTCTCCATGGCCCAGTGCGGGTCCGGGTCGTTGATCCGGATCCTCCCGCACGTGTTGAGGGCTTCTACGAAATCGCGATTGTTGTATGCGCTTTCGTAGGAGCCTGTGGGGGCGCCCCCGCAGACCAGGACCTCTGCAGTACTGCTGCTGTTCAGTGGGAGCAGTACTGCAGAGCCTGTGCTGGGGTAGTTCCTGGGGTCCCCACCGGGTAGGGTGGGGTAGGTGCGGATGACCCTGGAGTTGGTGTGGTTGAACAGTATGGCGCGATTGTTGGCGAAAATGAATAAGTTACCGTCGGTATTTAAGAGGACAAAGGGGTAGAGGTTGTTTTCTTTACCAGACTGGAAGGTCTGGTAAAGAAAGGGGAGGTTGTAGGAGCCCTCCCCCGCGGTTTTTTTGGGGTAGAACTCGTAGTTGAACTTGTCGCGGCCGCCAACTATGATCTGGCGGCCGTCTGGCAGGATTTGGCTGGTGGCGTACCACCTTCTCTGAGAGAGTGCCTTTGTGGTTTCTTGCCAGTTGCATGAGCTGTTGTTGTTGTCGTCGTTTTTGCCGGTGCAGGGTTTGAAGAGGCGGACGGCATGGTCGCCTCGCCCGTTTCCACCTGTCTGGACTAGGGTGCCGTCCGGGAGGACGGCGCCCGAGGAGCACCAGATGTTGGTGGAGAGGGTGAGGGGGCGGACGGAGTTGGAGGCGACGTCGTACTCGACGGAGTGGGCGGTGCAGTCGAGGCGGGAAGGGGGGTCGTCGGGGTCGTGGACGCATTCGCCGTTCGGGAGGGAGATGTTGGAGGAGCCGAAATTTGTGCGGTCGAACATGACGACGCGGTCTGTGTGGAGGAGCTGCATGTGCATGGCGGAGATGCCGAGGTTGGAGAGGAGTAGGTCCCACCTGCCCCCGCCCCCGGCCGCCGCGAGGGCGGGCCAAAGGGGAAGGCAAAGGAGGAAGAGGCAAAGAGGAAGGAAGGGTGGAGTCATGTTGGAATAATGGGAGAATTGTGGTCACGGTGGGATCATTTATAGAGCGGCTTTACCCTAAAATCTAATTTCACATGGAAATAAGTTATTTTATTAACAAATCAAAATCTAATTATACATGGAAAAAGATTATAGGTAACTAAGGTAAGACTAAACAATATTAATATGCATATTCTCATTCCAATGTGTGTACTATAATTACACTACACTATAACTATTATGTGTAATAAATATCCGTAGTACTGTATTTGAGAAGTGAGGAAACCCTAAATTTTACTGGGCCTAGAGTATAAAATTTAATTAACTTAAATTTGTATAATGAAATGGAAACTATAATATATAGTTGAAATAGGTTGAACCACAACCTAATTGGTAAGATATTTCCTTCTATCAAAAAAAATATTTAGATCTGTAATTTGAGTCACTTTAAATTAGTTCTTGGATTTGAGTCACTTTAATAAAACATGTGTCCTCAAATTAATAGGTCGGATATTCGAGTCATATCGAATTAGATTAAGAATTTGAATTATCTTTTACTAGGTCGGATACTAAAGTCACATTAGGTGTGGTTGAATACTTGAATATGAGGAGTGAGTTGAAATTTATTTTTTTTTAAACGTCCATAGATTTGAGTCACGTTGATAAAACATATGTCCTCAAAATAATAGGTCAGGATATTCGAATCACATCAGATTAGGTTAAGAATATGAATCATCTTGAACTAGGTCAGATACTCCAAGTTACATTAAGTGTTTGGTTGAATATAAGGTTTGAGTTGATTTTTTCTTTATATAAATTAATCACCTCGGATATGCTTAAATATGAAGTGTGATAAAATTGATCTCGTGATGTTAATTTTAGGCTAAATAAATATCAAAAAATTCGACACAAGTAAACTAATTAAAACAAAGAAGGTTACATAAGATGATAAATAAACTTGATAACAATATATGTACACGAAAGGCGAAACACAGAATTCCCAACAACGGATAAAATGGAAACTAATATTTACAAATCAAAAGCTAAAGAAAAGTACTGCAGTGTTACTATCTCTACTAACTCCTCAAGCTGTGAACAATTACTACACCGGTAAAATTAGTTGGTTGAATGTACAATTTTCTGTACCCAAAATTTCTCCATCCCTTCTCTTCTTGCTTCGTTTCTTCTCCATTTATTTCTCAGTCACCTACTGATCCACATCCTTTGGATGGATTCACCAAGTCAAATAACGGAGCCAATGTTTACTGCGCTTTTTCCACGGAACGAACAATCGTTCGTTAGTCTTAAAGGAAAAGCATGTTGCTGTGGTTGACCCAATGCACAAAGCGGTCGGAGTATTCGGAGAGGTCGGCAGAGCTGCTGGCAGAGCCACCTCCGAGGTCTCCGCTGGCCAGTTCCTTTCCCTGGAATCATAGGTGTTGTAAATGGCCGGTTCTAACTTATTTTTATCGGATTTAGCAACTGTTTTGAGGTTGCGGATTGAAAGTGATGAAAATGAAAACTGACCTTCAAGCTTGATCCGGAGTGATGATGGCATGGAGTTGATTCCATTTTAATTTCGCCAGAAGACATCCCTAGGCTTGGAGAACCGATTAGCAATGATCTGCAACGAGCAAAGATACAGTTAGCAACGAGCAAAGCTAGCAATGATAACCAGCACAAACTTTCGATTTCTGTTTTTTATGAAAAGGGGTTGGTTAATGGTTACCTTTCGTAGGTTTCTTCTTCACAGGAGTTGCCGGATGAAGATAGCCAATCAACATCGAGAAAGTTGGAACAGTTGAAAGAATCTACACGATCAACAAAATATGTGCTCTCATTTTCGAGAAATTGCTCTTCTTGGACATCAGGGAACAGCTGCTTGCGTGACATTGAGGGAGTGTACCTAAGAAGCAACCAATATAAGATCACAAATAAAAAATAGAAGCTCGCGGATAATTCATGCTTCCCTTAATTATTTCTTAATCCAAGCATTTGACACATCCATGGTAGTTATAACTTATAATGTAGTAGTATAGTTTACCACTGTCAATTTCAGTGGCGCGTGATATGTTTCACATTTTTTATCGAGAGGTTTTATGTGCTCAAAGTAACATTTACTTCTGGAGATGTGATAACTCGTACCGGGAATAAGTTATAGCAGTTTCAGCAGTTGAAAATTCTGGAGTTGATTCGGAAAGACCCACGTTACAGTCTTGAACCTGAACAGCTAATGGCCTTTGAGAACTATCCATCTCAAGGTCCTTCTCGTCAACAATGGGCGAGTTGTCACAGAGAATGTTACCATCAGAAAATGATCTTTTGATTATTGACCTGCAAATTCATTTGTATTGCCATTAGCAATGCAAAGCATAACAACAAAAACTTGCAGTGTTTTCAGTTACATACATACAATCCACCCTTTTTCTCAATAAGCATTTTGGTGAGCAAAATTGTTTTGTTTACTTTTTCATAAAATCATAATCATATTATGAACAAATTGAAGTATCCATATATCATGTATCCCACATGAGCTTTGAAGTGGTGGGTGCAGACAGGCATTGTCAAATACCTAGAATTTTCCAAATCAGAACCACGCTTTCCAACACCATAATGTTGATCAGAATCCAGCTCCCAAAGAGCTGGCTTACCCTGCTGCGGCTGAAAATGACCCAAGAACCTGCTCACAAGAAATTAATCATATCACATAAAACATCAATCAAATGTTATACCTAAATGAACACTTTAGTGAAATATAGTATTTGATAAACTTCTTTTTTAGGACCAATTTGCTTACACATTGATGGCGTCTTGTTTATCAGCATCCATGTAGGCGTTACTATAAAAACGCTGAAGAGTTCTCAAAAACTCTTGGGACTGCGTTGCTGCTTTCCACTGTCCTCGTCTCTCAGAGAAGATCTGTTCATTGTAGCATGAATAAGGTTGTCAAGAAGAAAAAAGAAGGGTGGATTATTCCCAAAATATAACATCTAATTGACGTATATATTTAGGGTGTTAGAGATCAATATGAATTCCTTTTTTTACTTCTCAGTTTAAATATAAGTACTAAGGTACCTTATTATGGGCTGCAGATCCACCGTACTGCAGGGCAAGAGTGTCACCCATAGCTTCATAAATCTTCATTAAATCATCTGCCAACGGGGAGTCTAAACTAATACTAGGACTACTAATATACCCTAACGCATGCAACTGATGACCAAGAGCAACGAGCCCAAACACATATTGAGCAACATTTGTCCGGTCCAAACAATCTATGCAGTTTGTTCTTAATACCCCTTTTTGAAACAATGGAGACTTTACAACATGAGAATCATTCACATCAGAGGCATCAATTCTATCATCAGCATTCACATCGGAGACAGTTCTATCTTCAGCATTCACATCAGAGACAATTTTATCTTCAGCATTCACAGCATGCCCATCCTCAGTCATAACGAAGAGGTCTTCATCCAGGCAATCATCGTTACAATTATTACTGCATGGGAGTTGGCTGCATAAGGAGAATCAATTGGTTAAAAAAGGGTGTAACAGAGAAAAGGGTATATAATCCAAACAAAGTACTTAACAAAAAGAGGTAATATTAGACCATAACAAACATATTGATCCAAAAAATTATGCAATAAAAATTCAGAACACAAACTATCTAAAAAAGAACAAAGCACTTGGGTTATCACAAGACATCATAGTCTTCAACACTAAATAACTAATAAGCAATAACACACCCAGTTAACCCTTCAGTATTTAGCAGTGGTTCAATTGCATTCCTCACCTTAAAAATGGAGGTAATTCACAGTAGAAGAAGCCGGTTAAGTCCAATGCATTAGCTGCTACTTTGACTAAATACGCCAGCACGCTTGCTGCTTTGCTGTAGATAGAAACGCAGATCTTAAGGTTAAAATATTCAAGAGTGAAGGAAAAATACGGTAAGAAAGGAAAGGAAGAATTTTGCATTCATACTTTCGTGAGTATTTACTCAAATCCCAATGAAGGAACTTCAAGCGATTTTCATGCGCTAGATCTTTATTGATGACTTCAATAGCATGAGCAAACTCCGCACGAAGAATAGATTCCCGTGGCTTCTTCTCACGAGTCTGGAAATTGAGGAAAGGAGATTTAAAATTTTGAGTACTTATTAGGAGAATGTAAATGGGGAATCTGCTCCATTAGCCGCATCAGCCCAAACATTTATGCAAAACTTTACCTTAATCAAGTTTAAAATAATTATAGGATTCCCATATCTCTTAGCTAGATTCTCAAAATGAAGCTTAGTGGCATGATATGCATCATCCTTCTTTGACACTGCATAAAAATACAGTTAGAAAAGTGTCTTATAAGAAGTTAAGCACTAAGAGAATATTAACAATTTTATGAGTCATACATATGATATCAGGTTTAATATTCAATCTTGAGGTCTCTTGTGACCAAAAGAGTGGTATTGAACCCCGGTTCTGCACAACAGAAGATATGTGTCTCGGTCTTCCTCCCATCACATCCTCAAGCACAATTTGTTCGGTCTCAACATCATTTGCCACACGACCCTTTTCATTCACCCCTCGTTTCAAGTATCTGCGTCAGACAAGTGGATTTTAGTACAATATTTTTACATAGTTGAATTAAAGCTATAAAGAGTTAAAGACCCATTGAAGGGATAAATCATAGCATTAATAATGCGAGAATTCCAAGGACCTGGTTCCAGCATAGTGACGTGACCGTCTAGCAATAAGAATCAGACTGAAATCATGGCCAGATACTGAGAGCTTAACCTGTTAAAGATTCAAAATTAGAAAACCAGCGAGCAAGTAGTTGATGAAACATCTTATATAAATCACAAAAACTATAATATACTACCATGGAATGTTAAAATTTAATATGAATGAAGCCAACAGCATAAAAAAGGCATGGTTGGTAAACCCTTTAGAGATAATCTCATAAACAATAAGTTCTATAACATATTTAGAAAATAAAGACAATGGGGCACTTATGGACTACTTTCAAACATAGTTACCTGTTTAAAGAATCCATAAACCAGTGCTACAGTCCAAACCGAATTCTTCAGTTGATTACGAATACCACGAGTTAAGAACTCATTCCAGACGAACATTGTCTCATAAAGGGACAATCCTGTTTCATGATTGCTTAGATTCCTTTGAAGACTAAGCATGACATGGTAGGAGTAGCTAAAAAAGAAGTCCTTGGTGAGATCCACGTTGCGCAAGAGCTTCTTGTATCTAGTTATCAACAAAAGAGAAGGCGGAGGCAAAAGAATTTAATAGAAGTCCATTTCAAAAGTTAGATATAAGAGAACAATTCTAATAAACATTAAAAAGGCAAGAAATGTCCCCCTGAACTCTGATGATACCTTGCCTGATTCAACATGTTAAACTAACACCACAACACCAATGTGGTTTTCCCTGCACATTAACTGAGAATAGCTAGCAATGGGCACTAAGAACAATTTAACTAAGGCTGATACACTAACAACTGTGCTTATATCTCTAAAAGGAATATATGAAAATAACACTCAGATACTAAAATGGCGTAGACAATGAGTGTCATACAAGTAATCGACAGACATTAAAGAAGCATCGGAAATATAGAACTGGCAAAGACCGCTATAATATGAAAAGGAAAAGCATTAAATAGCTTAAGAACAACTATATTAACAGTAAACAACAAATAAGAAGCTACAGAATCGTAAAAAGCATATTTAATCTTATAGTTCTGTCCTCTCATAACAAAGCGACTTTTTACATGTGAATTGGCAAAAGACCTGTTCTCGTTCTTAGAATAAGCCATATTTGAGTTGGCAGAAGAATGGGGTATTGGGATCATCTCGCTCTTGGCAATGGAATATACAGCATGACCACAAATCATGCCAATCTTCTTTCTTTTAGTGATAATAATCATGTAATACGGTCCCAAGAATTTTATGAATCCTGTAACCAAGAGAAGAAAAATCAAAACAAAGTCAAGCAATATATATAGTCAAGCAAAATCTATTTGCTGGCTGTGATATTAACAAGATTTAGCATACCAACAATTCCATAGCATATGGTGACAAATTTTAGTCCACCAGTAGACTTGTTTCCATCAGCAATTGTTTGCAGGAGTGCAGATTGTTCATCCTGGGAGTATATTGTCGAATCTTCAACAATACAAAGCTCGGACTGCTCTAATCTGCTTATCTTCAAGACTTTCCAGTACTTTTTCCTTCTCTCAAATCCAAACATATAAAAGTTCTGGAGCAGCAAGAAAAAAATGAGAAAGCGGAGTCAGGGACAAACATATGTGTCATAGACTCAGTCAGATATGTTCATACAACAAACTCTGAAATAGAAAGAAAAGAACGTAAAGACAGGTACTGTCAAGCTCCCTAACGAAAGCAAATAATGCTAGTATACAGTCTGCAAGACCTTTCGTTAAACAATCTACCCAACGCATGTTATCTCATCTTCAATCAACAAAAATGCAATTATAATTTTCTCTTCCAAACCATCTTGGTTTCATATAGCACCCAACAATGATCTAAGTTCTATACCACAATAAATTCAATGAATATAAGTAAAAGGATCCAAAACGATGGTTCAAGGAAAACACTAAAGCTAAGCCCCAGCAGCGTACAGGGTAAAAGACTAAAAAAGCTGCGTTAAAGACTGGATTTTTACAAATCTGAAGAATTTCCACCTCCAAAAATCCTTCTCCTATTCACGATCACATCTCAACAGATTGAAATCTGATGTTAACGTCAAAACAGTTCTACTCCTTGCAAATTAAGCAAAAAAAACAAACTTAACGCAGCTCCACCAATCAAAAATCAGCAACTTTCTTCCCAAATTCAAACCACACAAAGCAAAAATCCGACATAAAAAACACTAATTCACGTTCAAACAAGCAAGCAGCACCGAGATCAGAGCGCTATACCGAACGCGTTTCATATAGCATGAATTTCTGAAACTTTCCATCTCCTCCTCCGCCGCCGCCGCTAACGTCGTCAAACCTCGCTTCCGCATTGGATTTGAAGTTCGTTTCACTCTCCATCTCCATACTTCCCATCCCCGAGCCTCGAGCTCGGGCTTCCCAAATCCAATTACCGCATACAAATTCTCAATCAGCAGCTGCAAGTCAACTCCGCTACATAAACCCTAGCTTCGGCAATCCAACTCACCTCACGCACACACGCATCCGAAATCCAAAAAAATTAAACTCTACACCACACCAACAACTATCAATTCACTACAATGAGACTCGATTTCGACCTAAAAAACCGCAAAAAATCCCGCAAAACACGGAGACAGCAGAAATTGTGCAAATTGAGGAGGCTGAGATTGGAATTAGGCGCCTCTGCGCGTAGATCGAGAGAGGAGATTGAGAAGCAGAGCTCCGGCGACTGCGTCCACACAAAATTGGCGTGTAGAGAGAATAAGGAATATTATATTTTCTTTTTATATTTATTCTGTAGCTTTGTAATTATTGGGTGTCTTCGATTTTTAAAGAAGCCTATTTTTCACAGCTTATTTCTTTCCTTTTAACTAAATAATGAAATAAATTTTATTTTATTAATTGCGGCAGTTGTTCCATAATTATGGCTCTTAATATTATAAGGCGATAATGAATATCATGTTTTTTTAGGTCAAAAATTGGTTTTATTATATTCACACGCAATCATCGTAGTCTATGATATTTAATTGTCCCAACATAATTATTACATTTTATCATCTTTCTTTTAAAGTGTTACTCGTACCGGCATGATAGGGTGCCACCACCCCTTAAAATAATAATATACCATCATTTCTGGCCAATCATTTATACACGTAGACGAATAATAAGCTGTCACATGGCCAAAAAAAAATCTGGAAAAAAACGCTCAGCAATTTGCTGGTCTTTAACCAGCAATATTTCTTGTCCAGCAATATCCGACACACTATGCAGCAATCTAAAGATTGCTGTGTAGTGTTTGTAATATTGTTGTGTAGCGTTTATAATATTGCTGTATAAGCGGTGTCACGGTGTCATTTTAAGAGGGGTTTTCATTTTAACACAAACCGTTACTCGTATGCTTAATTGTGTATTTAAATAATTATTTGAAAATATATGGATAATGGATAAATTGGACTTATTTTTTTAATAATTTATAGAATTGATAATGTCGATAAATAATTTTTGAAATACTAATTAAAATAAATAGTGTTATAAGATTGATGCTTGACGGATTTTTTTCCTTTTATAATTGAAGAATAAATATTTCTACGGATTTTGATCCTACTTTACTTCCACGTATCATAGAAATTCATTGACCGATGTTAATTATAGTATTATGCTTTATTTAAAGTAATTAATTAATTTATGTTTTATTAAACAATATTGATAAATATTTATTAATAATGGTCCATACGGAAAGAAGTGTGTTTAATTAATAAAATTGGAAATAAATTTGTCATTGAGTCTAGCTAATTGTCCCTATAGCTATAAATCATGTGAGATTGCATTAATTAGATTAATTGATTTTAATTGATTTTGATTGACTAACTGAATCTTGTGTATGTTTTTGTGTGGTAGGATATGTTTCCTTCTTAATTATGGTCGAGATCAAATCAATATTAAAATGCTAATCCTAATATGTGAATTTTAAAATTTAAGTTTAATTAGTTATTAGATTCAAAATTATTTGAGAATAATTTTGTCATATGTAAGGACTAATCAAATACTAGTGTGTCATTATGTCGACATGAAATAAACTGAAATAATTAAATTAAACACTACATCAACATATGAAATAAATTTCGCTTTCGTTGAATATTGTGTGTGATTTTTGAAATGGTTAAAAATGACTTTTAATAATATTCTATTTAATTAATTAATAAGATGCTGTGGTTCACCATCCAGAATATGCCAGCTGTTTACAGCATATGCTTAATTAGTGTTCCTACTCACATAAGTCAAATATTCGGTGGCTTTGTTTTATTTTTATTTTATTACCTTTTTTCTTATATTTTCCAATTTACCATCCAATTTTACCTAATTATTAGTAGTATAAATTTATTTTTGCAGCAAAATTTTGTCCCACGTTATTCTTTCCACACATATTATCAAATCCAAAAATGAAAGTTATAAAAATATCAAAAACCAGATCTTTCAACAATGTTTTATTTAATGAAATAGTATTAGTTTTAATATAAATATTAACTATGTTTGGTTTTAACTTCCCATCATTAATTCATTTCAACAATAAATAAATATTCAACGAAATAAAGAAAAATCACGTTGATTCCTAAACACCTAATTCCCATATAAATGGAAATTGACCAGCACATTGTATATGCATAATATATTAATTGTGGGCCTCTTGAGAAGATATTCATCAATTTCATCTATAAAATAAAGAAATTAAGATTCTCTGGTTATTATCTATATTCCTCCTTATCAACAATTTTCCTACTAAGTAATGCACAATCCACAAAATATTTTGCGTAATGCATACAATGATACAAATATATCGTTAATATAAGTACTATAAATAAATACTCCACGACTTAATGTCAATTATAAGAGGAGTGAAAATAAATTTTTTTAGAAAAATGGCTTTCAGCGAGCACTCGTTAACTAGCATTTGGCGCTTGCTAATTACCGGGCACTTGTCGAAAACAAATGGTTCATTTTAAATAGAAGACATTTCGAGAATACATGGCGTCTACTGTCTAGTTAATTAGCGAGAATACGAGAGCTTTCAATAATATTATAACTACTTACTCGATAGTTTCAAACAAGTCTAATATCTATTGTTTTTAGTGATCGATAAGCGCTCATTTATTTTATTTAACTAAACACTTTTCAAGACCAAATTAATAAAAGTTGTTAAATTAAAAATATCTAAAATCGCATAACCGATGCCGTTCAAAAAAACTATTGTATCTTGTATACGACGAATTTTAAATAATAAGAAAGTACTCAAAGCATGTAATTCGCGAAAGCCTTTACAATACTCCATTCCTACTCTATTACTCCCTCTGTCCCGGATAATACGTTCCAGTATTCCATTTCGGTCCGTCCCACATAATTTGTCTCACTTCACTTTTACCATTTTTGGTAGTGGATCTCATATTCTACTTGTGAGGGCAAAACAATTCCCACATCGGAGAATGAACAAGACTTGCAAGTGTATAAATGGGCTACCCCTACTCCATTAGTATGAGGCCTTTTGGGGAGTACCCCAAGAGCAAAACCGTGAGAGCTTTGCCCAAAGCGGACAATATCATACTAATGTGGAGTTCGGGTGTGCGCCACCGAGACCCTACAGTGGTATCAGAGCCCTGGTTCAGGGCTGGGCCTGTGTGGCTCGGGGTTCGGTGGTTGCGCTTGCAAGTTCTCCGATGTGACGGTCTCGACCAAGACCTGTGGTGACCGGTGGACCTGTAACATGAGGCACACATGTGGTCTTGGTCTGGTGGTCTTGGTTTGAGGGGAGGATTGTGAGGGCAAAACAATTCCCACATTGGAGAATGAACAAGACTTGCAAGTGTATAAATGGGCTACCCCTACTCCATTAGTATGAGGCCTTTTGGGGAGTACCCCAAGAGCAAAACCGTGAGGGCTTTGCCCAAAGCGAACAATATCATACTAATGTGGAGTTCGGGTGTGTGCCACCGAGACCCAACACTACTAATTCATTCTTACTCACATTTTATTATAAAAATAATACTTTAAAAGTGAGACTCACATCCCACCAACTTTTCCAACTCATTTTCCATTACATTTCTTAAAACTCGTGCCCAGTTAAAATGGATCGAATTATTGGGACAGAAGGAGTATTTATTTCATAGTATTTTTTTCGGTCCATTTGTGAATACGTACGTATCTCAATTTTTGGTAAATCAACCTCATAACAATATAATCTACTATATTTTTTAAAAAATCACACAAATTTTTTATCTTTCTTAAAAGTGTAAACCATACGATTGAATTATTTTTTCGTCGGTTGCAACTATATCAAGCTAATAAGAGTATTTTATGTAATGAATTTTGTTTAATTAAGAGGTAAATACATCTGAAAAAATATTTAAAAATTATTTTAATGCTAATTTTCACGTACACGCAATTTGTTGAGATGACAGCTTTGCCACGTGTTTATACAACAGTGATGTATACGTGCTTTCACGCTCAATAATAAAAAATTAAAAATCAATATCATCATTATTTTTTGTTTTTCTCAAATTGGCCCCTCAACTATACATATACTCACAAACTGCCCCTATTTAGTTTTTTTAAAAGACAACATTTATTCGTGAATTAAATGTTGGAAAAAAATTGTTATGTGCCAATAAATACTGACATATAGTAGTATTATTTTTCTATGATTTGAATTCAAATTAAACTGCTAACGGTTTCATCTAACTTGGATTGATTTGATTTTTGAAAATATTGCATTTAAATTGGCATAATGACTGAATTTTTTTAACTTCTCTTCACTCTTTTAAAATGAAAACAATATGCCGTAAATTTGATTGAAACTTCTTAGTCGATTGTAATAATTGTGGGGTCTCATTTGAATTAAAAAAAATGATATTTAAGTTATTGAGAGCTTACTAAATACGGATATTTTGTACTAACGGGTCATAGTGCAGTTGGCAGCGCGGAAATGTGGTAACCTTGAGGTCACGGGTCCAAACCCCGCCACTCGCTAAGACATTTGGCCTTAATTCGTTAATCGAATGAAAACATAATGAAAACACGCATATTCTTCTTTTTCAGAGCTTCTTTTTCAGATCTGTTTAGCGTGTATAAACTATTGCACATATAGATATACATACATTGTCTACATACCAATCGCGAGTTATTGACAAATGAGAATTTAAAATTTGAAGTTGTGTGAATCATAATTAGATGGCCTCAAATATGATCTCAAGCAAATTCTTTGTTGCACTTTAATAACAATAATTTTGATAGCAACCCCTCTTATATCATATATAAATGGTGTGGGCTTTTAAGTAATATGTACACATAATTAAATCATGTGGATGCTATTGCTTTTTCAAGCTTGACCTTAATACTTATCGATGAATTTTCTAACACTACCATTTCAAAATAAAATAAACGAGGTCAATAATAAAAATGGTTCGATTCAAAATGTAGGAGTATGCTTCTATTTATTTAATATTTAGAATAGTTTTAAATTGCATGACAATGCAGAATATTATTTTGAAATAGAGTAATCGTTCTCATCCACAAAAATCTAAATAAGTTAGTTTATTATATTGCGACATAATCCCATAAATTATGGCATTCCTAAAGTTATATTAGTAATTAAATTTAATGAAACGAGAATAATGGAATATCTAATTGACCACCTCAATTTTGTATACTCCTATAATCATGGTTTAATAAGTACTTCCTCCGTCCGCGAATAAGAGCGTGTACTGAGTTAGGCATTAAATTTGTTCACATTTTTTTTTTATAAAATTGGATATAACGTTTGATTTTGCTGAAAGTTGATTTCATCATTTTCTATTGCTATTTATATTTTAAATTACTTTTTCTAATAGTATTAGTTTTTATTCGGCGTCTTTTTAACGTTTTATAACATGAAAAAATAATTTCTTTTATTTGAACAACATCATGCTTATTTTGTTTGCAATTATCAAATCAATATACTAACTTGTCTTGCTAGGCTGATATTTTGACCTAGTAAATTTCGTAATTTTTGGATTATAATTTAAGTCTAATTAAGTACACACACAGAAACGTGAAAGAGGAAGAGAGAAGTGAATTATTGAGGAATGAGACTCGAGACTATAGAATATTATCGACAAAGTAAAGAAATTTGTCACTAAGTTAGAAACTTCTATTGGTTTGGTGGTATATATACTTGTAATTATTAATTAATTACGTGATGATTAATTTATATATTTTTCTACAATCACGTCGTATTCCATAACTCGAGCATTGTGCTAATCAAAGTTCATACCAATCATGAATTGCTTTACTATATTTTACTTCCATTTTCTCCTAAAAAACATTCAAAACGGAAAGTCGCCAATATTTTATTCATAAATATGGGTTAGTTTCTTTTAAAATTATCGAATTATAACGCTCGTATTAAAAGAGTATTTACATGTGGTTTTCATATTAAAAGAATCCGATTAATTACGACAAATAAAAAGATAATTGTCCCCCTATTTTGTTAATTTTTTGGTTTGATCACGGTTGTACCGAACATGCGCCAATATTTTATTCATAAATATGGGTTATTAGTTTCTTTTAAAATCAACGAATTATAATGTTCGTATTAAAAGAGTATTTACATGTGGTTTTCATATTTAAAAAAACCGATAAATTACGACAAAAAAAAAGATAATTGTCCCCCTATTTTGTTAATTTTTTGGTTTGATCACGGTTGTACCGAACATGCGCCAATATTTTATTCATAAATATGGGTTATTAGTTTCTTTTAAAATCATCGAATTATAATGTTCGTATTAAAAGAGTATTTACATGTGTTTTCATATTAAAAAAAATCCGATAAATTACGACAAACAAAAAGATAATTGTCCCCCTATTTTGTTAATTTTTTGGTTTGATCACGATTGTATTGAACATGCCCTTGGCGGAATCCGACTAATCCTGCTCGACGGGGTCTGCGAACCTAAACCCAATAAAAGGGGCAACTCTTCTCTAGAATTCGAACGCGTGTATGTATTTATATGTCAAGAGAGATGCATCAATAACAATATCATTGTCATTTAATTAATTTTCTGTTTACTTCTTGTCATATATTAATACTACATGGAAGAGTCACTATATCTTATCTTACTAAAATAATTACACGAAAAAACATCGACCAATAAAATAATTATACAAGCATGATTAAGAGACATAAGCCTGTAAAATGAATATGACATCAACAAAAAAAATCACGTGCAATATCATCAATCAATTGCCAAAATCAAATTGTAATTTTAAGTGGCTAACAACTTTGGACAGCAAAAGCACTTAATGTGAAAGTGGACTTAGATATTGATATGGCCTTTGAGAAATTGAAAGTGTGGTTGTAAATTATAGCTTGTGAAAATCATGGGTTTATTTAGAATGGACAATTCATCCATATCTCGATATTATATGAGGTCTTATGACACAATTTGATAAGGTCAAACACAAACACGATCAGTTGTGATCGTTGTGAAGTTGTTTCATAAGATAAACATAATTATGATACCAACTTACTATAGTAACACCATTCACTCTGCATTGACACGACATATTAAGTTACCCTGTACAAGAGTCATATAAACTCTCAGTTCTTAGTACTTTTTTCTGTTCATAGTCAATACTCTTGTACTATCTCGGTCTCATAATGAGTGCCACATTTTGTCATTTTGGTCCGTTCCACTATAAGAGTCATATTTCATTTTTACCATAAAGAGTAAGTAGACCTCATATTCCACCAATCAATTCTATTCACATTTTATATAAAATTAGTAATATATATAAGTGGAACATATAATACACTAACGTATTCAGCTCATTTTACTTTTTATTTTTTAAAACCCGTGTCCATACTAAATGTGGCATTTAATGGGTGACGGGGATAGTACTTTATACTATATTTCAATAGAGTGTATATATAAGTTAGCCTCCTTAACTGTGCCAATTGTTTCTCTTTGTAAATAAAGTTAGTCCAAATTTCTAATTTAATGCTAATTGTTTCTCTTTGTAAATAAAGTTAGTCCAAATTTCTAATTTAATGTAATAATTTATTGCCTCTCTTTCATATTTTATCAATTTTTTATTAAAATTGTTAGCTAGCAAGACTATTTGGTTATGGACATATATATTTATTAAAAAAATAATATGATTCATGTTTGTGTCGTACTTTCTTTTTATACTCATATATTTATTTTTTCATGGATGTTACCGACAAAATATATTTTTCAGGTTCACAAGACAACTTTTTATCACATAGTGAAATTGTTTTTAAAATAAAAGACAAAGATAATACTATCATATTGATAATTGTGGGCGTGTAAAATGTGTTGGCCAATGGGGCCCAAAATAATGACGATGTCTTTAAAAAACGGTGATTAGTCGTTGTGAAGGGAAATGGCTCTAGAGTCTAGAGATATTTTCAATTAAGGTTTAATTAATTGTAATACGATGTATACTATGATTTACTACATATTTATTTTATATTTTAAGGGAGTATTTGAGAGTGATTTTAAGTATATATATATGAAGATTGAGTGACGAAAATATGGGAGTAAGTTGGTAGAACTTTGTTGGTGGTCGTTTTATATTTAGGTTTGATTATTTATACACGTATAGATAATATATTCTAGGCATGTTAGGGTGCCACCATCCTTTAAAATAACACCATACCATAATTCCTAGTCAATTATTTGTATACGTGGACGAATAATAAGTTGCCACGTGGCCAAAAAAATAAATCTGAAAAAGACGGTCAACAATTTGTTGGTCTTTATACAACAATTTTTCTTGTCCAGCAATATCCGACACACTATACAGCAATCTATAGATTGCTGTGTAGTGTTTGTAATATTGTTGTGTAACATTTATAATATTATTGTATAAGTGGTGTCACGGTGTCACTTTAAGAGGGGTTGTCATTTTAACACAAATTAACCCCAATATATGTATTCAATTATTTTGTTTGATAGCTATTTTGTGATTTTAAAATATATTTAGCTATTTCCAATTTTCCATGCTTGAAGTGTTGAATATACCTAAACCATATATTAAGATTATTTAGTGAAATTGAAATCCATACGTGGCCGAAACACGTGCTTACGAAGACCAAATCCTTTTATTACAACTTGTCAATTTGATCGAAATATCCCATGGTCTTATAATATAAAGGTAATTGACTAATTGTATTTCTTGATTATAGTTAAGATAATAGTATTTCTGGATTATTGTTTTCTTGTAAAATCAGTGTAGTCTTATAATGATGTATAAAACTACTTTGACTTAGCGGATTGGAAAACAATATATGAAAAAGAAAAAGATACGATAAATCAATAATATACTATATTGAATAATAGAAATATAAGAGATATGAGATATGTGGGATACTAGTATAAGAATATACCATAGGTATTACGAAACAAAATAATTTTAAAAGGCAATTTCTCATATAAACTATGTGTGAAATAAGAAATTGATGATTCTTATATCAAAACAAGTTGAATACAAACAATAATGGAAGTCATGTGTATTAAGTTGTCTATGAATTTGAAGTTAAGTTGATCGTCTCTTTAAGTAGTAACCATAGATCATTTATATGAGATTATTGATAGATAAATCATACTATATAATTATTAGTAGTAGTAACTAGTGTGGAGTGTTATATTGCTAACTCAATACTTAATTATTAATTATACTTAAATAATAGTCATTAGATATTTAAATTAAAGGTCTAGATCATCAGTCCCAAAATGTCAATACGATCAACAAAAAACGTCAATAAGGCCATATGATTAATTCCAAAAAATATCAATAACCATTAATGTCAATTAACTACAAAATTAGTTATAACTAACTTTTAAAAGAAATCCCAAAACTTTAAATTCATATAACATATATCAAATTATAGATAATTTTGTAAGGATTCCAACGATATACTACATGCATATGTTCCGACGTCAAAATTTGAAAAAAAAATTCAAATTTTTTAAATTTTTTTCATACAGCAAAAATGTCAATATACTACTACGTAAAATATATCAATATATTACATGTAGAATATCAATATAAGAATGAGTTAACATTCTTAAAGCATTATGTTGACATTCTCAAAGCATTGTGCTGATATTTTCGAAACACAATATTGACATTTTTCATCCAAAACTCTAATTTGGAGTTTTTTTTTAATCTTTTTCGATTTAATTAATAAAAATGAAAATTACACGTGGCAAATTGTAGACCACACGTTTTCTAAAATCTTATAACCTTAAATTAATTATAATTAGCAATTAAATAATGAGTTAGCAATGGATTATTCTCTGGTAACCATTAGTCTAATTTATGAGTACTAATTTTCAAATCAGCAGTAAAAATATCTGGAAAATTTTCAATTGGGTCGAAAAAATGGGCCTCACATAAACGGATCTGGTATTCGAATTATAGACCCGACCCGACCCATTTATGGTTACCCATTTTACTTGCGTTTCACTTTCTGCATTTCAGCCGTCACCAAAAATTGTGCAACGCCGCGACCTAAAATCGATCGACTCACTGAGTTGCATCGGGCGAGTCCACTCAGGCCATGTACACAAGGAGAGCTGCCGTCGTCTCGCTCACTTCTCTGAGACGCGCAATCAACGTATGTCGGAGAAATCCCTCCGATTTTAGCTGCTCCGTGGAAATCCCTAATTTTGGTAGAAGTTTCAGAGCTGGAGCTGAAACAGCTGATGTTTACAGCAATTTTGATGGGGATAGCGCTGAATATCAATCTGGTTACGTGAATTTCAATCGAAATGATCAGTTTGGAAGTATTTCAGGGGGGATTGAGCAGGACCAAAACCCTAGTAGGGTTTATGGTCAAATTGGGGGTAAAAGATTGAATTTATCCGATTCGTATGGTAATGGTAGCGGTGGTGTTCGGAATCAATCGGGTTATAATTCTTCGAGTTTTGATAGTTGGAATCATGGCCGGAGTTTTGGGGGGCAGATGGGAAATGGAACGTTTCAGCAGAATGTGAGCTCTAATGGCGGAGGTTTGGATGCGATGCCACTTAATCATGGCGGAATGCGTTTAGAGAATTCGAGGGGAGGTTCTTATGGTGGGAGGGCGGATATGCAGGTGAAGAATGGTGGTGATTATGGAGTTCATCCGCAAAATGTTGCTGGGAGTTATCATTTTAATGCAGGGAACTACCAGAGAACTGTTAGTGAATCTCAGAGTGGAGTAGTAACGGATTATGGAGTATCGGCTGATTTGGCTATGAATGCGGAGAGTCGAGCCACTAGCAAACTGGATGATCTTGATCAACTCACAAGGGGTGGGAAAGTGAAGGAAGCAGTGGAGCTGCTGGAGTTGCTTGAGAAGGAGAGGATCCGAGTTGATATACCTCGGTTTATGGCATTGGTTAAATCATGTGGTGAGAATGAGGCTTTGGCTGAAGCTAAATCTGTCCACAAGCATCTTGTGAAGTCGATGGCTCATCTTGAAGTGAGAATGTATAATCAGATAATTGAGATGTATTCCAAATGTGGTTCTATGGAAGATGCTTTTGCAGTCTTTGATCAAATGCCTGAACGTAATCTGACGTCTTGGGATATTATGATATCTTGGCTTGCTAAGAATGGCCATGGAGAAGAGTCCCTCGAATTGTTTGCAGAGTTTAAGCAATCCGGGCTAAGACCTGATGGACTGATGTTTCTTGGGGTGTTTTCTGCGTGTGGTGTAATAAGTGATGTTGTTGAAGGAATGCTGCACTTCGAGTCCATGATGAGAGATTATGGTGTCGTTCCTGGTATGGAGCACTATGCTAGCATAGTGGACATGTTGGGAACTGCAGGGTGCGTAGATGAAGCCATGGAATTCATTCAAAGTATGCCAGTCGAGCCATCTGTGGAAATATGGGAGACCTTGATGAAGTTTTGTAGAATACACGGAAATGTGGTGCTTGGTGATCAATGTGCTGAGCTTGTTCAACTCCTTGATCCCACACGCCTGAATGAGCAATCAAGGGAAGGCCTCATACCACTGTCTGCCAGTGATATGAACAAAGAGAAAGAGAAAAAGAAATCAACTGGTCAAGGCCCCCTCGATGTTAGGCATAGAGTCCACGAATACAGAGCAGGAGATAGATCCCATCCCGATAATGAAAGACTATACGGATTGCTGAGGTCATTGAAGCAGCATATGAAAGAGGTTGGATACATACCAGAGATCAGATGTGTGCTCCATGATGTGGACCAAGAAACCAAGGAGGAAGCTCTTATGGCTCATAGCGAGAGACTTGCAGCCGCACATGGTTTCTTGACTTCTCCAGCCCGTGCCTCTATACGTATAATAAAGAATCTCCGTGTGTGCACCGATTGCCACAATGTGTTTAAGATCATATCAAAGATAGTTGGCAGGGAAATTGTTGCACGAGACAGCAAGAGATTTCATCATTTTAGAGATGGATCGTGTAGTTGTAATGATTTTTGGTGAAAGAGACTGCTTGATTTGAGATTATTCAGGAATTTTACCTTATTGTTCTCTGTCATATACAGCTAAGCTTGTGCTGTAATTCTTCTTATTTTAACAAAGCTGGAAAATTTGCAGTCTTTCTGGAGTTACTCAATTCCATATATATATATTGGTGTTCTTTTGATTTGTCGTGCTACTATGTTTTTACTTCGCCACGTACTCACCCTTTTTCTGCCAGCTTGAAACGTGACAGGATTCTATCAAGACCTGATATATGGAAGTAAACGCTATGGTGCGGATGAAAGGGGAGATGTTAAATGCCGGGTTTTTAGGTATGCCGTATTCTTTCCATCTGAACCTTTAGATTTTTCATGAAATTATGCTTGGAATTTTTGCATAACCTTGCTTTATTTAGTCAGACCCTGGTTTCTTCTGTTACTTGGGCGGGTGTGTATATATCCTATTTAGTTTTGCTTGTTGGTTTCAATTTTCAAATTTTGAGACTATAGAAAAGGATTTTAGGATTAAGGTATGATTAGGTTTAGAGATGAAGTCTTCTTCCTAGGTGAAAAATTTGATCTTGATTCAGACCGAGGAAGAATGTCAATTGTCACCTGTAATTCACGAGCCGCCTTAATTAAACAGACTGTAACGAGCTTTTAGAACCATAACTGATTGCCCTTATGGATTGTTCGACATTAGGAGAGGTGGAGTTTTTGACAACAGAATACCAGTATAAAATATAAATCAGGAATTAATTGCTCTAAACGTAAAGAAAAAACCGAAAACTATGATAAATTACCGAAGAAATACATTAGAAACATAGGAATAGTTCCTTCAGGCTGTTGTTTCTCTCTGTGCTTGCATTCCACATTTCATCTGCCATTTGTTTGTAAACCCTCTCTGTAAGATGATAAGAGTCCCAAAACACATACTTGCTTGGACTCTCACACACTTGAAATTCCTTCACTGGCCTCTTCCCCCCACAGCTGAACACCGCATTCAAACGCCCCGTCCCACAGCACGCCATCCTCCCTTCCTCAAACCCTGCAAGACATGCTTCATTGAAACACTAGGAGGGACGTAAAAGTGCAAAAATGTGTGTATACCGTATTTGAGGGGCCGGGTTGTCTTTTCCGCTAGACTGGTTTTGAAGTCATAGAGGAAATACTTGAAACCGTACAGCTGTTGGTCCATTTTCACCAGCAAAGTCTCGAGTTTTTCGTTATGCAGTTTCGATAGCTCTGAAGCTTCTTCCAAACATCCACCATCTGTTTCTGGGTTGAGAATTCTCAAGCCCGGTAAACATCCCAGCTCTCCTAAATTTAGGAATATGAATTTTCTGCCCCCTTTTTTGTGTATTGCCTGCAAAAAAGTTACTAGCATCAAGAAGCTGAAATTAAGAGAATCGCGAGTTTTCTTATGCGTCCGTCTCTCTGCCGGAAACTTACTTTCACAACGGTTGACAGATTCCCGAGCACCATGTCGACGTATGTCGAGTGGGGATAAGAGGAGAGGATAGTGGAGTTTAAGAGGAAAGGGCTCATATAATCATTGCTGCCAATGCTGAACATGTAAACTGCAGTTGATGATATTCTTGCTGCTTCAGCTTTGCCTATTTTCTTGCTTAGTTCAGCAATTTCTCTCTTGTAGTATTTTAGCTGTGTTTTGAGATCAATTACCTATAAAAAAGCATAAATTTAAAACAAATAACATTTCTTTTATAGTACTATATAAACTTTTCTTCACAATACTTGTGAGTTCAAGCACAACTTATCATGAACATGAAATATACAAAAGTGAAACAAAAGATGACGTAACTTATGCTATTATTTAGTTTCTTAAGCTCAAAATGGTGTCGTATAGTTGTCCACGTCGTCATAATAATACACATTTACGTCACTATTCATTGACAACTCTAAAATTTTACATGCGTGCATCAATTTGTTATCGAATTTGTCCCTAATTAAGTTACCATAAGACGATTGAGAAAATATTGAAATTTAGTGACATTAAAGCAATTGACCCTAAGAATTGGTTGGAGTATTGTGAATAGAATGAGCCTTAAACTAAAAATAGTTTAATAATTAATAATGAGTAAGAAATATACTACATGATGAAAGTGAAGAGCTATGTGACAAAAAATAAGGATTAAAAATGGAATGGAGTATTTTACATGGCCTAATTAAAAGTTTAGAGTTCGAATTTATAATATCTCAAATATTGAAAATTTAGATTGGTTCAAATTCGATTGGAAATTATTTGTTTGTAGTTTGTATACACTACACTCTAGGTGCAAATTTGTGTAGGGCATAAGTCTTTGATTATGACATTACAATGACTATTTCTAGAAACTTAGGTTGGTGGGCCATAGCCATGTGAGTTTCTCAGATATTTTGTCGTTATTGGACCTGCCCATCTTCTATATAAATCCAACAATTATTTATTTTTGGGCCCATCTCTACTAAACCTAAGTCTAGAAACAATTCGATTACTCGATCTGTTCCACAATAAGAATCATAGT
This sequence comes from Salvia hispanica, assembly GCF_029641045.1. Lineage (NCBI taxonomy): Eukaryota > Viridiplantae > Streptophyta > Magnoliopsida > Lamiales > Lamiaceae > Salvia > Salvia hispanica. The sequence goes on from NC_142697.1 coordinate 47,149,981, forward strand.
TTGTCATTTTCATCCGTCCTACAATAAGAGTCATATTTAACTTTTATCATAAATGACAAGTAGATCTCACGTCCACAACTTATATCATTCACATTTTATTACTAGTATAAACCACATATACTCTATATAAGTAGGATTCATCGTATTTCACTAATTTATTTAACTCATTTTTTTTATATTTCTTAAAATCTATGGTCAAACTAAATAGAACTCATATTATAGGACGGAGGAAGTATTATTAAGTTCAAATAAATTATGTCTTGAAAGTAAATCTATGGATTAACTTGTACTCCTATCCCCATCCACAAAAATATATACAGTGATTACATTATCTAATGTCCTATAAAGACATAATTATACCAATACAACATATAAATTTAAATATCAACACAGACATAAGTTAATCAATACAATATTGATAAACTTATATTTTTGTGTTGATATTTTTAACATATAAAGTTGATATTAATTATTAATTATTACTGTAACTTAGTTAGTATTTGATCACACGCACAGATCCATTATAACACACTTGCTAATTGTTTAATTATAACTCCACCATTGGTCCAAAAGTATGAGAATATTCTATAAAATTTGTGTTCCAAGTTACCATCAATCCCACACTAAATAACATAGATTCTGCAAATTTTGTTTGTTACTCCATATCCGATGTTGATTTTAATGACTCTATTTCTTTGGATCTTGTCACTCTTTATTTGAGGCGAGCATATTAGTTTGGCAAACTTTCACTTACATCATGTTATATTCATCTACAAGCTAATGTAAACAAAGTTAATTAATTGAAATAAAATTTACGACAAAGGTGGGGATCAACCTAACCTAAGAAGAATATTAATTGGTATAGGAATAACTAGCTTATAATATTGGCTTTCATTTACTTCAACTTTCTGCAGTTAATGATTGTGTCCCCTTATTAACTTAGTTAAAACATCATTATCAATTAGTCCCATAAAAGTATCTTTAGCAGTAGAAAAAGTTTCCATAATAAAATAATGTTTAATTTTTTTAAAAAATACTATGACGTAAAAAATCAAACAATATCTCACAAAATTAAATTCGCACTATATGTATGTAAAAAAAAAAAAATTCAAAATAGGGTTCAAGTAAATTGTTGAAAATATATGAAAATAACCTATAGAGAACCTACATATTGCTCATATATCTTATAATTGGTTGGACTAGTTATAATATATGGATATCACATCCATAATTCCATTCACTTTTATCTTGTCACAAACACCTGTCGACATCTTATTCTTTGTCAAAAAAAAAAAAAAAACATAAAATCTGCATGAATCATAATTAATTTGCATTAGTCTGAAAATTAATTTAAGAGTAATTTAATTTTTTTTAAAAAAAGAAAACATACCAGCCCTTGAAATGTTTCTGATAAAGCCCCAGCTCCAGCTGATGCAAAATTTACCCCATGGTAATTATGTAAATATTCATGGTAATTTCTTGGCTCTAAATATGGTGGAATCAATGGCAATTCTGCATGCTCAGCTATAACCTTGCACAAAATACTTAAACACATTATAAATCTACAAATTAAATTTAACCAATTTCATTTTTTACTAGGAAATTTTAATTTATCATCAGGAAGCTCTCGACGATAGCTTTCTGAAGATACTTTGAACTCGCGAAAAAATTGAAAAAGTAAATTTTAAATTGATTAAAAATAAATATTTAAATATAGGTCGTGACCGGGCTTACTGATGAAGTCGGGGATTAGGCGGCCATCGGAGAATCTTCCGGTGGGGTGGCGGAAGTAGGAGATTCCGTAGGGCCAGAAATTGGCTTGGTCGAGAGTGGAGGTGTTGATGTAGTTGTTGTTCCCGGGGTCGAATAGGGAGTCCCCGAAGATGAATAGAGGCGGCGCCGCCTGTTTCCGGCAGCCGAGGATGGGAGGGATTGAGATCAAGAAGAGGAAGAGACTTAGCTTCTCCATATTTAGATGTGTAGAGCCAAATGTGTGTATTTTTGTATGGTAAAGAAAAATATTTAAGCCAATAGGTGTAGATAATATTATATACTGTTATTTAATTTTAGTAGTTAGTATAGAGTTGACTTTGGATATTTATATTTCACGTGCTGAGATATGAATGACACAAGAAGAGTTTGACTTTTGGGATTTCGAAAGATACTATAGTGACATAAAACATGTTATAAATTATAATAGCTTGACTTGAGTATATAATTTTATAAAATAAAATAAATAGTTGTACATTTTGGACTAATAAGGTGGTCGGGGAAGATTGTTTTTAAGATATTCGGAGATTAGATTGAAAATAAATACTACTACTACTTATTGTATTCATGTATCGTATTAGGTGGTGTGAAATTGGTCTTTGAATATCTTTGAAATGGGAGACTTCGAAATATAAAAGTTCAGTATCTTCTTAAAAAATTGGTCTTTGAATATCTATACATTGCTCTCTCACATGCAAATTAGTCTTTAAATACTACTTCTCCCGTTCCATAGTAATAGAGTATTTTGTCATTTTGATATAGAACGAATGGAGTACTCTATTATTTTATCCTTGTACACTAGTTTACAAATTGTATAAATCTATAACAAGATTTTGATTTATAAGTTAATAGAGGGGTAAAGATTTTTTTTTTGGTTTAACCACAGGTGTACCGAACCCGCCTTTTGGCGGAATCCGACTATTCCTGCTCGACCGGGCTTGAGGAGGGTTTGAACCTGTGACCTGAAGGTCACCACAGCTCCGCGCTGCCAACTGTGCTGCGACCCATTGGTGGGGTAATGATTCTTTGATTCATCTTATGTGTAGATACTAACTTCGTTCCACACTACCCAAAACAAAGAAAAATTAATAATTGGGCTGCATTTAACAAATCTCTAGACAAATAGGAGTTTGGGCTTTAATTTGGGCTGGAAATAAAGTGGCATATTTGCAAACTATATATTCAATATTAACAAAAAAATGGGAAAATAAACTGTTCCCTAAACTCAAGATTGCAGCAACATAATACTTGAAATTGATTTACATACTTTATTAAGTTACTGATAAAATGAAGGAATTATTAACATAATATTTATCAATACCCAACATTTTGCAACTCTAATCACAATTACCAAACATGATTACTTTGATCTCCATCGGCATTAATCTGTATTATATTCTCTCGTAATCCAGCTTATCCGACTGCAAAACAAGTCATTAAATCCTTGATCACAAATCTATCCATTGTTCAAAAAATTGGAATATTTAATTTGAATTTTCATATACTCTTTCCGTTCCCGATTAGGAGTCACCCTTTGATCAGGCAGGGGTTTTAAGAAAAAATGTAAAGAAAAGTTGGTTGAAAAAGTTAGTGGAATGTGGGACCCATTTTTTTATATTGGTTTTATAATAAAATGTGAGTGAATTGAGTTAGTGAAATGTGGGACCTACTTACTATTTATGGTAAAAATAAAGTGTGACTCTTAATTGGGAACGAACCAAAATGGAAAAGTGTGACTCTTAATCGGGGACGGAGGGAGTAATTCACAAATGTTATGACACTATAATCATTAATTAGTACTAACCAGTATTAGCATTTCTGTTGGTAACCAAGCTGGTGCAGTTGGTATTCCAACCCATGCAATCTGCATCCAAAATCAATGTATCTTTAGTGAAAAATTACATAATTTCTCTTTTGGTTCGATATTTTTTTATGAATTATTATGCAAAAGTTCATATCATCACAAAAAGCGCATTAAAATTATTATCTTGAAATTTCACACTCGAAATTTAAATATACAATCGTATCAAAATAAATTTCTGCGTGCGCACACACACCGACAGTTAAGTTACTTACAAGAGCGTATTCACCGGTCTCGAATATGCGCAAGTCCAGCACCTAGCTAATGCCAAGATCATATATTAATTAACTAAGACGTGCCAATTATCAATAATATATATAGAGGGAAATGTTATGCTACCTCACCCCGGTCTTCGTATATATAGTCCAACCCTTTGTAGAAAGGCGGATGCCCGACTGATAGATACTAGAGATGGGAAATTTATCGGTTTAGTATACTGTATATCTTAAAAATAGAAACATCGCCAATTCAACAGTGAGATTGTAACGAAATTGCAAACACTCAATCGAATACTACTACTTTAAAAGTAGCGGAAGAACACAAGAAAATATAAACAAGTCGACAATATTAAGCGACATAAATATTCAGAACTCTTGCGATTATCCGACAACCTTAATAGCAAAAAAAAAAAATCCGATAACCACAAATAGTAAGCAATAGAAATAGAAAACCTACCCATTTAAACAATAACTCTAAACCATGACCTTAAATAGAAAACTCAAGTAAATAGCATGAATACTTGCCCCAGTTAACTTGATACCATTGTTTTGTGTCATAAATCTTATTCCAGCCAAATTAAATAAAAACTCTAAATTGAAATCAACTTACATTTACACTATTGAGATATTTTTCCTTGTCGACTCTGACGATCTGTCCCTTCTTCACTAACAAAACCATATCAAGAAACATAACACTTTTAGATAGGAAAATAAAAACTACTGACCACATAAAAATCAATATACAAAGTAATTGCATTTTAACTATATAAATTTAGAAAGTAGGCTCAATTGAAGTATGTAACAACATTTTTTTCCGTGTCCGCCCCTAATTACAGACCGTTAAAGTGCAACTACTCTACAAATCAAGCAATTGAAGCCTGTAACAATATTTTTCTTTTCTGTGTCCGCCCCTAATTACAGACCGTTAAAGTGCAACTACTCTACAAATCAAGCAATTGAAGCCTGTAACAATATTTTTCTTTTCTGTGTCCGCCCCTAATTACATACCGTTAAAGTGCAACTACTCTACAAATTAAGCAATTGAAGCCTGTAACAATATTTTTTTTTCTGTGTCCGCCCCTAATTACAGACCGTTAAAGTGCAACTACTCTACAAATTAAGCAATTGAAGCCTGTAACAATATTTTTTTTCTGTGTCCGCCCCTAATTACAGACCGTTAAAGTGCAACTACTCTACAAATCAAGCAATTGAAGCCTGTAACAATATTTTTCTTTTCTGTGTCCGCCCCTAATTACAGACCGTTAAAGTGCAACTACTCTACAAATCAAGCAATTGAAGCCTGTAACAATATTTTTCTTTTCTGTGTCCGCCCCTAATTACAGACCGTTAAAGTGCAACTACTCTACAAATTAAGCAATTGAAGCCTGTAACAATATTTTTTTTTCTGTGTCCGCCCCTAATTACAGACCGTTAAAGTGCAACTACTCTACAAATTAAGCAATTGAAGCCTGTAACAATATTTTTTTTCTGTGTCCGCCCCTAATTACAGACCGTTAAAGTGCAACTACTCTACAAATCAAGCAATTGAAGCCTGTAACAATATTTTTCTTTTCTGTGTCCGCCCCTAATTACAGACCGTTAAAGTGCAACTACTCTACAAATCAAGCAATTGAAGCCTGTAACAATATTTTTCTTTTCTGTGTCCGCCCCTAATTACAGACCGTTAAAGTGCAACTACTCTACAAATTAAGCAATTGAAGCCTGTAACAATATTTTTTTTTTCTGTGTCCGCCCCTAATTACAGACCGTTAAAGTGCAACTACTCTACAAATTAAGCAATTGAAGCCTGTAACAATATTTTTTTTCTGTGTCCGCCCCTAATTACAGACCGTTAAAGTGCAACTACTCTACAAATCAAGCAATTGAAGCCTGTAACAATATTTTTCTTTTCTGTGTCCGCCCCTAATTACAGACCGTTAAAGTGCAACTACTCTACAAATTAAGCAATTGAAGCCTGTAACAATATTTTTTTTTCTGTGTCCGCCCCTAATTACAGACCGTTAAAGTGCAACTACTCTACAAATTAAGCAATTGAAGTCTGTAACAATATTTTATTTCTGCGTCCGCCCCTAATTACATACCATTAAAGTGCAATTACTCTACAAATTAAGCAATTGAAGTCCGTAACAATATTTTTTTTCTGTGTCCGCCCCTAACTACAGACCGTTAAAGTGCAATTACTCTACAAATTAAGCGAAATGCTCGTAAATTTTACGAAAGACGAATGCATATAAAACTGACTGGAGTAAACTGGTTTCTTGGGCTTGGCAGCAGCAGCCGGAGGAGGTTTTTGCTCATCTTTGGTGTCAGCAACCTTCTTCTCGTTCTCGGCGGATTGCACGGCCCTTATCACGACTGGAATCGGGCTTCGCGGTGTGGCGGCGTGGCGGAAAATGGCCGCGCCGGAGAAGGAGCCGTGAGAGAGCAACGCCATAAAGAATTTTAGTGACTTGTGTTAGATATGATAAGGTTTGATATCCATGTACGTGATAATTTGTTTAATCTATTTTTTTTATTGCATTTTATTTTATTTTGTAAAATTGTTACTTTGTTGTTGGTTTATTTAAAATATTGGGCCTCTGGTGGCCCAAAGGAAAAAATCTTGTTTGCTCAAAGCCCAGAAATCGAAGATAAAAAGCTAAGTAAAATTACCCAATTATATCAAATAAGAAGATTAAACAAAATATTTATTTATTGACATTTTAATTTAATTTCTTATTCGTTAAACAAAATAATTATTTATTTTTAATTTACTGAATTCGCGACCCAATTCCACAAGAAATTCAAAAATCTTATCAAATCTCGATCGGTTAATTTTTTTTATAAATTATTGGATATTAAAATCTAGAAGCCATAATCTTTTTTGATCTAGAATGAAAGTGAGTTTGCAAAATTAGCAAAGGTACGAGAAAAATAGAAGAAAAAGTGATTTGAATATTGTTAGCGAAGAATATGACTCACTGTATAACAGCGAAAAAGTTATCAAAAATAAAGGTAAACTAATTTTATAAGATAGATTAAAAAAAGAAGACTTATTTGATAATAGATGTTAATATATTACTACTATTTGCAACTTTTCTAAAACTTTCTTATTCGTCGATGTAAAATGGTCAACTGGTGAAAAAAAGGTAATGTCAGAGCTGCGAAATAAGATGAGAGATGACCAATTGACCGAGATATTGGTTGTATAAAGAAATTCCGACCCTAGGAATTCTGTTATTGGAGATGTCACTAGGCGACGGTTATATATAATATAATATTAATTTTATTAAAAAAAATTGAGGAGGTAAAATAGTAGTAGTAAGAATTAAATTAACATTATAAATTGATCAGTGTGGAGTATATGAAACAAATATTTGCATGAATTATGAATCAATGTGGAGTATATGATTTGTGACAATTGAATATGATCCAAAATATTATCTCCTCCAAAAAATGGGGAAATTCAACAATGCTATCTACAATAGAATACAACTCAAAATCTGGTCAGGGCTGCTCATCTGACTCAACCAAACAAAGTAATCAAACAAACAAACTCTGCCACCAAAAAACAAAACACAATTAGTTTCAAGAAATGTTTTACTTTTACTAACAAAAAAAAACATTAGAATTTGAGTAGTTAGTTACCTAAATGCATCACCAGTGTTCCTGTTGTGAGGATCCAAGGAGAAGGCAAGGCATGCCATGAGGAATTTCTTCACAAAAACACAATCATTAAACGTTAGATGACGAATCAATATGTCGTTCGAAGATCACATTAATACCTTGACTATCTCATAAACAATTTTTTCTCCTTCATGGTAAGGGACGGCCGAGTCTGGCTCGAGTCGAATGCATTTCTGAACGTTAAACAGAGCACGGTTGCATTGACCCATGCGCGCTTCACACGTGCTTAGCTTTAATACCCACGTGGGGTTTGACGGTTCAAGGTGCGTAGCCTACGCATCACATAGGAAGAAAGAAAAGTTTACTACTACCTGCCCCAAATATTGACACACTTTGACCCGGCACGAGTTTTAAGAAATGTAATGGAAAGTGAGTTGAAAAAGTTGGTGCGATGTGGGTCCTACTTTTAAAGTATTAGTTTTATAATAAACTGTGAGTAAGAATGAGTTAGTGGAATATGGGGTCCACTGCCAAAACTGGTAAAAAGTGAAGTGTGTCAAATTTTCAGGGACGGACCGAAATGGTAAACTGTGTCAAACTTTCAGGGACGGAGGCAGTACCATTCTATAGTTTAAGACGGAATCGCGGTATTCCTTATTGCTCGCGTATTGCTTCCCTCTGATGTCTTCTTCTGCCAAGCCGACTCTCATTTTCTTCGCCATCTGCATAAATACACATGTTATGTAAGTTGCAAATTCAATCGAAGATCAAAATTAGTTTCAACTTTCAAACCTTTGTTTTGAATTCTTCCGAATCAGTGTGCTCGATTATGCCATCAACGCTCCAATTTGGATAATCTGCAATTTGTGAAGTCACGGGAAACAAAATCTCCACAGCAGCACGATTACGCACCATAGCAGCATCCTGAATTGGTTTAGTAAAATCCTGCAAGTCGACATAGAATTAAACGACAGGTAATTGGTTTTAAAGAAGGATGGATGTGTGCAACAAGAGAGGCATAGAATTTAACTGCTTGAAATGAATCTGGATTTGCTTTAGCTTCAAGCAAACGCGTTACAATTTTTGTGTCGTCTTGTTTTGCAGCAAATCCCAAAGGACTTAACCCGAAGTAATACACATTCGGGTCCGCACCAGCCTGCCAAGAGAAACTACTTAAGCAACTGAAATACGAAGTTTATCAAGCATAACAAGATAGATAGATATTTTCATTTCACATAAACATACCTCAAGCAGCACATCGAAGCATTCAAACGAGCGAGACTTGAGTGCACATAAAAGAGGCGTGTCGGCTAGTGCATCATAATAAGACGGCTGCAAATACAAGAAATATATTCATAGCTTAATCAAAAGATCATATATCATCACCAAGTGTATCAAGAAACACAAAACAAACAATGATTTGAACAAAGACTATCATCGACAACACTCACATTTGCGCCACGAGATAGGAGACACTTGACAGCCTCAACGTTTCCACGAGAAACAGCAATCTGTAAAGGCGTTCCATCTCCAGAATCTCGATCCATCAAACCACCTTGCATCACCAACAATCGCACAAGCTCGATATCATCTGAAAACAAACCAAACCAAACCAATCGATTCGAGCTCACAACACCATTACAACTACAAAACCAGCCACAGCCACTGACCTTTTAGAACTGCATAGTGCAATGGAGTGAATCCCCCAATATTTGCATAACCAGTTACAGCATCATGTTTGATGAAAAACTTCACAATTTTCATGTTTCCCCCTTTCACAGCCTCTGCCACAGGAGTATCCCCTGATCAAGCATACAATCCAATCCTCAGATCAAACAATTCAAGAATTATTATAAGCAGTACTTCCTCCGTCCCCGATTAATCGTCACTCTTTCCCATTTCGGTCCGTCTCTCAATAATCGTCACACTTCATTTTCACCATAAATGATAGTAATAAAAATGTGGGTCCCACATTCCACTAGCTTTTCCAACTTTACATTTCTTAAAACTCGTGTCAGGTCAAAGAGTGACGATTAATCGAGGACGGAGGGAGTATCAAATTATTCAAAAAAAAGGAATCTTGGAAGAAAGACAACTCTTGAAAGTGAAGGAATTTATATAAAATTGGACGCCCTCTATCAAGAATTTGCAAATTTCAAGAATTATACTATCAAATTATTCAAAAAAAAGGAATCTTGGAAGAAAGACTAACTCTTGAAAGTGAAGGAATTTATGTAAAATTGGACGCCCTCTATCAAGAATTTGCAAATTTCAAGAATTATAAGTACTATCAAATTATTCAAAATAAGGAATCAAGACAACTCTTGAAAGTAAATGAATTTATACAAAATTGGACGCCCACAATCAAGAATTTGCAAATTTCAAGAATTATAAGTATCAAATTATCCAAAAAAAAAAGGAATCTTGGAAGAAAGACAACTCTTGAAAGTAAAGGAATTTATATAAAATTGGACATTAAAGTATCAAATTATTCAAAAAAAAGGAATCTTGGAAGAAAGACAACTCTTGAAAGTGAAGGAATTTATGTAAACTTGGAGGCCCTCGATCAAGAATTTGCAGATATCAAAATGCCCCATTCCAGCTGCAATATGCAGCACATTCCGGCCGGTGGAGAAATCTTAGTATTCATCGCAGATTTGCCGCAGCTCCCACTTGTCATCAACCTTTTTGCTAATTGCTGCGAAATTAAAAGTATTTACTAGAATCCCACATTGAAAGAATTGGAAATCAAGAAACAAGACTTCACCTTTGAGTTGTTTAAGGTCTCCTTTAGCCGCAGCTTCGAAAATCGCTGAACCTGCCATTTTTACCGACTGTGAAATGGAATCAAGAAGAGTGAATGCAATAGGGAGTTTAATCAAGTTAGTTACCAATTTCAGGAAGAGAAGCCATGGCGTTCAAGTTCTTGGAGGAATCAATTTTAACCGATCCAGAGCAATTCTTCTTCAGGAGATAGTTTAGCTGCTGATCATTTTTTTTTTAGTTTGTGGATAGTGAAATGCCCAAAACTATTAATCCAAATTCCAATGGCAATAAATTAAGATAAATTATTCATTTATAATAAAGAATAACATATAATTAAGAAATACTCCCTCCGTTCATCATTAGGAGTCCCATTCATGGACGGCACTAGTTTTAAGAAATGTTAAGAAAAGTGGATGGAAAAAAGTTAGTGGAATAGGGGTACCACTTGTATATGTTAGTTTTAAATGAAATATGAGTGGAATGAGTTAGTGGAAGGTGGGACCCTATTACCATTTATGGTAAAAGTAAACCGGGACTCTTATTTGCGGACGTACTAAAATGGAAAAACGGAACTCCTATTCGCGGACGGAGGGAGTACATACTACTTACTACCTCCGTCCATCAAAATTTGTCCCACTTTGACCCGGCACGGATTTTAAGAAATATAATAAAAAGTGAGTTAAAAAAGTTAGTGGATTGTGGGTCCTATTTTTATATATTAGTTTTATAATAAAATGTGAGTAGAGATGAGTTAATGGAATACGGGGTCCACTATGAAAAATAGTAAAAGTGAAATGAGACAAACGGAAATGGAAAAATGGGACAAATTTTGATGGACGGAGGTGGTATTTGATATCCAGGTAGGTGATAATTTGTTTAATCTATTTTTATTAAATTGTAGATACTGTTCTTTCCGTTCCATAGTAATAGAGTCATTTTGCTATTATGGTACTTAAGATAGTAATAGAGTCATTTTCCGTTTTAGTAAAAGTCAACATATTTTTCCACCTCTACTTTATTCTTTCTTACCTTTTTTCTCTCTTCATCTCTCTACTTTTTTTATTTTTCACTTTATTCTACATTTACTTAACTCACCTAACATGATTTTTCTTAATCTCCGTACTGAAAAGAAACGACACTATTACTATGGAACGGAGGAAGTAGTATTTTGTTGTTGGTTTATTTAAAATATTGGGCCTCTAGAGGCCCGAAGGAATAAATCTTGTTTGCTCAAAGCCCAGAAATTGAAAGATAAAAAAGATAAGTAAAAATTACCCAATTAGATCAAATAAAAAATAGCTATTCATGCAGTTGATATTTTAATTTAATTTCTTATTCGTTATACAAATTATTATTTTGCTGTTATTTATTTTTATATACTGTGCCGTAACTTACTGAATTCGCGACCCAATTCCACAAGAAATTCAAAAAACTTATCAAATCTCGATCGGTTATTTTGTGTGTGTTTTTTTTTTCTAAAAAAATTATTGGAAATTAAAATCTCAAAGCCATAATCTTTTTCGATCTAGAAAATGAAAGTAAGAGGTAGAGATACTGAGAATATATTAATTCTCATTACTGATGTTCTGCGATAGCATGTTGAAATGGTAAATGTGAAGAAACATGATGCATCAATGTGTATACCCAAACTTATAGTCCCTCCACCTCTTAAAAACCGGGACTTCATAAACAACACGAATTTTGCAAAATTAGCAAAAGTATGAGAGAGAAAAGGGAGAAAAAGTGATTTGAATATTTTTAGTGAAGAATGTGACTCACTTTATAACAGGGAAAAGTTGCTACTACAATATAAAAAATATAAACCATAAAATTGATTAAAATAGAACAATGTGACAGTAATGTATTACTATTTGCAACTTTTCTACAATTTTCTTATTCATCGGTGTCAAATGATTTGAGCCCCAAAAGTAATGTTTGCACTAATAAACCAATGACCGAGCAGTCACCAACTTTATGGCGACTGAGTCATATCTTAAATTATTCAGTCATTGCATGAGATAAATAATTTTAAAAATCAACCTTTTTCCCTAACAAACACAACGTTTTCAATTTTCACCTAACAATACATTTTTTTCACCAGTTGCCAAATATGAATGATTGAATTCCACAACCAATTCAAAAAAAAACCCTTCACCCCATATTGCTTGAATCATTTTTTTTGACGTGAGATTTAAGAAAATTCATTTAGCGGGTTACCTAAATAGAATCTGCTCAAGTAACTTGGGACGATGGGAGTATACTTTTTCACAGCTTGCATAAATCAAACAACCAACATCATTGAAGATAATTTAAAATGAGAATAAAGACATTTTCATCAAAATTTGGCAAATTTACAACATTTCTAATGTATGATATGAATCAAGAAAACCAGTAATAAAGCAGGTTTTGAAAGATGCATGCTGCCTCCAAGATCCAGATTTATAACTGCAACCTCTCTTTCTGGAGATGATTTGATGCAATAACAGACATATAATGCTGAAAACAAACTTCGGCAGATACGGTATGATATAAGTTTAAAACGCGTAAAAAATAATCCGTACAGACATATATCATCGTTGGTTTTTCAAAGTCTCAAACGCGAATTCCGCCTAGTTTTTACCTATGTAATGCACCTTATGCAGAGTCCTAGTAGAACACCGTCCATGGCTTAGGCATGTTTCTGGATCTTGCCGTTCTTGATCACCAGCAGCAACCGCACCTGGAGAAAATCAAGAGAAAGCGCGACCAATCAACAACACAGCAATCGCGAAAAATTGTATTACGACATGAAAAGCAGAAAAAGCACTAACATGTAGCCTTATTTACATAAAGTCAGCATTAACTAGCTAAGCAGCCTCAGTTGATGCCGCCCAGCATAGCCGGGACGTCATCAAAGGACCAGAAATCCATTGCGCTTCCACCATCTTGAGCTGCGTCGCCATTAAGGAAAGCTTCGAGTGAGACGTCCCAGTTGCTCTCGGGATATGGTGTCTGAAAGAGCTTCATCTGGGAGTCGAATGCTGATAGATCATCAGAGACAGTGTTCTTCTCATCACTGGGAACGGGATTGGTTTTGGCTTTCTTCGCTTGGCCAGCATCCTCCACAAAGTCAGCTTGTTCACCCTCGAGCACTGTCGACAGCATAGACGAAATCTCTGAAGTTTTTATGCAGTTGTCACCCCAACCGAAGTCTGAGCAATCGATAGAGTTGCTTTCCTGATCAGAGCTGAAGCAAACATTTGATCCATCAGTAGGAGTAAGTGGTTTTAGATTGCTCCCGTCAGCTGTTTGGTAGGTCTCAGGATAGCAGAACTGCTTCATCTGTGGTTTCTCTTCAACGACACCAAATGAATCGAAGTAATCATCATTTAGCATGTTCATGAAATTCAGACTCTCATTCTCATTGGGCTGAACTGCCTCCGGGATTCCCTTAGGAACCTCTTGATGCGAGTTCGCCTTAACAGTACATCTCGAGGCAGCAGGCGGAGCGTCTTCAGGGAAATTCACCTTAGCTTTGTTGCCCCTGATTCTCCGAGCCTCAACATCATAGGCTCGAGCAGCTTCCTCCGCAGTGTTGAATGTACCAAGCCACACGCGAACCCCTTTCCTCGGGTCACGGATCTCAGCCGCCCATTTTCCCCAAGGGCGCTGTCTGATCCCTCTATACTGATTCTTCCTCTTTCGTTTCGAGGATTTCTCAGCCTCCTCCTCAGATTCAACAGCGTCCGTAGGTGTCATACCTTCATAAAAAGCAACAAGAAAAAAAGGAATATGATCAATACTCGCTGTTGACAAATTAGATCCATTATCCAAAGGGTTACAACAAAAATTAAAAGAAAACATATGATTAGTCCAATAAAAAGAGCACATACTTGTTATTTTAGATATTATCTAGGCCAAATTGTATATTTTCTCTCTCTTAGATACAAGTTGGGGGAGAATAAAATTATTCCAAAATTTCCAGCTATTCCTGAGCAATTAATCATTCTAAAAGAACCTCGCTGTAATTTGTCAAACATTAATTCAAACTACACAAATAATCATCACACAAAAGCTAAATTATAAAATATCGGCTTCACAAAAAAGGAATTCGATCAATAATCGCTAGTGACACCGATTCAATAATTAAAACTTATGATTCGATCAGGCCTTCATACATTCATTCATCTAATTCAATCAGAATCATCAAAACAAAAACTAAAATAAACATCAGTCAAAACCACGCAAATACTACCAAAAACACATCATAACTAGAAAGTTCAGCTACCTACCACTGAGCATTTACCACAAATAAATGAAAATAACAAAAAAAAATAAAAAATTCACAACTCCATTCCAGAAATAGCATGCTGACCAACCTAACAACAACAAACATCACCACAAGAAGAAGAAAACTCACCCTCACCTTTCACACCAGAGCTCTTCGGAGCTGAGAAACCGAACGTCTTCTTCGCGCCAATCTCGTCCTCGCCGTCGGAGCGATCCTTGAATTCCTGAAAATCCGCCTCGAAATCATCCTCCAAGTCGACGATCGGCGCAGATCTCGCATGCCTAAAGCGATTGCTCTTCTTCCTGCTCAGACCAGCCACGGCGCTTCCCCAGAGCAAATCCGCCGTCAGCCTCGCCGACGACCGGCTCGCCGGCGCCACGAGATCCGATATGATCGCTCCGCCACACATTGCGAGGGTGCAGTTGTTCCTCGATTCGTCGATTGAATTCTTCCTCGGTTTCGTGAATTGGAAAAATTGGCTTTGATTTTGGTTTTTGGGGGAAATGAAGGTAGAGAGAGAGAGAAAATGGCAGTGGGGTTTAATTTTTTATATGCAGAGGTGCGCAAAAAGAGGCAGGTGAGAAATCGTGAGGAACGAGGTGGTGTCGTTTAGCGATTTGACGATTTTGCCCCTGCCGGAGGGGGAGTAATTATTGTGGAGGGTGTTGTTTTGACGGAAATACCCCTGGGTTGGAGGATTATCTGCTTTAATTAAGCTTAGTTGCGTGTGATTAATTTTGCTAATAATGCATGACAGCATGGAGTGTATTTTGTGAGTCGGGAAAAAAGAAAGAAATGGTAAAACTGGTCCAATTTTATGATTTTGGTCCTATACTTTATTTATTCCGTTCTACTTTAGGAGTTTCGATTTATTATTTTTGGGTGTTCTATTTTAGGAGTTTCGGTTGGAATATTCCATAAATGGTATTAGGCTCCACATCCCACTCACCTTTTTTCACTCAAATTTTATTATAAAACTAATATAAAATAGTAGGACCCATATTCCACCGTCTTTTTTCACCAAATTTTCTTTACATTTCTTAATATCCATGCCGAATTCAACCGGGACTCCTAAAGTGGGACGGAGGGAGTATTTTTAAAATTTTTGCATCCTGAATATTTTAACTCGGATCACAATTGGTCCTACACTAACAATTCCGTCAATTTTTAAACGGTTTTAACTCGATTTTGATGGTTTTAACAGTCCCATTCGGGTTAACAAAATCGCGTTAAAACCGTTTAAAAATTGACGGAATTGTTAGTGTAGGATCAATTGTGATCCGAGTTGAAATTTTGAGGATGCAAAAAATCAAAAGATAAAGTATAAGACCAAAACCATAAAATGGATATATGTCCAGGACCAGTTTTAGCCTTTAGTCATAGAAAAAAATATTGAAATATGATGTATGTAGATGTTATTGAAATGGAAAATTTATTAAAATTTTGTTATATTATGATTTTCTGCTTTTTTTAATTTATTGAGATACTTTAATATGCATTACATCATCCACAATATTCTAGTAGTAACTATTCTATCTGTAACACTGTTCATGTCAAAATAATTTCTTTAATACAATAGTAGTTTAAAATAAATGCCAGTCCTATGCGACCATGTGGGTAAGGGCTGGTGTAATTTTCCATGAAAATTAAAAGGAAATCGGCTTTTATGATTATTTAACAAATTTAAATGTGTTATACTTATTATTTAATTCTTCTTATTGACTTATTGTAATTCTCTCACATTTGGAAATGGAAAATTCAATTGATTAAGTATAATTAATTCTGGATATTTTTCATAGTGTTTAGAGGGCAATCACGTCTTTGTAATTTTAAGATAGATTCTATCTACAAATTTTTTTAATTCAAATTGAAAATTATTTGGTGTAGAATATAGACCGGAGCTGTCATTCATTGAAAGGAGTATCTAAATCTAACTTTCAATCTTATAGAATATTTATCAGGTACAGAAAAAATTACCATTTGATTATTATTTACTTTTATGAATTTCGTCAAGTGAATTAAATTGAATAAAAAAAATACTGTATATATACATACATACAAATATATTAATATTGGGAAAGTGATGTCGTGGGAATGATAAAAATTGGTGACAATTTTATATTTTATTCGTTCACATCTTTGTTTGTTGATTTTTTGTTCTTGTTAATTAATTTAATTTTATATGCTTATTTTATGTTCTCTTTTCTGGTATGACGTTTTAAAAAATAAATATTTTCTTGTATATTTGGAATAAATTAATCTCACATCCGATTTAACATTTATTAATTATAATTACGTTTTTTTATATCAATTAAATTGAAAGTATCTCAGAACATTAATAATTAACTAATTGAGATAATAGAGAATTTAACATAAATTACAAAATAAAGTGAAGATTCTTAGATTTCACATATATTGCCTAACCGATTCGATAGATTCGAATACATCAATTATTAGTCGATGTGATTTTTTCTTATCTTTTCTAGAAAGTACTGGAAAACAACCTAACTTTAATTGACTATTTAGATTAAACTGATAAATCACTTTTAACCACAAATTTTATTTCTTAATCAACCTTTTTACCCTCGTTCATTATGTGGCAGTTGCACGTGGAAGGATTTGGTTGAGTAGACTATAATAATAAATTAATCGTGTTGATAATTTGTGTCAAAATATCTCGTGGACTTAGTGGCTAAATAATAATTTCATGATTTATGACGCACTTTTTTTAAAAATGAAAATCAATCCCTTATAATAAAATTATATAAAAATGATATACGTACATATAAAATAAAAACACTTCGTGGTAGGAGTGCGTTAAAATGACAACATCTTATAAAATAACATCATACCATCATTCCTACCCAATCATTTATACACGTGGACGAATAGTCAGCTGGCATGTGACAATCATAAAAAATGCTTAAGGATAAATTTTCTTGACTAGCAATATTTAATACGCTAGACAATAATTTTTTCTCGACCAGCAATATCCAATACGCTAGACAGCAATAGCATTTATACTATTGCAGTGTAATGTTTATAATATTCCTGGATACGTGGTGTCACAGTGTCACTTTAAGAGGGGTTGTCATTTTAACACGAACCTATAATGAGATTTTGTATTCGCATGATTATAAATATGATTTTAGTGTTAAAATTGGATTAGACTGTCAACTGCCCCCACTTAAAAGCTCCAAAGGCCAAATGTTGCTTGATCGTTACCGATATGGCTGTAATACTCATAGAGGGTACTAAACCATTTAATTAGTGATTTTTTATATCACCACTAAGCATATAATAATGGTAATTTTCTAGATAACATTCATATTAATGTGTGCCAAATATATAGGATAAAATATACAAGATGATGAATAATATTGGTTTCTTGTAGATATGTGTCCTGCTTTTAGTTCAAGTTGGCTAATCAATAATTGTTTTGTCCTTCAATTGTACAACTGGTTGGATAAGTGCATCAATAAAAAATATTATACCCACCATTCTTCACCGGGAAGAAAGCACAAAAAACTACTCATAAATAAAACAAAAAAGAGGTCCACTATGTCCCACACACAATTATCAGTTATAAATAAAATAAAATAAAATAAAACAATTTCAAGTTTATATAGTATATGTCGACTTATAAACTCTAATGTCACTAGTTCCATTTTAGTAGTAGTTTTTTTTTTGTACTCAACATGTTTCCTATTTGATTGAGTCTTCCAGTATGAGACTCGGGGAAGTCGAGTCAAGCTATTATTACTGTGGAGCATATAGAGTTCATATTTTATTGACTTTTTCTTCACAAAATTAAATATTTTAAAAATATCATTGGTCAAATGTGAGACATCTATTAGAGACGGAAAATGAGTATTAATTTGGACGAAAATAAAAATAAAATATACACCATATTATTTGAAGTGATATTGAATGATTAGAAAATGTTATTACCATGAAACACATGGCAAGTCAGTTTAGCTAAGAAATAGATGGTTAATCTTTGATCAAATAGAGCGGTAGCAATTATTCGGCAGTAATAAATGTAAACTAACTCTATATATTGTATAAACTTCAAACTCCTCAGCACAGTTAAAACAATTTAAAATATCAAGATTTTGATGTTAATACAGCGTCCACAGTTGATACTGTGTTGACATTTTTTGTTGCAATTGTTTTGTCATCTATTGACATTTTCTCACGGTCCAACTCATAGTTTAGAGTTTGTAAAATATTTAGATATTGCATATCGTAAAAAAACACAAGTAGTACAAAATGAACTTTTACTTGTCAATCTAGGGCCTCAAGTTTGCCATCTTGGATCAGTTTTTGACCACAATGGACGCCGAGACAAATGAAGAAGATGCATAATGCGCAGTAAAATCCACGGTCTTCATGTTGATCCTCACCACAAACGTTGCAACGGCGTTTCGTAGTGAGAATTTGATATGTCAGCGCGTGGCAGTGAGCTCCGCCGGCCGTATATCTTTGGCCAAACTTGATTTTTCTCCACCGGCCAGTCGTAGTCAACAAGCACCCCGGGTGAAAGGACACGTCGCAGCTGCGGCAGCGATACATCCAGCTCCTGGGATTCATTATCGTTTCGCAGCCATCGCAGTAGAATTCACCAGGACGGTTTAGAGTTGCGTCGTGCATCAGAAGCAGCGGGTGGCGCTTGTCCCATCGACAGCTGGCAGATGAGGTGGGCAGCCCCGCGCATCTGAGGTGCACGACGAAATCGCAGGCGCTGCACGCATAGCTGCTCCTGATTCCGCATATGAAGTGTTCACAGTCAGCGTCGCACTCGGTTGGAGTTGGACCTCGTCTGTCGAGATCCTGTAGCGATAGGAGGTTGAGGGGGTGTGGAGGGTGAGCGGCGTGATATATGGTTTCCGGCATTGAAGCGCACTTTATATCTACTCTGAATCTACTACATTTTGCGCAAGTATAGTATAAACCATTAGTATAAATGAAGCAGACGCTGCAAAATGTCTCCTTCCATGGTGTATGTTTGTCGCCGGATCGAAGGACAAGGTTGTGATCATGTCTGTGGAGGAGAGGGAGAGAGGGGAGCTGAGTTGGCAAGCGGAAGCACGCCAAGTGGAGATAGTATTTGCATGATCTGATGCTACATCTCATGTATTTACTACCTGAAAATGAAGAAGAAGACGAAGATGATGTTTGTTTCAGACGTATCGGAGTAATGCACCCATCACATATTAACTCTGATTTTCTACAAGAGTAGTCTTCCTCATCATCATCGTCATCACCATTTTCTTCTTCTTGAAATGATGATGATGATGAGGATACTAATCTGAGTTTGTGATGGTGGAACTTATAATCAACATCATCTTGATGATCAAGGATGAGTGAATTTGTTGTATGTGTATCAACTCCTTGTCTCCTTAGAAAAGCTCCAATTAGGTCCTCTCCCACAGCCCCCTCACTTATTGGAAACTGCATAATCCCTTTCTCTCTGCATTCAATGCAAAAAAAAAAAAAAAAAACACATTTCAACATGTGGAGTACTATAAAGCAACAATTTGTTTTGATGATGTAATATAAAAATATACTCCCTCCGTCCCTGAAAATTTGTCACATATTTCCTTTTTCTACCGTCCCTAAAAATTTGTCAACTTTCACTTTTACCATTTTTGGTAGTGGATCCCATATTCCACTAACTCATTCCCACTCACATTTTATTATAAAACTAATATATAAAAGTAGGACCCATATGCCACGAACTTTTCCAACTCACTTTCTATTACATTTCTTAAAATCCGTGCCTGGTCAAATGGTGCCAAATATTGGGGACAGAGGGAGTACAATACCTTGTGGTGGGGATATATTTGGTGAAGGCGCAGGTGAGATGGACAGCATAGCTGCAAAGCTCACAATGATATATCCAATATTTGGACGTTAAAAATTTTCTGCACACCTCACAACGGTAGTTATACTTGAGATATTGAGGAGGGACATGGAAAGAGAGAGAGAGGGAGTGATGGTGGTCTTCCCTTCGAACGGTACGAGGCAAGGAAGCACACCTCTCATGGATCCAATACTGACAATCAACATCAAGGCATGTGTAGGACGAACATGAGCTCCCTATGGTTCCGCAAGCATCGCACTTGAATGCACAGCTCTTCCTCAACAGCTTCAATTCATGGCTGGGGTGACTCGGATGATGTATGATGCTGCGCTCCTCATCTTCGGCTGCACACATCATGTCGCTTCCCTGCCCGCACCTGATATGCGCCTTGAACGTGCATTCTGTGCTCGTACATCTGTACAGGATGCGTCGTAAATCGTCCTGGCAGATAGAGCAGCGCGTTTCCCGATCCCGAGGGGAGGAGAATTGCTGAGTGAGTGTGTGTTGAGGGTGCATTGCGTGTGTGATCTTCCTCGGCGCCTCTGCGCAGTCTTCATGTAGTATCACATCATCCAAGCATTCCTGGCTGCATCTATAACCTCTCTCTCCTCTTCTAAATGTCCCAGTACAACCATCGCAATTGTAATATCTACCAATCACCACCAGAGAAAGTGGATGCTCGTTGTG
The DNA here is from genome assembly GCF_029641045.1 of Salvia hispanica. Lineage (NCBI taxonomy): Eukaryota > Viridiplantae > Streptophyta > Magnoliopsida > Lamiales > Lamiaceae > Salvia > Salvia hispanica. The sequence continues at coordinate 47,171,046 of NC_142697.1, forward strand.
CCAATGATTAAGCATCTTTCTCTCCTCCTCCTCCTTCTCTTCTAGCTCATTTTCTACTTTTCCACTCATATTGTGTGTGTGTGTGTTTTCTTTGTTACTTCTTGTGTTTGTATATCAAAACTTATATAGACTATTTCTTAGTACTATCTTTTCAATACTGAATTGCACAAAACTTCTAATCTCAGCAAAGTATATATCAAAGTAGCAACTCTTCTTTTTCTTTTCCAATATAATTATATTTTTCTAACGTCTAATATAACTTCGTATGATTACTATTTCTGTCTTTGTCTTTTGCTTTCCCTTTGTCGTGTCTTTATCTTTTGCTTTTGGCTTTGAATTCAGCTCTAAAATTTTTCGCGTTACTTACTGCTATCATTGCGCATTTATATACAAATTGTGTTGGATTAACCATCATTGCTCATATTAATAACTTTTAGTGTGGTATATATGATGAAGATTAATACGTCCTGAGTCTGAAAATATACATACACAGTAGTATTTATTTGGATTGATGTTCAATCACTAACCAATTCATGTAGTATCTTTTTTTTAAAAAAACTGAAAAAGTGTCCTCTCTACTAGGAGTATGTAAAAATCTTTCCATGTAACACACAAAACAACACACATCTCCTAAAATCCCGTGTCATCACAGAAGTGTGACATCTGCCTCGGGACGGAGTAAGTATTTCCAAAAATCAGAGAACCAACAGTTGAAACAAATGAAAAAGTTGCATAACGCACAGTAAAATCCAGGCCTCTCATGCTTATCCTCACCACACGTGTTGCATTTGCGTTTTGTAGTGAGAAGTTGATAGGTGAGTGTGTGGCGGTGAGCTCCGGCGATCACATATTTTTGACCAATCTTGATGTTTCTATACTCGCCGCATGTAGTTTTGAGGCAGTCCGGGTGGAAGGATACATCGCAGCTGCGGCAGTGATACATCCAACTCCTGGGATTCATTTGCTGCTCGCATTGATCGCAGTAGAAATCACCAGGGCGGTTACGAGTGGCGTCGTGCGTCAGATGGAGCTGGTGGTGCTTGTCCCATCTACGACTGGTGGCTGATTCCGGCAGCCCTGCGCATTTGAGGTGCACCGTGAAATCACAGCTTCTGCATTTGTATGGTGCTCTGTTAAGAACCGGACTTGAATCACACCCAGCATCGCATTTGAAGTAAGCTAAGCTACGAGCATCGTCTCTGGAGAGAAGGTCGAGGAGATGGTTCGGGTGATGAGCTGCGTGATATATGGTGTCCGGCATTGAAGCGCACTTTATATCTACTCTGAAGCCATCACATTTTGTACAAACATAATACAGACCATTCGTATATTCATGACAGACGTTGCATCGTTGCCGATTCCATGGTATACGATTGTCACCGGATTGAAGTTGGAGGCTGTGATCATGTCTGTGGAGGAGAGGAAGAAAGGAGATCTGAGTTGGCAAGCGGAAGCACGCCAAGTGAAGATAGTATTTGCATGAGCTGATGCTACATCTCATGTAGTAGTAATCTTTACTACTACTCGAAGAAGTCAGAAATATCGGAGTAATGCACCCATCACATATTAACTCCGATTTTCTACTAGAGTAGTCTTCCTCATCATCATCGTCATCACCATTTTCTTCTTTTTCTTCTTGAAATGATGATGATGAGGAGGAGACTAATCTGAGTTTGTGATGGTGGAACTCATAATCAACATCATCTTGATGAGGGATGGGTGGTTGTGTATATGCTTCAACTCCTTGTCTCCTTACAAAAGCTCCAATTAGATCCTCACTCACATCGTTTATTGCAACTGGAAACTCCAAAATCCAACCATTCTTTCCTCTGCAACCAACAAATATGAAGCATAAATTTATTAACAGCTAAGGCTAAGTAATTTTATTCATTAATGTGACATTCGTTTACGAAAATATTGCTGGATTCACACAATCTGCGTTATGTTATGATGAAGTAAATTCAATACTACCTCTGACCCACAATCTGGGCACGAGTTTTAAGAAATGTAAAGAATAGTGAATTGAATAAGTTAGTGGACTATGTGCCCCACTTATATATATATATATATAGATGTATTCGTAGTTTTATAATAAAATGTTAGTGGAATAAGCTGGTGGAATGTGAGGCCTACTTAGTAAAAGTGAAATGTGACTCTTATTGTACGAACCTATATGATAAAATGTGGAGTAAGTCTTATTGTAGGACGGAGGCAGTATGTACGTACCTAGTGTAGTGGGGCAATTTCTTGAAGGCACACTTGAGATGGACAACATATCTGCAAAGCTCGCAATGATATATCCAGTACGTGGGCATAAAATATTTGCTACATACATCACACTTATAGTTAAATCTGATATACTCGAGAGGGACACAAAAAGAGAGGGAGAGATTGTGATCGTGGTCTTCCCTTTCGATGGTTTGAGGCAAGGAAGCACATCTCTCATGGATCCAGTATTGACAAGCATCTGCGGTGCATGTGTAGGAACTCTCTTTGCTTGTGGTTCCGCAAGCATTGCACTTGAAGGAACAATCCCTTCTCAACAACTTCAGTTCATGTTTGGGGTGACTCGGATGGCTTATCTTCATTCTTCTGTCATCCTCATCCTCATAATCATAAGAGGCTGCATCCTTCACCGCGCATCCATAGTGCAACACAAACTTACATCCTTCGCTCGTACATCTGTACAACATTCCATTTGTATAAATTCGATAAGTTCTGCAGATTGAACAAGTCATGTAAACTTTGGTCCATTCTTGACTGAGCGTGTGTTGTGGGTGCAGTGCGTGTCTCATCTTTTGCGGAAGTTCCGCACATTCTTCATGTAACAAGCCTGAGTTCCAACATTTCCTGCTGCATTCATACACTTGGTCTCCACTACTAATAGGCCTGTGACAACCTCTACATGCACCTCTTCTACAACTTTCCACCAAAGTAAGCGGATGCTCGTGGCTACCATGCTCAACCATTTTTCTCTTCCCCTCCTTCTCCTCCTTTTCTTTGACGATTGCCTCCAGCTGGTGGCTCGGGTTGCTCGTATCATTCTCCCTCATCATTATGTCTTCTTCTTGTTCTGTAGAAATACATGTAAATAATGTTGTTACCTTCTAGCTATCAAACATTCCCAACAAGAAAATAGCTCATGAACACGGATGTACATTAATGCACCGTTTCTAGCATGTTATGTTCCTCCGTCCACGGAAAATAGCTCATGAACACAGATTTTAATTTTAAATTGGTAAAGTAAAAGAGAAATATAAAAAAAAAAATGCTAAAGTTTCTTATTGTCGTACACATGAATAAACTTCTTATTGAAATTCTCAACTTATAGAACAAGAAAATCGAATAATGAGTAAACAATTTTATAGAGGTTCGATTCAAGCTTATTTTGGGCCTATCTCATCTTATATTAATCAGAACCTTTGTCCTAGCGGCAAGGAGCTTAGACATTATTGTATGTCCCTCTTGACTTCCGTTGTAATTTCCTCCTTCATATGGGAGTTATAAAATCTTTAATCTATACGGTGTACAAAAAAGAGTGTGAAATAAGAAACTTATGGTCGAATGAAGTTTGAGATTGATTTAAACTATCCTACTCTTATTATACAATAATCTGTTAAAAAATTCACTTTAATTTAAAATTGTACCCTTTAATTTGTATTCTCTCTCAGAAAACTTACCATTATCAATGTCATGTCATTAACTAACATAACAACAATACAACATAGTCATTTCTTAATTTTCTCATAAAACACACTACCTACTAGTAACTTTTATTTAATCCCATGTAGCAAGTGTGCATTGGATGGATGAAGTATTATTTACATAATTTTCCGACACTTATCATTTATAATCAAAACTAAAATTACTTATAACTAAGATTAGAATATGTTGTAATAAACTATATAGTTTGATAAAGGGAGATTGAAAAAAAATACCTTCCGGTAACCGGACCGAAGGTGAACCCGAGATAGGTGTATGCGCACTAGTGAAGACGTACAAGTCCGGAATGGCCGTCCCTGTAGAGACTCTATACTTAGTCACAACAAAACGCTCAAAAACTTAGAAGTGATGGTTCTCAAAAAGAAAACTCTAATGTAGAGAGTGTTTTTAGTGTATGAATATGTGGAGAAGAGGGTGGTATTTATAAGGTTGTAGGGGAATATCTTGCTAGGGGCTAGTAAAACAATCCATTCACATTTAGCTAAGGGTAACGTGGTCTTTTGGAATGAGACATTATTTTCCCGCGAGTCTTTTCGGGATTTCCTACTCGACAAAATTTATGTGCGGAACATAAAATTTGTCAAGTAAAGTGGGACGAATGAAGTAATTTTAAAAAAGGTATAAACTTGAGAAAGAAATATTCTTCATAGATGTGTTTGATTTCTGATTATTTGTTGGAATGTATGACGTTTTCACTCTTCATTGGAACAAGCAAACTTCCTATATGAGGAAAGAATATAATGTTGAACAAGCACAACTTCATTTACTCAAAGAATCTCATTTCTTCTTTATCTTTCCCTTTTGCTTTTTCTCAAGTGGATGTAAGAGTTAAATTTTGAGCAATTGCATTTGAAAAAAAAACAAGCTACAATCGTAATTAAATCAATTTTAAGTTCAAACATTTTTGTGATATCAAAGAATGAATTTGAAATTAAAGACTCCAATTCCAAACGCATACCCTTCTCTCACCCCTGATATTTTACTTTCATTATATTTGCATTGCCTATTAATTTATGAATTTCTTTCAAAATCCTTCTAATGGATGTATTGGGAATTAGTAATTACTATCAGTATATATGCACATTGCCTATTAATTTGTAAATTTCTGATGAAAATTTTCATTCTTGTGCCTCATTTAACCATTGCATCATAATTACAGCGATGACTCCAACAACAAACATTTCAATAATATTCCTTTAACCATGTAGACATGAAATTAACTAGGCATTCATATAGGTGACCTGCTTACATAAATTGGATTACATGAATCATACAATACTTCCAATATGAGAAAAGAATGTAAAACAATCACCACTTATTCAATCAGAGAATCTCCTTTTTTAATTTCTCTTTTCTTTGTCTGTCTTTGTCTTTTGCTTTTCTCAGACAAGTAGTACCACAATGCATTGGTTCAGACAAGTACAACAATACATGAAGCAATCACCACTTAATTCAATCAAATAATCTTTTTTTTTTCCTACTCTTTTCTTTATCTTTATCTCAGTCTTTTGCTTTTCTCACAGTTTGTGACAAATAAGGTAAGACATAAACAAATAAGTAAAACAGTTTGCTTTTCTCACAGTTTGTAAAAAAATAAATATTTGTTTGAATTGATGTTCAATGACTAGCAAGAAACACCTAATCACAGGTTAAGTATAAGTAATTAAGAAGGATGCCCTTAATCTTTAAGCATATTGAGAAGTAAAAATTTGAGCAACTGTAATTTAAAAAAGAAGCAAGCTACAACCTTCATTAAATTTAAAACACACTCAAACAAATAAGGTAAGACAAAAACACACAATTGAGCTTTTTCTTCAATCCACGGGCTCAATGTTGCCATCTTCGATCATTTTTTCACCGCAATAGAAGAAACAAATGAAGAATTTGCATAATGAACAGTAGAACCCTTGATTTCCATTCTCATTGCAACGACAAATGTCGCAGCGCCTTTTTGTAGTGAGAAGTTGAAAGGTGAGAGGGTGTGGATGGGTTTCTGCATTCACATGACATTCCTGCCCCAACTTCATGTTCCTATAACTGCCAGATGTAGTTTTAAAGCAACTCGGATGGATGGATATATCGCAGCTGCGGCAGTGATACATCCAACTCTTGGGATACATTTCTCTCTCGCATTCATTGCAGTAGAATTCACCGGGATGGTTTAGAGTGGCGTCGTGCGTCAGAAGCAGAGGGTGGTGCTTGTCCCATCTACGGCTGGTGGTTGACGCAGGCAGCTGCGCGCATCCAACGTGCACGATGAAATCACAGATGCCGCATTCGTAGCAGTAGTCATCATCTATGAAGCTTCCACAGGGATCACAATAGAGAAAACCATCTCTCATAATCGTATCTTGTGTAGAACGAAGGTTGAGGGGGTGTGGAGGGTGAGCTGCGTGATACATAGTGTCCGGCATTGAAGCACACTTAATATCTAATTTGAAGATACATTTTTTGCAACCATAAAACAAACCATTCGTACATTCACAGCAGACTATACAAAATGACGACTCCCAAGGTTTACGTTTGTCACCGGATTGAAGGACAAGGCTGTGATCATTCTCATTGGTGTGGAGGAGAGGAAGAGATCTAGAGGAGAGTTGAGTTGGCAAGTGGAAGCACGCCAAGTGAAGATAGTATTTGCATGAGCTGATGCTACATCTCATGTAGTAGCAATCTTTACTACCTGAAGGAGAAGATGTTGGTGCTTGTTTCAGCAGTATTGGAGTAATGCACCCATCACATATTAACTCTGATTTTCTACAAGAGTAGTCTTCCTCATCATCATCATTGTCATCACCATTTTCTTCTTCTTGAAATGATGATGACGATGAGGAGGAGACTAATGTGAGTTTGTGATGGTGGAACTCATAATCAACATCATCTTGATGATCAAGGATGAGTGAATTTGTATCAACTCCTAATTGTCTCCTTAGAAAAGCTCCAATTAGGTCCTCACCCACAACCACATCATTCATTGGAAACACCATAATCCCTTTCTCTCTATATGCAATGCAACAAAGACACACATTTCAACACATACTATAAACCAACAATTTGTTATGATGATGTAACATAAAAATATTAGATTTACATAATGAAGAAAGATATATGGATTATACCTAGTGGTGGGGATATATTTGGTGAAGGCGCAGGTGAGATGGAGAGCATAGCTGCAAAGCTCACAATGATATATCCAATGTTTGGGAGTTAATGATTTATTGCACACTTCACAACTGTATTTATATCTGAGATATATAGATGGGAGATGAAAAGAGAGAGAGAGGGAGTGATGGTGGTCTTCCCTGTGAATGGTATGAGGCAATGAAGCACACCTCTCATGGATCCAATACTGACAATCAACATCAAGGCATGTGTAGGAACTCCCTTTGGCATGTTTGGTGCCGCAAGCATCGCACTTGAATGCACAACTCCTCCTCAACCGCTTCAATTCATGGTTGGGGTGACTCGGATGATGTATGATGCTGCGCTCCTCATCTTCGGCTGCATACATCGTGTCGCTTCCCTGTGCGCATCTGACATGCGCCTTAAACGTGCATTCTGCGCTCGTACATCTGTAGGAGATGCGTTTCAAATAGAATTGGCAGATCGAACAGCGCGTTACCCAATCCGTGGGGGCATATTGTTGAGCGAGTGTGTGGTGAGGGTGCATTGCGTGTGTGATCTTCCTCGGCGCCTCTGCACAGTCTTGATGTAGTAAGACATCATACCCACATTTCTGGCTACATCCATAACCTCTCTCTCCTCTTCTAAATCTCCCACTACAACCATCACAATTTCTGAAACTATGAATCATCACCAGAGAAAGTGGATGCTCGTGGCTCCAATGGTTAAGCATCTTCCTCTCCTCCTCCATCTCTTCTATCTCATTTTCTACTTTTCCACTCATCTTATGTGTGTTTGTGTTTTCTTTGTTACTTCTTGTGTTTGCATATCAAAACTTATAGTATACACTATTTTTCACTATCTTTTCAATATTGAATTGCACAAAGTATACATCAAAGTAACTACTCTTCTTTTTCCCTTATTTTTCTTTTTCTTTTTCTTTTGTCTTTTGCTTTTTCGATATAATTAAATTTTTCTAACGTCTAATTTAACTTTATAATACTAATATAATTTACTTTATGTCCTAAAACACCTACTATAAGAAAACTACTCGAATTCTACTTAAATAGAGGCCTGCAATTGGGCTGGATAAAATCATAACTCCATCCGTCCCTAATAATTTGTCACCAATTGAGTTGACACGAGTTTTAAGAAATGTAATAGAAAGTGTATTGAAAAAGTTGGTGGCATGTGGATCCTATTTTTATATACTCCCTCCGCCCCATTAAATATGCACCGTTTGCTTTTCGATACAAGATTTTATGTAGTGTTGTTTTGTGAGTTAATGAAGAGATAGTAAAATAAGAGAGAAGAAAAAGTAGAGAGAGTATTGTTTCCATTTTTAGAAACGTTTCATTTTTAATGGGACAGACCTAAAAGAAAAACGTTTCTTTTCTAATGGGACAGAGAAATTATTAGTTTTATAACAAAATATGAGTGAGAACGAGCTAGTTGAATGTGGAGTCCATTACCTGGTAAAAGTAAAAGATGATAAACTTTTAGGGATGGACGAAAATGGATATAAGCGGCAAATTTTTAGGAACGAAAGGAGTATTTTTTAATAACTAAGACAGTTCTTTTCAATACTAAAAAAATTGTTGGGTTAAGTGAACCTCAGTGTTTTAAAAATATGAATAAATTGGAACGAATAAGTAACGGACATCATTACGGTACGAGTGTAGTTACAACATCTCTCGAGCACAAGTGTGAAACTTTGGAGATGGGCTTGACAGTGGATTATAGCCCTCCCCTTAGCTGCCCGTTCGTACTTCAAATTCTCTATGGCCCTGTTTTGTTTATAACTAAATTTTATCCGATAGCCCAATCACAACTTTATCAAGACCAATCCATGTTCTATCATTGTTTATAGAATCAGATTTCATCGCATCATCTCTGCTGTAGAGAGATATTAGTCTACTTCTTCTCTTACTTTTCTTCATTTGTTACTGCGTTTATTCATTATCTTAATTTGGTTCAGTTGATTTTATAATTATTGTATTGGAACTAATCAGCACTGATTTTGATATGAGTAAGTTTCATGTGTTTCGTGATTCCTCCAAAATTTTAGTTATCACATATTGATTGATATGAGTATGATTATTACTCCTTCCATCCCACATGATTCGTCCCAGTTTTTCATTTTGGTCCGTACCACATAATTTGCCCACTTCACTTTTACCACTTTGGTAGTGGACCCCATATTACACTAACTCATTCCTACTCACATTTTATTATAAAACTAATATATAAAGGTAGGACCCACATTCCACTAACTTTTTCAACCCACTTTTCATTACAATTCTTAAAACTCGTGTCCGGTCAAAGTGACCTGAATTATCCGGGACGGAGGGAGTATTATTCAGAAAAAAACCACTATAGCTCACAATTTATTACTCTAGGACAACATCAAATTCAAAATACTTTATTTCTTGATTTTTTTACTTTCATATATTTCCATTGACCGTTTAAAGGCATGAAATCACTCAGGTTTCGAAGGTGACCAGCTCACATAAATTGGAATAGAAGAATCATTACAAAACATTCAATATGAGAATAGAATGTAAAACAATCACAACTTAATTCAATCGACAAAAATCTCTTTGTCTTTTGCTTTTCCGTTTGTCGTTTGTCTTTATCTTTTGCTTTGGCTTTGAATTCAGCTCTACGATTTTTTTCACTACTTTGTCTTTGTCGCTGTATTTTGTTTATACACATTTTAAGACAATTACAAGAATTTATTGGATTCTGCTAAAAAAAGTGTGAGAGTTGGATAAACCATCATTGGTCACATTTTACATTAAATTGGGTTATAGTAATAATGAAGGAAATTAAATAATCATATTAGTAACTTGCACTCCAGTGTTACACTAGTAGTTTGGGTTATATTAATGAAGGAAATTAACGTATAAGATGGCATGTTTGGTAGGGTGATACATAAAATTCCATCCTAGACGAATTATCACCCCTACCAAACATATAAAAAATTCTATCCCTAGATGAGTTATCATCCATACCAAACATGCCATAAGTTTAATTAGAGTTAATAGATTTCTTAGGCCTTAGCTATCATATAGTGGCTGTTGAGGACAAAAAAAATTAAACTAACCAATGAAATACCGTTTGGTGCTTATCGAAAAATTGAGGTAAAATAAACTACACTATTTCAATATTAGATTAATGGAGTGCGTTAAAATAACAACACCTCTTAAAATAACACCATACCACTATTCATAGCCAATTATTTATACACGTGGACGAATTATCAGCTGCCATGTGGCAATCATAAAAAATGTTCATGGGTAAATTTTCTCTGCCAACAATATCCAATATGCTAGACAACAATATCCAGTATGCTAGACAAGAATGTAAAACGATCCCTACTTAATTCAATCAAAGAATCTTCTTTTTTAATTCTCTTTTCTTTAATTTGTTTCGTCTTTCTCTGTCTTTTGCTTTTCTCACAGTTTGTGAGAAGTATACAACATTGCATTGGATTTAGCTCTAAATTTTTTGCCATCTTACTGAAAAAATAAATATTTGTTTGAATTGATGTTCAATGACTACCAAGAAACACATAATCACAGGCAGGGACGAAGCCACTATGGGGCCTGGGGGGCCTAGAGGCCCCCCAGCTTATGTTATTATTAGTATATATATTCTACACAAATACATAAAATCTCACCTAGTGTAGTTGGTTTGGGCCCAAGCCTCTAGTCTTAGTGTCCCAAGTTCGAATCCTGGTATGGACAAATCCCTATATTTTTCTTTTTTTATGTCCCACTATTTTATTTTCCTTGTTTTGTGTCCCAAGTTCGAGTTCCCTCTTGAACAAATCGATTTATTCTCCTTGTTTTATGTCCAATTATATTGTCTAACACTCTTTTTTCTATAATCTAAAATAAATGCATTTGTACATTATATGCCAATAATCATTTGAATTGATTAAAATTTTACAAATCTTAGTAAATTAAAACTAATTATAGAAAAATAATTTACCTAATTAGATAAACTAACATATCAAATAAAATGAATTTATCGACCGCTTTATTTGACGATTGTATGCTTGTAACCCCATTTGGTTATTTGTAATTTAATACCTAATCTTTAGAATCATTTACAGCTAGCTCTAGCAATCATTGCAATTTATTAGATCCCTTCAATTTTACTATGTGAAATTGCATTTGAGATTTGACGTGAGTTATATTCATAAGAGTCTTTATTTTATTTTTTACACTTTTATGTCGAAGAGTTTTACTCGAACTGCTATTTATTTTCATATATATCCGATTTTTGTCTTATTTTCTAATTTACTTAAACTTTATTTTCTAACAATGACCAACATATCTATATCTAGGTTCTACTACGTATCTCTAATTTTTTTTCCTCTAATTATTCATCTATATAGCTTGCAACTATCTATTTATTGAAACAACTTTTGGCCATACCGACACTAACAAATACCTAAAATTCGGGCCCCTCAATAAAAAATTTCTGGCTTCGTCTCTGATCACAGGTTAAGTAAGGGTTTAGGGTTTAGGGTTAAGTAACTGTAGTTTAAAAAAGAAGCAAGCTACAACCTTCATTAAATTTAAAACACACTCAAACAAATAAGGTAAGACAAAAACACAAGTCCACAATTGAGCTTTTTCTTCAATCCACGGCCTCAATGTTGCCATCTTCGATCATTTTTTTACCGCAGGGGTAGAAACAAATGAAGAAGATGCATGATGCACAGTAAAATCCAAGATAATCATGCCTATCCCGATCACAATTGTCGCAGTGGCGTTTTGTAGTGAGAATTTGAAAGGTGAGAGGGTGTGGATGGGTTTCTGCGTTCACATGATATTCCTGTCCCAGTTTGATATTTCTATGCCAGCCGGATGTAGTTGGAAGGCATCCTGGATGGATGGATATATCGCAGCTGCGGCAGTGATACATCCAGCCCTTGGGATTCATTATATCTTCACATTGATCGCAACAGAATTCACCGGGATGGTTTAGAGTGGCATCGTGCGTGAGAAGCAGCGGGTGGTGCTTGTCCCATCTAAGGCTGGTGGTTGATGCCGGCAGCACCGCGCATTCAGCGTGCACGCTGAAATCACAGCTGCTGCATTCGTAGCTGTTACCAACATCTATGTAGCCTCCACAGGCATCACAATTGAAGAAACCGTGTCTCATAATTGTATCTTGTGCTGAACAAAGGTCGAGAAGGTGATTCGGGTGAGCTGCGTGATATATGGTGTCCGGCATTGAAGCGCACTTTATATCTACTTTAAAGTTTTCACATTTTGTGCAACTATAAAACAGACCATTCGTATATTTATAGCAGACTCTGCAACATTTCCACTCCCATGGTTTAAGTTTGTCACCGGATTGAAGGACAAGGCAGTGATCATTCTCATTCTTATTTGTGTGGAGGAGAGGAAGACAGGAGAGCTGAGTTAGCAGCGGAAGCACGACAAGTGAAGATAGTATTTGCATGAGCTGATGCTACATCTCAAGTAGTAGCAATCTTTACTACCTGAAGAAGAAGATGATGGTGCTTGTATCGGAGTAATGCACCCATCACATATTAACTCTGATTTTCTACAAGAGTAGTCTTCCTCATCATCATCGTCATCACCATTTTCTTCTTCTTGAAATGATGATGATGATGAGGAGGAGGCTAATCTGAGTTTGTGATGATGGAACTCATAATCAACATCATCTTGATGATCAAGGATGAGTGAATGTGCATCAACTCCTTGTCTCCTTAGAAAAGCTCCAATTAGGTCCTCTCCCACAGCCACATCATTTATTGGAAACTCCATAATCCCTTTCTCTCTACATTCAATGCAACAAAAACACACATTTCAACATTACAATACAAACAATAATTTTTTTTTTTGCATGTAATTAGATATACATAATGAAGAAAGATATAGAATACCTAGTGGTGGGGATATATTTGGTGAAGGCGCAGGTGAGATGGAGAGCATAGCTGCAAATCTCACAATGATATATCCAATCTTTTGGTATTAATTCTTTTCTGCACAATTCACAACGGTAGTAATATCTGAGATATTGACGCGGCACATGAAAAAAGAGGGAGAGGGAGTGATGGTGTTCCTCCCTTTGGATATTCTGAGGCAAGGAAGCACATCTCTCGTGGATCCAATACTCACAAGCATCATTGATGCATGCGTAGGAACTCCCCTTGGCTCCTGTGGTGCCACAAGCATCGCACTTGAATGAACAACTTCTCCTCAGAAACAAGAGTTGGTGCTTAGGGTGACTCGGATGGTGTATTGTGCGCTTGTCACCTTCGGCTGGATACATCATGTCGCTGCCCTGTGCGCATCTAATATGCATCACATACGCACATTCTGCGCTCGTACATCTGTAGAAAATTCCCCACGCATTCCTTTGGCAGATTGAACAGCTCCCTTCCCCGGCCCCAGTTTTGAAATGTTGAGTGAGTATGTGTTGAGGGTGCATCGTGTGCCTGATCTTCCTCGGCGCCTCTGCACAGTCTTCATGTAGTATCACATCATAGCCACATTCCTGGCTGCATCTATAACATTTCTCTCCTCTTTTAAAATACTTTAGACACCCATAACAGTATTCTCCTCCTCCACATGGAGCTTCCACCAAACTAAGTGGATGCTTGTGGTTCCAATGATCAACCATCTTTCTCTCCTTCTCTTCTATCTCATTGTCTACTTTCTCACTCATTCTTATTGAGTGTATTTTCTGTTTACTTCTTGTGTTTGTATGTGTGTGTGTGTCCAGACGAACATATGTATATATACTATGGAATCATACAACAACTTCCCATCTCAGCAAAGAGTAATGTATCACAATAATCAAAGTGTTCCACTCTCCCTTTGTCTCGTGTCTTTTGCCTTTTTGCCTTTTGTTTTTCTCAATTAGACACACACATAAAAACTGTTTCTAGACCCCATTAAATGTCACATAATTGACTAAGTTCAGGTTTTAAGAAATTTTTTAATTTTATAAAGAAAAGTGGTTAAAAATTTAGCGGAATGAATGTGAATCCAATTTTATATACTACTCTCTCCATCCCCTAGAAATAGAAACATTTTTTTTTCCTTTTTAGTCTGTCTCACTTTCGAATCTCTCTAATGAGACAGATCCATTTTCCACTTACACACTTTTCATTCTATTTCTCTTACGTTACCAGTTTTGCATTAAAATTCGTGCCATTTCATTCTATTTATAAGGGAGGGGGGGGGGGGGGAAATATTATAATAATTGTGGGTATAATGAGTTAATGGAATGTGTGAGATTTACTTTACAACAAATAATAAAAATAAAATGAAACATTTGTTGATATCGTCCAAATTTAATAGGTACCGGAAGGAATACTATCTTTTCAAAACAGAATCACACAAAACTTCTAATACTATTAGCAAAGTTAATAGAGTAGTATCAAGCAACAACTCTTTCTCTTTACTTTCACTTTCACTTTCACTTTCTCTTTCTCTTTCTCTTTCTCTTTCTCTTTCTCTTTCTCTTTTGCTTTTTGATTTTGCTTTTCCTATATAATCATATATCTATCACGTCTAATTTTATTTTGTATGACTACACTACTATTGATGGAGTATAATACTAAGATAATTTATTTTTGTCCTTAAACAGCCGCTATATGAATGCTACTCCATATGGCTAAGAAAACTACTCTTTAGGCCTCTATGGAATTTAATTGGGCCACTAAAAAGGTTTATTCAGCCCAATTTACATTGGTGGAGGGCCTTTGACCACTACAATTGGGCTGGCAAAAATCATTATTTTTGCATTTCAATGAGACATTTAAAAACATAAAAAGAATGTTGGGTGTGCGCCTCAATTTTAGAAATATGAATAAAATGGAAAGAAAGAATTAATATATTCAAATTAACATGGAACAAGACATCGTTACCAAACGAATTGTAAATCATATAATTTCATGGGTTATTTACCTATAAATACATGAACTTTTAATATGAGAAAAGAAAGTAAAACAGTCACCACTTATTCAATCAGAGAATCTCCTTTTTTAATTTCTCTTTTCTTTGTCTGTCTTTTGTCTTTTGCTTTTCTCAGACAAGTAGTACAACAATGCATTGGTTCAGCTTATAGATTTTTTGCCATCTTACTTCTAGGAAAAGTCTGAGAGTTGGATCAGCCATCATTGCTCATATTTTTCATAACTTGTAGTGTGATATATGAACATTACTATGTCCTGAATTTGAAAAATAAATATTTATTTGTATTGATGTTCAATCACTACAAAAAAACACATAGTAATAATCAGGGGTTAAGTATAAATAAGAAAGATGTCCTTAAATCTTTATACATATATGTGTGGAAGTGAAAATTTCAGCAACTGTATTTTAAAAAAGTAGACTACAATCTTCATTAAATTCAAAATAAAAAATACGGTAAGACAAAAACATAAGTCCACAAGAATAAAAAAGGTAGACATTGAGCTTCTGTTTTTCAATCCACGGCCTCAATGTTGCCATCTTCGATCATTTTTCTACTGCAGTAGTAACATATGAAGAAGTTGCATGATGCGCAGTGAAATCCAATATCCTCATGCCTATCCTTACGGCAAACGTCGCAGCGGCGTTTTGTAGTGAGAAGTTGAAAGGTGAGAGGGTGTGGATGGGTTTCTGCATTCACATTGTATTCCTGTCCCAGTTTGATGTTTCTATAGTAGCCGGATGTAGTTTTAAAGCAGCTCGGATGGATGGATATATCGCAGCTGCGGCAGTGATACATCCAACTCTTGGGATTCATTATATCTTCACATTGATCGCAGTAGAATTCACCGGGACGATTTAGAGTGGCATCGTGAGTCAAGAGCAGCGTGTGGTGCTTGTCCCATTTAAGGCTGGTGGTTGATGCCGGCAGCACCGCGCATTCAAAGTGCACGATGAAATCACAGCTGCCGCATGCATACCTATGATGAATATCCCACACGAAATTATTACAGCCATCACATATATTGGGAGCTCGTGTCAAAGTATTTACTGGGGAGAGAAGGTGGAGGAGATGATTCGGGTGAGCTGCGTGATATATGGTATCCGGCATTGAAGCACACTTTATATCTACTTTGAAGTTGTAACATTTTGTACACACATAATACGGACCATGAGTGGGTTTGAAGCAGACACTGCAATATGACCACTCCCATGGTTTAAGTTTGTCACTCGATTGAAGGACAAGGCTGTGATCATGTTCATGGATGAGAGGAAGAGAGGAGAGCTGAGTTGGCAATTGGAAGCACGCCGAGTGAAGATAGTATTTGCATGATATCATGCTGCATCTCATGTAGTAGTAGCAATCTTTACTACTTGACGAAGGCGAAGAAGAAGATGATGTTTGTTTCACAGGTATTGGAGTAAGGCACCCATCACATATTAACTCCGATTTTCTACTAGAGTAGTCTTCCTCATCATCATAGTTTTCTTCTTCATTTCCTTCTTGAAATGGTGATGATGAAGATGAGACTAGTATGAGTTTGTGATGGTGGAACTTATAATCAACATCATCTTGATGATCAAGGATGGGTAGTTGTGTATATGCTTCAACACCTTGTCTCCTTAAAAAAGCTCCAATTAGGTCCTCACCCACATCATTTATTGGAAACTCCATGACCCCCTTCTCTCTACATGCAACAAAAACACACATATTTCAACATTACAATTATATATATGATGTACTAACAAACATATATAATCAAGAATATTGGTTACACGTGCGCACGTACCTAGTGGTGGGGAGCAATTTCTTGAAGGCGCAGTTCAGATGAACAACGTAGCTACAAAGCTCACAATGATATATCCATTGTTTGAAGTTTAATCTTTTTATGCACACTTCACAATGGTAGTCATATATGAGATATTGAAGAGGGACATGAAAAGAGAGAGAGAGGGAGTGAGGGTGTTCCTCTTTTTGGATATTCTGAGGCAAGGAAGCACATCTCTCATGGATCCAATACTGACATGAAGGTGTGGTGCATGTGTAGGATGAACATGGACTCCCTTTGGTGCCGCAAGCATCGCACTTGAATGAACAACGTCTCCTCAGAAACAAGAGTTGATGCTCAGGGTGACTCGGATGATGTATGATGCTGCTGCTATTCTGCTGTTGCTCATCATCTTCGGCTGCATATATCATGTCGCTGCCCTGCGCGCATCTGATATGCGTGACAAATGTACATTCTGCGCTCGTACATATGTACGAAATGGGATGAACAGTCCATTGGCAGATAGAACAGCACGTTGGCCAATCCACAACGCCATATTGTTGAGCGAGTGTGTGTTGAGGGTGCATTGCGTGCCTGATCCTCCTCGGCGCCTCTGCACAGTCTTCATGTAGTAGCCTTTCATACCCACATTTCTGGCTACACCCATAACCTTTCTCTCCACTTCTAAAAGGCTTAAAACAAGCATTACAATATAATAATTTATCAAATTTCACCGGAGCAAGTGGATGCTCATGGCTCCAATGATCAACCATCTCTCTCTCCTCTACTATCTCATTCTCTACTTTCTCACTCATTGTAGTGTGTACGTGTGTGTGTGTTTTCTTTGTAGTAGGAGTATTTCTTATGTTTGTTTTGTGTGTGTGAGGAGGTGTCTATATATCTATATATATAGAGAGTATAACAGACCTTTGGGCTATGGAAATATATTCTTATCTCAACAAAGATTAATGTATCACAAATACTAAAGTACTCCCTCCGTCCCGGATAATTTGGGACACTTTGACCCGGCACGGGTTTTAAGAATGTAATAAAAAGTGAGTTGAAAAAGTTGATGTGATGTGGGTCCTACTTTTAAAGTATTAGTTTTATAATAAAATGTGAGTAGAATGAGTTAGTGGAATATGAGGTCCACTACCAAAAATGGTAAAAAGTGAAATTGGACAAATTATGTGGGACGGCCCGAAATGGAATACTGGGTCAAATTATCCGAGACGGAGGGAGTACTATTTTACCCTTGTCTTTTGTTTTTTGCTTTTCTCATATATTAGTTGAAGAGGGAAACTCGAGGTTGGCTTTTGAGCATCCACAATGGGACTTAAGTCCATCAATAATACAGTCAAAACTCCTTTTTTCCAACAATCCAATCCCAATTCAGACTTAAATCCATCAACAAATCAGTCAAAACTCCTTTTTTCAAAAATCCAATCCCAATTCAACAAAACTACTTTCTGTAACGGGAGTTGTTTAAAAATTACTATATACTGTGTTAAAATTTGAAAATCACTTGATAAAAAATCGAAAAGTGAACGTCGCTTAATTAAATAGCAAAAATTTGCATAATTAAGCAACAAATGAGTGTTTTTTGTGTGTTTGATTAACTTGTCAAACATGCAATTCCATTCAGTAATTTTTTTTTAGTCTATGATTTGCGCAATATATCATTAGATGACCGACAATATTTTCTTTGATTAATGACTCATGATCTTTTCAAAAATGAATCACACAAAACATCTAAGGTTAGCAATGTGGAGTACTATATATTTAAATAACAACTCTTCTTTTTCTTTTTCTTTCTCTTTCTCTTTTTCTATTTTTTTTTTTTATATTTCTCTTTTTCCTTTGTCTCTTGCTTTTCTGATGTAATCATATATCTATCACGCCTATTTTAACTTTGTATGATTACTTCTTGTGTTTGTGTGTGTGTCTAATTTAACTTTGTATGATTACTTCTTTGCGTTTGTGTGTGTGAGGAGGTGTCCACAGACCTTTGAGCTATGGAAATATTTTCCATCTCAACAAAGGATAATCAATAATGTATCACAAATACCAAAGTACTACTCCCTCCATCCCAGAGAAGTTGGCATACTTTGTAAATGGTACAAGATTTTAGGAGGTTTTGTTTTGTGTGTTAAATGGAGAGAGAAAATATAATTTTTATATTTATGTGAGAGAGAACTTTTTCCAAAAAGGGAAAATGTGACATCTTTTGTGGGACAAACTAAAAAGGAAAGTGTGCCATCTTTTGTGGGACGGAGGGAGTACTATTTCACACAAACAATCTTCCTTTGTCTTTGTCTTTGTCTTTTGCTTTTCTCATACTATTTCTTGCTCGATGTTATTGAAATAAGTTTAGTGGAAAGTGAGGTCTACCTACTCTTTATAGCAAAAATTAACCAGGACTCCCAATGGTGGATAGACTAAAATAATAAACTAGGACTCCTAATAGCGGACGATAGAGTAAGAGAGAATAAAAAGTAGACAGACATTTCTAACTCACAAATGTGTCATTTAGGAATGGACATCCCAAAAAGAAAAAGTTTATCACTTAGATGGGTAAGAGATTATTTAAGTAACAACTCTTCTTTTTCTTTTTCTTTTCCTTTTTTTCTTCTCTTTCGTCTTTTACTTTCGTATACAATCATATTTCTATTACGTCTACTTTAACTTTGTATGATTACTTTACTATTGATATAATCTCAAACAGCCACTAAATGATTAAGAAAACTACTCTAACTCTAATTAAATTGAGGCTTTAGGGCTCTATGTATTTAGTTGGGCCGGAAAATGTTCATTCAGCCCAATCACTATTTTTTCAAGACCAATACAAGTTCTACCATTTCAGGTTGGATCTATCAAGAAAAGGGTACTGTTTGTCGAAAACAAGCAGAAATATTATTATTTTTATGTTGCTTTATTTATTACTGCGTCTACTCGTCATCTAATTTTGGTTCATTTGATGTTAGAATTGTTGTATTGGAGCTAATCAGCACTTAATTTGAAAAGTTGTGAGAGTTGGATAAGCCATCATTGCTCATATTCTATAGTAGTAATAAATTGTGTTAATTAATATAGCCAAAAAATTTCCTATGAATAACTAGTAATCCCTTCATTCCACAATAGTTGAGTCGTTTTTCTATTTTGGAAAGTTCATTCATAGTTGAGTCATTTCCCGATATGATAATAATTATCTTACTGTTCATTTTAGGTCAAATATCTCCAAGATAGAGATAGAGTAGTTATCTACCCTACCAAACTACCCCGCAATGTATATATATAATCTACATTAAGACGCGTGCCCTTAATTTGAAAAAAACAAGTACTAAAAATCTAAAAAATTTAATTTGAACTGATGTTGAATCACAAGTTTACATATAGGTGACCAGCTTACATTAATTGGAATACATGAATCATACACTACTTCCAACATGAGAAAGGAATATGAAGCAATCACCACTTAATTCAATCAGAGAATCTTTTTCTTTTTCTCTTTTCTTTATCTTTGTCTCTGTGTCTTGCTTTTCTCACAGTTTGTGACATGACTACAACATATATTGCATTGGATTCAGCTCATAGATTTTTTGCCATCTTACTTCTAGGAAATGTCTGAGAATTGGATAAGCAATCATTGCTCATATTTTATAATACTATTAAATTTGGTTATAGTATTAGTTTAGTAAAAAAATCATAGGTGTGTGCTCAAATGCTAACTAAGTTACGGTAATTACTAATAACTAATATCAATTTTGTATGTTAAAAACATCAACACAAAGACATAAATTTATCAATCTTCTTGTGTTGATAAAATTATGTCTCTTTGTGTTGACATTTTAAATTTACATGTTGTATTGATATAATTATGTCTTTGTATTGATAATTTTAACACACAATATTGAAAGTTATTAGTTATTACTGTAAATTAGTTAGCACACTAACACAACCCAAAAATCATATTATTAACTTTGAGGGTGGTATATGATGAACATTCATACGTCCTGATTCTGAAAAAACAAAATATTTGTTTGAATTGATGTTCAATGGCTGCCAAGAAACACATAATCACAGGTTACGTATAACTAATTAAGAAAGATGCCCTTAATCTTTTAACTTTTATGGATATGGAGAAGTAAAAATTTGAGCAACTGTAAAAATTTTAAAAAGAAGCAAGCTACAACCTTCATTAAATTTAAAACACACTCAAACAAATAAGGTAAGACAAGAACATAAGTCCAAAATTGAGCTTTTTCTTCAATCCACGGCCTCAATGTTGCCATCTCTGATCATTTTTTCACCGCAGAAGTTGAGACAAATGAAGAAGTTGCAGAATGCACAGTAAAAACCAGTCTCTTCATGCCTATCCTTACCACAAACGTCGCAGCGGCGTTTTGTAGTGAGAAGTTGAAAGGTGAGAGGGTGTGGATGGGTTTCTGCATTCACATCATATTCCTGTCCCAATTTGATGTTTCTATCCTCACCGGATGTGGTTAGAAAGCATCTCGGATGGATGGATATATCGCAGCTGCGGCAGTGATACATCCAATGCTTGGGATGCATTTCTTGCTCGCATTGATTGCAGTAGAAATCACCGGGACGGTTTAGAGTGGCGTCGTGAGTCAAGAGCAGCTGGTGGTGCTTGTCCCATTTAAGGCTGGTGGTTGATGCCGGCAGCCCTGCGCATTTAAAGTGCACGCTGAAATCACAGCTGCCGCATTCGTAGCTGTTATCTTCATCTATTAAGTATTCACAGGCATCACAATTGATGAAACCTTGTCTCTTAAGCGTATGTTGTGCAGAACGAAGGTTGAGGGGGTGTGGAGGGTGAGCTGCGTGATATATGGTGTCCGGCATTGAAGCGCACTTTTTATCTACTCTGAAGCCATTGCATTTTGTACAAGCATAATACAGACCATTAGTATCTTTCCTACAGACTAGACAAAATGACCACTCCCATGGTTTAAGTTTGTCAGCGGATCGAAGGACAAGGCTGCAGTAATCTCTCTCATGTTTGTGGAGGAGAGGAAGAGAGGAGAGCTGAGTTGGCAAGAGGAAGCACGCCAAATGAAGATAGTATTTGCATGAGCTGATGCTACATCTCATGTAGTAGTAGTTGTTATCTTTACTACTACTACTACCTGAACAAGAAGACGAAGAAGAAGATGATGATAATGATGTTTGTTTCACAAGTATCGGAGTAATGCACCCATTACATATTAACTCCGATTTTCTACTAGAGTAGTCTTCTTCATCATCATCATCATCACTATTTTCTTCTTTTTGTTCTTGAAATGATGATGATGATGAGGATGAGACTAATCTGAGTTTGTGATAGTGGAACTCATAATCAACATCATCTTGATGATCAAGGATGAGTGAATGTGGATATGTATCAACTCCTTGTCTCCTTAGAAAAGCTCCAATTAGGTCCTCGCCCACTACCACATCACTCATTGGAAACTCCATAATCCCTTTCTCTCTACATGCAATGCAACAAAAACAAACATTTCAACATATATAAACCAACAATTTTTCCAAAAAGATATGAATGAGACAAGAGTATTGATTATACCGAGTGGTGAGGAGAGATTTGTCAAGGGCGCAGGTGAGATGGACAACGTAGCTGCAAAGCTCACAATGATATATCCATTGTTTGGAGTGTAATCTTTTTATGCACACATCACAATGGTAGTCATATCTGAGATATTGAGGTGGAACATGAAAAGAGAGAGAGAGGGAGTGATGGTGATCTTCCCTTTGGATATTCTGAGGCAAGGAAGCACATCTCTCGTGGATCCAATACTCACAATCATCTCCGTTGCACACATAGGAACTCCCTCTCCGTGTGGTGCCACAAGCATCGCACTTAAATGAACAACTTCTCCTCAGAAACAAGAGTTGATGCTTGGGGTGACTCGGATGACTTATGCCGCTGCTGCTCTGCTTCTCACCATCTTCAGCTGGATACATCATGTCGCTTCCCTGCGCGCATCTGATGTGCGTCACAAACGAACACTCTGCATCCGCACATGTGTAAAAAACTCTCAAGGCAGTCCTTTGGCAGATTGAACACCGCCCTGCCAAATCCTCAATGTAAAATTGTTGAGTGAGTATGTGCTGAGGGTGCATTGCGTGCCTGATGTTCCTCGGCGCCTCTGCACAGTCTTCATGCAGTAGCAAGGGAGACCCACATTTCTGGCTACATACGTAACATTTCTCTCCTCTTGTAAAATACCTTAGACACCCATAACAGGTTCCTCTTCCACGAGCTTCCACCAAAGTAAGTGGATGCTCGTGGTACCAATGATCAAACATCTCCCTCTCCTCCTTCTCTTCTATCTCATTTTCTACTTTCTCACTCATTCTTATCGTTTGTGTTTGTGTTTGTGTGAGGAGGTGTCCAGACGAACTTATGAATATATAGTGAAAAGTACTCTATGGAATCATACAACAACTTCCCATGTCAGCAATGAATAATGTATCACAAAAATCAAAGTGTTTCACTCTCCCTTTATCTCGTATCTTTTGTTTTTCTCAATTAGACACACACATAAAAAACTGTTTCTTCCTACTGTCCCCATTAATGTCACATATTTGGCCCATCCAAGTTTTAAGAAATTGTTTAGTTTTATAAAGAAAAGTGGTCAAAATTTTAGTGGAACGTGAACCCACTTTTATATACTAAAAATAGAATTTTTTTTTTTTAGTCCGTCTCCTAAAAATGAAAACTTTCAAAATTTCTCTCTCTAATGAGACCGGATTCATTTTCCAGTAACACACTACGTTATCAATTTTACATTAAAATTCATGTCATTTCAAAAGTTCCTATTTTTGAGTGACGGAGAGAATATTATAATAATTGTGAGTTGAATGGGTTAATGGAATGCGAGATCCACTTACCACAAACAATAAAAATAAAATGGAACATTTATTGAAAATCGTCCCAAAAAAAAAATACTTCCATCGTCCCAAGATAAGTGAGCCAAAACTTTCGGCACGAGATTTAAGAAAATGGGATTTTGTTAGTAAAGTGAAATGTGAATAAAGTAAGAAAGTTAATAAAGTAGAGAGGAAAAAGTAAGAATGAGAATGCCAAAAAAGGAAATGACTTACTTATCTTGGGACGTCCCAAAAAAGAATATGAGTCGCTTATCTTGGGACGGAGGGAGTATAAGGTACTCCTATTTAATAGGTACATGAAGGAATACTATCTTTTCAACAACTCTTTCTCTTTCTCTTTTCCTTTTCCTTTTCCTTTTCCTTTTCCTTTTCCGATATAATCATATACTCCCTCCGTCCCATAAAGATTGTCCCATTTTTACTGGGCACGGGTTTTAAGAAATGTAATGAAAAGTGAGTTGAAAAAGTTAGTGGAACATGAGTCCTACTTTTATATATTAATTTTATAATAAAATGTGAGTAGGAATGAGTTAGTGTAATATGTGATCCACTACCAAAAATGGTAAGAATTAAAATGGGACAAATTTTGTGGAATCGACGAAAATGGAAAAATGGGACAATCTTTCTTGGACGATGGAGTATCTATCACGTGTAATTTTATATTGTATGAGTATGACTACAATACTATTGATGGAGTATGATACTAAGATATTAGATACTACCTCTGTCCCCCAAATTTTGACACAGTTATCGATCCATTCCTTAAATTTTGACACATTTCACTTTTTACCATTTTTTGGAGTTGATCTCATATTCTACTAACTCATTCCTGCTCACATTTTATTATAAAACTAATACTTTAAAAGTAGGACCCAAATCCCATCAACTTTTTCAACTCATTTTTCATTACATTTCTTAAAATCTGTACTGGGCTAAGATGTGTCAAAGTTTGGGAGACGGAGGCAGTACTTTATTTTTGTCCTTAAACCGCCGCTATATGCTGCTCCATATGGCTAAGAATACTACTCTTTAGGCCTCTATTGACTTTAGTTGGGCCACTAAAAAGGTTTATTCAGCCCAATTTACACTGGTGGATATTGATGGCCTTTAGACCACTACAATTGGGCTGGCTAAAATCATTATTACTATTTGTTATGTCAATGAGACATTTTTTAACAAAAAAAAATATATAAAAGAAATGTTATGTCAATGAGACATTATTACTGCTTCTTTTCTTTGAATTCAAATCAAAGATTTTTATCATTTCGTCCTGATATTAC
The DNA here is from genome assembly GCF_029641045.1 of Salvia hispanica. Taxonomy (NCBI): domain Eukaryota; kingdom Viridiplantae; phylum Streptophyta; class Magnoliopsida; order Lamiales; family Lamiaceae; genus Salvia; species Salvia hispanica. The sequence continues at coordinate 47,195,820 of NC_142697.1, forward strand.
TAGTAGTATACTATGATATACATTTATATGTCTTGAATTTGAAAAAGTGAATATTGAACTGAAATTAAATCACAAGTTAATACAACAAAGAAATAGAATGCCCTACTGCTAGTGTACGTAGAGAGGTTTTTAATTAGTGTATGAGTGTGTGAAGAAGAGAACGCATGCCATGTTCATGAAGAAGATGGGGTCTATAATAGTAGGTTGATTAGGTGAGGGTAACCTAGTCTTCTAATAAATAAAGCTTTCATATTAAATTGATTGATTGATAATAACACAAACCTTCAGAAACACGTGAGAAAATTGGAATAAACCAAACTTCAAATATGAGAAAAGAATGTTGAATGAGGTAGTATTATCTTTTAGAAAAAAAAACAATCCAGCTCACAACTTATTACTTGGAATTGAAGAATCATACAAAACTCCCAATATGAGAATAGAATGTAAGACATCACTACTTAATTCAATCAAAGAATCACCTTTTTTTTATTTTTCCTCTTTGTTTTGTTTTTGTCTTTGTCTTTTGCTTTTCTCACAAGTACAATATTGCATTGGATTCAGCTCATAGATTTTTTTGCCTTCTTACTTCTAGGAAAAGTCTGAGAGTTGGATTATCCACCGTTGCTCACATTTTATATTAAGTTGGGTTACATATTTAATTTAGGAAATACTCTTATATGGTGAACATTAATACATCGTGATTTTGAAAAAAATAAATATGTATTTGAACTGATATTCAATCACTACCAAGAAACACATAATCACGGGTTAAAGACGTAAAAATTTGAGCAAGTGTATTTTAGAAAGCAAGCTTCATTAAATTAGAAATAACAAACACACTCAAACAAATACGGTATGAAATGTAGAAGAATAAAATGGTAAACATTTAGTTTTGTTTTTCAATCCACAGCCTCAATGTTGCCATCTTTGATCATTTTTGTGCAGTAGTAACAAAGGAAGAACATGCACGGTGCACAGTAAAATCCTTCCCATCCATGCCTATACTCACGACAAACGTCGCAGCGGCGTTTTGTAGTGAGAAGTTGGAAGGTGAGAGTGTGGCGGTGAGCTCCGGCTATCACATATTTTTGACCAAACTTGATGTTTCTAAACCAGTCGGATGTAGTGACAAGGCATCTCGGATGGAAGGATATATCGCAGCTGCGGCAGTGATACATCCAACGCTTGGGATTCATTTGTTTCTCGCATTGATTGCAGTAGAAATCACCGGGACGGTTTAGAGTGGCATCGTGCATCAAAAGCAGCAGGTGGTGTTTGTCCCATCTACGGCTGGTGTTTGATGCCGGCAGCACCGCGCATTCAAAGTGCACGATGTAATCACAGCTGCCGCATGCATAGCTATTATTAGCACACCAGAAATGATCGTTACAGCCATCACATGATGTATCGGAAGCTCTTATCTCAGTATCTTCTTTTGATAGAAGGTTGAGGGTGTGTGGAGGGTGAGCTGCATGATATATGGTTTCCGGCATTGAAGCGCACTTTATATCTACTTTGAAGCCATCATCACATTTCGTACAGGCATAATACAGACCATTCGTATGTGTACAACAGAGTCTGCAATATGTCGACTCCCATGGTTTATGTTTGTCACCGGATTGAAGGACAAGGCTGTGATCATTCTCATTCTCATTCTCATGTTGGTGGAGGAGAGGAAGAGAAGAGATCTGATGTGGCAAGTGGAAGCACGCCAAGTGAAGATAGTATTTGCATGATCTCATGCTGCATCTCATGTAGTAGTAATCTTTACTACTACTACTACCTGAACAAGAAGATGAAGAAGAAGAAGATGATGTTTGTTTTAGAAATATCGGAGTAATGCACGCATCACATATTAACTCCGACTTTCTACAAGAGTAGTCTTCCTCATCATCATCATCACTATTTTCTTCATCTTCTTCTTCTTGAAGTGATGATGATGCTGAGGAGGAGACTAATGTGAGTTTGTGATGGTGGAACTTATAATCAACAACATCATGATGAGGGATGAGTGTATGTGCATCAACTCCTTGTCTCCTTAGAAAAGCTCCAATTAGGTCCTCACCCACAGCCACATCATTTATTGGAAACTCCATTATCCCTTTCTCTCTACAAGCAACGCAACAAAAACACACATTTCAACACGTATAATAATATCATATTTACATAATGAAGAAAGACATGGATGATTATACCTTGTGACGTGGGACGATTTGGTGAAGGCGCAGTTGAGATGGACAGCATAGCTGCAAAGCTCGCAATGATATATCCAATATTTGGATATTAAAAATTTTCTGCACACCTCACAACGGTAGTTATACTTGCGATAGTGAAGCGGGACATGGAAAGAGAGAGAGAGGGAGTGATGGTGGCCTTCCCGTTCAATGGTATGAGGCAATGAAGCACATCTCTGATGGATCCAATACTGACAGTCGACATCAAGGCATGTGTAGGAACTCCCTTTGGCATGTGTGGTGCCGCAAGCATCACACTTGAAGGTGCAAAACCTCCTAAACAGCTTCAATTCATGGTTGGGGTGACTCGGATGGTGTATGATGCTGCGCTCGTCATCTTCGGCTCCATACATCATGTCGCTTCCCTGTGCGCATCTGATATGCGCCTGAAACCTGCATTTTGCGCTCGTACATCTGTAGAAGATGTTTTGTAAGTAGTCTTGGCAGATAGAGCAGGGCGTTCGCCATTCGAAGCCGGATAAATGTTGAGTGAGTGTGTGTTGAGGGTGCATTGCGTGTCTGATATTCCTCGGCGCCTCTGCACAGTCTTCATGCAGTACACATGAAGACCTACATTTCTGGCTACACCCATAACCTTTCTCTCCACTTCTCAAAAACCCAGCACACCAAAGACAGTATTCTCTTTCACGAGTTTCCACCAAAGTAAGTGGATGCTCGTGGCTCCAATGATTAATCATCTCTCTCTCCTCTTCTATCTCATTTTCTACTTTCCCACTCATTGTTGTGCGTGTGTGTGTGTGTGTGTGATTTCCTCTTACTTCTTATGTTTGTGTGTGCAAGAGAGGCTTGAGAGCTATGGAAATATTTATCTCCTGAATGCTCTACTTTCATTAATTACTTAGGCTTTGATAGGTGACCAGCTCACATAAATTAGAATAGAAGAATCATACTCCCTCCGTCCCCGAATACTTGAGACAGTTTGACCCGGCACGGGAATTAAGAAAGTGTTTGACTTTGTATTAAATGAAGGTGTGTAGTGGAGTTTGGGTCCCACACTATTTATAAATGTAAGGGAGGGAGAATGAGAATGGTGAGTATAATGGCATAAATGTGTAAATTCAATGAACAAGGAGGGGCATATTTAGTGTCCATATTTAGTAAATCAAACTGTGTCAAGTATTCGGGGACGGACCGAAATGACAAACTGTGTCAAGTATTCGGGGACGGAGGGAGTACAAAATTTCCAATATGAGAAAAAAAATGTAACTATTGCTTTTCTCTGTTTGTGATTTGTCTTTTGCTTTTTCATAAACTGTCTTTATCTTTTGCTTTTATCTTTAAATTCAGTTTAAAGATTTTAAAGTAGCGTTCTTACTCCTATAAAAAGTCGTGAGAGTTGGATAAGCCATCATTGCACATGTTTAACTTAGGCACAAAAGCGAATGAATAATTGTGTACTCCGTATACTATATAATGTGTTAATTAATACCTCATGATTTAAAAAAATGAATATTAAAATATTTGCTCTCTGTCCGTCATTAGGAGTCTCGTTTATTTGGAATGGGACATCCCAAAAAATTATACACCTATATCACTTGGGGTGGAACGAAGGAATATTTAAGTAACAACTCTTCTTTTTCTTTTTCTTTTTCTTTTTCTTTTTCTTTTTTTCTTCTCTTTCTCATTCGTCTTTTACTTTCGTATATAATAATCATATTTCTATCACGTCTAATTTAACTTTGCATGATTACTTTACTATTGATATAACACTAAAATATATTATTTCTTTGTCCTCAAACAGCCACTAAATGATTAAGAAAACTACTCCAACTCTAATTAAATCGAGGCTTTAGGCTCTATGTATTTAGTTGGGCCAGAAAATGTTCATTCAGCCCAATCACAATTTTTTCAAGACCAATACATGTTCTACCATTTCAGGGTGAATTTATCAAGAAAAGGGTACTGTTTATAGAAAACGATTTTAACGTAGAGTTGCAGAAATATTATTTTTTGATGTTCTTCTAATGTGATGGTTGTATGAAGTGGAAAATATTCCAGTTCTTATTTCACTTTCCTATACTTATATTACTGCATCTACTCGTCATCTAATTTTGGTTCATTTGACGTTAGAATTGTTGTATTGGAGCTAATCAGCACTTATTTTAATGGTATGTGTAAGTTTCCCTTTTATACTCCCTTCATTCACGAAAAATAGTCTCATTTTATCATTTTTAAAGTATCTATAAAAAATAGTCACGTTTCAAAATAGAAACTCTCTCGTACTTTTCATTTTTTCACATTTACTCTTGTTACTTTTTGTCTTTCACACTTCTACTTTATCTGTTTTTTCTATCTCTTTTCTCTTATTTTATTATTTCTTTTATTAAAACTGTGTCATCCTAAATAAGATTATTTTTCGTGAGCGAAACAAGTATTAAATTTTGATTTTATCCATAAAAATTAGTCTGTTTCTAATTTTGGTAATTCTCACTCACATGAGGTGCGGTCACTCTACATCAATATTACCTCATCTGTTGCTATACTCTTCCCATATTTTTATTTTCAGTACGTCCGTCGTTACGTGTCCTATTACATTTTACTACTTTTAGTAAATAGACCTTGCATTGCACTTACGTGTTCTATTACTTTTTACTATTTTTAATAAATAGATCTTGCATTGCACTGATTCATTCCACTTTCACATATTTTCTTTTACATTTCTTAAATTTTAAGTCGGGCCAAAGAGAGGATATTTATTCGCGGAGGGGTGACTAATACTATCCAACGGCCCAATTACAACTTTTGTGAATCTATAAGGCCCATTTTGTTTATAAATTAGTTTTATCCACTCTAGCTCACAACTTATTAGTTGTTGTTGGGAACAGAACAACACATCAAAGTCAAAATGCTTTATTTCCTGATTTTTTTTTACTTTTAACTTTTATTCATATAATTTCATTAACCATTGAATTAGGCATGAAATTACTTAAGGCTTAGAATCTTAGAGAGGTGACCAGCTCACATATATTGGAATACAAGAATAGAAAACAACTTCCAATATGAGGAAAGAATGTAACTTTTGCTTTACTCTTTGTCTTTTGCTTTCTCATGTATTGTCTTAATCTTTTAATTTTTTTTCTTTGAATTCAATTGAATGGTTTTTAGCATTTCTTACTGTTATAACTTGAAGTGAAGTTGAATCACAACTTAACAACTAAAGAGGTACTTAATCATTAGTCATATATATGCATTAGTCTTTTGCTTTTCTCAGAGTGGGTGGGTGCTACGGATTCTAATGACCCACACTGAATGGCAACAGATAGTCCAACACTAAATCTCGTCCTTAGAGACCGGCCTATTAGAAGAGAGAGCTTATTTTATTTATAAACCTCACACTCGTTGGTCTTCACTACCGGCTTCGTTCATTAATTATGCATATGTTATTTGATCAAAATATTCATTCTTGTGCTTCATTTTACCATTGTATCATAGTTATTGCTATATGGAGTACGACTCAACAACAACTTTCAAACAAATCCCTTTGACCACTTAGGCATGAAATTAATTAGGCTTTTTCATAGGTGACCAGCTCACATAAATTGGAATCGAACGAATCATACGAAACTTCCGATATGAGAAAAGAATGTATAAATCACCACTTAATTCAATTCCAATTCAAGAATCTCCTTTTTTATTTCTATGTATTTGCCTTTGTCTTTTGTCTTTCTCTTTGTGTCGTTGCTTGTCTTTTGCTGTCCTTACATTTTGTCTTTATATCTTTTACTTTTCTCTTTCAATTCAGCTCAAAGATTTACAGCATTTCTATATGATGTACATTTAGACGTCCTTATTTATAAAGTTGTAAGAGTTGGATAAGCCATCATGGCTCAAATTTGATAGTAATAATAAATTGTGTTAATTAATTTAGGCAAAAATTTAGTATGAATAACTAGTAATCCCTCCGTTCCACCATAGTTGATTCGCTTTTCCATTTTGGGAAGTTCCTTCATATAGAGTCATTTCTCGATATGGTAATAATTATCTTTTTTTCTTTCCTACTTTATTCACTTTTCTATTTTATTCTCTCTATATATATGATCTACATTAAGACGCGCGCCCTTAATTTGGAAAAAACAAATACTAAAAATCTAAAAAATATAATTTGAACTGATGTTGAAGCACAAGTTAATACAACAAAGCCCTTAATTAATCGCTCACACGGCTAGCTCAGCTGGTCTTCAAAGCGACCATTGAGCTTAAAGTTTAACTTAGGAACTTGTAGTGTGATATATGATGAACATTAATACGTGCTGATTTTGAAAATATAAATGTTGTTTTTTGAATTGATGTTAAGTCACTACCAAGAAGAAACACATAATAATCACGGTTAATATGACTAAGAAAGATGTCCTTAATATTTAAGCATGTGAAGAAGTAAAAATTTTCTGTATTTGAAAGGCAAGCTACACTCTTCATTAAATTAAAAATAACAAACACACTCAAATAAATGCAGTATGAAAAACATATGTCTACTAAACATTGAGCTTGTTTTTTTTCAATCCACGGCCTCAACGGTGCCTTTTCTGATCATTTTTTCTCCGCAAGAGTGGAAACAAATGAAGAAGACGCACGATGCACAGTAAAATCCAAGTGATTCATGCCAAGGGTAACGACAAACGTCGCAGCGGCATTTTGTAGTGAGAATTTGAAAGGTGAGTGTGTGGCAGTGAGCTCTGGGGATGAGAAATTTCTGACCAAACTTGATGTTTCTATACCGGCCGGATGTAGTTTGGAGGCATCTCGGATGGAAGGATATATCGCAGCTGCGGCAGTGATACATCCAGCTTTTGGGATTCATATCTCCCTCGCATTGATTGCAGTAGAAATCACCAGGACGATTTACAGTGGCGTCGTGCGTCAAAGGCAGCGGGTGGTTCTTGTCCCATCTAAGGCTGGTGGTTGATGCTGGCAAAATCGCGCATTTAAAGTGCACCATGAAATCACAGCTGCCGCATGCATAGCTATTACAAGCCGTAAAGAAGGAATCAGGACAGCCATCACATTTAACGTTATCTCGTTTCCTAGTATCTTCTTTGGAGAGAAGGTTAAGGGAATGGTGAGGGTGAGCTGCATGATACATAGTGTCCGGCATTGAAGCGCACTTTATATCTAATTTGTAGCTATAGCATTTTGTACAGGCATAATACAGACCATTCGTATATTTACGGCAGACGCTGCATTCTTGCCATTTCCATGGTTTAAGTTTGTCACCGGATTGAAGGACAAGGCTGTGATCGTGGATGAGAGGAAGAGAGGAGAGCTGAGGTGGCAAGCGGAAGCAAGCCAAGTGGAGATAGTATTTGCATGATCTTATGCTACATCTCATGTAGTAGTATTCTTTACTACTACAATTACTACCTGAAGAATATATCGGAGTAATGCACCCATCACATATTAACTCCGATTTTCTACATGAGTAGTCTTCCTCATAATCATCATCACTATTTTTTTCATCTTCTTCTTCTTGAAATGATGGTGATGATGAGGAGACTAATCTGAGTTTGTGATTGTGGAACTTATAATCAACAACATTTTGATGATCAATGATGGGTGAATGTGTATGTGTATCTCCTCCTTGTCTCCTTACAAAATCTCCAATTAGGTCCTCACCCACAGCCACATCACTTATTGGAAACTCCATAATCCCCTTCTCTCTACATGCAACAAAAACACACATTTCAACATATATAAACCAACAAATTTTCACGAAAGATATGGATGAAAGAAGAGTACTGATCATACCGAGTGGTGAGGAGCGATTTCTTGAAGGCGCAGGTGAGATGGACAACGTAGCTGCAAAGCTCACAATGATACACCCAATTTTTGGTTACTAATCTTTTTCTGCAGACATCACAATGGTAGTCATGTCTGAGATATTGAGGAGGGACATGGAAAGAGAGAGAGAGGGAGTGATTGTGTTCCTTCCTTTGAATATTCTGAGGCAAGGAAGCACATCTCTCATGGATCCAATACTCACAATCATCATTGGTACACAAGTAGGAACTCCCCTTGGCGCCTGTGGTGCCACAAGCGTCGCACTTGAAGGAACAACTTCTCCTCAGGAACAAGAGTTGATGCTCAGGGTGACTCGGATGGTGTATGGTGCGCTTGTCACATTCAGCTGCATACATCATGTCGCTGCCCTGCGCGCAACTGGAATGCATCAAAAGTGTACATTCTGCGCTCGTACATCTGTAAAAAATTCCCCAGACATACCATTGGCAGATTGGACAGCGGCCTCCGCCAACACTGAATTGGCTGAATTGTTGAGTGAGTGTGTGTTGAGGGTGCATTGCGTGCCTGATCTTCCTCGGCGCCTCTGCACAGTCTACATGTAGTAGCGCTTCATACCCACATTTCTGGCTACATCTATAACCTTTCTCTCCTCTTCTAAAATACTTTCGACACCCATAACAGTATTCTCCTCCACGAGATCTCACCAAAGTAAGTGGATGCTCGTGGATCCAATGATCAACCATCTTTCTCTCCTCCTCTTCTATCTCATTTTCTACTTTCTTACTCATTCTTATGTTTGTGTGTATTTTCTTTTTACTTCTTCTATTTGTGTGTGTGTATATATAATGAAACATACTATTGAATCATACCACTAACTTCCCATGTCAGCAAAGAATAATGTATCACGATAATTGAAGTTCCCTTTTTCTCAATTAGACACACACATAATAAACTAGGAGTAATTTCTTACTCTCTTCTATCCCCATTAATTTCACATATTTGATCAGTAATGTTTTAAGAAATTATTTAAATTTATAAAGAAAAGTGGTCAAAAATTTAGTGGAATGTAAACCCACTTTTATATACTACTCCCTTCATCCCCTAAAATAGAAACTTTTTTTTCTTTTTAATCCGTCTCTTAAAATTAAAATTTTTGAAACTTTTTTTTTCACTAATGAGACGATATCCATTTTCTACTAACACACTTTTCTTTTTATTTCTCTTACGTTATCAATTTTATATTAAAACTTGTGTCGTTTCAAAAGTTCCTATTTTTAGGGGACAAAGGGAGTATTATAATAATTATGAGTAGAATAGATTAATGAAATGTGAGATCCACTTTACCACAAATAATAAAAATAAAATAGAATATTTATTGATAATCGTCCAAATAAAAAGAACATAAAGTATTTGATAGGTACATGAAGGAATACTATCTTTTAAAAACTGAATCACACCAAACTTCTAATATTATTAGCAAAGTTAATAGAGTAGTACTCCCTCCGTCCCGGATAATTCGGGTCACTTTGACCGGGCACGGTTTTTAAGAATTGTAATGAAAAGTGAGTTAAAAAAGTTAGTGGAATGTGGGTCCTACCTTTATATATTAGTTTTATAATAAAATGTGAGTAGGAATGAGTTAGTGGAATGTGGGGTCCACTACCAAAAATGGTAAAAGTGAAGTGAGACAAATTATGTGGAACAGACCGAAATGGAAAACTGAGACGAATTATCTGGGACGGAGAGAGTATCAAGCAACAACCTTTCTCTTTCTCTTTAGCTTTCGAAAGTAGTACTCCCTCTGTCCCATAATAGATGTCACATTTTCTTTTTTAGTTTGTCCCACAAAAGATGTCACAGTTTCTCTTTTGGTAAAAGTTCTCTCTCACATTAACATAAATATACTATTTTTTCTATCTACTCAACACACAAAATAACATCTCCTAAAATGCTGTGTCACTACCCAAGTGTGCCATCTTTTATGGGACGGAGGGGTATCAAGCAACAACTCTTTCTCTTTCTCTTTCGCTTTCGCTTTTGCTTTTGCTTTTGCTTTTGCTTTTCCGATATAATCATATATCTATCGCGTCTAATTTTATTTTGTATGACTAAACTACTATTGATGGAGTATAATACTAAGATATTTTATATTTGTCCTTAAACAGCCGCTATATGCTACTCCATATGGCTAAGAAAACTACTCTTTCCGATGAGGATCATCTATGTCATTTCATACTCCATCTCCTGCTACATATATATAAACATGAGTGATAGACTTCACTATCATTTATCATATTTGTGTGTATATAGTACTCCCTTCGTTCCGTTCCATATTAATAGAGTCATTTTTCTATTTCAGAAAGTTCCAAGTTAATTGAGTCATTTCTATTTTTGGCCAAAAGTAATTCTCCTTTTTACTTTATTTTCTCTTCATATGTCTTATTTTATTCTCTCTTACTTTTTCCACCATGCATTTAACATATTATTCTTAAACTCCGTGCCGAAAAGAAATGTCTCTATTACCAAGGAACGGAGGGAATAGTAGATAGAGTAAGAAATGACATAGGTGATACAAGTTACTCTCTAGGCCTCTATGGTATTTAGTTGGGCCACTAAAAAGGTTTATTCAACCCAATTTACACTGGTGGATGGCCTTTAGACCACTTCAATTGGGCTGGCAAAAATCATTATTTTTCCATTTCAATGAGGCATTTCCTTTTAATAGTAGAAAAACATATAAAGAAAATGTCGGGTTAATGTGCGCCTCAATTTTAGAAATATGAATAAAATGGAAAGATAGAATTTTCTGTCAAAATTTTCAATGTGATGAATCTAATATATTCAAATTAACACCGAACAAGACAAGACATCGTTAGAACATGATGTTAAACTTATCTGTTTGAAATTCATTGCAAGTTGGTGGAGCATAAATAGCATTCAACATAGGGGGTGCTTCCTTTTAACATGATGTTTGTAAACAGCTTAAACTTATCTGTTTGAAATTTAATTTTTTTTATCAATGAAATACAAAATTGTGTGCATCTCAAATCATAAAAAGCAGCACCCAAATCAGCTTCAATAATTAATTTGCAATGATATTATTTTTATGATTTGGAGCAAAAGCTCCAAACTTATAGTACTAGTGTACAGCTGCCACACTCGTAGCAGATGACATCATAGTATTTCTGCGTTCTATTATCTTTTTTCACCAACCTTCTTTTATAGCATTTCTTAAAACTCGTGTTCGACTCAATTAGAGCTTCTAATTTTATACAGAGCTATACGGAAACATTAACCGGACCAAAAATGGAATCATAACAAAACTTCCCATCTCAGCAAAGAATAATGCAAATCATTGACAAAAGTACTTCACTCAAACAATCTCCTTTTTTTCTTTTTCCTTTTGTCTTTTCCTTTTCCTTTTCCTTTTATAAGTATCTAGTTAACAATGTATGATCAGTGACACTGACAATGCTATAACTATAATTAGATTGATATCGTATTTATACGTGAAGATATTAATTTCTAGCTAGCATATGTTTGTACCTTTTCCTATATTTATAAGGTGCAAACTCCTCACTTTCATTGAATCACAAGTAATATAAGGTGCTAATCTTTAATCATAAGCATGGAATAAAAATGTAATATTATCATACTTTAAATACAAGCGGCAATCTTCATCATACACAAACAAACACTACTGTAAGAATGTAACTTTTGCTTTTCTCTTTGTCTTGTAATTTGTCTTTTGCTCTCTCATATGCTTATTGTCTTTACCTTTTGCTTTTTACTTTGAATTTTTGAAAAAATGAATACTAAAATATGATTTTTGAACTGAAGTAATTGAATGATCACCAGTTAATTAATACTGTACAACAAAGAAATACTCGTAGGTGCATGAAGGAGTAAAATTAAGTATCAGAAACTGTAAATTAAAAAGAAGCTACAATCTTGATTGAATTAAACATAACACACACAAACATAAACAGTAAGATAAAAATACTACTAGTATACAAGAAGAAAAAGGTAAACATTGAACTTGTTTTGTCAGTCCACAGCCTTAACGTTGCCATCTTTGATCATTTTTTTACCGCAGCGGTAGAAACAAATGAAGAAGATGCATGATGCACAGTACAATCCAAGAGAATCATGCCTATTACGGCAAACGTCGCAGCGGCGTTTAGTAGTGAGAATTTGATAGGTGAGAGGATGGCAGTGAGCTCCGGCGATCACATATTTTTGACCAAACTTGATGTTTCTATAGTATCCGGTTGTAGTTGGAAAGCAATCTGGATGGAAGGATATATCGCAACTGCGGCAGTGATACATCCAGCTCTTTGGGTTCATTTCTGTCTCGCATTCATTGCAGTAGAATTCACCGGGACGGTTTACAGTGGCGTCGTGAGTCAAAAGCAGCGGGTGGTGCTTGTCCCATTTAAGGCTGGTGGTTGATCCCGGCAGCACCGCGCATTTAAAGTGCACCATGAAATCACAGCTGCCGCATGCATACCTATAATCACTATCCCAGATGAGATCATCACAGCCATCACATAAATTTTGACCTCGTGTCCAAGTAACTGGGAAAAGAAGGTTGAGGGGGTGTGGAGGGTGAGCTACGTGATATATGGTGTCCGGCATTGAAGCGCACTTTATATCTACTTTGAACTCATCTTCGCATTTTGTACAGGCATAATACAGGCCATTCGTATATTTACAGCAGACGTTGCAATATGACCACCTCCATGGTTTAAGTTTGTCACCGGATTGAAGGACAAGGCTGTGATCACGATAGTGGAATAGAGGAAGAGAGGAGAGCTGATGTGGCAATTGGAAGCACGCCAAGTGAAGATAGTATTTGCATGATCTCATACTGCATCTCATGTAGTAGTAGCAGTAATCTTTACTACCTGAAGAAGACGAAGAAGAAGATGATGGTGCTTGTTTCACAAGTATCGGAGTAATGCATCCATCACATATTAACTCTGATTTTCTACAAGAGTAGTCTTCCTCATCATCATCATCACTATTTTCTTCTTTTTCTTCTTGAAATGATGATGATGATGAGGAGACTAATGTGAGTTTGTGATGGTGGAACTTATAATCAACATCATCTTGATGAGGGATGGGTGGTTGTGTATATGCTTCAACTCCTAATTGTCTCCTTAGAAAAGCTCCAATTAGGTCCTCACTCACAGCCACATCATTCATTGGAAACTCCATGACCCCCTTCTCTCTACAGGCAACAAAAACACACATATTTCAACATTACAATTATGATGTACTAATCAAGATTCAAGAATATTGATTACATGTGCGCACATACCTAGTGGTGGGGAGCAATTTCTTGAAGGCGCAGTTGAGATGGACAATGTAGCTGCAAAGCTCACAATGATACACCCAATGTTTGACTACTAATCTTTGTCTGCAGACATCACATCGATAGTCATATCTGAGATATTGAGGAGGCACATAAAAAGAGAGAGAGAGGGAGTGATTGTGATCCTCTCTTTGGATATTCTGAGGCAAGGAAGCACATCTCTCGTGGATCCAATACTCACAATCATCTCTGGTGCATAAGTAGGAACTCCCTTTGGCGTGTGTGGTGCCACAAGCATCGCACTTGAATGAACACCTTCTCCTCAGAAATAAGAGTTGATGCTCAGGGTGACTCGGATGATGTATCATTGTGCTGCCACTCTGCTGCTCATCATCTTCGGCTGCTGCATGCATCATGCCGTTGCTCTGCGCACATCTGGTATGCATCGCAAACGTACATTCTGTGCTCGTACATGAGTAGAAAATTCCCCGGACATTCCTTTGGCAGATTGAACACCTTCTTATATCGTCAATGTTGAATTGTTGAGTGAGTGTGTGTTGAGGGTGCATTGCGTGCCTGATCTTCCTCGGCGCCTCTGCACACTCTTCATGTAGTAGGACAGCATACCCACATTCCTGGCTACATCTATAACATTTCTCTCCTCTTCTAAAAGGCGCTATACACCCTAAACAAAATTCTCCTGCACGAGCTTCCACCAAACTAAGTGGATGCTCGTGGTTCCAATGATCAACCATCTCCCTCTCCTCCTTCTCTTCTCTCTCATTTTCTACTTTCTCACTCATTCTTGTGTGTGTGTGTTTTCTGTTTACTTCTTGTGTTTGTGTGTGTGTGAGGAGGTGTCAAGACGAACTTATCTATATATAGTGATGGAATCATACAACAACTTCCCATGTCAGCAAAGAATAACGTATCATAAAAATCAATGTGTTTCCCTTTGTCTCGCTCTTTTTCCTTTTGTCTTTTCAAGTAGACACACACATTAAATTCCTTCTTTTTCTTTTTCTTTCCTTTTCTCTCTTTTTCTCTTTTGTCTTTTGCTTTTCGAATAAAATCATAAATTCCATCACGTCTAGTTTAACTTTGTATGATTACTATTGATATAATACTCCCTGCGTCCCTAAAATTTGTCACCTATTTCTGTCTTCGTCCGTCCCTAAAAATTTGTTACCTTTCAATTTTACCATTTTTGGTAGTGGACCCTACATTCCACTAATTTATCCGCACTCACATTTTATTATAAAACTAATATATAAAAGTAGGACTCACATTCCACCAACTTTTTCAACCCACTTTTTATTACTCCCTCCGTTTCTTAATAGTTGAGTCATTTTTCCATTTCGGGAAGTTTCTTTATATATGGTAACTTTTTTCCCTTTCTTACTTTACTCTCTATTACTTTATTCTCTCTACTTTATTCACTTTATACTTTATTCTCTCTACATTTTCCTCTCTCTTACCTTTTTATCTATTTATTTAAACACCCAATATTCAGGGGAGTGTTATATTGCTAATTCAATACTTAATTACTACAACTAAATAGTAACCATTATATATTTAAGTTAAGGCCCAAAATCATCAATACCAAAATGTCAATACGATCAACAAAAAACGTCAATTAGGATATTAAGGTCAATTTACAACAAATTAGTTGTAACTAACTTTTGAAAAATATCCCATAACTTTAAAACGCATATAACTTTCTCGATTTAAATTATTTTTTCGCACAACATATATCAAATTAAAGATAATTTCATAAGGATTCTAACAAGGTCTCACTTGCATGTGTTCCGATGTCAAAATTTGAAAAAAAATTAAAAAATTTTAACTTTTTTTCATACGGCACAAATGTCAACATAGTATTTAAAATATGTTAATATAATACATGTAGAATATCAATATAAGCAATGTGATAACATTCTCACAGCATTGTGTTGGCATTCTCAAAGTATTGTGTTGATATTTTCAAAACACTATATTGACATTTTCATACAAAACCCTCATTTGTGAATTTTTTTTATCTTTTTTTATTTTATTAATAAAATTGAAAATTACACGTGGCAAATTATAGACCACAAGTTTTCTAAAATCTTATGTCTTAAATTAGTTGTAGTTAGCAATTAAATGATGAGTTAGCAATTGATCACTCCCCCCAATATTCATTTCTAAAACTCTTTGCCGAAAAGTTCCGCTTCAACTATGAAGAAACGAGGGAGTATAGTTTTTTAAAACTCATGTCGGATCAAATATTGACGAATTATTAGGGACGCAGGGAGTAATACTTTATCTTTGGTCCTCAAACAATCACTTTATAATACATATATTTTTAAGAATGAGTTAATGGAATATAAGACTCACTATCAAATACTCCCTCCGTCTCACTCAAGATGGCCACATTCTTGAGTGGCACGGAATTTTAGGAGGTGTTGTTAGGTAGAATAAAGTAGAGAGAAAAAAAGTAGTTAAATATTTTAATGATGAGAAATGAAAGAGGTTATTTCCAAAATTGAAGAGTGATCATATTGATTGGGACAAACAAAAAAGAAAAGGTGATCATCTTGAATTGGACGGAAGGAATATGAAATATAACAAATATTATTAGACAGATGAAAATAGAAATATGTGATAAATTTTTGGGCGACGGAGGAGGAGCTAATAAAACTACTCTAACTATAATCAAAATTGAAGCTTTTGGGCTCTATGGTATATAGTTGGGCCACTGAAAAGGTTAAGCCCAATTTATAAGAGTGGCAATGCTTTATCCAACGGCCCAATTGCAACTTTTTCAAGACCAATCCATTACCAAACAAGAAAAGGGTAATGTTCATAGAAAACGATTTCAACGCAGAGTTGCAGAAAGATTGTTATGTAAGTCCTTATGTAAGTTCATAGAAAATGATCTACTTCTTATCTTACTTTGCTTTATTTATTACTTTGCTTTATTTATTACTGTGTTTATTCATTATCTTAATTTGGTTCAGTTGATTTTAGAATAGTTGTATTGGAGCTAATCAGCACTGATTTCATGAGTTTTACGATTCCTTGAAAATTTCAGTGCTCACATATTGTTTGAATGAACGAAGCATTATTATCTTTCAAAAAAAACCACTCTAGCTAGCTCACAACTTATTAGTAGTTGAGAACAGAACAACACATCAAAGTCAAAATACTTTATTTCCTGATTCTTTTTTTACTTTCACTTTTATTCATTTATTTTCATTAACCACTGAATTAGGCATGGAATTACTTCCAATATGAGGAAAGAATGTAACTTTTGCTTTTCTCTTTGTCTTTTGCTTTTCATATATTGCCTCTATCTTTAACTTTTTTCTTTGAATTCAATTCAAAGATTTTTAGCATTTCTTACTGTTATAACTTGAAGTGAAGTTGAATCACAACTTAACAACGAAAGAGTTGCTTAATCATTAGTCATATACATGCATGGTGGAGTAAAATACAAGCAAATTGGAATAAACCAAACTTCAAATGTGAGAAAATTATGTCTTAGTCTTTTTGCTTTTCTCAGAGTCGGGTGGGTGCTACGGATTCTAATGACCCACACTGAATGGCAACAGGTGTGGGATTTATAGTCCAACACTAAATCTCGTCCCTAAAGACTGACCTATTAGAAGAGAGAGCTTATTTGATTTATAAACCTCACACCCGTTGCTACCGGCATCGTTCATTAATTATTCATTTGT
Organism: Salvia hispanica; assembly: GCF_029641045.1. Classification (NCBI taxonomy): domain Eukaryota; kingdom Viridiplantae; phylum Streptophyta; class Magnoliopsida; order Lamiales; family Lamiaceae; genus Salvia; species Salvia hispanica. Next base: position 47,212,847 of record NC_142697.1, read on the forward strand.
TATTTGATCAAAATTTTCATTCTTGTGCTTCATTTTACCATTGTACCATAGTTTTTGCTATATGGAATATAACTCAACAATAACATGTCAAACAAATCTCTTTGACCACTTGGGCATGAAATTAATTAGGCCTTCATAGGTGACCAGCTCACATAAATTGGAATAGAACGAATTATATCAAACTTCCAATATGAGAAAAGAATGTATAAAAATCACCACTTAATTCAGTTCCAATTCAAGAATCTCCTTTTTTATTTCTATGTATTTGCCTTTGTCTTTTGTCTTTCACTTTGTGCCGTTGTTTGTCTTTTGCTGTCCTTACATTTTTTTCTTTAATATCTTTTACTTTTCTCTTTGAATTCAGCTCAAAGATTTCCAGCATTTCTATATGATGTACATTTAGACGTCCTTAATTTATAAAGTTGTGAGAGTTGGATAAGCCATCATTGCTCATATTTGATAGTAATTATAAATTGTGTTAATTAATTTAGGCAATAATTCCGTATGAATAACTAGTAATCCCTCCGTTCTACCATAGTTGATTCGTTTTTCCATTTTGGGAAGTTCCTTCATAGTAGAGTCATTCCTCGATATGGTAATAATTAAGTACTATCTTACTTTAATTTCTTTCTTACTTTATTCACTTTTCTACTTTATTCTCTCTACTTTATGTCATTTTAGGTCAAATAACTCGAAGATAGAGATAGAGGAATTATCTACCCCGCAGTATATATATGATCTACATTAAGACGCGTGCCTTAATTTGAAAAAACAAATACAAAAAATCTAAAAAATATAATGTGAACTGGTGTTGAATCACAATTTTATACAACAAAGAAATAGGTTCTTAATTAATCGCTCACACGGCTAGCTCAGCTGGTCTTCAAAGAGACCATTGAGCTTAAAGTTCAACTTAGGAACTTGTAGTGTGATATATGATGAACATTAATACGTGCTGATTTTGAAAATATAAATGTTGTTTTTTTGAATTGATGTTCAGACACTACCAAGAAACACATAATCACGGTTAATATGACTAAGAAAGATGTCCTTAATCTTTAAGCATGTGAAGAAGTAAAAATTTTCAGTATTTGAAAGTATGAAAAACATAAGTCTACTAAACATTGAGCTTTTTTTTTCAATCCACGGCCTCAACGTTGCCATCTTCGATCATATTCTCACCGCAGGAGTGGAAACAAATGAAGAAGACGCACGATGTACAGTAAAATCCAAGTGATTCATGCTGAGGGTAACGACAAACGTCGCAGTGGCATTTTGTAGTGAGAATTTGAAAGGTGAGTGTGTGGCAGTGAGCTCTGGGGATGAGAAATTTCTGACCAAACTTGATGTTTCTATACCGGCCGGATGTAGTTTCAGAGCAATATGGATGGAAGGATATATCGCAGCTGCGGCAGTGATACATCCAGCTTTTGGGATTCATATCTTTCTCGCATTGATTGCAGTAGAAATCACCTGGACGGTTTACAGTGGCGTCGTGTGTCAAAGGCAGCGGGTGGTTCTTGTCCCATCTACGGCTGGTGGTTGATGCTGGCAAAATCGCGCATTTAAAGTGTACCATGAAATCACAACTGCCGCATGCATAGCTATTACAAGCAACAAAGAAGGAATCAGGACAGCCATCACATTTAAGGTTATCTCGTTTCCTAGTATCTTCTTTGGAGAGAAGGTTAAGGGAATGGTGAGGGTGAGCTGCATGATACATAGTGTCTGGCATTGAAGCGCACTTTATATCTAATTTGTAGCTATAGCATTTTGTACAGGCATAATACAGACCATTCATATCTTTACGGCAGACACTGCATTCTTGCCATTTCCATGGTTTAAGTTTGTCACCGGATTGAAGGACAAGGCTGTGATCGTGGATGAGAGGAAGAGAGGAGAGCTGAGGTGGCAAGCGGAAGCAAGCCAAGTGGAGATAGTATTTGCATGATCTTATGCTACATCTCATGTAGTAGTATTCTTTACTACTACAATTACTACCTGAAGAAAATATCGGAGTAATGCACCCATCACATATTAACTCCGATTTTCTACATGAGTAGTCTTCCTCATCATCATCATCACTATTTTCTTCTTTTTGTTCTTGAAATGATGATGATGAGGAGACTAATCTGAGTTTGTGATTGTGGAACTTATAATCAACAACATCTTGATGATCAATGATGAGTGAATGTGTATGTGTATCTCCTCCTTGTCTCCTTACAAAATCTCCAATTAGGTCCTCACCCACATCACTTATTGGAAACTCCATAATCCCCTTCTCTCTACATGCAACAAAATAAAACACACATTTCAACATATATAAACCAACAATTTTTCAATAAAGATATGGATGAGACAAGAATATTGATTATACCGGGTGGTGAGGAGCGATTTTTCGAAGGCGCAGGTGAGATGGACAACGTAGCTGCAAAGCTCACAATGATACACCCAATTTTTGGTTACTAATCTTTTTCTGCAGACATCACAATGGTATTTATGTCTGAGATATTGAGGATGGACATGGAAAGAGAGAGAGAGGGAGTGATTGTGTTCCTCCCTTTGAATATTCTGAGGCAAGGAAGCACATCTCTCATGGATCCAATACTCACAATCATCATTGGTACACAAGTAGGAACTCCCCTTGGCGCCTGTGGTGCCGCAAGCATCGCACTTGAAGGAACAACTTCTCCTCAGGAACAAGAGTTGATGCTCAGGGTGACTCGGATGGTGTATGGTGCGCTTGTCACACTCGGCTGCATACATCATGTCGCTGCCCTGCGCGCATCTGGAATGCATCAAAATTGTACATTCTGCGCTCGTACATCTGTAGTAAATTCCCCAGACATACCATTGGCAGATTGGACAGCGGCCTCCTTCCACGCCGAAAAGGCTGAACTGTTGAGTGAGTGTGTGCTGAGGGTGCATTGCGTGCCTGATCTTCCTCGGCGCCTCTGCACAGTCTTCATGTAGTAGTTTTCCATACCCACATTTCTGGCTACACCCATAACCTTTCTCTCCTCTTCTATAATACGTTAGACACCCATAACAGTATTCTCCTCCACGAGATCTCACCAAAGTAAGTGGATGCTCGTGGATCCAATGATCAACCATCTCTCTCTCCTCTTTTATCTCATTTTCTACTTTTCCACTCATTGTTGTGTGTGTGTGTGTGTGTGTTTCTTTTTACTTCTTGTGTTTGTGTGTGTTAGGAGGTGTCCACACCAACATATCTATATATAGTGAAATACTAAGATATTTTATTTTGTATGACTACACTACTATTGACGGAGTATAATACTAAGATATTTTATTTTTGTCCTTACACAGCCGCTATATGCTACTCCATATGCCTAAGAAAACTACTCTTTTCGATGAGTATCACCTATGTCATTTCCTACTCCATCTCCTACTACATATATACATATATGAGTGATGGACTCCACCATCATATATCATGTTTGTGTATATGTAGTAGTAGATAGAGTAGAAAATGACATATGTTTATAAACAGCTGAAACTTCTCTGTTTGAAATGTAATTTTGTTCATGAAATACAAAATTATGTGCATCTCAAATCATAAAAAGCAGCACCCAAATCATCTACAATAACTAATGTGCAATGATATTATTTTTATGATTTGTACCTTTAACTATTCTCATTGAAACTATACTTGACTAAATCATGATCTCAAAGCCCAAGATCATAATTTTGTAGTCCAGTAAAATCAAGTAAAGATTGTGAGTGGAAAAAGGCATTTCCCATCTACATAATTTCATAAACACAAGAGGATCATGAATTATGATAACTTTTTTTATAATCTTGTACACCTCCACCAACATCAACATTCCCCTATTTCTTTTTTACAAAACACTACCATCTTCATCACCACACCACTACCATACACCAACAACTCTTTCTCTTTCTCTTTCTCTTTCTCTTTCTCTTTCTCTTTTGCTTTTCCGATATAATCATATATGCTACTCCATATGGCTAAGAAAACTACTCTTTAGGCCTCTATGGTATTTAGTTGGGCCACTAAAAAGGTTTATTCATCCCAATTTACACTGGTGGATGGCCTTTAGACCACTTCAATTAGGCTGGTAAAAATCATAATTTTTTTTCAATTTCAGTGAGACATTTCTCTATAATAGAGACACAGTCACACACACAAACATGTTTGGTTAATCAGTGTTATAGACATATGAATAAAATGGAAAGAAAAAGTTTTCTGTCAAAAATTTCAATATTATGAATCTTATATATTCACATTAACACTGAACGAGACATCTTTACCATACGAATTGTAAATCATATAATTTCATTTCTGATCACTCCAACAAAGTAAGTGAATGCTCGTGGCTCCAATGATCAACCACCTCTCTCTCCTCATCCTTCTCCTCCCCTCCCATCTCTATCTTTTTTTCTATTTCACTCATTATTATACCTGTGGTTTTTAATCTTCTTATGCTTGTGTGTGTATATATGCAGTACTCCCTCCGTTCCACAATTGGAGTCTTAATTTTTCATTTAAGTTCATCCCACATTAGGAGTCCTGGTACACTATTTCCATAAATGACAATAGGTCTCGCATTCCACTGACTTCATTCAACTCATTTTATTATAAAACTATTAATATATAAAAATGAGACTATGTGTTCCATTATCTTTTTCCATCAACCTTCTTTTATAGAGGAGTGTTTCTTAAAACTCGTGTCTGACTCAATTAGAACTCCTAATTTCAAACAGAGTTATATGGAAACATTAACAGGCCAGAAATCGAATCATAACAAAACTTCCCATCTCAGCAAAGAATGTAACTTTTGCCTTTCTCTGTCTTGTAATATTTCTTTTGTTCTCTCATATACTTATTGTCTTTACTTTTTGCTTTTTTCTTTGAATTCAACTCAAAGATTTTGCTGTTACAAACGTCCTGAATTTGGAAAAATGAATATTAAAATATTATTTGAACTGAAGTTGAATGATCACAAGTTAATACTGTACAACAAAGAAATACTTGTAGGTGCATGAGAAGGAGTAAAATTAAGTATCACAAAATGTAAATTAAAAACAAGCTACAATCTTGATTGAATTAAACACAACACACATAAACATAAACGGTGAGATAAAAACACTTCTAGTATACAAGAAGAAAAAGGTAAATATTGAACTTGTTTTGTCAGTCCACGGCCTTAACGTTGCCATCTTCGATCATTTTTTGACCGCAGGGTTCGAAACAAATGAAGAAGATGCATGATGCACAGTAAAATCCTAGACCTTCATGCATATCATAACGGCAAAGGTCGCAGTGGCGTTTTGTAGTGAGAATTTGATAGGTGAGTGTGTGGCAGTGAGCTCCCTCGATCACATATTTTTGACCAAACTTGATGTTTCTAAACCCGCCGGATGTAGTTTTGAGGCACTCCGGATGGAAGGATATGTCGCAGCTGCGGCAGTGATACATCCAACTCTTTGGATTCATTTCTTGCTCGCATTGATTGCAGTAGAAATCACCGGGATGGTTTAGAGTGGCGTCGTGAGTCAAAGGCAGCGGGTGGTGCTTGTCCCATCTACGGCTGGTGGATGATGCCGGCAGCACCGCGCATTGAAAGTGGACGATGAAATCAGAGGTGCCGCATGCATAGCTATTATTAGCACCCCAGATGAGGCCATTACAGCCATCACATGTATCGAAAGCTCGTATCTCAGTATCTTCTGGGGAGAGAAGGTTGAGGGGGTGTGGAGGGTGAGCTGCGTGATATATGGTTTCCGGCATTGAAGCACACTTTATATCTACTGTGAAGCCATAATCACATTTTGTACAGCCATAAAACAAACCATTAGTAAATGTGCCACAGACGCCGCAAATGGACCACCGCCATGGTTTACGATTGTCACCGGATTGAAGGACAAAGTTGTGATCATGTATGTGGAGAAGAGGAAGAGAAGAGAGCTGAGTTGGCAATTGAAAGCACGCCAAGTGAAGATAGTATTCGCATGAGCTGATGCTACATCTCATGTAGTAGTAATCTTTACTACCTGAAGAAGATGATGGTGATTGTTTCATAAGTATCGGAGTAATGCACCCATCACATATTAATTCTGATTTTCTACAAGAGTAGTCTTCCTCATCATCATCGTCATCACCATTTTCTTCTTCTTGAAATGATGATGATGATGATGAGGAGGAGACTAATCTGAGTTTGTGATGGTGGAACTCATAATCAACAACATCATGATGAAGGATGAGTGAATGTGTGTCAACTCCTTGTCTCCTTAGGAAAGCTCCAATTAGGTCCGCCCCATCATTTATTGGAAACTCCATAATCCCTTTCTCTCTACATGCAATGCAACAAATTAAAACACACATTTCAGCATATATAAAACAACAATTTTTCAAGAAAGAGTATTGATTATACCGAGTGGTGAGGAGCAATTTGTCAAAGGCGCAGGTGAGATGGACAACGTAGCTGCAAAGCTCACAATGATAAATCCAATGTTTGGATAACAATCTTTTTCTGCAGACATCACAACTGTAGTCATATTTGAGATATTGAGGTGGGACATGAAAAGAGAGAGACAAGGAGTGATTGTGATCTTCCCTTTGGATATTCTGAGGCAAGGAAGCACATCTCTCATGGATCCAATATTCACAAGCATCATCGGTGCACGTGTAGGAACTCCCTTTGGCGCCTGTGGTGCCACAAGCATCGCACTTGAATGAACAACTTCTCCTCCACAACTTCAGTTCATGGTCGGGATGACTCGGATGGTGTATGGTGCGCTTGTCACCTTCTGCTGCATACATCATGTCGCTTCCCTGCGCGCATCTGATGTGCATCACAAGTGTACATTCTGCGCTCATACATCTGTAGAAAATTCCTAGGACATGCTTTTGGCAGATTGAACAGTGGCCTCCTTCCACGTCGTCAAGGTTGAATTGTTGAGTGAGTGTGTGTTGAGGGTGCAATGCGTGTCTGATCTTCCTCGGCGCCTCTGCACATTCTTCATGTAGTATCACATCATACCCACATTCCTGGCTACATCTATAACCTTTCTCTCCTCTTCTAATATGTGTTAGACACCCATAACAAAATCTTCCTCCAGGACCAGCTGGAGCATCCACCAATTTAAGTGGATGCTCGTGGTTCCAATGATCAACCATCTCTCTCTCTTCCTTCTCTTCTTTCTCATTTTCTACCTTCTCACTCATTGTTATGTGTGTGTGTGTGTGTGTGTTTGTTTTTTCTCTTCTTGTGTTTGTATGTGTGTGTGAGAGGAGGTGTCCAGACGAACATATGTATATATAGTGCAACATACTACTATATGGAATCATACAACAACTTCCCATGTCACCAAAGAATAATGTATCACAAAAATCAATGTGTTTCACTCTCCCTTTGTCTCGTGTCTTTTGTCTTTTGCTTTTCTCAATTAGACACACACATTAAAGCTACTGCTAGTATTTCTTACTCCCTCCGATTCCCGTTAAATGTCACATATTTGACTAGTTAAATGTTACATATTTAACCAGTGCAGTTTTTAAGAAATTATTTGTTCTTGTGAAGGAAAGTGGGTCAAAAAATTTGTGGAATGTGGACCCACTTTTTTATACTATTCCTTTCGTCCCCTAAAAATATAAATTTTTTCACATTTTTAGTCATTCTCTTAAAAATAAAAACTTTCAAAATTTCTCTCTCTAATGAGACAAGATCCATTTTCCACTAAAACACTTTTCTTTGTATCTCTCTTACGTTACTAATTTGCATTAAAACTCGTGTCGTTTCAAAAGTTCCTCTTTCTAAGAGACGGAGAGACTATTATAATAATTGTGAGTAGAATGGGTTAATGGAATGTAAGATCCACTTCTCACAAATAGTAAAAATAATAGAACATATATCGATGATCGTCCAAATAAAAAAAATAGTACATGAAGGAATACTATCTTTTCAAAACTGAATCACTCACACAACAACTATTTCTCTTTCTCTTTCTCTTTAGCTTTTGAAAGTAGTAGTATCAAGCAACAACTCTTTCTCTTTTGCTTTTCCGATATATAATATATCTATCACGTCTAATTTTATTTTATATCACTACACTACTATTGATGGAGTATAATACTAAGATATTTTATTTTTGTCCTTAAACAGCCGCTATATGCTACTCCATATGGCTAAGAAAACTACTCTTTCCGATGAGGATCACCTGTGTCATTTCCTATTCATCTACTATACATACAAACATAAGTGATGAACTCTACCATCATTTAGTAGATAGAGTAGGAAATAATATAGTTGATCCAAGTTACTCTCTAGGCCTCTATGGTATTTAGTTGGGCCACTAAAAAGGTTTATTCAGCCCAATTTACACTGGTGGATGGCCTTTAGACCACTACAATTTGGGCTGGCAAAAATCATTATTTTTTTATTTCAGTGAGAAATTTCATTTTAATAGAAAAACATATTAAAAAAATGTTGGGTTAATGTGTGCCAGAGTGTTTAGAAATATGAACAAAATGGAAAGAAAGAATTTTCTGTCAAAATTTTCAGTGTGATGAATCTAATATATTCAGATTATCACGGAACGAGACATCGTTACCACACGAATGTAAATCATATAATTTCATTTCTGATCACTCCATAACTCGGTCATCCTTTAAGTCCGAAACTAGAATTAAGATCTGATAATTTGTCTACATTTTATAGATGCAACAATTTATTTTATGCATTAATTCTACCATGTGTATAACATAATTATTTGTCTTGTATTGAAGTATAAAATTCATTGCAAGTTGGTGGAGCATAAATAACATTCAACATAGGGGGTGCCTCCTTTTAACATGATGTTTATAAACAGCTGAAACTTATCTGTTTGAAATTTAATTTTGTTCATCGATGAAGTACAAAATTAAGGGTATCTCAAATCATAAAAAGCAGCACGCAAATCAGCTTCATCTCATGTAGATCGGATACAATACAAATCTTCCAATGAGAAAAGAACGTAACTTTTGCTTTTCTTTTTGTCTTGTGATTTGTATTTTGCTTTCTACTAATATATTGTCTTTATCTTTTGCTTTTTTCCTTTAAATTCAATTCAAAGATGTTAGCATTTCTTGCTTTTAATACGTCCTGAATTTGAAAAAATGAAGAGTAAAGGTCCTTTTTGGTCCTTAACATATGTCGATTTTTTGATTTTGGTCCATAACATTATCTTTTGAATTATTTGGTCCTTAACAAATAAAAATCGGTCACATTTGGTCCGAATTGGATGGAAATGGTTAAATCTAACGGTCAACTAATATTAATTGAATTTTGACCGGATTAATATTCAATTAACTGTTTTTTTATTAATATTCAATCAACTACGGCAGTACGCCACCCCTTTCTGGTTCGCCGGCACCGCGCCCTCGAATCCAAAACACAATCTCCGGCACACATTCTCCTCCACTGCAGCTCCGCCACTTCACCGCCGTGTTCATCCTCCGGCAGTTGCAACGCCTTCCGTAGTGGCACAAGCACCTCCTTCATCAGCCGATCCCTCACTCTATACGCATAATACGTCTCCTCCACGCTTTCATACGCCGGAAACTCCGCCACCGGAAACACCTTCTTCGCTATGGTCTCACACAGCAGTGTGATTCTGTCAAACGATGAACACAGAGAGGGGCACCATTTCGCGGCGAGGCTAATTCGGTTCAATTTCCCCAATTTCAACATCTCCATGTCCAATCTCAATCGATCCGCGAAGAGATCGGAAATGCAATCATGCAGAAACCTGAAATCGGCGTCGTGATTGACCGCTCTCCTCTCTATTGCTGAATATTAATTGATTTGTAAAAATAAAAAAAATAGTTAATTGAATATTAATCAGGTCAAAATTCAAGTAATATTCGTTGACCGTTAGATTTAACCATTTCCGTCCATTTCGGACCAAATGTGATCGATTTTTATTTGTTAAGGACCAAATAATTCAAAAGAAAATGTTATGGACCAAAATCAAAAAATCGTTATATGTTAAGGACCAAATTGAATCACAAGTAAACACAGCAGAGAAATAACACACACAAACAAATACGGTAAGACTAGAAACACAAAGTAGTACTCCCTCTGTTTCATTAAAAATGAAACGTTTTCCTTTTTTGGTTGTCCCATTTAAAATGAAACGTTTCTCTTACTTTACTCTCTCTTCATCAACTCACAAAACAACACTGCATAAAATCCCGTGTCGATTCACAAATCTTGCATTTTAAATGGGAAAGAGGGAGTAGTATACAAGAAGAAAAAGGTAAGCATGTCAATCGACAGCCTCAACATCGCCATCTCTGATCATTTTTGTAGCGCAGGTGTCGAAACAAATGAAGAAGACGCATGATGCACAGTGAAATCCAATATCCTCATGCCTATCCTGACCACAAACGTCGCAGCGGCGTTTTGTAGTGAGAGTTTGAAAGGTGAGTGTGTGGCAGTGAGCTGTGGGGATCACATACTTTTGACCAAACTTGATGTTTCTATGGTATCCGGTTGTAGTTGGAGAGCAGTGCGGATGGAAGGATATATCGCAGCTGCGGCAGTGATACATCCACCTTTTAGGATTCATTTGTTTCTCGCATTGATTGCAGTAGAAATCACCGGGACGGTTTAGAGTGGCATCGTTCATCAAAGGCAGCGGGTGGTGCTTGTCCCATTTAAGGCTGGTGGTTGATGCCGGTAGCACCGCGCATTGAAAGTGCAAGGTGAAATCACAGCTGCCGCATGCATACCTATAATCATAATCCCGGACGACATCATTACAGCTATCACATAAATCGAAAGCTCGTATCTCAGTATCTTCTTTCCATAGAAGGTTGAGGGGGTGTTGAGGGTGAGCTACGTGATACATTGTGTCCGGCATTGAAACGCACTTTATGTCTAATATGAACTCATCGCATTCTATACAGACATAAAACAGACCATTCGTATATCTACGGCAGATGCTGCAAACCGACCCATCCCATGATTTAAGTTTGTCACCGGATTGAAGGAGAAAGTTGTGATCATGTTTGTGGAGAAGAGGAAGAGAAGTGAGCTTAGTTGGCAAGAGGAAGCACGCCAAATGAAGACGGTATTTACATGATCACATGCTGCATCTCATGTAGTAGCAGTAATCTTTAGTAGGAGTACTTGAAGAAGACGAAGAATAAGATGATGCTTGTTTCACACGTATCGGAGTAATGCACCCATCACATATTAACTCCGATTTTCTACAAGAGTAGTCTTCCTCGTCATCGTCATCATCACCATTTTCTTCTTCTTCTTCTTCATGAAACGATGATGATGACGATGAGACTAATCTGAGTTTATGATGATGGAACTCATAATCAACATCATCTTGATGATCAAGGATGAGTGAATTTGTATCAACTCCTTGTCTCCTTAGAAAAGCTCCAATTAGGTCCTCACCCACAGCCACAACATTTATTGGAAACTCCATAATCCCTTTCTCTCTATGTTCAATGCAACAAAAACACACATTTCAATATTACAAAAAAAAATTTATGATGTACTCCCTCTGTCCCACTAGAAATGAAATGTTTTCCTTTTTGGGTTGTCCCATTAAAAATGAAACGTTTCTTAAAATAGAAATAACTTTATCTCTATTTTCACTTCTCTCTTACTTTACTCTCTCTTCTTTAACTCACAAAACAACCCTACATAAAATCCTGTGCTGAAAAGCAAACGTTTCATATTTATTGGGACGGAGGGAGTACTAACTAACATACATAATCAAGAATATTGATTACACACGCGCACGTACCTAGTAGTGAGGAGCGATTTGTCAAAGGCGCAGGTGAGATGGACAACGTAGCTGCAAAGCTCACAATGATACACCCAATGTTTGGTTACTAATCTTTTTCTGCAGACATCACAACGGTAGTCATATCTGAGATATTGAGAAGGGACATGAAAAGAGAGAGAGAGGGAGTGATGGTGGTCTTCCCTTTTGAAGGTTGAAGGCAAGGAAGCACATCTCTCATGGATCCAATACTCACAAGCATCATTGGTGCACGTGTAGGAACTCCCTTTGGCGTGTGTGGTGCCGCAAGCATCGCACTTGAATGAACACCTTCTCCTCAGAAATAACAGTTGATGCTCAGGGTGACTCGGATGGTGTATGGTGCGCTTGTCACCTTCGGCTGGATACATCATGTCGCTGCCCTGCGCGCATCTGATATGCATCACAAACGTACATTCTGCGCTCGTACATTCGTAGAAAATTCCCCAGACAGACCTTTGGCAGATTGAACACTGCAACCACACTAACACATCTTCAAAGTTGTGTTGTTGAGTGAGTGTGTGTTGAGGGTGCATCGCGTGTCTGATCTTCCTCGGCGCCTCTGCACACTCTTCATGTAGTAGTAGTCTTTGATACGCACATTTCTGGCTACACCCATAGCATTTTTCTCCTCTTGTAAAATTCCTAAAACACCCAAAACAAAATCTATCTCCAGGAGGAACTTCCACCAAAGTAAGTGGATGCTCGTGGTTCCAATGATCAACCATCTCCCTCTCCTCCTTCTCTTCTCTCTCATTTCCTACTTTCTCACTCATTCTTATGTGTATGTGTGTATTTTCTTTTTACTTCTTGTGTTTGTCTATGTGTGTGTGAGGAGGTGTCCGGACGAACATATGCATATATAGTGAAATATACTATGGAATCATACAACTACTTCTCATGTCAGCAAAGAATAATGTATCTTTCACTCTCCATTTGTCTCGTGTCTTATGCCTTTTATTTTTCTCAATTAGACACACATAAAAACCGGTTTCTAACTCCATCCGATCCGCATTAAATGTCACATATTTGGCTAGTCCAGATTTTAAGAAATTGTTTAATTTTATGAAAGAAAATGGTTAAAAATTTAGTGGAATAATACTACTCCCTTCATCCCCTCCCTTCATCCCCTAAAAATAGTTGTAATTTCTTTTTCCTTTTAAGTCCATCTCCTAAAAATTACTCCCTCCGTCCCAGATAATTTGTCTCAGTTTTCTATTTCGGTCCGTCCCACATAATTTGTCTCACTTCAACTTTACCATTTTTGGTAGTGGACCCCATATTCCACTAACTCATTCCTACTCACATTTTATTATAAAACTAATATATAAAGGTAGGACTCACATTCCACTAACTTTTTCAACCCACATTCCATTACAATTCTTAAAACCCGTGCCCGGTCAAAGTGACCCGAATTATCCGGGACGGAGGGAGTAAAACTTTTGAAATTTCCTTCTATCTAATGAGACGGGATCCATTTCACATTAACGCACTTTTCATTCTATCTTCATTACGTTACCAATTTTGCATTAAAACTCGTGCCGTTTCAAAAGTACATATTTCTAAGGGACAGAGGGAGTATTATAATAATTGTGAGTAGAATGGGTTAATAGAATGTGAGGTCCACTTACCACAAATAATAAAAATAAAATGGAACATTTATTGATGATCGTCCAAATAAAAAAAATATATAAGGTATTTAATAGGTAGACATGAAGGAATACTATCTTTTCAAAACTGAATCACACAAAACTTCTAATACTATTAGAGGGTGTTCGGTTTGCAAGATTGTATCCCGGGATTAAGTATGTAGGGTGTTTGGTTCATAAAAATTCAATTTTACAATTCAATCCTAGATATATAATCATGGGATAATTAGTTAGCTTAATCCTAAATTATATTTTAGTAGTATTATTTTATTTAGAAAACCAAACACCGTCTTAACAAAGTTAATACAGTAGTATCAAGCAACAACTCTTCTCTTTCTCTTTCTCTTTCTCTTTTCCTTTTCCTTTTCCTTTTCCGATATAATTATATATCTATCACGTTCTAATTTTATTTTGCATGACTATACTACTATTGATGTAGTATAATACTAAGATACTTTATTTTTTTCCTTAAACAGCCGCTGTATGCTACTCCATATGGCTAAGAAAGCTACTCATTAAGCCTGTATGGTATTTAGTTGGGCCACTATAAAGGTTTATTCAGAAATATGAATAAAATGGAAAGAAAGAATTTTCTGTCAAATTTTTCAATGTGGTGAATCTAATATATTCAAATTAACATGGAACGAGACATTGTTACCATACGAATTGTAAATCATACTATAATTTCATTTCAGATCACTCCATAACTCGGAAACTAGAATTAAGATTTGATATTTGTCTACATATACTAGATGCAACAATTTATTTTATGACCATGTGTATAACAAAACTATTTGTCTTGTATTGAAGTAAACAAAATTATTTTATGACCATGTGTATAACAAAATTCATTGCAAGTTACAGCTTAAACTTATCTGTTTGATATTTAACTTTGTTCATCGATGAAATACTACAAAATTATGTGCATCTCAAATCATAAAAAGCAGCACCCAAATCAGCTTCAATAATTAATTTGCAATGATTTTATTTTTATGATTTGGACCTTTACTTATTAAAACATCTCACATTGATAATCATCACCACCACCATCAACTTTTGCTTTTCCCTTTGTCTTGTGATTTGTCTTTTGCTTTCTCATATATTGTTTTTTACTCTTTTGCTTTTTTTCTTTGAATTCAACTCAAAGATTTTTAGCATTTCTTACTGTTATTACTAGTAGTATACTATGATATACATTTATATGTCTTGAATTTGAAAAAGTGAATATTGAACTGAAGTTAAATCACAAGTTAATACAACAAAGAAATAGAATGCCTTACTGCTAGTTATTGCTATATGGAGTATGACTCAACAATAACATTTCAAACCAATCCCTTTGACAACTTAGGCATGAAATTAATTAGGCTTTCATAGTTGACCAGCTCACATAAATTGGAATAGAACGAATTATATGAAACTTCCAATATGAGAAAAGAATGTATAAAAATAACCACTTGATTCAATTCCAATTCAAGAATCTCCTTTTTATTTCTATGTATTTGCCTTTGTCTTTTGTCTTTCACTTTGTGTCGTTGTTTGTCTTTTGCTGTCCTTACATTTTGTCTTTATATCTTTTACTTTTCTCTTTGAATTCAGCTCAAAGATTTCCAGCATTTCTATATGATGTACATTAAGACGTCCTTAATTTGAAAAGTTGTGAGAGTTGGATAAGCAATCATTGCTCATATTTGATAGTAGTAATAAATTGTGTTAATTAATTTAGACGAAAATTCCGTATGAATAACTAGTAGTCCCTCCATTCCACCATAGTTGAGTCGTTTTGGGAAGTTCTTTCATAGTTGAGTCATTTTCCGATATGGTAATAATTATCTTACTTTCCTACTTCATTCACTCTCTTATTTTATTCTCTATATTTTAGGTCAAATATCTCCAAGATAGAGATAAAGGAGTTATCTACCCCAAACTATCCCGCAGTATACATATATAATCTACATTAAGACGCGTTCCCTTAATTTTAAAAAACAAATACTAAAAGTCTAAAAAATTTAATTTGAAGGTACTGATGTTGAATCACAAGTTTACATATAGGTGACCAGCTTACATAAATTGGAGTACATGAATCATACACTACTTCCAATATGAGAAAGGAATATGAAGCCATCACCACTTAATTCAATCAAAGAATCTTTTTTTCTTTATTTCTCTGTTCTTTATCTTAGTCTCTCTCTTTTGCTTTTCTCACAGTTTGTGACAAGAGTACAACATTGCATTGGATTCAGCTTATAGATTTTTTTCCATCTTACTTCTAGGAAAAGTCTGGGAATTGGATAATCAGTCATTGCTCATATTTTATAATATTAAATTGGGTTATAGTATTACTTCAGTAAAAAAATCATACTGATAACTTTTAGAGTCGTATATGATGAACATATCAATACGTCCTGATTCTGAAAAATAAATACAGTATTTGTTTGAATTGATGTTCAATGACTAGCAAGAAACACATAATCACAGGTTAAGTATAAGTAAGTTAGAAAAATGTCCTTAAAAAAAAGCAAGCTACAACCTTCATTAAATTAAAAACACACTCAACAAACAAGATAAGATAAAACAAAAACATAAGTCCACAATTGAGCTTTTTCTTCAATCCACGGCCTCAATGTTGCCATCTTCGATCATTTTTTTACCGCAGGGGTAGGAACAAATGAAGAAGTTGCATGATGCACAGTAAAATCCAAGATAATCATGCCTATCCCGACCACAAATGTCGCAACGGCGTTTTGTGGTGAGAAGTTGATAGGTGAGAGGGTGTGGATGGGTTTCTGCGTTCACATGACATTCCTGCCCCAACTTCATGTTTCTATAGTAGCCGGATGTAGTTGGAAAGCATCTCGGATGGATGGATATATCGCAGCTGCGGCAGTGATACATCCAAGTCCTGGGATTCATTTCTCGCTCGCATTCATTGCAGTAGAATTCACCGGGATGGTTTAGAGTAGCGTCGTGCGTGAGAAGCAGCGGGTGGTGCTTGTCCCATCTGTAGATGGTGGTTGACGCAGGCAGCCCCACGCATTCAACGTGCACTGTGAAATCACAGCTGCCGCATTCGTAGCTGTTAACATCATATATGAAGCCTCCACAGGCATCACAATGGATGAAACCTCGTCTCATACTCGTATGTTGTGCAGAACGAAGGTGGAGGGGGTGTGGAGGGTGAGCTGCGTGATATATGGTGTCCGGCATTAAAGCGCACTTTATATCTACTTTGAATTCATCGCATTCTGTGCAGCCATAAAACAAACCATTCGTATATTTACGGCAGACGCTGCATTCTTGCCCTTTCCATGGTTTAAGTTTGTCACCGGATTGAAGGACAAGGCTGTGATCGTGGATGAGAGGAAGAGAGGAGAGCTGAGGAGGCAAGCGGAAGCACGCCAAGTGGAGATAGTATTTGCATGATCTTATGCTACATCTCATGTAGTAGTAGTAATCTTTACTACTGCTACTACTACCTGAACAAGAAGAAGAAGACGGGGATGATGATGCTTGTTTCACAAATATCGGAGTAATGCACCCATCACATATTAACTCCGATTTTCTACATGAGTAATCTTCTTCATCGTCATCATCATCATCTTCTTCTTCTTCTTGAAATGACGACGATGATGATGAGACTAATGTGAGTTTGTGATGGTGGAACTCATAATCAACATCATCTTGATGATCAAGGATGAGTGAATGTGTATCAACTCCTTGTCTCCCTAGAAAAGCTCCAATTAGGTCCTCTCCCACAGCCCCATCATTTATTGGAAACTCCATAATCCCTTTCTCTCTATATTCAATGCAACAAAAACACACATTTCAACATTACAATATAATTAGATTTACATAATGAAGAACATTACAATATAATTAGATTTACATAATGAAGAAAGATATACAATACCTAGTGGTGGGGATATATTTGTTGAAGGCGCAGGTGAGATGGACAGCATAGCTGCAAAGCTCACAATGATACACCCAATGTTTGGGAGTTAATATTTTATTGCACACTTCACAACTGTACTCATATCTGAGATATAGAGATGGGAGATGAAAAGAGAGAGAGAGGGAGTGATGGTGATCTTCCCTTTGGATATTCTGAGGCAAGGAAGCACATCTCTCATGGATCCAATACTCACAATCATCATTGGTGCATGCGTAGGAACTCCCCTTGGCGCCTGTGGTGCCGCAAGCATCGCACTTGAATGAACAACTTCTCCTCAGAAACAAGAGTTGATGCTCAGGGTGACTCGGATGGTGTATGGTGCGCTTGTCACCTTCGGCTGCATACATGATGTCGCTGCCCTGCGCGCATCTGATATGCACCATGTACGCACATTCTGCATTCATACATCTGTAGAAAATTCCCCAAACAAGCAATTGGCAGATTGAACAGTGGCCACCGTCAAGGCTGTTTTGTTGAGTGAGTGTGTGTTGAGGGTGCATTGCATGCCTGATCTTCCTCGGCGCCTCTGCACAGTCTTCATGTAGATGGACACCATACCCACATTTCTGGCTACATCTATAACATTTCTCTCCTCTTCTAAAATACTTTAGACAACCATCACATTGTCCTCTTCCACGAGTTTCCACCAGACTAAGCGGATGCTCGTGGTTCCAATGATCAAACATCTCTCTCTCCTCCTCCCTCTCTTCTATCTCATTTTCTACTTTCTCACTCATTCTTATTGTGTATATGTGTGTGTATTTTCTGTTTACTTCTTGTGTTTGTGTGTGTGTGTCCAGACGAACGTATGTATACATAGTGAAACATACTCTATGGAATCATACAACAACTTCCCATGTCAGCAAAGAATAATGTATCGCAAAATTCAAAGTGTTTTTGTTTCACTATCCCTTTGTCTCGTGTCTTTTGTTTCACATATTTGACCATTCCAGATTTTAAAAAATTATTTAATTTCATAAAGGAAAATGGTCAAAAATTTAGTGGAATGTGAATCTACTTTTATATTCCCTTCATCTCCTAAATATAGAATTTTTTCCTTTTTAAGTCTGTCTCCTAAAAATTAAAACTTTCGAAATTTATCTCTCTAATGAGACGGGATCCATTTTACACTAACATACTTTTCTTTCTATGTCTCTTAATTTACTAATTTTGTATTAAAACTCATGTCGTTTCAAAAGTTTCTATTTCTAAGGGACGGGGGGAGTATTAGTTTTATAATAATTGTGAGTCAAATGAGTTAATGGAATGTGAGGTTCACTTGTAACAAATAATAAAAATAAAATGGAACATTTACTGATGATCATGCAAATAAAAAAAATATAAGGTATTTGATAGAAGGAATACTATCTTTTCAAAATTGAAAAATCACAAAAAACTTCTAATAACGTTAGCAAATTAAATAGAGCAGCACTACACCTCCGTCCCATAATAAAAGTTACATTTTATCATTTCGGTCCATCGCACAATAAGAGTCATATTTTATTTTTATCATAAATTATAAATAGACCGTACATTCCACTAACTCACTTCACTCACATTCTATTATTAAATCAATATAAAAAAGTGGACTTCGTATTCTACTAATTTTTTCAATCCACTACTTTACATTTCTTAAAATTTGTGCTCATACTAAATGTGACTGCTATTATTGGACGGTGATAATATCAAGCAACCATTCTTTCGCTTTCGCTTTCGCTTTTGCTTTTGCTTTTACTTTTGCTTTTGCTTTTCCGATATAGTCAAATATCTATCACGTCTAATTTTATTTTGTATGACTACCACTAGTCCACTACTATTGCAAGAGTATAATATAATAAGATACTTTAGTTTTGTCCTTAAACAAGCCGCTATATGCTACTCCATATGGCTAAGAAAACTACTCTTTAGGCCTCTATGGTATTTAGTTGGGCCACTAAAAAGGTTTATTCAGCCCAATTTACACTGGTGGATGGCCTTTAGACCACTACAATTGGGCTGGAAAAAATCATTATTGTTTTATTTTAATGAGACATTTCCTTTTAATAGAAAACCATTAAAAAAATGGGCTAATGTGCGCCTAAATTTTAGAAATATGAATAAAATGGAAACAAAGAATTTTCTGTCAAAATTTTCAGTGTGATGAATCTAATAGTATATTCAAATTAACATGGAACTAGACATCATTACCATACGAATTGTAAGAGCATCTCCAGCAGCGCCCTTCCCGTCGCCCTTCGGAAAGGCTTCCGGGAAGGGCGTCGGGGAAGTCTGCCACTGGGGCTGCGTGGGAAGGACGCGGACGTCCCTTAAGGACACGGGAGGGGCGTGCCGACGTCCGCCGCGAAGGGCGCCATTGTGGCGAGTCGCGGACGTCCGGCGCGGACTTCCCAATATGACGTGACAGGAGGTGTTTTTGGGAAGGGCGATGGGAAGTCTGTCCCATTGGAGATGCTCTCAATCATATAATTTCATTTCTGATCACTCCATAACTCGGTCATCGTATACTAGATGCAACAATTTATTTTATGCTTTAATTCTACCATGTGTATAACATAATTATTTTTCTTGTATTGAAGTATAAATTCATTGCAAGTAGGTGGAGCATAAATAACATTCAACATAGGGGGTGCATGATGTTTGTAAACAGATGAAATACAAAATTATGTGCATCACAAATCATAAAAAGCAGCACCCAAATCAGCTCCAATAATTAATTTGCAATGATACTATTTTTATGATTTGGAACAAAAAGCTCCAAACTTATACTAGTATACTTCTTTATTCTTGAAACGATTTGACTAAATCAGAAAATTGGATACTATATACATTTTAACATGACCATATATATCATACTATAACAAAAGTAATTTTAATTTAAAAATTATTCTTTTTATTCTTAAAAGATAAATACATGATTGAATCCTTTAATCTTTCTCTATCAATATTCATCTACATTTCTTACAACTTTACATCGTCTAGATTGTAGCATCTTTCGGCGAAACAAACACCAAAAATATCCAACAGTAAATTTCATCCTGAAAGACTGACCTAATAGAAGAGATATTTTATTTGATTTATAAACCTCACACCCATTGATCTTCACTACTGACGTGTTATTTGATCAAAATCATCATTATTGTGCTTCATTTTACCACATTTCAAACAAATCCCTTATAATTGACCACTTATGCATGAAATTAATTAGGCTTTCACAGGTGACCATACAATTTACAAAACATCCAATATGAGAAAAGATTGGATAACAATCAACACTTAATTCAATTCCAATCCAAGAATCTCCTTTTTTATTTCTGTGTATTTGCCTTTGTCTTTCTCTTTGCATAGTTGTTTGTCTTTTTATGTCCTCACATTTTGTCTTTATATCTTTTACTTTTCTCTTTGAATTCAGCTTCAAAGATTTCTATCATGTATACTCCTACTATATGATGTACATTAAGACGTCTTTAATTGTGAGAGTTGGATAGGCCATAATTGCTCATATTTTATACTCCCTTCATTCCATAGTAGTGAAAGACATTTCTTTTTGCTACGGAGATTAAGAAAATATGTGTTAGGTGAGTTAAAGTAAATGAAAAATAAAGTCAGAAATGAAAAAGTAAGAGAAAGTAAAGTAAGTGAGAAGAAATATGTTGACTTTTACTAAAAAGGGAATTGACTCCACTACTGTGGAATGGAGGGAGTAGTATTTATAAATTGTGTTAATTAATGTAGGCCAAAAATCTGCATGAATAACTTGTAGTTTTATACTATTTGGTGTATATTAAAACGAATGTCACTGATTTGAAAAAATGAATACTAAAAATCTAAAACATATGATTTGAATCGATGTTGAATCACACGTTGGGACAAGAAAGAAATAGGTGCCTAATTAATCACCCGCCCGAATAGCTCAGTTGGTCTTCAAAGAAACAATGGAATTTAAGGTTTAATTTAGGAAATAAATGGTAGTGTGACATATGATGAACATTAATGCATCAATATTCCGAAAAAATTAAATATTTATTTGAATTGATGTTTAATTACTACCAAGAAACACATAATCACGGGTTAATATAGCTAAGAAAAATGTCATTAATCTTTAAGCACGTGAAGAAGTGAAAATTTTAGTAGAAACATAAGTCTAGAAGAATAAAAAGGTAAACATTGAGGGTTTTTTTTCAATCCACGGCCTCAATGTTGCCATCTTTGATCATATTTTTACCGCAGCGGTAGAAACAAACGAAGAAGTTGCATAATGCACAGTAAAAACCATTCTCTTCATGCCTATTCCCACCACAAACGTCGCAGCAGCGTTTTGTAGTGAGAATTTGATAGGTGAGTGTGTGGCAGTGAGCTCTGGCGATCGCGTATTTTTGACCAAACTTGATGTTTCTAAACTGGCCGGAAGTAGTTTTGAGGCATTCCGGATGGAAGGATATATCACAGCTGCGGCAGTGATACATCCAGCTCTTTGGGTTCATTTCCCGCTCGCATTGATTGCAGTGGAAATCACCAGGATGGTTTAGAGTGGCGTCGTGTGTCAAAGGCAGCGGGTGGTGCTTGTCCCATCTACGGCTGGTGGTTGATGCCGGAAGCCCCGTGCATCCAACGTGCACGATGAAATCACAGGTGCCGCATGTGTAGCCATTTATATTATGTATCCTGAATCCACAGGAATTACAATAAAATAGGTGACCTCGTCCCGTTGTATATATTCGGGAGAGAATGTTGAGGGAGTGGTTCGGGTGAGCTACGTGATATAGGGTGCCCGGCATTGAAGCGCACTTTATATCTACTCTGAAATTTTCACATTTTGTACAAGCATAAAACAAACCATTAGTAGATGTGTTGCAGACTCTGCAATATGACCACTCCCATGGTTTAAGTTTGTCACCGGATTTAAGGACAAGGTTGTGATCATGTATGTGGAGGAGAGGAAGAGAGGGAAGCTGAGTTGGCAAGCGGAAGCACGCCAAGTGGAGATAGTATTTGCATGATCTGACGCTACATCTCATGTAGTTGTAGTAGTTATCTTTACTACTACTACTATTATCTGAACAAGAAGACGAAGAAGAAGAGGAAGATGATGTTTGTTTTACAAGTATCGGAGTAATGCACCCATTACATATTAACTCCGACTTTCTACAAGAGTAGTCTTCCTCGTCATCATCATCACTATTTTCTCCTTCTAAAACTTCTTCTTGAAACGATGATGAGGAGGAGGAGGAGGAGGAGACTAATCTGAGTTTGTGATTGTGGAACTCATAATTAACATCATCTTGATGATCAAGGATGAGTGAATTTGTATGTGTATGTGTATCAACTCCTTGTCTGGTTAGAAAAGCTCCAATTAGGTCCGCACCTACATCACTTATTGGAAACTCCATAATCCCCTTCTCTCTATATGCAATGCAACAAAAATACACATTTAATCATTAGAAAACCAGTGCTGTAACATAAAATATTGGATTTGCATAAGAGTAAAGGTCAATTTTGGTCCTAAATATATAACCAAAATACGAATTTGGTCCAAACATTTTACTTTTTAAAAACAGATCCATAACAAATGAAATCCTTGTCGAAGTGGTCCTTTTTTGACGATTCTGTCAAAAAACTAACAGTCATGCCACTGTGCAATTAGCGTTGACCATTAGTTTTTTGACGGAACCGTCATAAAAAGGACTACGTTGTCGAGTTTTTCATTTGTTATGAACCTGTTTTTTTAAAAGTGAAGGTTTTGGACCAAATTCGTATTTTGGTCATTTGTTTAGGACCAAAATTGACCTTTACCGTTTATATAATGAAGAAAGATATATGGACGAATTATACCTAGTAATTGGGAGCGATTTGATGAAGGCACAGCTGAGATGGACAGCGTAGCTGCAAAGCTCACAGTGATATATCCAATGTTTGGATATTAATCTTTTTCTGCACACTTCACAAGTGTAGTCATTTTTGAGATACTGAGGTGGGACATGGAAAGAGAGGCAGAGGGAGTGATGGTGTTCCTCCCTTTGGATATTCTGAGGCAATGAAGCACATCTCTCGTGGATCCAATACTGGCAAGCATCTGCGGTGCATGTGTAGGAGGAACTCCCTTTGGCGCCTGTGGTGCCGCAAGCATCGCACTTGAATGAACACCTTCTCCTCAACAACTTCAATTCATGGTTGGGGTGACTCGGATGATGTATGATGATGATGCTACTCTGCTGCTCATCATCTTCGGCTGCATACATCACGTCGCTGCCCTGCGCGCATCTAATATGCATCACAACCGTGCATTCTGTGCTCGTACATCTGTAGAAAAATCCCCAGGTGAGCCATTGGCAAATTGAACACTTTGCTACAACATCGCAAGTGTTGAATTGCTGAGTGAGTATGTGTTGAGGGTGCATTGCGTGCCTGATCTTCCTCGGCGCCTCTGCACAGTCTTCATGTAGTAGCCTTTCATACCCACATTTCTGGTTACATCCATAGGCTTTCTCACTACCTCTAAATGACCGTCGACAGCCATCACAAGCACGTCGTTGAACATTCTCCACCGGAGAAAGTGGATGCTCGTGGTTCCAGTGATCAACCATCTCCACCTCCTTCTCTTCTATCTCATTTTCCTTCCCACTCATTGTTGTTGTTGTGTGTGTGTTTTTTCTTTTTACTTCTTGTGTATGTTTGTGTACGATGCGTCCACACCAGCATATATATAGTGAGTAGTGCAATGTAAAACAGACCTTTGAGCTATGCAAATAATATTTTCCTTTGGTTAATAACCATTCTTAAAGTGACAACATACTACCAATCTCGTGCTGCCACGTGGCACGTTATCCAGCAATATTAGGAGCGTATCCAACAATATTCATTTAGTAGGCGTACAGATTGTAATATATGGATTGCAGTATAGATTGTTGAGTATTGCAGTATAGGCATAGAATATTTCAATTGCAGTATATATATAGACATATACGGTTATGTTGCATTGTAGACAATAATACAATATTAAACAATCTACACTGCAATTTACGTAATACTATCATGCAATCCGTAAAAATCCATCTAAAACGTCTACTATGATATTGTTGGATACGCCCCTAATATTGCAGGATAGTGTGTCACATGGCAGCCCGAGGTTGGTGATACGTTGTCACTTTAAAGATGGTGTCACCATAACGCACCCCTACAGAGTAATATTTAAGTAGCAACTCTTCTTTTTCTTTTTCTTTTTTCTTTTTCTTTTCTCTTTCTGTAATATTTAAGTAACAACTCTTTCTTCTTTTTCTTTTTCTTTTTCTTTTTCTTTTTCTTTTTCTTTCTCTTTTCCTTTTCTCTTTCTCTTTTGTCTTTTGCTTTTGCTTATATAATCATATTTCTATCATGTCTAATTTTACTTTGTATGATTACTATTAATATGATACTACTTTATTTTTATTACGCAAACAGCCACTATATGATTGCTATGAAATCTATAGCAGTAATTCAATTAAGGCTTTAGGGCTATGTGGTATTTGTTTGGGCCTATTAAAAGGCATTCAGCCCAATTTACATTGGTCGAGGCCTTTATACCACTACGATTGGGCTGGTGAAAATCATTAATTAGTAGATTTTTTTCATTTTAGTGAGATATTTCATTTTTTTTAAAGAAAACATAAAAAAAAAATGGTTGGGTGAGTGTAGGCTCAGTGTTTTAGAAATATGAACAAAATCGGAAGAAAATTTTTCCTTCAAAAATTTCAATGTTATGAATCTACAGTATATTTAAATTAACACGAATGAGACATATTTAAATACACGAATGAGACATAATTAACTTGGTGGAGCATTCAACATAGGGGATGCTTTTAACATTATTTTTACTACTCCCTCCGTCTCCCATTAAAAGTCACACTTTTCTATTTCGGTCCGTCCTCAATTAAGAGACACACTTCATTTTTATCATAAATAGTAAGTAGGTCCCACATTCCACTAACTCAATTCACTCACATTTTATTATAAAACTAATATTAAAAAAATAGGTCCCACATTCCCCTAACTTTTTCAACCAACTTTTCTTTACATTTCTTAAAACCCGTGCCCGGTCAAAGAGTGACTGCTAATAGGGGACGGAGGAAGTAATTTATAGCAAAAAGCTCCAAACAGTATTCTTGAAACGATTTGACTAAAACAGAAAAACCTCAAACTTGAAAAACTTTTTGCAAATTAAGACCAACCATTATAAATTCCATGAATTCATTTTTAGTTGCATGCTCCCAAGCCCAAGATCATAATGTTTTAGTAACACCAAGTAAAGATTGTGATTGGAATAAGGCATTTCCCATGTACATAATTTCATAAACACAAGAGGATCATGAATTATGATCACTTTTTTATAATCTTGTACACCTCCACCAACATCAACATTCCCCTATTTCTTTTTTTACAAAACACTACCATCTTCATCACCACACCACCACCACCATCAACACCTCCATACACCAAATCCAACCCTTTTTTCTCCCACCAAGAAAGAGATCTCCCTCTCTCCCCCATCTCTTCCCTTCCATCATCATAATTAACACATCCTCACATTGATAATCATCAATTCATCACCACCAAACCAAACCAACTTGATCAATTCAAGAATCTTGATCAAAGAGGCTGCTGCAATGTCACCACCACCGCGCTCCTCACATCCCTCTTCCCGTCCGACCACGAGATCGACCCGCTCCTCACCACCGAGCTCCCGGGAGACAGCTCCACCGCCTCCGTCCGAACCCTCACCAGGAAATTCAGCTTCTGCCCAACCCTCCTGAACGCCAGCCGCTCCGGCGCCACCGTCACCTCCACCCCCGCCGGAGCCCGGATCTTCATGGTGTAGACGGAATCCGGATCGCCCACGTTCGTCACCGTCCTGATGAAATGTGTGGAGAGCCTATGCTTTCCATACTGCTGGAACACTGCCGCCAATGTGGGATAGTTCAAATTCCCAATGTGGGCGCGCCGGCGCCGGCAAACCGCCGCCGCCTTCCTCGTCACCACCTGAATGTTCTTCGCCGTGTAGTTGGAACTGCAGAGGAAGTCGACGTAGTCGTAGGAGGAGATGTCGTAGACGAGGCCGGGATCCATGGCCTTCTGGGGGTGGACGTGGCCGGCGCCGTAGTCCATCACGGTGGACGCGTTGCCGGTGGATTCGTCCAGCATCGTCTCCCCGCGGCTGTCGTGGCTGTACGCCGTCGTCATCAGGGCCGACCTGATGGCGGCGGGGCTCCACTCCGGGTGCGCCGCCTTCAGCAGGGCGGCCAGGCCGGAGACGTGGGGGCACGCCATCGACGTCCCCGAGAGTATGTTGAACTCCGTGCTCCGCTTGTCCGAAGCAATGCCGCTCGGCCCGACGTTGTCGGGCCAAGCCGCGAGGATGTTCAGGCCCGGGGCGATCAAATCCGGCTTCAGAATCTCCGGAGTCTCCGGATTCGGACCCCGGGCCGAGAACGCGGCCACGACCGGCGCCGGAGCGACGTTGAGCCGCGTTCCGCGGAATACGATCGTGGCCTTCGCCGGAGATTTCGATTTCTCGGCGGATTGGATGTATTTTCTTATTTCATCACCCGCCACCGCCCCCACCGCCGTCGCCGGAAGCACGTGGCAATCCGCCACCAATCCCTCGCCGTCGAAAACTCCGTTAGCTAAAATCATACCGACGCCGCCGGCCTTCTTCACAACTTCGCCTTTCACCGCCCTCGAATTAATCCCTCTGTCGCACAAAACGATTTTCCCTTTCACCACATTAGGATCTAACGAGCCATCCAAACAGAGGGAGGAAGAGTATCCATCGCTCCCTTCGCTCCCGGCGTAGATTAGCGGGTAGAGCTTATCGTGCGCCAGCGCCGGACCGCCGTAGATACTAACGCCGGATATCTCCCTTCCGTTCCCAAGCTTGACGACTGCAGGAAAATCGCGGTCAATTGTCCCCGCACCGACGGTAGTCACCCACGGTGCGACATTCGTGACCGTCAATCCGCCGGGGCCACCGTTTCCGGCGGAGGCGGAGACGAAAACGCCGGCATCCGAAGCGCTGAAAGCTCCGATTGCTATTGCGTCGAGATAGTACGGCACCACCACTCCACCAACACTCAACGAAATCACATCGACGCCGTCGGCTACGGCGGCGTCGAATGCCGCTAGGATGTCGGAATCATAGCATCCGGCGTTCCAGCACACTTTATAAGCGGCGAGGCGCGCCTTCGGCGCCATCCCCGCGGCTACGCCGCGGGCGTAGCCGAGAGTCGACGCCGGAAAAACGTATCTCCCGGCGGCAATTGAAGCTGTGTGGGTGCCGTGTCCGTCTGAATCTCGCGGAGATCGAAACTCCGTCGTTTCATTCATCTTTCCATTACTCGCTTCGTAACCGCTGCAGAAGTACCTAGCTCCGATCAGCTTCCGATTGCACAAATTCGCCGGAAATTTCTCACCAGCAACGCATTTCCCCCTCCACTTCGCCGGCGGCGGACCTAGATCCCGATCATTGAAGCTCTCCCTCTCCGGCCAGATCCCCGTGTCGATGACTCCAATGACGAGATCCGACCCGAAATCCGACTCCTTCAGCAATCCAGCGCTATTCCCCGTCTTCAGCCCTAGAAACTCCGGCGATCGAGTGGTGTGCAGGTGCCTCACCTGCTCCGGCAGCACCGCAATCACTCCAGGCGAGCTCCTCACCTTCTCCACTTCAATCGCCGACAGCTCCGCCGCGAATCCGTGGAAGACGCTGTCGTACGAGTGTAGCACCCGTCCGGAAGCCGCACCGGCGGAATCGGAGATAGATCTCAGCGTCGATTCGTACCAGTGAGTGTGCGTGGGGTAGACCGAGGGCTTCGCGTCGCGCTGGACGCGGACGATGAAGGTTTTGCGATACTCCGGCGGATTGAGCGCGGAGGAGGCGGTGAAAAGGAGCGAGATTAGGAGAGAGAGTGTGGAGAGAGGAGAAATCGCCATTGGAGGTCCGGATTCATGCAGTGGTTTCAATTGTGTGAGGATTTATGGGATTGGGAATTTTGGAGAAGGTGACCACACTGTGAGCTGGATGACTGCACTCTCTAATGATGGATTTTTTGAATCAACGGCTGAGATTCAAATTGGGATTTAATCGTCATTATATAATTAATCGAACCATTTAATCTATGAAATTGAATTATCACAACACTTTATCAAAACATATCTCATTATTAATGATACTCAAATATTTTACTAGTCACATGCTAATGTGGAAAAATTCATATTTTTATAGCTCATAAGGCCAGCCGGCAGCCATAATGGGGCGAACGATGCGACAGTCATCGCGGACGATGGTTTAGCGCTCGATCGATCGTCCGTGGACGAAGCGCGGACGATGCACACGTGTTTTCAGTTTTTTTTTTTTATTTTAATCAATTTTCAAAACCTAAATATACCCTCACTTTTTACTTCTTTCACTCTCAAATTCACACTATATTTTCTACATATCAAACAAAATGAATCCCGGCGATTACCCAAGTCCGAATGAAGTAAATGTAGGATTTGCCTTATTAAAGTTGTGTTGTTTTTATTTGCATAAATTATATAAATATAAAATAGAAGTAAAATGCTTAGGGCGGGCTATAGTCCGCCCCATTGCAGGTGGAAGGGTTGAAGAATAAAATGTTGATGTGACAATGCATAGAAGGGGCTTTAGAGCATTCCCAATGATCCGGCGATAACACTCGGCGATTTTTCGCCGAAAATCGCCGAGTGTTTCGGCGTTTTTTCGGCGTTAATTCTACCGAATTAACGCCAACTCCCGTTTCATGGCCGATTTATCGCCGAATCATCGGCGCCCACTGTAGGCGCGATTCGGCGA
This sequence comes from Salvia hispanica, assembly GCF_029641045.1. Lineage (NCBI taxonomy): Eukaryota > Viridiplantae > Streptophyta > Magnoliopsida > Lamiales > Lamiaceae > Salvia > Salvia hispanica. Next base: position 47,242,095 of record NC_142697.1, read on the forward strand.
TTTTCGGCGTTTTTTTTTTCCCAAAATAAGGGAGAAATAAGGGAGAAACCATTGGAGCAGTTGGCTAAAAACTGGGGATAAATTTTGGTGCTGATGTGGCGCTGATGTGGCAGGAGTTAGGGAGAAATAAGGGAGTTTTTAGGGAGAGCATTGGGAATGCTCTTAGGACGGGCTATAGTTCGCCCCATTGTGGATACGCTAATGTGAATTACTATCAATTGTTTAATTGAATGCTTTGTATAGCTTATAATGTGAATTAATTATTTAATTGAATGCATCTACTCTTCTTTATCCAAGAATAGATTTATGGGGAACAAACAATTCATTTTGGCGGTTAGTTCACTGTCAATTTTTGGGCTAAATTAAGTGATGCATAAATCTATTCCTAAATCCCATATGTATGAATTTGGTAACTTGATGGTGAAATGTATCAATTTGTATTGCGAAAGGTACAATCTTGTAATAATATTTAATTACTATATCATTTTAGTTTATTCTACATTATCGTGTGATTTATTGTGATAGGGACGAGCCATGTTATCACATGAGAATTACACTTTTAGGCAAAGCTAATTTTTTATCTTGTAGTAGTAATATAATATAAGTACTTTAATAAATGAAAATTTACAAAAATAAAATAATATGCATAAGTGAGGCTAAATTTTAGTACTAATTGATTGTCACGTGTGCTGCAATAGTTGTTGAGTGAAACAAGACATATTCGTTTGTCGTTTAATTCCAGCAATTAAAGCATAGTCCTTTTAAACTATGGACTTCCTCCCTCCTACTAACCAAAAGAATAAAAAAAAATAAAAAATAAAAATAAATAAATAATAATAATAATAATAATAATAATAATAATAATAATAATAATAATAATAATAATAATAATAATAATAATAATAATAATAATAATAATAATAGATTTTGAATTTATTTAGACTATTTTACATTAGCTTCAAAATTCAGTTTTTATTTATTTTAATATTGTTCAAAAATGTGATGAAATATCAAATTTGACACATCAAGCATTAGATGATATTCTATTAATTCATTTTAATATGTCTCAGATTATTTGTGGTTTGTGTAGAGTCAAAAAAGAGGATACAACCAAAAAAATTCATAAAATGAAAATGGGACCCAAGTTAAAAAAGTGAAAGCTTCAAATCAAACAGTTGCAATTTGTATGTAAGTTGTTATTGTTATTCTTGTTTTTATACAATATGATTAAAATAAGCAAAATTGCATAAGCTAAAGTTAGGGAAATGAACATGAAAAGCCTCTCTAATGTTTATTTATTTGGTTTTGGTGTTACACAACTTAAACTCGTAAATAAATAGGCTCTATTTTTATGCCTACATTTGTTCAGCTTTAAAAAATCATTTATTGGCTTTGTAAAGGGCAAAATTATTGATGAAAAGGTAAAAGTTGAATTTTGAAGGGGAACATAAAAATGAAAGGTAGTTGCTGTCTAATTATGAAAGGAAACATATTTTCCTTTTTATTTTTATGCTTGATTTCTCAAGTTCTCAATAATTCAAATTTTGAATGCTTAATCCCAATTATAATGAGTAATTTTGAGGGTAGAAAAAAGTAGAATATGATCTTTGGAGTTGTCGTTGAACTCATGTGTAACAGTTCCGGCCAATACTTTAGAGTTAAGGTTTAATTTTATTTTTTATCCTCCATTAATCGTTGCACCACTTACGCTACGCCTTCCGATGGATATGTCGTATCTCTTTTACTTTGTTCGATTCCTTGCTCATTTTGATTTTGATGATAGTATGTGATAAGCGCATATTCAAAAATATAATTATGAAAATAAGACTAACTTATGTTTATTTTCTTTTTGAAGGAAAAAAGTTTTGGCAAAAAAAAAGGAAAAAAAGTACAGCTACAGTATAATAATCACGGGATGCCAAAGTTACAAAAACTTTGTTTTTTTTCACCAATAATAAATAAATAGTTCTAAGTACAAAAAAAATATAGTGATACTATATTTTACCAAAATATATAAAGATAGTCGGCCATAAAAAATAGGAATATTTTGTAGATGACACTCCCCCACTGATATAAATTCAAATTTAATAACTGTATAAATAAACAAAATTGAAATCAAATTTAATCTGAATATGATAAATCCACTTGATGCGCACATCAATATTAATATATTTCTACTATTAGATTATGTTAACTCTTGATTAAAAAATAATTATATTAAATCATGAATCATTATATTAATGTGATATAGTGTTGAAGAGTATATAGATGGAATGTCGTGCAAATATATAGTATAATTAAAAAATGTGGGGAAAATATGAAGTGGAGGTGTTGGGACACGTTTGGTTTGTCGTGTTTCGGGAAGACTTGTCGTCGTCTCCGAGCTGAATTTCTTCACCGTAAAACAGACCCCAAACATGCCCTTATATATCTTTTACTTATTCTTACCTTTTGGCTTTTACCCTTTCTGTTCAATCTTAATTAATCTTTGTTTAATCAATCTTAAATAATCTTAGTTTTCACATTTTATTAATTTTTTTAATTAATATTTCTTCACATTTTTCAAATTTTGTATTGAAAAAAATAAGACTTCTATAATTCGTTCATGGATGAAGGGAGTTTCTCTTATCAATTTTGTAAATTATTACTCCTTCCGTCCCAACTCATGTGATTAATTTCTTTTTTATCGGTGTTTTGATAAAGTAATGGAGTAATAAATAGTTAAAGTGGAGAGAAAGTAAAGTGAAAGTAAGAATAATTATAAAATAGAGTTTCCTCTGCATTATTATCTTTATTATTTTACTTTCTCTTCGTTTAAATTATTTATTATCATTTTCTCCAAACACGTGCAAAAAAGCCGTCAATAAGCTGGGATAGAGGGAGTATGATTTCCAATATATTCTGATTTTTAGATTATGAATTTGGAATCATGTCAATTTTTGTACACAAATGAATATACTTAAAAAAATATTTGACTGATATTGGCTATTGCAGTGGAAATATACTTTTTGGTCACCCTTTACAGTTACAAGCACCAAGAAAAATGCTTATTTATATTCAAAATGTCATCATATTATTCATAGTAAAAGTTAAACAATAAAATAAACCAAATTTGACTGACACTAAAACAATAAAAATCATGAGATAAAGATGAAGACAATGTTGCTACCTAAAATACATTGAAGTATAAAACAAATATTATGCTTTAACTATTGTATGAGAACAAACACAGATAGCTTTTGTGTCTGATTTATTTAAATTCCCCACTTATTTATAGTAGTCCACAAACAAAAATATAAAACCTCAAGTTATGATGGGTCTTGCCAAGTAAATGGGGGATGGATATAGTCAAATATAGAATTTTCATTTTTTTTTTCCAAAGACAGACTAGAGGTGGGACTTACATATATTAAAGCCTTGATTTAATAGTGTGGGGACTTATATTATGGGAATATAGATCGATAAAGATATAACTTTGAAGGCCTCTTAAAGTAGGATTTCAAACTCAAACTATGCCCTTAAGTTTTTTGAAAGCATGTTAATAATTAAATTTATCCACTTTTGTTTGTGTGTGTCAATAATTGTTCTTATTTTTTGAAAAAAAGTAAAGGAAATGTGTTCCTATCCTCCTTTTTAGCGATCCACAATCGTAAAAACTTATGTAAGATTGCTTTCATACTTTCGTAGCATATTTATAATTTGTTGTAATTTTATAACTAAAAATAAATACTTCGGATTAGTAAGACATTTCTCCCACGATAGAAAAAATGAAAATAATAATTGGTGAATTAAGTAGAGACTGTATGAGAGAAATAAATAAAGATGTAGTAGAGTGGAGTGTTAGAGATTAAAAAGATGAACTTTTGCAAAAAGATGGAATGACCCACTTTAGTCGGGACACCCCTAAAAAATACGGTTCAATTACTATGAAATTGATGAAGTATTAGTGTGATTTCAAATACTCCAATAATCTACTTTTTCGATAAATCAGAAAAGGCTCGAGCTGGCAAATAGCGAGCAAAGTTTCAAGACAAGCGGCCAGAAGCCAGACCGCAAAAACCGAAAAAAGAAGAGTACAACATCCCAGTCAAACACCAACAAATATGATAAACGCTAATCACCCAAATAGCCAAAGAAACGTCAACAGCAACAACACAAAATTGGTATCAATTTTCACTCCAAAATGTGCACTAGATCGATCGACATCAGTGTCGTGGAGGAGGTTTGGGCAGCCACTTGTACTCCAATGATCTAGTATTCGACTCCCTCAAAGTTATAACCATTAATGACATCTTAGTTATTAATAATAACTTCTCATCTTTTTCTCACACAAATTGATGAATGAGGAGGAGAAGCAACCTTGTGAAATTATAAGAACTCTATACTAATCCAAAATCTATAGAAATGATAAAAGAGAGAAGTTCATCATTTCATACAGTATATACTTTTGAAAATTACACTCAGGTACCAACTAAAATAAATACTCCAACTATAATTCACCAAAAAAGAAATCTTCCTAACTTAGAGAGTGGTTCCTATCAAGTGCAATTCCAAAAGATAGGTAAATAACATTTTCCATAAAACTACAAAAGCTACAAAATATCTTGGCTCAAAAACCATATAATTACAAATTAAGCAACTAATTTGGCTATTATATCCAATTAGCCCCCACAAATTTCCTCTTTGGGAGCACTTCCTACCACCTAAAATTTTCCCCAAATTACATTTTCCTCCCCACCATGTATTTAATATTCTGCATTTCACCCCTTTCCGCGGGCCTTCTCTGCAAACTCGATACTTCTCTGCAGTAAAATGGGAGGCGAAAACACATTTTCTCCACACAAAATAGAGTAGAATGTAATAACCCAAAATATGAGGGGTCATAAAGAATTATGGAAAGACTCAAGAATATCCATTTCCTGATTTGTTCATCCTTTTCTTGTAATTTGAAACACTGCATTGTGGGCATATGTATTCCAGTCCATCTGTCTTGGCATAATCCTAAAAAAAATTCAAGAAATTGTTTTTTTAAGAAAAATATAACCAATAATACCATAAACAATGAGCTTGGTCATTGAGGATTTGAGATGTTACTTTGAAGGCGCCCAAACCGGGGCGTTGGTCGCAGCCGAAATGCGCCCACTCGCCACACAAACCACAGTTGACCCAATCTCCCGGCGCGCTACTGGTGAATGTTTAAAAACGTCGAGCATTAGTGATCGACTCGAGGGTTACACAAAATCCACAATAGCTCTGTGTGCACGTCACAAAGCATCGACATTGCTTGACTCAACTGTTAAAAATAAAGTGTAGTGCTTCGTACACACACGAGGGCAAGTGTGTGCATATATTAGAAAAGAGAAATCGGGGTGAGTAGTGGCAATTGGCGGATATTTTAGAAATATCGAAGTTTCGTGATCGACTCAAGGGCAAAAGTCCATAGGCGTGTGTGCGTGTGTGCGTGTGCTATGAAAAATCAAGAAAAGAGAAAAAGGGGGGACTATGGAAGAACCTGTGGCATAATAAGCAGCACTCGCCATCCACATCGTCGTGAGCCAATTCGTATTCTAAAAGGTAAGTTTCATAGTGGCGTTTGAGCGTATTTCCAACCCCCTGGTCCAAGAAACGAACGAACACCGAGTGTAAGTAGGAAAAAACACATAAAAGTATCAAAATCAAGAGATCGAGTTTTGGGGCGTACGGTCATTCTATTGGTGACCGTGTGATTGCGCATCTTTGAGAAAACCTGTCCTTTCCAGTTAATGCCGTTCCCGACGTGGAAACCCCCTCGTGTGACAACCTGATCACGAGACGACAAGCATCATCAAACTAGCTACTGATTGTTACGATTCTGATCCTTCAATATGCATTACTAGAGAGGAGTCTCACCTCCCGGTACAGGTTAAATAGGTCGAGGCGCTTTGCATTTAGTATGGCATCTGGGAACTCGGCAATGCCCCCTTGAGGGATGAGACGAGTATGCCCTCGAAGGATGAGGAATTGCATCACATCCTTGAGAAACTCCTCCTTCGGAAAACAAGGAGCAGAACGATGAAAACTGCGAAAATCAAAATAGAGACGAATGGCAGTATTTACATTGAAGAGCAATTTACCTCAGAGCACACGTGCAACGGGCTTCTCCCACAACCGTGCTTCTTTAGCGGGAGAGGATTTAAAGATATGACCTGCTTAGCTAATGAAGCTGAAGTTGATTTCCGGTGGGAGGCTGGTGTCGTCCCAGCATTATGTTTTGGCGGAGGAGGAGGCAAGTTAGCCTTCACTGGGCCTCCATTGTGCACATCTGCCTCCGATATTCTAGAAAACGGAAGCATCTTTTGGTGACGAACGTGAGGGATGGGCCTCAAGGCGGCTATCTTGATTCTTCGTCTATGAGTCGTACTTGGCAAGGTGACTCCGTTGGATAACACAAGTTCGTTCTCTTCTTTTTTTACGAAGGTCCCGTTTGCGACGCTGGTGTTTAGTTCGTGGCAAATAGAGGGCCTCTTTCGACTAGGAGGAGGTGGCTTTAACCAGGAAGGAGGGCTTCCGATTTTTAGATTATTCGAGATACCATTCTCCCCAAGCCTCGAACAGAAAAATAGGAGCCGTTCTGCATCTTCTCTCTCGAATGAAGCTACTGCTAATCCCTGGATGCTGGCAATTCCGAGTGCTACTAAATTACGATACGAAACATCAGGTGCTAGTTGCCTCAAAATCTGAAATCGAAGCCAAGAAGCAATAAGAAAAAAAAATGTGTTTCGATAAATCAGACGCAGTTATGTATCAACTGTAAGGATCGATCTCGGAAGACCAGTGGTTACTAAAATTTAGTACCTGGGAAGCCCACGACGGGACCTTCATACAGACTTCAAATACTGCTGCTCCACACGCTACCGAGACTGACCTTCGAGGCTCGGATGTGGGCGGTTTGTTTTCGTCAGAATTCGGCAGTGCGTGGATCAGCTCGCTCTTGTCAATGATTTCACTCTTTATATGATTTTCCAACAGCTGTGAGAATAGGTCGAGTATCGTCCGAATTCAGCCAAAATGCATAAATAATAAGGAAAAAACCAGCAAAGCCGGTATTAGTTATCAGAAAAGCTATAACACATCACCTGATCATCAAAACATGTCTGAGCACTCCCCGATACCAAAAGAGAAATGTGAGCTGAACTACTGGTTGACAGATCACATCGCATTGTCACGACACCCCGAGAAAATGTGCCAGCTTGGAGGGGTGGAGGAAGAGCACTAGAATAAGATACGAGTTTACATTCAGAAACGCATATGAAGCTCGACAATTGCAGGTCTTGCGGCAATCATTAGGTCAAGTTTCCAAGCTATGTTTAAACATAGGTGTATGTGTAACAAAACAAGATGAAAAGAAAATCGACAACAAACGAATTTGAAGACAAACTCACCTAACCCGATTGTGGAGTTTGCTCCCTCGCATCTGAATTAGCACAAATAACAAAAGTACACCAAATGAGTACTCAAACAGATCATCATTTCAAGAATTAAATTACCAATAACCGAAAAATGAGTTTTTCTATAATTTTTCTGGAGGATGCTTACTTCGATACTGAGGAGGGCATTCAAACCATCCTCCAACGAACTCAACAAGGAAGCATCCTGAAAAAATAGTAATCAGTGAGTTCTTAGTTTTTCTTCTCTGTTCAAAACGACGCTTGGTATGTTTAAAATTTTAGTGTCATTACCAAGGAGTTAGCAACTCCGCAGACGAGAAACCTCATTTTGACATCATCGTCGTATATCTTTATCTCAGGAAGGGAACCAGAAGTACTTTCTTCATCTTCCGCTGCATCCTCAATCATAGGAACGTCGACAGTGATCCTAGGAGGCTCCCCGAAAAGATTAGGGCCCAACTCATCATCGACCTCCATGCCATGAGGGAGGACACAATTATTGCGAAGACAGTAAAGCCGAAAGGAGGCATCAGCTAGTTGAAATGCATCCCATGTATGGCACGATGAGCTACAGTAGATAAAATAAAATTGGGTCAAGATTTTATGCACGAGAAACCTAGTTTACGTGAATACACCAAAGCTTCAACGCAAACAAAGCATAAGAGGTGGTGGTGTGGAAAACATAATTGAACCATTTAGTTGTCGAAACAAATATATTTACCTTTGTATTACGGATAATAACGCATTACGAAAATGGCTAGCTGCATAGCACGAAAACGAGCTCTTCCAGTATATTACATAAGCAACGCCCTGCGCAGACAGAGATGGTGAGCTCGAAGCAAACCATTGGTGAATTATTCACAGGCTTCTGCATGCATGTTTCTTTTCTTGTCAAAAATTGCAAACATCTACGACAATCGAAGCTACTCCTCTTTGCTTACCTTTGAATGTAGAGACCTGGCCAACTGTTCACCATGTGGAACCTCCAAATAAACCTTCAAAATAAAGGTTTAATTCCAATCAGACTTCGAAATAAATTTGATTATGCAAAGCACGAACATCAGAAATAAAAATAGACACTAAAAACAAGAGATTTGAGTTCCCTACTATAAACTATTCATTGCGGTTAGCCTTTCTCATATTCTAGAAGTCATAATTCTTACGTTAATTATCTCGCTCTCACTCCACAAAATCATCTAAGGAAGCTGATAAGAAAATAGAATATACTTTCAACGGGTTTGTCGTAAAATGATAACTCTACCAAATCATATCATGAAACAGTTCGGTTTTCAATACTTCCACTAGCATTATCACTTCTCGGCTGATAATACTACAAAATGCAAAAGACCTAATCTTTAAATAATAGCACTTTCCATGAGTGGTTTCTTGAAATTCTAAATTCACATTTAAAGTCGACCTGTAGGAAATACTCTGAATTCAAATCATTGATCTTAAACTCCTAGGAAAAGTCACAAGCTACAACTAAACAGAAGGTAATAGTAAAAACGTGGAAACATAATGACAACTAGGTCGACAAAGCAACAACATACAGTAGTCGGCATTGTGGAGCTAAAAAGTCCGGAAACAGCTTCGGGAGAGGATAGCTCCACCCCTCCCCACGAGATTGACCCAACTTCCTCATTATCCAGCTGTTTCCCTTGCAAGTAGACGAGATTTGGCTGCCACGAATCAAGAGACTTGCGGAACTCATCTGGTGTCGGATTCTTCAACGTTTGAACCTAACAACACAAACATAACAGATGTAAAACTGCAGCAAACAACATCACATTCGACTACATGAGCTAATGAGCATTGGTTTTGCACCTCCAAACGCCCCGAAGATGCAATTTCCGGGAAGGGGAACCTCCTCCTCTCCTCCGAAACATCTTGATTTCGCGTACTCTCTGCTGCCTCCGAACACAAGACGGCGAGGAGATTGCAGGTGTGTTTCAGAGCTCCTTGGGTGTGGAACATATCCAAATCAGTGTGTCTTACTCAAAAAGAGAAGGAAAACTTATCCAAACCACTTATCTCTCACAAAATCCACTTCAAAAACCACATGATTAATGAGACCTCACTTCAATTCTAGCCCCAAATTCACAACTCATTCCAAAATTCAGAAAAATCGATGCTTGATCTGCAGAAAAAATCAAATAAAGCAAAGACCTTTTCAGCAACATCACCAAACACAGCTCATAAAAACCACACAAGAATCACTTAAAACTCTCAGAACACCCAAAATCAGCAGAAACACAAACAAAGATTCAAGATTGTGAACACCCAGATTACAAAAACAAGCAAACTCAACGACCCAGATGGAGAAATCGAGCAACTTACACAGCCCAGATGGAGAAATCAACAAAGATCGCAGCTTTCGCAACAAAACAAATCTCCTATCGCACAAAGAGGGAAGGAAAGAATAGAAAACCCTAATGCCACTGCCTTTTTTCTAATTTCAACCCCAGCCCAATAAAAATCCAATAGGAAAAGGGGAAATAAAAGAAGGAAAATCGTGTGTTTCAAGAATCTCTATCAATTGATCTTGGAAACGAGTGATGGACTATCTCTATCCACCGCTAAATCATCGCCATCCAGAAAATAATTGAAGTGTTTAATCAATTAATATAATGCGGCAATAAACCAAATTTCCTTTGTTAAATCTTGAATCCTGTTTTTGTTAGGAATGTTGTGTCAGCTTTAATTGCAGCAATTTCCATTTGTTGGATTATCAAAGTCAATTTCCAATCGGTAGTTGTGTTTGAGTTTAAACACTGTTTAATTCTTCCCCTTTTTAATCATGGTTTGATCGATTTGTTGTTACAAATTAGATGAATTTTGAATGTATTTTTCTGGGCGCTTTGTACGAGTGTCGTATTGTTCTTTTTGTCTCTATTTTCCTTCATTTTTGTTTCTTTTTTTAAAAAAATATTTCTTTGTATTTATTTTCAGTTTATATTGAGTATTTTATATTGAGTATATCTTTCCTCTTTCAGCTTATTTATTTTTAAAATTATTTTAGCTAGTTTTTTTTATAAATAAATGTTGATCGTTGCGTAATTCATATAAACTTGCCTTCCTCCTTAATAATTTGTTAACTAAAATAGAAAAATGCAATATAGTAGTATTATTTAAATTAATGATTTCATTATGTGATTGTCATTGTCTCGAAACGGGTAGCGGATATCGGGAAACCCTCAACCCGACCCACTACCCATCGGGTAACGGGTACCCGGTACTCGACGACAATGGGAAACGGGGTGGGATCGGGTAGTTTGTTTTAAATTTTTGCGGGTATGGGTATACCCGCACGGGTATACCCGTTAAACCCGATAATACCCGTTATTTTTAGGGTTAAGATTTTTAAATATTTTATTTTAGTTAATTAGTTTCAAATCTATATATACTCCCCGATGATACACTTTATTTCCAATTATTTATCCGTTGCCAAATGAAGGATTGCAAGATTGGTGAAAGTGAAACTTTTATTAGAGATTAGAGATTTAAAATATTTAGACTTTTAGTTGAAATTTATATTTAGACTTTTGATGAAAGTGAATTATATTTGGTTTTATATTAAATTTTTTAATGGTGATTTAATTTTAGATATGTTTGATGTTTCTATCATATTTGTTTATTTGAAATTTGGATTTGCATTATATATCGTACGTAGTCATATTATATCTAAGAGATGAGAAATCGCCATATTTTGTGCATAAGTAATAGTCGGAAATTATGCAAATACAACAAAGTTTAAAAAATACTAGAATTTCAAATGTATATAAAATATTGTATTAGATGACTAGCATTGATGATACGCAAAAACTAAAAACACAATGCTACCATTGAATAATATAGTAATACACAGTTCAAATTATGCCTGCAGGTTTGGGATACCCGATGCGGGTATGGGGTTGCCCGTTTAACTATATGGGTCGGGATTTAATAGTATAATATTGACGTTTTCAGGTACGGGTACCCGCAAAATCGGGTTTGGGTACCTACGGGTACCCGTTTCAACACCCCTATATCTCTTACATATATTATTCATAGAAAAAACCAATAAAATACGATTTTTCTTGACTTTTTCTATATATCAAACGCATCCTAAAAATCGATTTCAAATTTGGAAATAAAAATTAAAAATTATTTGATTTAAACATGATAAAGGATGCCATGATATATGGTCGAATATAAATTAGTCGATTTTAATGTTGATGAAATAATACTATCGAACAATTTTAAAAATTAATAATGTTATTAGTACATTTCAAAATTTTATCTGTTATTGGGCTTGGATTTGATAATACATGGCCCATTATATACGCTAGAATATCTTTTTTTTTAAAATGTGGCACACATATAATTATAGATACAACCTTTTTATCGATATATACGTTGAATAAAACGTTAAACATTGTTTATCAAAATAAATTTATATTAAAACAAATAATGAATAATAAAAATTTGTAAGAATGCAAACATTTATACTCTAAGATATGATAATAACAAATCATATGACATTATATATTGTCGTTACATTTCGTTGAGAATTTATAAGAGAAACAAAAACTAACCAAACACTAATAATAAAGTTTCACCTTAAAATCAACTCATATTTCTACTCACAACACCTATTAGTATAACATACTACTCTACCATATTTCTTAAAATCGAAGTACATTACTCAATTATAGGACTAGTTTTTGTGAACGATAAAAAATTACATGAGCTAAATAAGCTAATTAATTAACCTAACTCCCATACGAGCTAAATTTGTCACTAAACCACCTTTCCATTAACTAAAAACCTTCTCTACTGCAAGACGAAAATGGGTGTCGCCGCCGCCACCTCGGCTCTTCCAACGCCTCTAGCTTCACACCGGCCACCTCCATTGCGGCGTCGCTCATGAAAAGATGCCAAGATTCTTTTCGTAGAAATTTCGATTTTCTTCATGTCATCCAAATACATTTGCTTGCTTCTGCATTCATCACTACAAAATCCTATTTCACCTCTGAAAAAATAAACAGCATTATCAGTTAAGTATAAAACTAAGCAACACTCTACAATACATTGAAACTTTTCAATTAATCAATCAATATCAGTATATATGAATTATAATCAATTACCTATACATGTAAATTTCTTTGCCAATCAATGGCTTGTGACAGAGGTGGCAAGAGTTGAGAAAATTGTAAGAATACTGATAATCGTCGCAAGAAGCTCCATCTTCGGATTTCATATTTTCTTCACTCGAATAACTACTTCTATTCGGAAAAAAATCGAAAATATTTTTTTTCTCGGAATTAGAAGAATCCCTTCTCTTGACTCTCCACATTAATGATAGCATGATGATTTACCTGCTAAAATTATGTGACAATATTGTGTGTGTGTGTGTGTAAATTGGGATATTAAATTTCTATGATTTCAAGAAGATTATGTTCAATTTATATACAATTCGAGGAGACATTGTGTGATAAATATGGACACACATGTTTTCTGTGGCGGTGAGTAAACTGTGAGATTGTTGAAATGGATGGAAATTTGTCTTTCATTTGAGATATTTTATAATAAATGGTGTCACAAGTTTTCCACATTTTAATAGTTTTTATGTTGTGATATAAACGTGGAAGTAGTGTAGTAGATATTAATTTTGTAAGCATGTTGGGCATTGTACTCGGCTGCCTGTACGGATTGTTTCATGAAAAAAATAAGTTTATTTAATTTGTAGTTTTCTAATTTAATAATCCCTCTGTTACATAAAAGTTGAGACAAAATTTTTGGGCACGAAGTTAAGAATTTATATTAAATAAATAGGAAAAATGAAATAAGTAGGAAAAATAAGAGAGAGTAAAATAAATGATGGAATAAAAAAAAGTGATTAAAAAATAAGAGAGAGTAAAATAAATGATGGAATAAAAAAAAAGTGATTAAATGTTTTTCCTTTTTTTTAAAAAAAATGACTCCAACTTTGTTGGGACGGATTAAAAAGTAGTAATACAGTACGACTCAACTTTTTTGGGACGAAGTGATTATTTTTTTAGAATAGGGGTTTGATGAATGCGACATGGATTTTAATAGTAGTAATAGTTAATGATGTATTATGATTGAAGAATTATTCCATATGTTAATAATTATTCATAACCTTATTGTAATCAGTGAATGAAGGGAGATAGGTTGAGTGTGATCGAAAGTGGAGTATATAAATAATTTTAAATATTGAAGATCAATATATTTTGAGTGTCTATTAATGAAAATTGTCTAAATTTTATTGGAATACAAAAATATTAATACTACTCTTTCCATAATAAATACTCCTTATAAACACATATTTTAATGTAAATTTGCTAAGGTAAAAGAAAGACATAGAAATAGAAAAGTGGTAAGTGAGACTCATTTTATTAGTGGGGAAAAAATTACTAATATTATAAATACATAAAGATTGACTATGGTGGACAGCCTGAAATGAAAAACAAGATTATTTTTTCCAGATGTAATACTCCCTCCGTTCCATAATAATAGAGTCATTTTGTCATTTTGGTACGTTCTATAGTAATAGAATCATTTCCTTTTTAGTAAAAGTCAACACATTTTTCTACACCTACTTTACTCTCTCTTACTTTTTTCATCTTCCCCTTTATTCTCCATTTATTTAACTCACCTAACACAATTTTTCTTAATCTCCGTGCCGAAAAAAAACGCCTCCATTACTATGGAACGGAGGGAGTACTATTTTTTGGAGTTGAGTGGAGTGGTGTTGTACTTAAAAATTTGTTGGTCATTCTTTTAATTAATTTGGACGATCCTCATTAAATATTCTATTTCATTTTTGTTATTTGTGATAAGTGGACTTCATATTCCATTAACTGATTTTACTCACAATTATTATAAAATTAATACTCCCTCCGTCTCTTAGAAATAGAAACTTTTGAAGCAGAACGGAGTTTTAATACAAAATTAGTAAAATAGAAGAGAAATTAAAACAAAAGTGTATTAGTGGAAAATGGTTCTCACCTTACTAGAGAGAAATAAATTTCATTAAATAAAAAGTTTTCATTTTTAGGGGACAGACCAAAATTGAAAAGAGTTTATGTTTTTAGGGAACGAAGAGAGTAGTATATAAAACCTGGACTGGTTAAATATGTGACATTTAATGAGGACCGAAGAGAGTAACAAATTACTCCCTCCGTCCCGCTTTAGCAGTCTCATTGACTTTTCTGCCCCTTTTTGTAAAAATGATAAAAAAAAATAGTTAAAGAAGAGAAATGGTAAATTAAGAGACAGGATAATATAGAAAATAGTCTTATCTACATTATTGTTTCTCTTACTTTACTATTTTTCTACTTTCACTATTTTTTTATCATTTTTACAAAAAGATGACAAAAAAGTCAATGAGACTGTTAAAGCGGGACGGAGGGAGTACTATAGTTTTTTTATGTGTGTCTAATTGAGAAAAGCAAAAGGCAAAAGACACGGGACAAAGGAAGAGTGAATTATGTGAGTACATTATTCTTCGCTGATATAGGAAGTTGTTGGATGATTCCATAGTATGTTTCACTGTATATACATAAGTTCTCCTCTCACACACACAAACACAAGAAGTAAAAAAGAACACACACACACATAAGAATGAGTGAGAAAGTAGAAAATGAGAGAGAAGAGAGGGAGGAGAGAGAGATGGTTGATCATTGGAACCACGAGCATCCACTTACTTTGGTGGAAGCTCCTGGAGGAGAATACTGTTCTGGGTGTCTAACGCTTTATAGAAGGGGAGAGACATATTACAGATGCAGCCAGGAATGCTGGTATGGTGTCAAACTACATGAAGACTGTGCAGAGGCGCCGAGGAAGATCAGACACGCAATGCACCCTCAACACACACTGGCTCAACAATTCAACATTGACGTTGTAAGGCAGTGTTCAATCTGCCAATTGTCTGTCTGTGGAATTTTCTACAGATGTACGAGCGCAGAATGTGCGTATGTGATGCATATCAGATGCGCGCAGGGCAGCGACATGATGTATCCGGCCGAAGATGGCGAGGAGCAGCAGAGCAGCAGCGGCGGCGGCATAACTCATCCGAGTCACCCCAAGCATCAACTCTTATTTCTGAGGAGAAGTTCTTCTTTCAAGTGCGATGCTTGCGGCACCACACACGCCAAAGGGAGTTCCTACTTGTGCACCAGAGATGATTGTCAGCATTGGATCCACGAGAGATGTGCTTCCTTGCCTCAGAATATCCAAAGGGAGGAACACCCTCACTCCCTATCTCTCTCTTTTCATGTCCCTCCTCAATATCTCAGATATGGCTACCGTTGTGAGGTGTGCAGAAAAAGATTAGTAACCAAACATTGGGTGTATCATTGTGAGCTTTGCAGCTATGTTGTCCATCTCACCTGTGCCTTCATCAAATCGCCACACACCACTAGGTATAAATCATCCACATCTTTCTTCATTATGTAAATCTAATTATATTGTATTGTTGAAATGTGTGTTTTTATTGAATGTAGAGAGAAAGGGATTATGGTGTTTCCAATAAATGATGTGGCTGTGGGTGAGGACCTAATTGGAGCTTCTGTAAAGAGACAAGGAGTTGATGCACATACACTCATCCTTGATCATCATGATGTTGTTGATTATAAGTTCCACCATCACAAACTTACATTAGTCTCCTCCTCATCATCATCATCATTTCAAGAAGAAGAAAATGGTGATGACGATGATGATGAGGAAGACTACTCTTGTAGAAAATCGGAGTTAACATGTAATGGGTGCATTACTCCGATATTTCTGAAACAAACATCATCTTCTTCTTCGTCTTCATCAAGTAGTAAAGATTGCTACTACTACATGAGATGTAGTATCAGCTCATGCAAATACTACCTTCACTTGGCGTGCTTCCAATTGCCACCTCAGATCTCTTCTCTTCCTCTCCTCCACCAACATGAGAATGAGAATGAGAATGATCACAGCCTTGTCCTTCAATCCGGTGACAATCGTAAACCGTGGGAGTGGGCATATTGCAGAGTCTGCTGGAAATATACAAATGGTCTATATTATGCATGTACAAAATGTGACAATGGCTTCAGTGTAGATATAAAGTGCGCTTCAATGCTGGCCACTATATATCACGCAGCTCACCCTCCACACCCGCTCAACCTTCTCTCCCGAGAAGATACTAGGAGACAATCTTACGATATATGTGATGGCTGTAATGGACTCATGTATGGTGGTATGTATGCATGCGGCACCTGTGATTTCATCGTGCACTTTCAATGCGCGGTGCTGCCCGCATCAACCCTCAGTCGTAGATGGGACAAGCACCACCCGCTGCTTTTGACACATGACGCCACTCTTAACCGTCCCGGTGATTTCTACTGCAATCAATGCGAGCAAGAAATGAATCCAAAGAGATGGATGTATCACTGCCGCGACTGCGATCTGTCCTTCCATCCGCACTGCCTTAAAACAACATCCGGTTGGTTTAGAAACATCAAGTTTGGTCAGAAATTTCTCATCCACAGAGCTCACTGCCACACACTCACCTATCAAATTCTCACTACAAAACGCCGCTGCGACGTTTGTGGTCAGGATAGGCATGAGGCTATTGGATTTCACTGTGCATCATGCAACTTCTTCCTTTGTTTCCAATTCTGCGCTGAAAATATGATCAAAGATGGCAACATTGAGGCCGTGGATTGAAAAAAAAAAGCTCAATGTTTAGTAGAGTTATGTTTTTCATACTGCATTATTTAAGTGTGTTTAATTTGTTATTTTTAATTTAATGAAGAGAGTAGCTTGCCTTTCAAATACTGAAATTTGAATGTTCATCATTTATCACACTATGAGTTCCTAAATTAAACCTTAACCTAAATTAAACCAGATGAGCTAGCCGTGTGAGCGATTAATTAAGCACCTATTTCTTTGTTGTATTAACTTGTGTTCAACATCAGTTCAAATTATATATTTTAGATTTTTAGTATTTGTTTTTTTTCAAATTAAGGGCACGCATCTTAATGTAGATAATATATATACTGCGGGGGTAGTTTGGTAGGATAGATAACTCCTCTATCTCTATCTTGGAGATATTTGACCTAAAATGACATAAAGCTGAGATGGTAAAGTAAGAGAGTGAATGAAGTAATAAAGGACAGTAAGATAATTATTACCATACCCGGAAATGACTCAATTATGAAGGAACTTACCAAATTGGAAAAACGACTCAACTATGGTGGAACGGAGGGATTAAAAGTTATTCATACGGAATTTTTGCCTAAATTAATTAACACAATTTATTACTACTGTCAAATATGAGCAATGATGGCTTATCCAACTCTCACAACTTTTCAAATGTAAGGACAGCAAATTAATGACAAACAACGACACAAAGTGAAATACAAAAGACAAAGGCAAATACATACATAAAAAAAGGAGATTCTTGAATTGGAATTGAATTAAATGGTGATTTATACATTCTTTTCTGATATTGGAAGTTTCGTATGATTCGTTCTATTCCAATTTATGCGAGATGGTCACCTATGAAAGCCTAATTAATTTCATGCCTAAGTGGTCAAAGGGATTTGTTTGAAATGTGACATTTAATGAGGACATAATATAGTTTTTTATGTGCGTGTCTAATTGCGAAAAACAAAAGGCAAAAGAGATGAGACAAAGGAAGAGTGAATTATGTGAGTACATTATTCTTTGCTGACATGAGAAGTTGTTATATGATTCCATAGTGTGTTTCACTATATATACATAAGTTCTCCTCTCGTACACATACACACAGAGAAACACAAGAAGTAAAAAAGAAAACACACACACACACATAAGAATGAGTGAGAAAGTAGAAAATGAGATAGAAGAGAGGGAGGAGAGAGGGATGGTTGATCATTGGATCCACCAGCATCCACTTACTCTGGTGGAAGCTCAGAGAGGAGAATACTGTTATGGGTGTCTAACGCCTTGTAGAAGAGGAGATAAATGTTATGGGTGTAGCCATAAATGTGGGTATGGAAAACTACTACATGAAGACTGTGCAGAGGCGCCGAGGAAGATCAGGCACGCGATGCATCCTCAACACACACTCACTCAACAACTCAACACTTGGGCCATCGATGAGCGCTGTCCAATCTGCCAATTGTATGCCTGGGGAATTGTCTACAGATGTACGAGCACAGAATGTGCATTCCAGATACATATCAGATGCGCGCAGGGCAGCGACATGATGTATGCAGTAGCCGAAGGTGACAAGCGAACCATACACCATCCGAGTCACCCTCATCATCAACTCTTGTTCCTGAGGAGAAGTTGTTCCTTCAAGTGCGATGCTTGCGGCACCATAGGAGCCAAGGGGAGTTCCTACACATGCACCAATGATGATTGTGAGTATTGGATCCACGAGAGATGTGCTTCCTTGCCTCAGAATATCCAAAGGGAAGATCACAATCACTCCCTCTCTCTCTCTTTCCATGTCCCTCCTCAATATCTCATATACAACTACCGTTGTGAAGTGTGCAGTAAAAGATTAATATCCAAATATTGGATATATCATTGTGCGCTTTGCAGCTATGCTGTCCATCTCACTTGCGCCTTCACCAAATTGCCTCACACTACTAGGTATTGTAGTATATCTTTCTTGATTATGTAATCATCAAAACAAATTGTTGGTTTATATATGTTGAAATGTGTGTTTTTGTTGCATTGCATGTAGAGAGAAAGGGATTATGGTGTTTCCAATAAGTGATGTGGATGTGGGTGAGGACCTAATTGGAGCTTTTCTAAGGAGACAAGGAGTTGATGCATATACACATTCACTCATCCTTGATCATCAAGATGATGTTGATTATGAGTTCCACCATCACAAACTCATACTAGTCTCCTCGTCGTCATCATCATCATTTCAAGAAGAAGTTTTAGAAGAAGAAAATGGTGATGACGATGATGACGAGGAAGACTACTCTTGTAGAAAATCGGAGTTAATATGCAATGGGTGCATTACTCCAATACCTGTGAAACAAGCATCATCATCCATGTCTTCTTCTTCTTCTTGTTCAAGTAGTAGTAGTACTAAAGATTACTACCACTACATGAGATGTAGCATAAGATCATGCAAATACTATCTCCACTTGGCGTGCTTTCGCTCGCCAACTCAACTCTCCTCTCTCCCTCTCCTCCACAGACATGATCACAGCCTTGTCCTTCGATCAGGCGACACACATAAACCATGGGAGATGACAGAGTGCAGCGTCTGCTTCATGCATACGAATGGTTTATACTATGCTTGTACAAAATGCAATAGCTTCAAAGTAGATATAAAGTGCGCTTCAATGCCGGACACCATATATCACGCAGCTCACCCTCCACACCCACTCAACCTTCTCTCCAGAGAAGAAAGTTTTAGACGAGATGGCGATACATGTGATGCCTGTAGCCATACCTTGTATGATGGTAAACATAGGTATGCATGCGACACCTGTGATTTCACCGTGCACTTTAAATGCGCGGTGCTGCCAGCAGTAGATGGGACAAGCACCACCCGCTGCTTCTCACGCACAACGCCACTCTTAACCGTCCCGGTGATTTCTACTGCAACCATTGCGAGAAAAAAATGCACCCAAAGAGCTGGATGTACCACTGCCGCGATTGCGATATATCCTTCCATCCGGACTGCCTTGAAACAACATCCGGATGCTATAGAAACATCAAGTTTGGTCAGAAATTTCTCATCCCCAGAGCTCACTGCCACACACTCACCTATCAAATTCTCACTACAAAACTCCGCTGCGACGTTTGTGGTAGGGATAAGCATGGATCATCTGGATTTTACTGTGCATCATGCAACTTCTTCCTTTGTTTCCAATTCTGCGATGAAAATATGATCAAAGATGGCAACATTGAGGTCGTGGATTGAAAAAAAAGAGCTCAATGTTTAGTAGAGTTATGTTTTTCATACTGCATTATTAATTTGTGTGTTTAATTTGTTGTTTTTAATTTAATGAAGAGAGTAGCTTGCCTTCAAATACTGAAATTTTTACTTCTTCACATGCTTAAAGATATAAGGACATCTTTCTTAGTCATATTAACCGTGATTATGTGTTTCTTGGTAGTGATTGAACATCAATTCCAAAACAATATTTATATTTTTAAAATCAGCACGTATTAATGTTCATCATATATCACACTACGAGTTCCTAAATTAAACCTTAAACTCAATTGTCTCTCTTAAGACCAGCTGAGCTAGCCGTGTGAGCGATTAATTAAGCACCTATTTCTTTGTTGTATTAACTTGTGATTCAACATCAGTTCAAATTATATATTTTAGATTTTTAGTATTTGTTTTTTTCAAATTAAGGGCACGCATCTTAATGTAGATAATATATATACTGCGGGGGTAGTTTGGTAGGATAGATAACTCCTCTATCTCTATCTTGGAGATATTTGACCTAAAATGACATACAGCAGAGATGGTAAAGTAAAAGAGTGAATGAAGTAAGAAAGGACAGTAAGATAATTATTACCATACCCGGAAATGACTCAATTATGAAGGAACTTACCAAATTGGAAAAACGACTCAACTATGGTGGAACGGAGGGATTACGAGTTATTCATACGGAATTTTTGCCGAAATTAATTAACACAATTTATTACTACTGTCAAATATGAGCAATGATGGCTTATCCAACTCTCACAACTTTTCAAATGTAAGGACAGCAAATTAAAGACAAACAACGACACAAAGTGAATGACAAAAGACAAAGGCAAATACATACATAAAAAAAAGGAGATTCTTGAATTGGAATTGAATTAAGTGGTGATTTTTATACATTCTTTTCTCATATCGGAAGTTTCGTATAATTCGTTCTAATCCAATTTATGTGAGCTGGTCACCTATGAAAAAGCCTAATTAATTTCATGCCTAAGTGGTCAAAGGGATTTGTTTGAAATGTTGTTGTTGATTCGTACTCCATATAGCAATAACTATGATACAATGGTAAAATGAAGCACAAGAATGAAAATTTTGATCAAATAACATATGAATAATTAATGAACGAGGCCGGTAGTGAAGACCAACGTGTGTGAGCTTTATAAATCAAATAAGCTCTCTCTTCTAATATGTCAGTCTTAAGGGATGAGATTTAGTGTTGGATTATAAATCTCACACCTATTGCAATTCAGTGTGGGTCATTAGAATCCGTAGCACCCACTCGACTATGAGAAAAGCAAAATACTTATAAGACATTCTTTTCTCACATTTGAAGTTTGGTTTATTCCAATTTGCTAGTATTTATTCCAGTCAAATGCATGTATAAAGAACATTTCTTCATATATAGCTAGTACTCCTCCGTCCCATTACAAGCGAGTCGCTTTCCCTTTTAAAATGACTCACCATAAGTGAGTCATTTTTTTTGAGCAAAAAAAACATCTCTCTTCGTCGTCCATAAAAATTTGTCATACCATTTTTGGTAGTGGACCTCACATTTCAATAACTCATTCTCACTCACATTTATTGTAAAAACTAATATAGTACTCCCTCTGTTCCATAATAGATGGCACACTTGGGGATTGACACGAGATTTTAGATGATGTTGTTTTGTGGGTTAGGTGTGAAAGAGAAAATAGTATATTTATATTAACGTGAGACAGGGCTTTTTCCAAAAAAAAAAGGAAATGTGACATCTTTTGTGGGACAAATTGAAAAGCAAAGTGTGACATCTATTATGAGATGGAGGGAATATAAAAGTATGACTCATACGCAACTAACTTTCTCAACTCACTTGGTAAAAAAAAAAAAAAAACTAACTTTCTATTACTACATTTCTTAAAACTTGTACCTAGTCAAATGGTGACAAATTATAAGGAACGGGGGTACACGAACACTAGTATTATAAATTTATAATTATATCATTATTATATTTCCATGGCTCAGACCTTTACTATATAGTGCTACGAGATGTATTAGGATTCTTACATCTCTTTAGTATCAAACACAGCACAAATCACAAAACCTTGTATCCTTGGATTTGATGGCTGTGATGAGCCACATTATTAGATTAAGATGCTACATTATTTTACTAAAATAGTAGTACATTATTAGACTCACAATCTATAGTGTTAGATGACACGTGGTTTTAATCTAACCGTTAGATCACAAGATCCATTGGACTATAAGTGTTTTGTTTTTGAATACTAATATTTACCTCCCTAGTACTATATATGTATGTTCGTCTGGACACCTCCTCTTACACAAACACAAACACAAACACAAACACAAGAAGTAAAAAGAAAAAACACACACAAAGCAATGAGTGAGATAGAAGAGAAGGTGGTGGAGAGAGATGATTGATCATTGGATCCACGAGCATCCACTTGCTCCGGTGAAAATTGTTGGATTTCGTGCTTGTTATAGTTGTCGACGACTTTTTAGAAGTGGAGAGAAAGGTTATGAATGTAGCCAGAAATGCAGTGATGGTGTCCTACATAAAGACTGTGCAGACACGCGGAGGAAGATCAGGCACGCAACGCACCCTCAACACACTCTCACTCAACAAATCAACAATGAGGATGTGAGAGCGCAGTGTTCAATCTGCCAATCTTCTGTTTAAACGCATCTCCTACGGATGTACAACCGCAGAATGTGGGTTCCAGATGCATGTCAGATGCGGGCAGGACAGCGACATGATGTATGGAGCCGAGGATGATGAGGAGGAGCAGCATCATACGTCATCCGAGTCACCCCAAGCATCAACTCATGTTCCTGAGGAGAAGTTGTTCATTCAAGTGCGATGCTTGCGGCACCACAGGAGCCAAAGGGAGTTCTTACGCATGCACCACACCTTCATGTGAGTATTGGATCCATGAGAGATGTGCTTCCTTGCCTCGCACCATTCATAGGGAAGACCACCATCATTCCCTCTCTCTCTCTTTCCGTGTCCCGCTTCAATATCTCAACTATAAATACCGTTGTGAAGTGTGCAGAGATATATTAATATCCAAACATTGGATATATCACTGTGAGCTCTGCAGCTATGCTGCCCATCTCACCTGCGCCTTCACCAAATCGCCACACACCACTAGGTATAACTATGTCTTTCTTCATTATGTAAATCTTACTATATTTTTATGTTACATCACAAAAATTTGAAATGTGTGTTTTTGTTGCATTGAATGTAGAGAAAGGGATTATGGAGTTTCCAATAAATGATGTGGATGTGGGTGAGGACCTAATTGGAGCTTTTCTAATCAGACAAGGAGTTGAAGCTTATACGCATACAAATTCACTCATCCTTGATCATCAATGATCAAGATGATGTTGATTATGAGTTCCATCATCACAAACTCAGATTAGTCTCCTCCTCATCATCATCATCATTTCAATAAGAAAATAAAGAAGAAGACGATGATGATGAGGAAGACTACTCTTGTAGAAAATCGGAGTTAACATGTAATGGGTGCATTACTCCGATATTTCTGAAACAAACATCATCTTCTTCTTCGTCTTCATCAAGTAGTAAAGATTGCTACTACTACATGAGATGTAGCATCAGCTCATGCAAATACTATCTTCACTTGGCGTGCTTCCAATTGCCTCCTCAGATCTCTTCTCTTCCTCTCCTCCACCAACATGCGAATGAGAATGAGAATGATCACAGCCTTGTCCTTCAATCCGGTGACAATCGTAAACCATGGGAGTGGGCATATTGCAGAGTCTGCCGTCAATATACGAATGGTTTGTTTTCCGGTGATTTCTACTGCAATCAATGTGAAGATTCAATGAATCCAAAGAGTTGGATGTATCACTGCCGCAGTTGTGATATATCCGTCCATCCACACTGCCTTAAAACTACATCCGGCTGGCTAAGAAACATCAAGTTTGGTCAGAGTTTCTCATCGCCGGAGCTCACTGCCATCCTCTCACCTTTCAACTTCTCACTACAAAAAGGTGAGTGGCTCATTTCTAACACTGTAATTGTCTCTTCTTGTTCGGTGGTAAACATAGCTATGCATGCGGCAGCTGTGATTTCGTCGTGCACTTTAACTGCGCAATATTGTCAGCATCAACCACCGGCCGTAGATGGGACAAGCACCACCCTCTGCTTTTGACTCATGACGCCAATCTAAACCGTCCCGGTGATTTCTACTGCAATCAATGTGAAGATTCATTGAATCCAAAGAGTTGGATGTATCACTGCCGTAGTTGTGATATATCCGTCCATCCACACTGCCTTAAAACTACATCCGGCTGGTTAAGAAACATCAAGTTTGGTCAGAATTTCTCATCGCCGGAGCTCACTGCCATCCTCTCACCTTTCAACTTCTCACTACAAAAAGGTGAGTGGCTCATTTCTAACACTGTAATTGTCTCTTCTTGTTCGGTGGTAAACATAGTTATGCATGCGGCAGCTGTGATTTCGCCGTGCACTTTAACTGCGCAATATTGTCAGCATCAACCACCGGCTGTTGATGGGACAAGCACCACCCTCTGCTTTTGACTCATGACGCCAATCTAAACCGTCCCGGTGATTTCTACTGCAATCAATGTAAAGATTCATTGAATCCAAAGAGTTGGATGTATCACTGCCGTAGTTGTGATATATCCTTCCATCCACACTGCCTTAAAACTACATCCGGCTGGTTAAGAAACATCAAGTTTGGTCAGAAATTTCTCATCGCCGGAGCTCACTGCCATCCTCTCACCTTTCAACTTCTCACTACAAAAAGGTGAGTGGCTCATTTCTAACACTGTAATTGTCTCTTCTTGTTCGGTGGTAAACATAGTTATGCATGCGGCAGCTGTGATTTCGCCGTGCACTTTAACTGCGCAATATTGTCAGCATCAACCACCGGCTGTAGATGGGACAAGCACCACCCTCTGCTTTTGACTCATGACGCCAATCTAAACCGTCCCGGTGATTTCTACTGCAATCAATGTAAAGATTCATTGAATCCAAAGAGTTGGATGTATCACTGCCGTAGTTGTGATATATCCTTCCATCCACACTGCCTTAAAACTACATCCGGCTGGTTAAGAAACATCAAGTTTGGTCAGAAATTTCTCATCGCCGGAGCTCACTGCCATCCTCTCACCTTTCAACTTCTCACTACAAAAAGGTGAGTGGCTCATTTCTAACACTGTAATTGTCTCTTCTTGTTTGGTGATAAACATAGCTATGCATGCGGCAGCTATGATTTCGTCGTGCACTTTAACTGCGCGATATTGCCAGCATCAACCACCGGCCGTAGATGGGACAAGCACCACCCTCTGCTTTTGACTCATGACGCCAATCTAAACCGTCCCGGTGATTTCTACTGCAATCAATGTGAATATTCAATGAATCCAAAGAGTTGGATGTATCACTTTGTGATATATCCTTCCATCCACACTGCCTTAAAACTACATCCGGCTGGTTAAGAAACATCAAGTTTGGTCAGAAATTTCTCATTGCCGGAGCTCACTGCCATCCTCTCACCTTTCAACTTCTCACTACAAAACGTCGTTGCGACATTTGTGGTCAAAATATGCATCAAGAGAAAGGATTTTACTGTGCACCATGCATGTTCTTCATTTGTTTCGAAGCCTGCGGTGAAAAAATGATCCAAGATGGCAACGTTGAGGCCGCGGATTGACAAAAAAAAGTTCAATGTTTACCTTTTTCTTCTTGTATACCGTATTTGTTTGTGTGTGTAATGTTTAATTCAATCAAGATTGTATCTTGTTTTTTAATTACAATTGCTCATAGTTTTACCCCTTCGTCTTCGTGCATATGATTAACAGATTAAGCACCTAGGGGTTTTGATCTATGCAAATTCATTTTTAATACAAAAATACAGAACCAAGCATATGGAGGTCATTTTTAGGTCATCGTAAGCTTATTTTTACGTCATTATAATAAGGATGACATAAAAGGATCTTAACATGACCTCAACCCCAAAGTTTATAATAGGCCTGTCAAATTGGATACCCGCGGGTACCCGATCCGAAAATTTCGGGTACCCGATCCCGAATTTCCTAAAATCTAATACCCGATACCCGATCCGAAAATAATTTTAGGTACCCAAATACCCGACTCGGGTATCCAATCCCGAAAAATCGGGTGTCCAATCCCGATTTTGGATTTTAATTTTATTTTTTTATTATTTTTTAAGAAAATTAACTATAAACTTTTAATCAAAATTTTAAAATAATAAAATAAATACATAATTTATTATATTTAATTAAAAAAATCGGGTAATTTGGGTATACCCGATCGGGTATCGGATAACCCGATACCCGATAATCCAAAAATTCTATACCCGAACCCGATCCCGAAACCCGAAAAATCGGATATCGGATATCCAATTACCCGCTATTTCGGGTTTGGATATCGGGTATCCAATTCCCGATATCCATTTTGACACCCCTAGTTTATAATATGACCTAAAATTGTGTTATAATGACCCCCGTGTTTTTCTTTAATTATTGACCATTCGATTGTTAAATCTCATGGTCAGGATTTGGTCTGGATTTTGTATTGGGATCAATTTTTGTATTGATCATTTTCCAAGGTATTTCTTTGTAGTATTAACTTGTGATTCAAATTCAGTTCAATTCAAAAGACTGTAGTAGATAGTAAAAATGCTAAATATCTTTGAATTGAATTCAAAGAGAAAAAGCAAAAGATAAAAAGAATATATGAAAGCAAAAGTTACATTCTTTTCTCATATTGGAAGTTTTGTACTATGATTCTTTCTTAAGTTCTTCTATTCTAATTTATGTGAGCTAGTCACCCACAAAGCCTTAGAAAGGGGAGAATTGAAAGATAGGTGTGGAAGATGATGACATGGATTTTTTTTTATAAATTTTAAACTTAATTAAATCAAAACGATGTAGTTTTGATTAGCCACATCAGTATCGATTTTTTTATTTTGGGGAAAAACTGGAAAAAGCTATTTACATTCAAAAATTAAAATTTAGTGGGAAAATTAGAAAAAAATTGAAAGTCAATGTATTTAATTTACATGCAAATAAGCCATGAAATTATATGATTTACAATTCGTATGGTAACAATGTCTCGTTCCATGTTAATTTGAATATATTAGATTCATCACATTGAAAATTTTGACAGAAAATTCTTCTTTCCGTTTTATTCATATTTCTAATTTTGTAGAGGGTTAGAGCATCCACAATGGATGCCCGATCGCGCGCCCGATCGGCCGAGATCTGGCTCGGGCGTGGTCGGGCATCCATTGCAGCCCTCGGTCACGCCCGAGCGCGACCGATAGTTCGGTCGCGGCCGATCCCGAGCCCGATCGATCGGGCGTGAGCTCGGGCGCCCATTGCAGAGGCGCGCCTGAGCCCGAGCCCGAGCCATAATTATTTTTTTTAATTATTTAACCCTAATTTAAACCACTATAAATACTCCATTTTCTTCACTTTTCACACACCAAACCTTTCACTTTCTCTTCTATATTCTCTCAATATCCACACTTTCAACAATGGATCCGAGATAATACCCGAGCCCGAATAATGTCGACGACGATATGCCGATGTTTGGAGGAGGAAGCGGCGGCCGCGGCGCCCGGTGGCCCGGCCACGAAGACTACCGGGTTGAGACGCCTGGATCTGTAGGATCCACTTTCGTCTCCGACTCTGAGTTCGATCCGTTCTTCGGCACCGAGGAGTATCGGGTTGAGGATATGGAGCCTAGTTGTGGGCAACCTCTTGCCCCTGTTCGGCCGCCGCCGAAGAAAGGGAAGAAGAAGATGGCGCGGAAAGAAAAGGCACCATCGGTCCCAGTCCCACTCCCAGACGATGAGCCGAACGAGGAGTACGCAACAGGGCGTACTGACTACGAGTTGGATGAGTACCTGAAGGTGGCTCAGTGTTGGGTCGATGTATCGGAGGATTCGATAGCCTCCAACAACCAGACTTCGACCAGGATGTGGGATCGCATTGAGAAACGCTACAACGAGGTGAAACCGAAGTGGGCGTTCAAGCGGACCAAGGTTCAGCTGCGCAAGTGTTGGGATCGGATCAAGCTCCACGTCAACAACTTCTGCTATATCTACAACAGGAACAGGGATGGAAGAGCTAGCGGTGAGAGCATGGAGGATGTCCTCAACAAGTCGTTGTCCGAGTACCAACAGCAGTTCGGGCAGTTCAAGCTATACAATGTTTGGCTGATCTTGAAGGACAAGGGGAAGTTCAACGGAGGGATACCGGTTGGATCCTCGGCTCCGAAGCGGACAAAGAACACCGCCGTTGGCGATTACACGAGCAGCGGCCCATCTCCTGTGTATCTGAACGATGAGCCGGAAGGGAGTTCCGGCACGCCTACGTCTACTTTTAGACGTCCCATTGGTACCAAGGCTGCCAAAGCCCAGGCCAAAGGGAAGGCGAAGGCGGGCGCGTCTGGATCAGCGGCCCCCCCGCAGGCTGCGCCTGCTCTGTTCAGCTCATGGACAGGGCGATCGAGGAGTTCGGAGGTTATCGCGAGGTGGTTGAGTATAGGTTTATACTTGACGCCCAAAACAGCCTTCGTGAAGAAACCGATCCGGAAGCCCGACAGAGGACTAAGAATATGATCAAGAATTTGGCGCAGAGGTTGAATTTAGATGACTAGTTTGGTTTTTTCTTTTTTTTTAGTATTTTAGTTTTAATGTAGTTTTTTTTTTTAATCTAAGTATGACGTAGTTCCACTTTTCTATTAAGTAATGTAGTTTTTTTTTTTTGTATTTGTGGTGTTTGAAATAATATATTTTGATAATTTATAGTAATTAAAAACAAATTAAAAAAACAATGATTTAAAATTGAAATGAAAAGTGGATAAGAGATAGGGCATGCATTAGGGCTCCACCATTGCAGAAAGATAGGCATGCTGACGTGGCAACCACTAGGGCTCTCACTAGGGCTTCCACTAGGGCATCCATTGTGGATGCTCTTAAAGGCCATTTACCGGTGTAAATTGGGCAGAATAAACCATTTTAATGGCCCAACTAATAGAGGCCTAAAGAGTAGTTAGCGCCTGTTTGAGGACAAAAATAAAATACTTCCTCCGTTCACGAAAAATAGACCACATTTTGAATAACACGAGTTTTAATGTGGAATTGGTAAAGTAGGAGAGAAGGAAAAAATACTATAGAAGAGAAGTAGTGTTAGTAGAATGTGGGGTCCATATTATTTGTAGTGTTTGATTGTGTTAGGTAACAAATGTGGAGTCCTTTTTCAAATTTTGTCTATTTTTTGTGGACAACTAAAAATAAAAAATGTGATATACTTTTCAATGGACGAAGGGAATATCTTCCTACATTATACTCAATATATTGCCGTACAAAGTAAAATTAGACGTGATAGATATAGGATTATATTGGAAAAGCAAAAGAGAATAGAGAATAGAGAATAGAGAATAGAGAATGAGAAAGAGAAAGAGAAAAGAGAAAGAAGAGACTACTCTATAAACTTTGCTAATATTTAATTTAAGGATATTGGCATCCAATATCATGAAATTTTTAAAAAGTTGAGTTTTTCCCACAAACTTTAAAATTGGTAAATAATATCACGAACTATACCACGGATTTGTTTTTTCCCACGAATGAAAAAATTCCCACAAATAATATTATGATACAGATTTTTTTCGTAATTTCTCGACAACAATTTTAAGAACTTCAAGTTTTTCAATCTTTGAAGATAGTTTTTCTTGAAGCACGCCCTCCAAAATTGTTCTTCAATCTATTAAAATAACATGAATTTTTTTATTCATGGGAAAAAAACAAATCCATGGTAAAATTCATGATATTATTTGCCAATTTTAAAATTCGTGGAAAAAACTCAACTTTTTTAAAATTTTATAATATTAGAGGCTAATTAATATCCCTTAATAATAGTATTAGAAGTTTTGTGTGATTCAGTTTTGAAAAGACATTATTCCTTCGTGTCCTCATTAAATATCTTATCTTCACGTCCAGATAAATAATTTGAGAAGTATATCAAATTGTAGTAGAATTGCATTTTTATGTAATTATAAAACATACTCCTATCAAACTCCTAACATAACAATCACGCTTAGGTATAATATTTTATTCGAATAGTTCGAATAATAATGCAACACAAAAAATTATCAATAATTGTGAATTGGTTGTCAAAAGTTGGAATAATATGGCAAGAACCTTATTCCAATTTGATTACACAATATTAATGTCATCTGCAATATTATTGTGATAATTATTATTCAGAAAAGGTTGTGATTTTAATAACCCAAATTATGGACCTTTATGATAGTGGGTATTTAATGTAATAAATTCATTTGTATTTAATCATGATAAATAAAGCACCAAATAGTTGAAATTTATATTAAACAACTATGGCATAACTTATTTACTTAAAATGTTAAATGTTAATGAAACCTAATTCAAGCGGCAAAAGTGCAAAACTAGTTGTGAAGCAATTATAATAAATCACTTTTTTTTTTATTAAAGATAGACAAAAGTTTTATTTCAGTGTATCCGAATATATGATTTGTTCTTCCTCCATCAATCCCATTCTCCGAATGGGCAAGTTACATTTAAATTATAATTAAATAAGATAAGATGCTTTTGGCAAATATTAATTAAGGTAGAGAATGCACGTGATTTAAATAGGAAATAAATTTGAAATTTATGAAACGGATTCTTCGAATAAATCTTGTCAAATCCAGTCTAAATAAATGGAATATTAATACTTTGCATTAAATATAACTATTTTTTATCATCTATATATACATAAACAATTTATTGTTTAAACCCTAGAAATTCCTTGCAAAATAATAGCCACCTCTAACCTTTTTTCTGAAGCTATGGCGAAGATTTCGAGCAGCCTTTTATCGATGAGGCAAGTATTAGTTCTCTTATATATACTACATTGCAATCTTCCTCTCCTTTTTTAATTCTTGATGGTTTGTTTGTGTTTATGTGTGTGTCTCGTGTTAGAGAAATAGATTCATTAGTTCAAGAGAAATTATATGGTCCCGTGATGTTCGATTTGATAGATTAGATAAGATTGAATTTTATGATGATAAAGATTTTTGTTAGCATTTTTTTAGATCGGGATAATGGATTCATAAGTTTGTACAAGAGAATGTATATTGGTGCTCGACTTGATGAATTAGATAGTCATGAATTTTTGTACTGAATGATGTTCTATAGACTAAATAGAGTATTGGGGGCTTTCCTCTATCACAAAATTGACAAAATTAATTTTATAATTTCAGACCAATTCAATCTAAAATAATCTCAGAATAAATTATTTTAGAGCAATTTAGCATATATTTTTTCAATTAGAGAACATTTATTTTGGATAATATGCTATACATAGTTACTATCATAGGAAACATATATGCTCACATTATTATGTTTAGATACACGACATTATTATATTTTTTGAATTGAGACTCGTATTCTGAAATCTTATCATCTAGACGCGTGTTCCTTGTTTGCTTAAGTTTTCTTGTTCGCTTGTTTTATTATTGTTTATATTATGAATCGCTTGTTTTGTTATTGTTTATATTATGAAGTATGAACTGTTTTTTTATACTAGCTCGATATATTTTTAGCTTGAGCATTTGTACTACATAAAAATAATTATATTACTGAACCACGAACTTCAAAAATGCAGCCGGAGGGCATATTCCGTGGCAGCCGAGAACGTCAAAGTCCGTTCGACTGCACCGCCCATCATAAAGGCCGCAGCCGAAGCTGCCGATGCGAAAGTAGCAGCATTCTGGATGAGAGACCCCATCACAGGAAACTGGATTCCTGAGAATCACTTTGGAGAAGTTGATGTTGCCGACCTCAGATCCAAACTCTTGTCCAAGAAGCCAACTTCTTCATCACCTTCCAACTAAATATTTCTCTATTTATTAATATAGATGAATCTCATTTTTCTGTCAAGAATCAAGACTACATTAAAGCTGCAATTATCATTTCTGTAACTCTACTTTATTATAAGTCAAAAAAGGGATTCATATTTCACACTGTTTATTCCACCAAGATATCAAATAATTCCAAAGACAAGGACTATATTCAGCAATGGTAATCTACAATCTTGAAGAACTGATAGAAAAATGATGTAGTGGCGAAGCGAATTGCGCGATTAGTCTATAGGTAAAGTTGGATGAGCTCGTCGCTTACAACAGACGGTGATAGGACCCCAAGATCAGTAAATAGCAGGGTAAGATACTGTGGGGGCGTGTAGTCGCGAGCGGATGTTTCAACCTCCACCTTTGATGGGATCGGTACTCCAAATTCAATTGGGCGTAGGGCTGGCACCATGTCTTTCTGATCCAACGGGTAAAGGCGCGCAAACTGCAAGAACAGGCGTGCATACGTTACAAAATAATTGGAAATGCAGAAAGATTTAGTTAGTGAGGACTGGATTAATCACCTTGTAACTTTCAGCAGCAACGTACATTGGCTTGTTCATGGCTTTGGCAACCAATGCGATTTGGTAGGTTCCCATCATGTTTATAATGCCTCCACTTTCAACAACGCCATCTGCTCCGACAAGCACCATGTCCACTTCGTCCATGCTGTATGCCACAGCAGAGTCGATTAAGAGCTTAACGGGAACATCCAGTTTGGCGAGCTCGTTGGATACACGTAACCCTGACCTGTCGGGCCTTCCCTCTGCATCCCAGAGGCATCTCACACGCTAAATACCTTGCTTCTATATTGAAATGATAACATAAAATCCATCCTTTCCAAAGAAACACGCATTGTTCTCTCCTTTTCTAAATCTCAGATATGCAAGCCGGTTACTACTTGCAAAAATATTTGCATTACTTATCATTAGAAAGAATACCAACGATCTTAGTAAATATATATTCACTCTCTCATTTTCGTCCCGGTTATAAAAAATCCATATGACTTTTGAAATGATAACATAATATCATCCTTACCAAAGCAACATGTATTGTACTTGCACTAATTAATGTTAAAAAGAATCCCAAATATCTTAGTGAATTTGTATTCCTTCTATCATTTTTGCCTCGGATTAAAGAAATCCATATGGTGGTGTGATGAAGTAAGTCAAATAGTAATTCACAAGGTTGCTGAGTCAAGTCAAGAACTATTCATTCATCCAGATAAGTTACGAGGTTACAAGGTTACCTGTGCAGAGAACTCGAAACACTTTTTTATTCTCAACTGCTGTTCTCAAAGCTTCGAGCACAACCCTGGAGAAGCCATGGACCAAAATGGTGCAGCCATCAAATATAAAATCTTGACTGAGCATAGCTATTATCCTCCGCGCCTATCATGAGAAAGCTTCATTAAATCTTTCAATTCATGATGATGCTAAAAAACCAAAACTATCAAACAAATGAACACCTTATATGATATCTCGCCAAACTTCTCAGCACGCTCAAGTAGTCGGGACTTGGCTGAACCGAAGTCTTCACGATCTAAAGCTGAAGTTCTAGTCACATAACGCATGAAAAGGTCACAACCAGCCGTTAAGGAGATTGAAGTAGTGTCCCACGACTGCATAAAAATACAGGAATTTGTAAACATTATGTATTCTGATCACTATCTAAACTCATCGTTTCGTTAATCTAATCGATTCAAACTAGCATTTGCTACTTCTTATGATCTAAACAATTAGATTAACAGTGATGATGTGAACTTTACAAACTCAGCTGCAGAGATTCAAACATAACAGAAACAGAACAATTAGCTCAACAAAATCGAGGTAATTTGCACTTTTTCAGATACTCAGACGTTTTTTGAGCTCAAATTCAGTAATTGATGCCAATAATTGTTTAATCATCTATCTAATCGATTTAACAGATGAAATATACACATACTTTAAGAGAATCGGATGCCTTTTTGAGCTCAATTTCAAGCTCCATCATCGTCTTAGCTTGGCTGGACCGAATCGCCGAAGCTAAAGCCCTAATCGCCGCCACAGCCTCCGCCAAATCCGGCTGTTTCCGCCAATTGTTAAACTCATCCACCACCGAGAACCTCTTGCCCATCTCCTCGATGCCGGAAGCGTTGCTCTCCGCTGCGTCGCCGTCCGAATTTCCGGCGACGGCGGCCTGCGCCTGAGCCAGCCAGTCGCTCGTCACGACGCCGTGGTGCTCCGCGCGCGTCTGGTAGTACATCGAGACGTTAGCGCTGGGGATTTCCGCCATGGCGGTGGGAGCGGGGGAGATCGGTCGGCTCTCGGCGGCGTCGCTCCGCTGCTGCTCCTGCTTGTCGATGATGAATGACGCGGATCGATGCCACATCTGTCGCTTTTCGTTGAATTAGTGCGTTTTTGAGGGGTCGATTCGCGATTAGTGGAAGTAGTGATCGGGAATTTGTGCGATTCCGCCGTGAAAACGACGTCGCCGGCGGGGTTTTGGAAGTTTCCGGCGGGATTGAGAGATAGGAATTGGGTGGATTTGGGGAATAGTTCTCTACGGTTCGATAATCAAGTGGTGTGCTGCGGTGCGGTCTTAGATGGTCGCCATGTCATCAAACTGTAGGGATCGACGGTTGGAAGTTTTCCATGTTTAATTACTCCTATATTTTAATAAAAGTGACTATATTATTATTAAAGTTCTTATTATTTTATTTAGAAAATAAGTAAATTGAACTTTCATTTGCATAAATTTTATAAATTAAATTTTTTAAAAATATTTCTTTTGTGCTAAAAAAGTAGACTAGTTTTATGATTTTAGGCTAATTTTATCATTTTAGGTCGTTCTCTAAATTTAAATTAAATCTAAATACGGTAAGTTTTTAACAATTTGCGCACAACTAATAACGTGTATCCCACAATCCACTAGCATAACTACTACTATTACTTTTTTCCTCTCTCTTTCTTTCTATCTGTTCTACCTTACTAATTACTATTGTATTATAATCAAACCAATATATAAAATAAAATAAATAATTACGAAACATGTTTCGAACTAGAGTGGAGCTCACAAAATGTATGTAAGAGCATCCACAATAGGGGAGGTGTGGCGGCTGCCTGGAGTCGCCTTAGCCGCGGCGATCCATAGTGGAGGATGCGGGCGGCGCGGTGTGGACAGATGGGAGGGGACGGAAATATGATTAAAGAATTATTCCATGTGTTAACGACTACTCGGTGAGGACACAGCGCGGCAGTGCCCGCGGCGGTCTATTGTGAGGCGGGTGAGCCCCGGCGGCACCGATTTCAAATTTTTATTTTTTTATATTTTTATTTTTCGTTTTCAAATCAGTAGAATGAGGAAGGGAAAAAGGGGAGAAGAATGAGGAAGAAGATGATAAGTAGGGTTTTGATTTAGTTAATTTTGGGCTTTTTTAAATGAGGAAGAATATAGGTTAATTTTGGGCTTTTTAAATGGGTTTTGATTACTTTGGTCAAATGAGTCCAATCAAAATGATTTGTTTTTTGGTAATTAGTTTTAATTTTTTTTAATTAAATTATATGTTTTTTCTCTAATTATTTTTAACCCATAATTTTATTTCTAATTGAATTAAAATATACAAAAATAAAATATATTGAAATATGGCCAAAAAGTGTCTACTATTGTTGTAGAAACTTTTTTTTGTGACCGTAGACAAATCAGAAATGGTCGAGGATAAAAAGAAATGGCTTATCCAAAGAAGTGCCCTCCCTATTATGGATACTCTAATGTATCATTTCTTTCATGGAGTATTCCACGGAGCAAGTATTGACTGATTACATACACAAAAATTGAATTCATTGGCAATTTTAATTAAATCTATCAATATATAAAGGGGCAGTTTTTTTTACTGCCACCTGGCAGCATTTTGGCGGGAAAATGAGTTTCTGCAGTTTGGCTATTTTGTATTTTTCTTGGTTTTTTTTGTGAATATTTTTACCATCATTTATGGTTCCAATGCTGCTGTGTTTTTAGGCTTAATTGCATATTTTTAGCTTTATTTTGATTGGTTTTGTGCAGTTCACTATATTTTGCTTTTTTACATCATGTATTAAACAAATAAATCCCACTTTTCTAAAATGATTGAGATTCAGTTCTTCATTTGTTTCCAAAGCTTTATTTACCTGAAAAGTATAAAAATACATTAGAATAAGTATATTCTCAATTTTTCTAATATTAACGATTGGAAACTAAACATATTAATTTAATAGCACCTCATTAATAAATCACAGAATGTTAGTATTATATTTTTCATAAGCTCCTGTCCAAAATATACCATAATTTATTCGAATCTGACAACCATATAACCTAATTTGTTGGAATCTGTCCAAAATATAACATGCACATTAGATGCACACATAAAACATAATTAAAAGTCATAATATTGTTTCAAAGTCACACACAATATTTACACACGACACAAAAGAGAACTCTGAAAATGCAAAGGAGGAAGTTGATGAGATCTTAATAATGTAAAAATTATGAATTGGATAGCATCTGTATATCTTCTATGGAATCATTTATTCGTAATTGGATAGGCTGATTTATCCATTTATCTATGTGCTATATAAATTATGTTAAGCTCCATTTCTAAAGATCATTCATTTAATGTTATTTATAATAGATATGCATTGTATTAAAATCAGGTAATTGAAGAGTTTTACCTGTTTTGTTGTTTTTATCTCTCTTCCATTAAAATTCACACATCTGCAGTAGTAATCATTTGTTGATTAAAATCTTAATTTGGAACTAAAATAGGTATTAACAGTCACTGTCATTAATGCACATACCAATAATTGGAAATTATTGTTCATCCTCTTCTTCTCTTAATGTATATTGCAATATGCAATTTGCAATCAAAATAAAGCTATGGTTATATTCATTATATGTGCAAAATGTATTTATTTAAGCTAATAAATGGAACAAGTTACCTGTTATAAGTTGTTTCTTCTTCTTCTCTCTTGGTTCTCTCTGTAATCATTGTCTATATTTTTCTCTCTCCTTCTCCTTCACAAAGCCACCTATTTGCAGAGATGAAGAGGCTTATAGGCGTGGCTCCTCTGTCTGGATCCTATTCTTATTGGTTCTAGCATTGGCTCTCTCTCTTCCTTCTTAGAAAGTAGGGCGGCTCCTCTCAGATTAGGGTTTATATATTTGTTATGGTATCCCTGCAAAATAGGTTCATTATTAATAGGGGAACATTAACTAACAGACATTAATTATGGCTGTCATTAGACCCAATAAATGCTCCTAATAAATAATATAGAAAGCATAAAATTCACATTTATTGAATATATGTATATACGTATATGCATATGGATATTTAGTATTTCTATAGACTAATATATATTATATTTTCAGCATTTATTGGTAATCGAAATGAAACAGGTTATTCCATTTATTTGATTACTTGAAAGGTCTCAGCTATCATTATTTCTGTTTCCCAAGTAATTTTTTTTATTATTTATTTGCTAAATAACTTCACCAAATCACTATAAATACTCTCTTCTACCTCTCTTTAACTCACCCTGCAATAGCTTCTTCTCTATCATACAGTTCCATTGTTCTTTTGGTATGGTGTAGTTCCATTGTTTATTTCTCCCACCTATGTACATCTGAATTCTGAACTTCTGAAACTACTCAAAAAATTGTAACTTATTAAGTTCTTCTTCCTAATCTTACATGCAGTTTCTATAGTTCTTTTTGGTATTTCTTTCCAACAAAACTCTTTTCTTCTATATTACTATTTCAGTTGTAGCTACTATATTGAAGTTTCTGAACTTCTTTTGTATATATTTTACCTGTGTTGTGTCTCTGTCATTTCTTTATTTCTTCTTTTTTGTGTTTTGATCACCACCTTTTTTGAGTAGTTTCAGCTTCATTGTCAGCAACTTTTTATAGTTTCCTTCCTCTCTTCTTCATCTTATGGAATGTTTATGCTTAGCACCTGCAAAGAATAAGCATATATTAGTCTATATGTTTATGATTCTGAACTTTATCTATTTATCTTACAGTGATATATCAGTGTCCACCATGGCCCCCTATGTTACCTTGCTCAAGAATCTCCATACAGCCATTACTAATTCTGTCATCAAGGTCTATTGTGTTCGTGTGTTTGGAGGTCTTCCGGATGACAATAGAGATATCAGCACAGAATCTGTCTTTCATGATGCTAAGGTATGCCTGAAATTTACCATGTCTCTGTCATTTAGTAGTTTTCCTTTTCATCCTTCATGTCATTACCCTTTATCATATATGGAATATGGAATTTGGAATCTGGAATGTAATAATAATCACCTACAAAAGAATGCACAGTTAAGTTAGTTGAAGTGTTATGTTTCTGACATAAGTCTAATAAGTCTAATTAAGTGTAATAAGTTTAATAATTCTAACAGTAGTAATATCTATTATCTATTATATTCTTCCATTTCTATTGTCTTATATCTTGCTTATATCTAAGGGCTTATTCCTCTTATTTTCAGGGTACCTACATCCAAGCCACATTCCCAAAAATGGTTCTACAGAACCTTCAACACAAGCCTAGAGAATGAGGGATCTATTATATCAAAAACTTCTTTGTTAGGAAAAACACACTTAGAAACAGAGCCACTAATCATCTTTTTAGACTCTTTATGAACTATAAGACTGAGATGTATGAAGTCAGAGACAATGATTTTCCACCTATAGTGTATTCATTTAAACCATTTGGGGATATATCAAACATCAATGAGATTGATGAGCATGCACCTTTTTTTGGTATAACTCTTTGTTTATATTTATTGTTTTTGAACTTATTTTTCACTTTATTGATCATGTATTTCATTTTACTTTGCAGACATCATTGGTGTCATCACTTCCCCAGGTAGTGTAGTGAAGCAAAGTAGATACAGACTAATTGAAGTTCAAATCAGTGAAGTATGTTTTATACTTGCTGCTCATTTTTTTTGTTTGCTATTTTTTTTTTCTTTTTTTCATATTGAAACTAAATTTGCTACTTTTTTGACAGCCATAACAAGATATTCTGTACAATTTGGGATGCCAATGTGGAATCTTATATGTCTCAATTGTCTAAGGCTGAAGGGACTGTTCCTATAATCATTGTACAGTTTTGTAAGCCTAATATATTCAGAGGTCTGTTTCTATCTTTTTTATTTGTAGTTTTGTAAAAGTGATGTATTG
The DNA here is from genome assembly GCF_029641045.1 of Salvia hispanica. Classification (NCBI taxonomy): domain Eukaryota; kingdom Viridiplantae; phylum Streptophyta; class Magnoliopsida; order Lamiales; family Lamiaceae; genus Salvia; species Salvia hispanica. The sequence continues at coordinate 47,281,591 of NC_142697.1, forward strand.
GTTTAATGTTTCCTTATTATATTTTTAGGTGAGGTTGGTGTGTCTACTCATTATCAAGCTTCCAAGGTTTTGATTAATGCTGATCTTGATGTTGTGAAGGAATTTAGGAGCAGGTACTGTTACCTAATACCCAATGCTATATAAATAGTTTGTTTAGTGATTGACTATAACAAATTTTAAATGTAATCTATAGGATAAAGCATGATGATAAATTTGTTGCACAAGGAATGGTTGATCAATCTGGAGTAAAACTTAGTAGAGAGTTCGATGATCTTGATGTGAAGTCCCTTGGTGATATTGGCTGTTTGGAGGTATTTTAATTTC